>NC_142123.1:18882500-19482500 GCF_056152115.1 Neolamprologus brichardi | reverse complement strand
TGTAATCTGCACAAAATGATTACAATTGGTGTTAAATTGATTATTATTACTGATGCAAAAGTTTAAGGTTGAGCTTATTTCGTTATCTGTTTAATGTCCAGAATCATATTCTATAAGTATGTTTGTAGTCCTATGATGATCACATATCTCTAAAAACAAAAACAGTTGGTCATGGTTGAACAGTGTGTAACTTTCAATATCTACTGGAGGATTAAACATATCAATGAGAAATGAAGGTGTAGTCTTTGTAAAACAGCTGATTAAACTTAGTGAATTCATTGAGCCAAATAATTTCTTACACATGCTTTTCTGAGAGTGATGGATCAGCCCGCATGAGGTCAACTTTAGCCCGAGATGGTAGGAGCTGCCCTCCTCGCTCCATCACTGTCAGGGCTGTCTTTGCTAACGTACAGGTTTTTCACACTTCATCTTCTCTACATCACACATGTTAGCTAAGGTGCTTAGCAAGAGGAACCTCATCTCTTATGGTGAACTACTGTTTCACACACTCTTTTTAGGGCAGTGATCCACTGGTGGTTCGGGGGCTGGTCTGGCTGCACCCTGGTTAGCTAATGGTTTCGGGGGTGTCTGCTCGCCTTAATGGGGGGTGTCTTTTGTGTGTCTTTGTGCGTTATTAGTGGGTGGGCATGTGTGAGTGCGTGAGTGAATGGCCTGTGTGTGTGTGTGTGTTTGAATAAATAAACAGACAAAAGAAAGACATGAACAAGAGGAGCCTACAGACACTTTATACAGCTTATTTTGGAAAAAGCAAAATGTGTTTGGTACAACATCACATATAACTCTGATTGTAAAAGCTGAAAAAACATCATCACCAATTTAACACCAGTTACCTAACATGAATGTCGTTGATGTATTTCCTGTGGGAGAAAGCCAACATAGGACCATGGGACCAATGTTCAAACTCCACACAGAACAACTCCAAATGGGCAGGAGACTCAGGCACCAAGAAGGATCCTGGTGAGAAACAGCCATCATATGATTGTCTCGAGCATAGAGCTCTGCCTCTGAGCTGGCTACTTCTTTGGGGCAACAAATCAGCAAAAAACCTAAATAAAGAGGGAAGGGAGATAAAAGGGCTTGTTTCAGGCACTGGCTGGAAAACAAGAAAAATGAGGATTGTTTTGAAATGAACTGTGAAGACAATAACAAACAGAATAGGTCAGCTTTAATAGTGGATGTTTGCACATGTTTCATTCAGTGCTTCAACCCTGCAGAATGATTTGTTTGGCTGATGGTCCAAAATAATATTTATGAAGGCAGTATTTTTTCATACTTACTGACCCTTTTTGATTCATGAATCCTCATCAGTCGTGTTCTACAGCAGATCGACGTTGTTTCAGACTTTACATTTTCTCACAAACAAAATTAGTTGTATAATATAATCCTGAAACCCAACATTCACTACTTATATTATACTAGGTTCTCAAGGGAGGTTGAAGTTAAGTGTGCTAGTTCTTCAGAGTGTTTTGAGCAGTAAACACTCCACAACGTGGTGGTAAAGCTGCTTGCCTGACCTGCATATACTCTACCAGTTGTGTATATGACATGGCAGTGGGGAAGAAAGTCAGATCAGTATGGTGAATGGCGTGTGCCCGCTGCCCACTCTTGTATTTTCAGTCTAAAAAGCTCCTTCCTCCAGTATCTTTTTTGTGTGAACCATAATAGCTTTTCTTTCTCCATATCTTGTTCCGGAGCTCTGCTGTGTCTCTCTCCATCTGTGGAGCTGCCTTCCCTCAACTCTATGTCTGCATGTTCAATAACAATTAGGAAGAAGAGAGGAGGGCCCCTCCAGGGGACTGTTCAGATAGAGAGGACATCCCTGTCATTTGTATATCCAGTGAAAAGCGCAGGCTCAGCATGGAGAGGTTTGACTGTATCTCTGGGCCTCCTTCATAGAAATCATTCATTCTTCTACCCGGTGTTTCCCATTTTAGTACTCCTTGGAATGCACTAGTAGACTGTAGGAACACCAGATGGCTGATGGGAGGCGCTCGTAATACTTCCTTTCTCTATCTTCCTTCACTATGCCTTTTATCCTAAGAGCTCGATTTCTTCAGAAAGGAGGGGACTGCTAAATTTATTCCTGCTCAGGCCCCCTGTCTTTCTTGTATGTTTGTAAAGACCATGTAGGTTTAAACCCACTGTTTACCACCCACATTGCTCTGGTATCTTAAAAGACTTTCCAGCAGTCCCACAGCTCTTTTAAAATATGGTGATTCTGAAAGAGATGGCAGCACTGAAAAGCTCAGCATTCGGCGTATAGGCAGCAGCCACAGAGGACATTGTGGGAGAAGCTATTTCATGGCATAAGACGGCTTATGACAGCTAACCTTACTATTATAACCACACAAATAATCTGACACTTGGTTTTAAATGCAAGAAATATTTACAGTGCCATGAAGTATATGCCTCCTTTCTAATTTCTTTTTTGCATATTTGTCACACATTAATATTTCAGTTCATTAAACAATCTTTTTTGAGGATTTGGCGACAAGTCAACAAATTATTGCCATTGTCACTAGTCAGTACCAGAGACACTAGTAGTTTATTCTAATTATTTAATAATATAATATTAATTCATACCCATGCCTATAAGTAGTTGTGTCCTAGATGTTATGCAGCTTCTGCCACCAGATGGAGCAATGTTGATGAGAAACACCATAAAATCTGTTAATTTTGGTCGGACCTTCCTGTTCCTCACATACAAGGTCTTAAATAATCAGGCCCCATCTTATCTTAATGACCTTGTAGTACCATATCACCCTATTAGAGCACTTCGCTCTCACACTGCAGCTTACTTTTTGTTCCCAGGGATGGGTACCGGTATCCGGTTTCTAACATAAATGGTAATAACCAGACCGAAAAGCAGCGCATATTTCGATGCTTCATTTCGGTGCTTTTTTTTTTACTGAAATGTCATACACTTTGGATTCTAGCCAATCATTTTACCTTTGCAAGCGTAGTAGGCGGGCCCAGGTACGTACGTTCTTTTAGAGCACAGCTACAGATTAAAAATGCCCAAGGCGAAATGGTCAAAATTCTGGCTGTACTTCACAGCAAAAGATGCAAACTCAGCAGCCTGCAACAAGTGCTATTACGCCTATTACGCCTGTGAATCCTCGAATGTGATGAAACACCTGGCGATGCTTAGCGTTTTTTTTAAAAGCCGAGAAATGCACCGTATTTGATAGCTTGCTGCGAGACCTCATACCGAGCACATCTACTGCGGGTGTGGTGCCTGTTATCGACCCGGAGTTGGCAACATGAACCCGAAGAGGAGAGTCCTGGCCCGTAGCCCTGCCAGTGTAGCAGAAATGATGAGGATGATGATGCAGCAGCAGCCGTTCTTCTCTGCGTGAGTAGCTTAATGTTGTTCGTGTGTAATTTACGTTGAGTAGGCTAACCACGTTATTACATTAATGCATGTAAGGTGAACTAGCAAACACCGTCATAGTTACATGCGGCTGTCTTCTTGTTTGATGGCAGATACTCCCTTCACCCTGGCCAAAAAGGCTAAAATGACCAAAGAAAACATGAGAGGTTTTTGGACAAAGTTGGTGTTTTTTTTCCATTGTTTAAGCACTGCTTCCAGCCAAGAGTGATACCATAAATCCCCTATAGCTACAGAAAAGGCTAACATTGTTATCTTTTTACCAAAAAAAACCAGCTAAACATGAGAGGTTTTTGGACAAAGTTTGTGTTCTTGATTCTTTAAGCACCGGTTCGAGCACCGGTTCGAGCACTGTTTAAGCACCAGCACCGTTTCAAAAGTACCGGTTTGGTACTGGTATCGGATAAAACCTAAACAATACCCATCCCTAGTTGTTCCTAGAGTATTTAAAAGTAGAATGGGAGGCAGAGCCTTCAGTTTTCAGGTCCCTCTTCTGTGGAACCAGCTTCCAGTTTGGATTCAGGAGACAGACACTATCTCTACTTTTAAGATTAGGCTTAAACCTTCCTTTTTGCTAAAGCATATAGTTAGTGCTGGACCAGGTGACCCTGAATTCTGCCTTAGTTATGCTGCAATAGATGTAGGCTGCTGGGGGATTCTCAGTAGTGCAGGCTGGATGGTGTAGAAAGCACTGGAAAAGTCAAAAGACATGATCTTTACAGTGCTCCCTGCTCTAGGTGAGAGAGGGATCGGTGTAACAGGTAGGTGACAGTTTCATCCACACCGATTCCAGACCGGTAAGCGAACTGCAGGGGGTACATCGCTGAACTCACCAGTGGGTGAATGTGGTGCAGGATGAGCCTTTCCATGGTCTTCATCAGGCCACAGGCCTGAAGTGTTTGGGCTCCCTGGAGTGTGTGATATCTGGCACCGTAACCACACAGGAAGTCTTCCACAGTTCAGGAACCCTCTACAGACTCGGGCTCGAGTGTTTCAAGAAAATAATGTTACCTTTTGATAACACTGGTGAAAATACAATATTCACTATTTGAAGCAACAGCAGTAGGAAATAGCAGTGCTAATCATTTGGACAAACTAATCTCCAAAGATGAGTGGTAGATTCCGAAGTAAACTCTAGGACTGGATGGCATTTAAATGAGTTTAGAAGGCAAGACTGTTTAACACCCATTACATTATTTTGGCAATGTTCGCATGATTATCTTGGGTGAATCCTCTGTAAACTCTGTCTGAAAGTCCTCTTTCTCAGCAAGACAACCCCCCCCCCCCCCCCCCAAAAAAAACAAAAAAACAAAAACAAAAAAACAAAAATAAAGCTAAACAGTTGGCAGGGGAGATTCTAGGATCAGAGCTTTGGGGGTGCTGATCACCCAGAGAGCTGCCCATCCAGGCAAGGTAAACTTTACTCATTGCGAAGAGACTTCTTCCCCATCTCTGTCAGTCCCTGCATCCTTAAATGTCTCCCGTTGTTCCCTGTTCCCTCTGACTGTCTCTTTGGTGCATTTAAACCCTTGTTCCTCCCTGTCCTCGTCGTTTGTTGTCTTCATCTCCATTATCAGTCATCATAATGTTACCCTCTCTGTGCAAGTCTACACATTTCTTTATTAAATCATAAGATTCTTAAATTCATCAAGTCTCTCTGTGCCTGGGTCCTCGTCACAAAACATGACATCACTGTTTTGTACATTTTAACAATTTAATCTCCACATTTGTGAAAGAAAAGCAAAACACTTTTTTGAAAAGTCTGTAACAAAACCATCAAATCTAATAAAGGTTATTTAAATGCTGCTAAAGAAGAATGGATTGGAATAAAAAAAATACATATCCTAACCTTAATTGCTGGGGGACAATAAT
This sequence comes from Neolamprologus brichardi, assembly GCF_056152115.1. Classification (NCBI taxonomy): domain Eukaryota; kingdom Metazoa; phylum Chordata; class Actinopteri; order Cichliformes; family Cichlidae; genus Neolamprologus; species Neolamprologus brichardi. Next base: position 19,477,216 of record NC_142123.1, on the reverse strand, counting down.
GAATGATGCTCACAGTGAGTAAAAAGTAAACTGAGTGCATTTTTTGGACAGAGATTCACTTTTAAAGTGTATGTATAATACAATACAGATACATAAAAAATACACTCCAAAAATAGAAGAGTCCTTGAAATGTACAAAATATTATTAAAAAAATGAAAAAAAAATGGAGACACCTTGGCCTATGGTACAATGTATACAATGTATGAAAAGATCTTTACTGCAGATACTACTATGGCTCTGCAGATTTTTTCTTTTCTTTTAACCTATGTCACCTCACCTTGAGGTTGGTAAATCTATCACATTTTGGTGGTCAAGTCTCTCAAGCATCTCTTTCTCAACTGACCTCACAGCCAGGTGCTGGAGTCTGCTTTGACCCATGGTCCTTCTCTGCCAGGTATGGAGCTGACTCAAGACACTAAAAGACCTTTCACAGCTACAGCTGCTAACTGGGTTTGTTAGGGCAACCTGAATAACAGTTTTCAGTGTGGGGAAGATCTGATTATCCAGAAGATTGTACAATGTTAACATATCTGGAATGGCACCAGCCTCACTCTTGAGCTTCAAAAAGTTTTTGGCAACCGTGATTTCCTCTGACTGAAGCTCAATATGGTAATGCAGTGCCAGGGCTGACAACCCAGTTCGTTTTGCAGACTCTGTATAGCAGCTTTAATATAGGGAGAATACAACTTCCAGATTGTATGAGTAAAATTAGTTGTGTTTTTTTCTTTGCCAGTTTAACAGTTTCTGTTTTGCCTGTTAGTATTCCCCGTCTGTTTTCTTACCTGGTTCTTCCTGACCTTGTACTTTCTCCTCAGGTTCCCCTCTTTCCTCTCTCCCTCTTTGGACTGACAATTATACACAAATAGATTGTATTCAATTAGATTAAAAAAATACTATTAAGATCACTAATAAAAAGAAGTCCTCTCTCAGTGTACTTTCAACCAAAAGGCAAATAACCAAACCACATGTACATCTAATAAAGGATATAAATATTGAAACACTTATCCAACATTATCCTTTATTGATGGATCATTTGATCTTACACTTTTACCTAAATGTGGCTCCTTTTTTTGAAAAAACTTCCTCATATCCATTATGAACCTGGCTGTCTCTCTGTACACACACACACACACACACACACACACACACACACACACACACACACACACACACACACACACACACACACACACACAACAGGAGTTATAAGGTTAATGGGCATCCAGCCAGTTAGCTAGTTAGTACCTTGGGTTTAATATAGGCACATAGGACAAAATAACCAGCTTCTCTCATTACATTTCAAATAGGACAGTGGCAACAACAGTAGGCTACGGACAATGTTAAGTTTTAGATTTTAAATAGGCTGTATACATTTAAATGGGAGCAACAGGACGGTCAAATGTCGCTGATGTTACTACAGAGCAGGACGGATTGTAGGGTAGCAAACATTGTCGGGAAACACGTTTTCAACACAGCAGGTTACCTGGTGTAATGTTTTTCAGCTAAAAAGAAACATGGCCTGACTCCTACCTAACTATATAAAGAGTAACTGAAGGTTAAATGCAGCTAATATGTCCTCTTTTAAGCCAGGCACTTACACCTCCGCTCCACTGCGTCTCAGCCACCATCACTCTGGCAGCAACAGCGCTAGAGCCAGAGCAGGGGAGAGCCGAGCTGGAACAAAGGACTTTGGGAGGGGGGGAGGGGTTATCTAGACTTTTGTTGTTAAAATGTTCCATCTCAATTACGTACTGTATGCTTTTTATATTTTTAGTAGTGTGTCCTACAAACAGCAAATATTGTCAAAAAAAGTAAGAAATCTTTGGGGGTGCTTTGATTGAAGCTGAAGCACCCCCAAAAATGGGCTAAAATCGCCCCGGGAGACAGGGAGTATTCTTTTTTCTCTAACGTCCATCACACTCTAGCATAGACTACTTTTTCTTAGATAATTACTTGACTAGTATTGCATGTGCCTGTGAATACTGTACCATAGTTATATCAGACCATGCCTCTTTAATTTTTATGGGCAAATACTTCTCTAAACTTAACTTAAGAATGTTCCAGCTGACTAACGGATTTGCTTTTCCATAGAGGTCTGATTGTCTGTTTGTGTTAATGGGAACGTGAAGCTCAGCGATGTTGCAGCTAACTTCTGTGGCTTTTGTTATTTTGTTGGTTTTTTTGTTTTTGTTTTTGTTTTTTTCTGGGGTTCTTTTTTTCGTTGCTTGTTTGGTAAATAAAAAGAGAGGAAAACAATGTTCTAACATGAAAAGTTTTGTTTTGTATTCAATGTCAACAGTTTTTGTGTTTTCCCTCTTCTTTTCTTTCTTTGTAAATTGTATCCACAATTACTCAATACACATATTTAAAATAAAAAAAAAATCTCACAAGCTCAGATTCAAGATTCTTTATTTGTCACATGCATAGTAATGCAAGTACAACACACAGTGAAATGTATCCTGACACACTCCTCGACTGTGCAAAAGGGGAGAGAAGAACATTACATACATTAAGTGAATATATACATGGGGGATATTATGTACAGTAAGTAAATAGCATTTTATGCAGTAAGTATTATGTGCATTAGTAGCATTGTATGCAGCAAGTAGGTGAGGTTTGTACATTAAATGAATTAAATAAAATAGACAATCTGAACATTTTAAATTAAAAATCTGAAATGTACATTCCATAGAGACATAGGCTGCAGGAATAACCTTAGATAAATATGCAGCATTTGGACATAATACATCTCTGAGCCCATCAGAGGAGAACTGTGTGAAAGAGCAATGCACAGGCAAAGCATGAACGTCAGCCATTTGCTCTGCAAAAGCAAAAAACAGAAGCAATGTGTGAATACTTCATATTCACAGACTCAATAGGATCAAGAGGGGGATACCAAAGGCTTCTAGCACCAAAGTCAACTCACATCCAGAACAGCATTGGAATGGGAGAATGTGCTGTCACTACCTAAAGGCTTGAATGAGGCCCTAGGACTCTGGATCGTTGGCTATCAAATTTCACTTCTCAGCAGGTAAGCATGCAGTAGCGACAGTTCTGGGCACGGATTAATCATATCTCCTCCCACCTGGGAGAGGAGGTCCCTGGAGAGAGGAAGCTGCCAAAGCCTCACTGCCAACAGACTTATTATCCCTTCATAGCCCCACTTTAGCTGGCAGAGAAGGAGAGGTGCAATTGGAGCACTCTCAGGAGGTATAACTTCCACATGAGGAAATGCATACGGGAACACAGTAAGTTATGGTAGTGCTACCACATGATTCCCCCGAGGTGTATCATGGTCGATTATGGAAAATAATAGGGGGGCAGCCACATCTTATAGATCCCAATCACCTTAGGCATCTGTGGACGCCACATTCCAAAACAGCACTCAATCTAGCAGCCTGGTAATGCAGCCTGGGCTCCATCCAGGAATAAATACCATGTAATATGTAGTTACATTTTTCGGAATGGCACCACTTACCTCAACATCCAGTTGTGAAAGCTGCATCAACCTGAGCCAAAAAGTGATTGAGCTGGAACAAAGGATATCCACGCTATACCAAATCCAGGGGGCTGAACGCGCCTTGACACGATCCTCCTTGGCAAAGTTCAAACCACCGCTACTAGCGCTGAGCTAGCCGACACAGTGCACCACCCAGCTGTTGTGTCCCAAGATCCCGCCAACAGTCAACCCAGGCTCTCAACATGCGTCGCTGGTGTTTCTGCCACGGACGAGAACTGCTGGTTTCAACTAGGGGCCAGACCCAAGGCTCTGGTCAGCTCCACTCCACTTCAACCAGTGCCATGGACCGTGGTTGAGACGCGCGGTGGCTGCAGAGGTGCCAGGAGGATCCGTCCCTCGCACCCTTACCCCTCCGGAGCGGTAGTCCTCGCCATCCCGCTGTGTCACTGAGGTCTGCGCCATCTCCACCACTACGCCCCCGGAGCCGCGGTGGGCAGCCCAAGGCTGTGGTGCAAACTCACGGCGGAGAGTTGTGCTTTACCCCGGCTCCTCGGAGAAGAGGACCCACAGCGCGGCTACCTGGGAGTCACTCACGCGGTTCGGCTGGTGCATCTCCATTTGAACACCCCCGGTGCCGCGGCACGGGCGTCTCAGATGGCCAGCAGCCCCCGGTGGTACCTCCTCTCTCCACACTGGTCCTCGGGGATTCCATCGTCAGGAACGTGTGGATGAGGGGGCGCTCACGCTGTCGTTCCCGAGAGCCCCCGTTGTCGACATAGTGGACAGAATTCCCAACATCCTGGCGTCCCACCCACAGGCCAACCGGCTCATCATTCACATCGGCACCAATGACATCCCCAAACAGCAAACTGAGCTGCTGAAGCTGGACTTCCACCAACTCTTCAGCCTCCTTGGTCAGTTGCAGGTGAGTGCTTTTATCTCCGGGCCCCCCCCCACCTGCGGCAAAGGAATAGGCCATTTCAGCCGGCTGCTCAGGAACACCTGGCTTTCCTCTGCCTGTGTCTCCCACGGTGTGGGTTTTATTAACAATTTTGATGCCTTCTGGGAGAGGAGGCATCTTTTTGGGGCAGACGGGCTGCACCTCAACACCTGGGGACGCCGTTTGCTGTCCGCTAATTTGGCATTTGGTACAGCACTCCCGCACACGGCCCTGTCATTACCCCAAACCGACATTACCTGCTGATCTGTCCGCCACTGACTGATGTCCCCCTGGTCCCAGCTCCTATATTTGTTCCATTTTAAACAGTAATACACAAAACTCTGGACTTGGACCTCTCTCACCCACAGTCAACACAATACCCGTCATAATCACAAACAGAGAGCAACAGAATTATCATAGATCCAGTAACTCCAAAAACATTAATAACCTTCAAAAATGTCAACATCCATTGAACTCTACTGTCAAAAATCCACCAGTCTCGATTAGTATGGCACTTTTAAATGTCCGCTCTCTGTTGAACAAGTCTTTTATTATTAATGATTTAATTTTAGATAATAAACTTGGCTATTTATTTTTAACTGAAACATGGCTGGGTTCGGATGCACCAGTTGTTCTCACTAAGGCCTCCCCACTAAATTTTAATTTCTCTTTTTCTATTAGAAGTGGTAAGAGAGGTGGTGGGACTGCATCTTTAACCAACAACACACTCACCACCAAACAAATTTTATTTGATAATTTTACCACTTTCGAATTCCATGCCATTGTCTTTAGCAGCCCTCCAGTTTTATGTGTCACAATTTATAGACCACCTAAAGACAGTGCTGCTTTTATCAAGGAATTCTCAGAATTTTTAACAAACATACACTCAAAATATAACATGATAATTTTAACCGGTGATTTTAACCGGCACATAGATAATCCTTCTAACCCTGCATCAAAAGAATTCTTAAACATTCTTCACTGTATGGATTTTACCCAGCACGTCACGCAGCCGACTCACAACAAAGGACACCCTCTGGACCTGGTCATCACCCATGGGCTGTCCACCAGTGTGTCTTCTGTTGTTGACTTGGCTGTCTCTGACCACTACTGTGTGTTTTTTAACATCACCGGTTTTATTCAGCGGGAGACCTCGGTGCAAACTGTGAGGAGGCGCTATCTAACCTCTGAAGTGGCTGCAAATTTTACCAGGGTTTTAGACAAATCCCCCCCTTTGATTTTACCTGCACCCTGTGATTTTATTTTTAATCATTTTATTAGCAAACTGAAGAAAAGCCTTGACTCCGTTGCTCCACTCACCACCAAAAAGATTAATGTAAAACATGTATCACCTTGGAGAAACGAAGAAGTCAAAAAAACTCAAAAGAAATTGCAGGGCAGCAGAAAGGAGATGGAGGAAAAATAAAAATGTAATTAACCATCAAATACTTTGCGAGCAACATAAAATGTACAATAATACATTAAGGAATTCAAGAAATTCATACTTCGCCAAAATAATCAGTAATAACAAAAATAATCCCAAGGTCCTCTTTTCTACCATAGATCATTTATTTAACCCTGATTTTAACAGCTCCCAAAGAACCCCCACAGACTCACTCTGTGAGCAGTTTGCAGACCACTTCAGGGGAAAAATTAGTGCCATCAGATCTGATATTTTATCTTCTCGCGATATGATTTTAAACACATCTGAGGGCTCGATTGTACCTGAGGAGACACTGGACAGGTTTGTCCTGGTTAATGCTGAGAACCTTAAGAAAGTTTTCTCCACAGTGAGACCCACCACATGTCTTTTAGATCCAATCCCCTCTTTACTTTTTAAAACACTTTATGGATTTTTTGAAGCTGAGCTTTTATACATGATGAATTGCTCTCTTCAGTTGGGTGTCTTCCCTGCTGCTTTTAAAACGGCGGTGGTGAGGCCCCTTCTGAAGAAGAGCAATTTGGATGATGATGATTTTAATAACTACAGACCTGTATCCAACTTACCATTTTTAAGTAAAATTTTAGAAAAACTTGTTTTTACTCAGATTAATGATTTTCTGAATATAGACAGATCCTGGAGATATTTCAGTCTGGATTTAGGGTGAACCACAGCACAGAGACTGCTCTCCTAAAGGTTTTAAATGATCTTAGATGTAACTGGGACTCCCAAAAGCTCTCAGTCCTGGTGCTACTGGATCTAAGCGCAGCCTTTGATACAGTAGACCACGCTATTCTTTTAAACAGACTGAAACACATGGTGGGCCTCTCTGGTGCTGTACACAACTGGTTCACTTCCTATCTTTCAGACAGAACTTTTATGGTGAGTATGGATACATGCTCCTCTAAGATCCATAAAATGACATGTGGTGTGCCTCAAGGGTCGGTTTTAGGCCCTGTACTTTTTAATTTGTATATGCTCCTTCTGGGCGGTGTCATCAGGAGGCATGGAGTGAACTTCCACATTTACGCTGATGACACTCAGCTGTACATCTCCGTGTCTCCTGATGACACCAGACCAATGGATGCCCTTTTTAACTGTATTCTAGATATAAAATCTTGGATGGCAGAAAACTTTTTACAGCTTAACCAGGACAAAAATAAAGTTTTAATCATCGGTCCTGAGGCTCAGAGAGAAAAACTCTTGTCTAAATTACAGGCATTTTCACTATGTCCTTTGCTACAAGTGAAAAACCTGGGTGTTATTTTTGACTAAGAGCTTGGTTTTATCCTACATATTAAACATGTAACCAAAATTGGATTTTATCATCTAAAAAATATAGCCAGAGTCCGCCCTATTCTCTCTCGGGCCAACACGGAGATGTTGATGCATGCTTTTATTACCAGTCGCATTGATTACTGTAATGCCCTGCTCTCTGGTCTCCCCAAAAAGAATATTTCACCTTTACAACTTTTACAAAACTCTGCGGCTCATGTGCTGACGAAGACCAGAGGGCGGGCCCACATTACACCGGTTTTAGAATCGCTGCATTGGCTCCCCGTGTGTTTCAGGATCAATTTTAAAGTTCTTTTATTGGTTTTTAAATGTCTTAATGGTCTTGGGCCTTCTTATCGCTCAGATTTGCTTTTACCATATGAACCCTTGCGGACCCTGAGGTCCTCTGGTACTGGCCTTTTGATTGTTCCTAAAGGCAGGACACATACTCACGGAGAGGCAGCTTTTCAGTGGTATGGTCCTCGTCTGTGGAAAAGCCTGCCGTAGGAGCTCAGGGCCGCAGAGAACGTACATGTTTTTAAGAACAGGCTCAAGACCCACCTTTTTAATTTAGCTTTTACCTAACATTTATTTATTTTATGCTTATTTATTCTATCCTGTTATTCTATTTATATTATTAATTTAGGTTTTACCTAATATTTATTGATTTTATTCTTATTCATTTTTTATTGCCTTACTCTATTTATATTTATATTGTATCCCATTCTTATTTATTTAATTTTTTTATTCTGTATATACTCTTATTAGGTCATATCTCCAGTGTTTCCTCGGAGGGGGCTCTCTGCACCGGGGCTGTGATCGACCGTGGCTGCTGGGGCTCTGTGGGTCTTCTCAGCCTGGCTGGGGGGCTTCTTTGCCTCCCTCCTGCTGTGTGCCTGGCCTGGAGGCTGCGGTCTGTGACTGGCTCCCGGTGCAGACGGCTCCCTATGATAGTGTTTCCTCACCTGGCTCATGTGTGCCCAGCCCAATTTTACTCTTTAAGTGTGTGTGTGTGTGCGTGGGGGGTGGGGGTGTGTATGTATCCATGATCGTTTATGTTAATGAGAGTGTGGGGAGTGAGTTGGAGGGTGGGGTGGGGTGGGCTGCTTTTAACCATGTAAAGCACTTTGTGCTACATCTTTGTATGAAAAGTGCTTTATAAATAAAGATTGATTGATTGATTGATAGTTATCATCAGCCTCCTCTGGAGGTGACACCATGGACACAAGCAGTGAGAGAGATTCAAAGGATAACAGTTTACCAATTCTGGACTGTGCTGTGCGCATTGAAGAGAATGGAAACCTCAACATTGAAGTTTACCTGAAGCCCACACACACGGACCAGTACCTCCTCTTTGATTCCCACCACCCTCTGGAACACAAACTTGGAGTAATCAGGACCCTACAACACCAGGCAGAAGCTGTTCCCTCTAAGCCTGAAGGAAAAAAGATGGAACACACACATGTAAAGGAAGCTCTTAAAACATGTGGTTATCCTAATTGGGCTTTCATCAAGTCAGCAAAGAGGCACAGAAAAGAAGACCAGACACCAGCTAGGGAGGATGAAAAATGCAACAACATTGTCATCCCCTATGTAGCCAGTGTATCAGAAAAACTCCGGAGAGTTTTCTCCAAGCACGACATCCCAGTTTACTTCAGACCCAGCAACACACTCAGACAAAAACTGGTTCATCCCAAAGACAAAAGTCCTAAACATAAACTTAACAACGTAGTGTATGCTGTACCGTGTAATGAGGAATGCTCAGACCTCTACACAGCAAATTCAAAAGTGTTAAATGTTTTGGTGTTAGTAGTCTTAGAGTTAATTTTACTCTAAGTAGAGTCACATTCTTTTAATGTAACTCTGAGGTGTAAAATGATAGTAGTTAAAATCCAGTGTTAAAAATGAGTGTTTCTATTTCAAATCTGGAGGTGTTACAATGGAAACATTAACTCTTGACCTCTTAACTCTGAACTCCTACAGGGGCTATGACACTAATAGAGTAAATTCACAGACCCGCCCCCAGCACGGCTCCAATCGAAGCTGAAGTGGAGCCGTTTCAGAACATTTTGCTCTACATATTTGAGTTGTTTGCCATGCTTGGTAAGTCATGTTTTCAAAGATTGTTTCAATTATTGTTATTAGCTTTTACTTCTGTGGCTCTTTGGAGTTGAGACAAAGCTGTGTGAAAGGCATTAGCCATGTTGCTCGGTGATAGCATAATATTCTGTTTTAGCTAGCTGAAAGGTATTGTTTGCGGGCAAATACCACAGCCTTGAAAAAAAGCTTGCATGTGAATTTTCAGTCAAATTTCTTGGTCAAATACACTTAAAACAATGTCTAGAATGTGAAATGTTGATTATAATGGTGCTACTTGAAGCCTGAAAACGATCTCCCATAAAAAACGAGCAAACAGCAGTAGCAGATGTCCCGAGTCCCGACTGAGTTCTACGTTAGCACTTAGATTCCTCCAGAGTTTTGTGCACACGGTTTAGGTAAAAATGAAAAAGGTTGAGGTTTTACATTTAGTTCAGTATTACCTGTTGTCTGTGTCCTTGTCTTTTGGGAAAATACTTTACACAAGTAATGGCTCAAAAAGGATTCCTTTTTTTTTTACTGTGCTGCAATTGATTTGTGCCATTAATTAGTGTCAACTAATTTTTATTCAATCTCCACATAGGATATGCTTGTGAAGATGGAATATGGGGGAGAGCAGAAGTGCGTTGAAGTTCCACAAAGTGATGAATGAAGGACATGCATATTGTATTTTGTATTTATTGAAATAAGTGATGAGAATGCTGTTATTTGCATTTACCAGCTCACCTATGTCAGACCTTTTGATAAACGAAATTCTAATGAAAGTGAGAACATGTACACTGTTACATCTTTCAGAAAATGTTTTGAAATTGTGGTGCACAGTTCAGAATAAATGTTTTTCAAAAACCATTGCGTCTTTTTAGTAAATGTTTATTTCCAAAAGAAATTTCTAGAAGTTCAGAACAGTAAAATTCCCGCTTTTTAGAATTAATTAGAAGATAACTCTTATGTAGTTAAACTAAAATACTCTTTGAGAGTTAATATATAAACTCTTAACACCAAGTGTTAAATTATCAACTCCAGAGAGATTTGGTGTTTAACACTAAATCAGAGTTAACATACCAACTCTCCAAAAAGAGTTAAATTAACACTCTCTGGTGTGGACCCATATAGACACTTTAAAAGTGTTGAAATCAAATCTGACAGTGTTAATTTGGACATGCTGGATACATTGGAGAGACTAAACAACCACTTCATAAACGCATGGCACAACATAGGACAAGACTCGGTGGTCCATTTACATCTGAAGGACAAAGGTCACTCTTTCAAGGATGTCAATGTACACATTTTGGACAGAGAAGACAGATAGTTTGAAAGAGGAGTGAAAGAAGCATCTATGTCCACTGTGAATGGTCAACTTTGAACAGAGGGCGGGGCATACGACACCAAATGTCTCTCATCTATAATCCAGTTTTGAGATCCCTTCCTTCAGACCAAGGATTTTCAATTATTTGAGAATATGAGAATATCCTTATTCCTTAATCCTAAGAGGGGAACATGTACATTCACACAGTTTGTTGGAGGCACCTTTATTGGGGCACAACAATGAAATATGTTGTGGAACACTTGATATGGTCACTTGAACATCCAACATGAGCAAACCTGAGACAGAACAAATGTGTTTTTGTTGTGCAGGGGGTTTGTGCTTGGGACACGGTGTTAGGAAAGGGCCCTGCCTTCTGGGATTCGCAACCTTAACAGAACTTAAGCAGCACCTCTTGAGGGGCAATAGAAGCGGGGAAGCAGTGCTTTGACAGTAGAGGCTCTCTACCCTCAATACCACAGAAAGGAGGACGGAGGCTTCTTCCTCCTGGGTGTCGGATACTTCTGGGAGGCGGAAGGTGATAGTTTGCTCCAAGCCGACTGGCATGGAACTTTACCTGGAGTCTGTGCTCTTGCTGTAGGTGGACCCACAGCAGCAGTGGGCACTGCTCTCTTGCCAGTAGGCAGGGGAATGGTAGGCCTATGTGAGGTGGGACTGCCAGGGCCGGGAGCCGCTGCCAGTCCCCTTCGAGGCCTTCCCCAAACCGCAGCACAATTCATGTCCAAGACGTTCAGCTTTATAGACTAAAACACTGTCAAACATAAAATGAGGATGTGGGCCTCAAATCTAGTTTATGTCCAAATATGCAGATTTCGGTATAAACAACAGGATCTGCTTACCTTTATTTTGAAGGCCTTCTGTGAGTGGGAACCAGAACCAGCTGTCTCCAGTCTGACACTTGATGGCAAATTTGCCAGTGGCCCCCAAATGGCTCCTCTCTTCTAAAAAAAAGAACCATCACATCAGGGTTCACCACTCTGTTAGTGTTCATCTTTCTTTAAAGAAATACAGGAGAGTGACTACCTTTTTAAAAGATTTAATCTGTTTCCGCAGTTGAAATTACAGGTTACAGCGCTGGACCTCGATATGAACCAACAGTCTGCTTCACAAGAAGGATGCCCCTTTAAAGGGGCAATACGGTTTTATACCACAACAAAAACAGGTATTATTATGACTATCTTCTTCTGGGAAATCTAAGTTCTCTGTAGAGTACTCAAGGCTGAGTTACGAGTTCTGATCAGAGCCTGTATTTCATCCAAGGTTTTCAGTTACTGTTTTGGTCACTATCACATTCTCTATGCAGAACTTATTGTAGAAAAGGACAGACTGAATGAAGGTCTCCAAAGACCAGTCTGTAAAATGAAAATAGTCCTGTAGCCTGGGAAAAACATCCTCTGGGAATGTTTTAATGGTGCTTGGAGGGGTTTGTTTCCTGAGGGGTGTGTCTGCAGGGATGAGGAGTAGAGAGAGCTGGTCAGATTGTCCCAGGTGGGGGAGAAGTCTTCTCTTCACAGTTGAAAGTAAAAGAAAAACAAACTCCAGTTGGCCCACAAACATGACAGGAACTCCTCAGATTACAGCAAACATCAGTTTATAGTGGACATCAACTGTTGTGAGATGACTGTGAAGGCTGGATTGTTTTACATTTTAGGAAAAACTATAATATATACCACGCATCTGTAAGGCTTATTTGGATGTCTTACACGGCAGCTTCAAACAAATAATTATGTGTTAGCCTTCCAAAATCGAAAAAAAAACTAAATTTACCCAGTCATACCCCTTTGACTCTCTCGAAGCTGTGTGTTCCATCCTATTCATGCCTTTAGGCAGTAATAGGTGAGTGTGCACAATTACTCCCATTATTGTCATTTTCAGGTTTGTGGGCAGATAAACAAGCAGGGTATGGTGAAAGTAATCGTTCCATTACATGAAATGGAAAGTGCAAGAGGCGTAATCAAGCAGCTTTGTTGCAAAAACATGTCTCTGTTCTGCCTAATGGTGTTTTGAGTTTTGATGGTTGAAAGCCTGCTGCTACGTTAGCAGTCTACCTGCACTCTTTACGAGGAAAAGAAAATCATAGATGATCATTTGTGGTGGTGCAAACGTACGTAAATGCTGCTTTTTATTTCACTTTGTCTCCTGATCAGACAAATACAGTTAGGTCAAGAGAGTGACTCTGTTTGTGACATTTTTTTCTTTGCTCATTTAATGTATGTCTTAATGTTGTGCTATCAACTGTTTACAAAAAAAACATTGCAAGATAATGAAGATATTTTTATATGTGCCTTTATTTTCAAATATTTAGGTGAGAGTTTCATTATGGGCTGTTTACTATTTATTTTATCCAGAAAATTATATGGTGTCATGGTCTAGGCGAGCCTGAGTAACTTTCCACAGCATCAGCTCTCCTCCTCTGGGTGGAGCCCGTCCCGTTCCTCAGCTGCAGGCAATTATTCTGGCAGTATTTAGGAGCAGCGCACACAGTGAGTCTTCGCCAGATCATCTGTTAACCTCAGTTAGTTCACAGCCTCATGTTCCTGTGTATGTACACGCATGTACACAGCAGTGGGAATACAATATCATTACAGTAGATGTCTTTCTGAAAATGCTGTGACTAAATTTAAAGATATAATTCCTTTACTTTCACTCTCTTCACTGCCATGTGCTAAAACAGTACAGAGCAGCTACCTGAACTCTGCTACCACAGAAGCTGATTATTTCATTACTAGGGATGGAAATTGACAACAATTTAGCATTTCCAATTCCATTATTGATATCACTTTTTGATTCGATTCCTTCTCGATTCTCGTTGGGTTCTCACTGGTTCTGCTTCGAAAGCCATCACTATCACTAAGCAGCCTATCAAAGACATTACATTTGTGCAAATTAATTACATGCTGTGGTCAAATGTTTCTGCATGTTGGAGGTATTTCCCCTCTGCTGTGATCAATTTTGGGGTCATTACTCAAAAACGAATTATTAGTAAGGCAGTACGTTATTTCTTACTTTTGCGAGAGAACGCTGGCCTTCTGTCAAAAAGGTAGCATTGGTAATGGATGTTTAATTCAATTCAATTCAATTCAACTTTAGTTATACAGCGCCAAATCACAACAACAGTCATCTCAAGGTGCTTTATATTGTAAGGTAGACCCTACAATAATACATACAGAGAAAAACCCAACAATCAAGTGACCCCCCTATGAGCAAGCACTTTGGCGACAGTGGGAAGGGAAAACTCCCTTTTAACAGGAAGAAACCTCCGACAGAACCAGGCTCAGGGAGGGGCGGGGCCATCTGCTGCAACCGGTTGGGGTGAGAGAAGGAAGACAGGATAAAGACATGCTGTGGAAGAGAGACAGAGATTAATAACAGGTATGATTCAGTGCAGAGAGGTCTATTAACACATAGTGAGTGAAGAAGAAACACCCAATGCATCATGGGAGTCCTCCCAGCCTACACCTGTTGCAGTAATAATTTTACCTCTTCACTCTCTTGACTCTGGATACTGTAGCTTCTGTGAAAATTAAGGCCTCAAATTAGGAAGTACTTGAATCCCTTCTCAAACACGTAGCCTAAAGCAGATAACTCTTAATTATTTCATCCAAACCATCAACGTGTCTTTTTGACCCCATTCCTACAAGACTGCTCAAAAAAGTCCTGCCATTAATTAATGGTTCAGTCGTAAATATGATCAACCTATCTCTAATAATCAGCTATGTACCACAGGTCTTCAAGCTGGCTGTAGTTAAACCTTTACTCAAAAAGAATCTCTAGAACCAGCAGTCTTAGCTAATTATAGGCCAATTTCCAACCTTCCTTTCATATCAAAAATCCTTGAAAGAGTAGTTGTCAAACAGCTAACAGATCATCTGCAGAGAAATGGCTTATTTGAAGAGTTTCAGTCAGGTTTCAGAGCTCATCACAGCACAGAAACAGCTTTAGTGAAGTTACAAATGATCTTCTTATGGCCTCTGACAGTGGACTCATCTCTGTGCTTGTCCTGCTAGACCTCAGTGCAGCGTTCGATACTGTTGACCATAATATCCTATTAGAGTGATTAGAGCACGCGGTAGGTATTACAGGTACTGCGCTGCAGTGGAAATCTAATAGACTCCAATTTGTTCATGTAAATGGAGAGTCCTCTTAACACACTGAGGTTAATTATGGTGTTCCACAGGGTTCAGTGCTAGGACCAATTCTGTTTACATTATACATGCTTCCCTTAGGCAGTATCATCAGAAGACATAGCATGCATTTTCACTGCTATGCTGATGACACCCAGCTCTATCTATCCATGAAGCCAGATAACACACACCAATTAGTTAAACTGCAGGAATGTCTTAAAGACATAAAGACCTGGATGGCCGCTAACTTTCTGCTTCTTAATTCAGATCAAACTGAGGTTATTGTACTTGTACCCGTACTTGGGTTGTTACTGTATTATTTCATTTCATTTCATTTGAGTTGAGTTGATTTGATTTGATTTTTCTTTGCACACTGAGATTTTGCTCCACCCAAAAATAAACCACACCTTTCTCAAAAAACAATATAGTGCAACCTGAATTTTGTGGAAATCACACACAACCAACTCCAGTTTTTTTTTTTTTTAAAAGAACTTAAAGGACTTACACCAGTTACCCACCACAGTTATTGGCGGGGGGGGGGGGGGTGTTGGAAATGAAAGGAATAGAAAGAATAACACAGGAACACAATAATGGCATCGAGGCACAGAAAAAATGAAGGAGAAGCAGGGACCCCATTCTGAGTTAAAATTGCAGAATATTAGCTTTGATTATGAGCTGTTTTTAATTGATTCTTCAATTTATGAGGAGGTAGGATCATGCCACAAACTGATTGGCTTTATTGATGCAGATTATACTATTATATAAGACAACAGCCAAAGATCACAAAGCATGACTCACCCACTCATAATTTTTGGGTGATGCAGTTGTAGTTCCTTGATTGTCTCAAATTTGCCATATGAATATTCTTAAGTTTTTCTCTTACTCTTTTAAATTATTTCTTTATGAGGCATAAAGAAAAGTGTTTGAGGAACCTATCAAAGTGTATGTGCTGCTGCCAATCTCTGCTGCTGAATCTGTTAAAGCTCCATGGTCAGGTCTTGAGTTGAGATTTATTCAGAAATACATTTGACCTGATATGAATAGAGCCTTGAACACCTTTTTTTTTTTTCATTTTTTAAAATGTAGTTTTTCAGTGGACTCCAACTTCAGATCCCCGCTGAATGTTCTGAGAAAAATGACAAATTCTCTGAAAGAGGCAAATGCTAGGTAATTTCCCATTTCCTGTATCTGCTTGCCAGAGCATGTAATTACACCTGCAGGAACCCAATTTCCCAGCTTTTACCACAGCAGGATATTCGGAACCACAAAAAATGGGAACTTTTTTAAATAATAAAATGTAGGCATGACCATTCTGTTATTGTTACAGTTGTTCTTAAGGTCTGCCATCTAAAAACCCTGTTCAAACAGTTTCACATCATGCCAAGTCAGAAATATCCTAATGTCTTGCATATACAGTATGTGCATAACTGAGGATACCTTCATTCAATAAAAATGAAAGAATTCATCCTATTAAATTATTTAATAATTAGTAAAAGTACTATAGACATAACACAACATCAAACAGTAATTCAGACAGAGATGAGTTAGAAGGATTGGTTAATTGTTACCCAAAAACCATAAGTAGTGTTAGATTTAGATCTAGGTGCAAATATAATCAGCTAGTATGGACCCTCATTATATTTGCGTCTCTGCATGCTCTGAGTTGAATCATTTAATTGCTAGTAGTGAAGAGCCATTGTTACCTGCATATTACAATAATACAACTTGAACTTGAAAGGATATGGGTATGTTAGCTAAGCAAACGTAACCAAAATAGAAATATTTAAATTGCAGTCTCAAGTTCAGGTTCAGGTTCACCCACCTCCTTTGTGGGTCTAATAAAGCAATAGTATTCAGTTTCTAGTGTGAATCACTTCAAAGAGGGTGGGAGAAGTTGCTGGATTATTTTAATATATCCTACTGACCTCATAGAAGGTGTATGCCTGCTACATAGACTCATTTGTTAAACGGTGAAATATGCATATGTCATGTGAGGGCTGTGTACAGGCAGGAGTGGTGGTAAGGAGGACCCAAAGTGCAGAGATGGAAGGTAAACTCAAACATAGATTTATTGTAAACCAAAAACTAAACTGAAAACTACAAAGCCAAACGGGCTGACAGTGATGTGACGTTCTGTATCGAGGCTTCAAAGCTTGTGTTGAGTAATGGAGGGGGCGTTTCCGCGATGCGTGTATCGAGGCTTGCTTCATTTATGGGAGGAGCTGAAAATGATGACGTCCGAAGCCTCGCTCCCCGGCTGTACCACGTGACTGGTTCAGGAAGTGGTTCGAACTTTGCCACGAGCTA
Organism: Neolamprologus brichardi; assembly: GCF_056152115.1. Lineage (NCBI taxonomy): Eukaryota > Metazoa > Chordata > Actinopteri > Cichliformes > Cichlidae > Neolamprologus > Neolamprologus brichardi. The sequence continues at coordinate 19,460,248 of NC_142123.1, read as the reverse complement.
TGACAGCGATATAAACCCCTCAGACTTCATTCAAAATGTGGGTGTTTGATGGAGAGTTGCGGTTAGTGAGAGTTTGGAGACAGTTTGGAGAGAGTTTGGACGTTTATGAGAGTGAGGAGAGAAAGTCAGGAGAGAATGGAGCCAGAGGAGGATGTCCTCCGCTGTGTGGGAACATTTTGATCTTATTCCTCCCAACAAGGTATGTAAATTTCTACAGAAGATGTATTTTCATAATACTTATGGTGCAATACAATTTATGTTAAGCTGTCTTTACTTTTGTACAAGGTGAAGTGCTTGCTATGTGCCAGGGAGCTGGGATATAACAACAACACCTCATCCATGCTTAAGCACTACAGAGCTTTGCATGAGAATAAGGGGAACACCAATTGTGGAGCAAGACCAGGTGAGCCATCAAATGCCATGATAATATAGCATGCAGTAATGCTACTAAATGATATAACAATATTATACAACTGTAATAAGTTACGTGTGTGATAATTATATTTGTGCTTTGTTTTTATTGTCTTTCCTCAGGAGAACAATCTCAAATAGATGAAAACCTGGTTAGCATGGTGATTGAGGACTCCCAGCCATTTAGCATTGTGGAGGACAAAGAACTTAAAAGATTTGTTAAATCATTACATCCTAGCTATGTTCTCCCCACTAAAAAGGCCATAAAAGCAGTGAAAATTTAGTTTTTACAGAATAAAATGTGAACAGGCAGGACTGAGGCTAGCTGTCCATACCTCAACGTTACAAAAGCACAACCACTGTCCATACCCCAACCACACCTCACAGTAAATGATCATTTCCATTTTAAGCATTTCCAAATGATAATTTTCCATACTGCCAGTATAAATATACACAGTATACTGCCATCACTACAATATAGATGTTTTACACACTCCTTTTGTTGTTGACATTTACAGGCTGTGTGCAAAAGGCCACACTCTTCAAATTCATGCCAACTAATATTTTTACATCCAGTAGATGTCCTACTAGAGCAAATGAAGCTTCAAGACGCTTTGCGCTGGGGTGAACCAATTGGATGAAAAGCTTCAGTGCTTCATGAAGCTTCATCTGCCCATCACTACTGACAAGCAGACCACACAGCATAGTCGATGGTAGATCACAACACAGACACAGAGAAACACAGGGCTTAAATACACAGAGGGATCAATCAGGGAATGGGTAACAGGAGGGAAACACAGCTGGGGCAAATCAGGCCTAACGAGACAAAGGAAGCAAAACCAGACGCATTTACATGAGACACGGACTTTCAAAGTAAAACAGGAAACATAACACAGACTGAACTTACGGACACAAGCTGTGTCCCAAAACGTCGGCTGCATCCTTCAAAGGACCCGGCCTTCACGGTCTACGTGGGCCGGGTCCTTTGAAGACGAGCAGGCCGGAAGTGTGAGGCTGTGAAATGGGACGGTCTAGCCTTCAGATTTGCATCACCGCTGTGTCGGTGGAGTTTAATAAACTCGGCCGTCTGCTCCTTGCTATCTAAAATATAACAGGACACTGGCGTAAATTCTCGACCGTCTCACACTTCTGTTTAATCAGTTTTCTGTTTGACGTTTATTCAGCTGTGTGAAAATCCCGGAGGAGCCCACCCGATGGATTAATAAAGTTTTATTTAATCTAATAACTTTGATCTTAGCCAAACCAATTTACTCCAGAACAAATAAAACACAGAAAAAGGGTAAAAAATTACATTCTTAAGTTATCTGAGTGACTTATATATCATGTTTAACCTGAGTAGTGAAAGAGCGGGGGTCTGAAAACAACGAAGCCGGGAGTCCACTGCTCTCGCCGGCTCAAGTGACCATTGAACCCCCTGGCTTGCTATTGAGCCGGTGGGTAACGTCTCTGAAAATGTCAGCACACTTTTGCAAATATGCGATGTCTTGATAAACCAAGCAGATATTTGAAATTTACACAGCTACTTTCTCGCCTGAAAATATGTTAAAAGTTTATTTTGTGACCCAGAAAGATTAATAAGACTAATTTTAACACTCGGCCGGCATTGTTGGCAGCTGAAATTTGGCTGGGCCGCGGGATATGGTGGGCCCCGAAGGACACACCCGACCCATCCTTCAAATTTGGGGAAATGAAGGATGAATTTGTCGGCCGCATTTGAAGGAGTCGACGAATTGGGACAGCCTTCGTTGCCTGTAGCAACTATGGATCACAGACAGAAAACCAGAACACTAAAACTCTAACAAAACCCACCCAGAGAACCTAAACTAAGAATAATCCTATAACCCATAAAGCAAAGCTAAAATATAATGAAATAAAAAAAAATCAAAGAACCAAAAAACACAAAACACTGGGTCGATGACCCAGGCACGCTAACAGCATACATAACGAATTAATGATGACGTCTGAATACTGAGATCTTCCTGGCTGTTGTGTACCAAACTTTTTATGGATTGATGGATGCACAGATGTGGTCACGACCTTGTATGTGAAGAGAAGGATTTTCAATTCAATTCTAGTTTTAAAAGAATTTAATTTAAAGGGAGCAAATGAAAATAGTTGAGTATGGATATATGTGCTTGTTCTAGTCCTGTTAGTACTCACTGCAGCGATTTGGATCAACAGAAGAACAACCTGATGATAATAAATTTATATTTGTATCCTGCTAAACAGGAGGCAAGTGGACTCAAGTGCTAGAATAAAACAAGAACAACAGGGAGAGTAGAATAATGTTAACTGGTCTATAAGACAGCAAGTGGATATGGGGGAGCACGGGAAGGCATGTTCTGGAGAAGGAGAGAGAAGGGTTAGTCTGCAGACATTTTTCCAGAAGTTTTTTGAAGACTCTTTCCATAAGTGTGAGGAGTGAACAGAGCCAGGATACTTACTTGACATTCCAGATTTGTTTGCCACTGGTCTGTGCTCTCAAGAGACAAGGAGCCCTCAGAGGTTGAGCAGGCAGTGATGGTTTGGTTAGGAAGTCCTGCAGAAGAAGCTGGCAGGTAACTGTCTCATCCAGCTTCATCCAGGTGGCTGTCTCAGTGGCTGTGGGGTGTTTGTCCAGAGCGATGAAATGTGCTGCTTTTGAGAACCCTATCAATTATGGTGAATATGGTGGTCTTATCAGAGGGAACGGGCAAGCCAGTGACAAAAGCCAAAGAGATGTGTGACGACGGGAGATGGGGTATGGTGAGAGGCTGTAATACACTGGCAGGGCGTTGTGTGTTTGACTTATTGTGGGCACAGACAGGACAAGCAGCTACATACTCTTTGACATCTTTGTGTATGGTCTCCCAGCAGACATACCTTTTTATGAGCGAACAGGTGGCTGCAGCTCCCTGGGTCGCCGGAAAAAGACTACAGTTCCAGAGAGGTGGGAACACTGCGGAACACTGGCATCTGCTGGGGCTCGGAAACCACAGCGAAGCTTGAGTGGTGAGTTCCAGGTACTGACTTCGAGATAGGAGAACAAGGTTAAGCATACACATTATGATCAACAAGAGCAACGTGAGGCCGTGAACTAACATAGGTTAGCAGATAATCTGGCAAAGACTAGTTGTGAGCATTGGTCATAAATACTGCCAGTGTAATTGCCATCAGGTGGGAACCCAGGGAGGAGCAAAGAGGACTCCACCCAGAGGAAGAGAGCCGATTCAGTGGAAAGTTACCATGACTCACACAGACCATGACAGCTAGTTTGATAACGCTGACGTTTTGTTTACTTCAGTGATGATTTTTGTTTTGTATTTGTTTTCTTTGTAATTGAGAATTGTTTCTTTTTGAGAGTCGATGCTGATGATAAGGACCACTTTCCATTTGCTTTAGCCATTGTCTGTTGACTCATTCACTAGCAGGGGCGATTTTAGCCCATTTTTGGGGGTGCTTCAGCAGGTTTGTTCCAGCTCGTCTCTCCCCTACTCTGGCTCAGATGGTGGCTGAGACGCAGCAGAGCGGAGGTGTAAGTGCCTGGCTTAAAACAGGACATGTTAGCTGCATTTAACCTTCAGTTACTCTTTATATAGTTAGGTAGGAGTCAGACCATGTTTCTTTTTAGCTGAAAAACATTACACCCAGGTAATCTGCAATGTTGAAAGCGTGTTTTCCAACAATGTTTGCTACCCTACAATCCGTCCTGCTCTGTAGTAACATCAGCGACATTTGACCGTCCTATTGCTCCCATTGAAATGTATACAGCCTATTTAAAATCTAAAACTTTAAATTGTCCACAGCCTACTGTTGTTACCACTGTCCTGTTTGAAATGGATACTAACTAGCTAACTAACTGAATGCCCATTAACCTTATAACTCCTGTTGTGTGTGTGTGTGTTTGTGTGTTTGTGTACAGAGAGACAGCCAGGTTCATAATGGATATAAGGAAGTTTTTTCAAAAAAAAGGAGCCACATTCAGGTAAAAGTGTAAGATCAAATGATCCATCAATCAAGAATAATGTTGGATCAGTGTTTCAATGTTTATATCTTTTATTAGATGTTCATGTGGTTTGGTTATTTGCCTTTTGGTTGAAAGTACACTGAGATAGGACTTTTTGTTAGTGATCTTAATATAATTTTTTTCATGTTAATGTAATTTTTCATCTAATTGAATACAATCTATTTGTGTATGATTGTCAGTCCAAAGAGGGAGAGAGGAAAGAGGGGAATGTGAGGAGAAAGTACAAGGTCAGGAAGAACCAGGTAAGAAAACAGACAGGGAATAGTAACAGGCACAACAGAAACTGTTAAACTGACAAAGAGAAAAAAAAATTTTTACTCATACAATCTGGAAGTTGTGTTCTCCCTATATTAAAGCTGCTATACAGAATCTGCAAAACAAACTGGGTTGAAACATTTTTGACCCTCTTTAACAACATTCCAACATCACATTATAATGGATTGGGGAGATTAAAATTAATGATATATTTTTATGTGGTTCAGCCACAACTCTACTAAAACCTCAGCCAGTAATAGGTAGGCCAACTTTTGGACTGTCCAGTTGTCTGTATGACTGCTGCAGTACGTACATCACATTTGCACACTATCAGAAGGCTAGTGTGGTAAAATTATGATTACTGATAACGGAGACGAAGACAACAGACGATGAGGACAGGGAGGAACAGGGGTTTAAATGCACCAAAGTGACAGTCAGAGAGAACTCGGACAACATTTAAGGATGCAGGGACTGACAGAGACAGGTTTATCTTGCCTGGCTGGGCAGCTTTCGGGGTGCTCAGCACCCCCAAAGCTCTGATCCTAGAATCGTCCCTGTTCACTAGTATACCAGGGTAAGGTCAAATGATAATAAAAAAATACTTCCCTTTTTCTATTCCCGGTCTCTTTTCCTTGGCCTCAGTGGAAATGTCATGAGGTTAACCTCTTAAGCCCCAAGCCTACCCGATCTCCTGCTTTTTGCCCCCGTATCAGGGGGCGTTGGGGCTTAAGAGGTTAATAAAAGGTCTGAAAAAGAATTTATGATTTAGTAAGAGAGAAAAGCAGTGCTCAGACAATCTACAAGCACTTATACTGTTTTTACTTCTTTTTCTCTGCTCGAGAGTAATCCAAGTCCTTTTGTCCTTCTTTTTTGGGATTTCTAAGTAAAATTTAATTCGTCTCTGAGCTGACACAAAGTGAAAATTTGAAACTGAAAATTGAAAATTGAAATAACTGTGAACCTAAACCATACCTTAATTATGCTGCTGTGAAACTTCATTTCCTTCTTATGTTTCTCCTGTTTTAAAAAGGTAGTTCTTCCTCCCCACTGTCACCAACACCTTGCTCACAAGGCTTTTTCTGATCACTGTTGTCCTTTTAACGCAGGGCCTGTACCTTTTAGTATAAACCACCTTGAGATAATTGTTGGTGTGAAATGATGCTTTATAAAAACAACTAAAGGAACTGAAACCGAAAGATAAGCACTGGCAGGCAAGAAGACATGGTTGGTTGACTGGTTTGTTTTTGCTTTCTCTAGAGGTCCCATATACCAGCCTTTATGACTCATGTTTGACTCATGTCAACATTCAGAAAAGTGTCATATTTGGAATAAGAGTGGAACTAAAATTTGACTACTCCTTGTTGTGGTTTTATACTTTAGTAATCACTTTAGCTCACTATTAACAAATTAGACACAACATCAAACAGGGGCTAATGTTAAAGTAATTAGCAGCAGTAGCTGACTAACATTGGTTAGCAATCTTATTTAGAGATAAAGTTAGTTTGAAGCTATTTTATTAGCTTTTTCATTTCCACAGCTGCAGTGAGGCTGATTAACCATATTGTTAAAACAAAGCGAGGAAGTCATCACAGTCAGAAGAAAACACAATTCACTAGACACAACTTTTACAAAGACCTTACAATCTATATTTTAATCTCAAATTTGTCTCGCATGTCAGGGATATGGTGATATGATGAGGTGTTCAACCTGATTTCCTCGGGCACCTTCTTGTCTGACCAGCAGCAAGGACGCTGGAGTATTTAATCCAATTACATATGCATTTACTGGAATGTATGCAAAGGTCTCACTGTAAAATCTGGTTAGGAGAGAAGGCAAGTAACCACAATGGGGCTGCAAAGTGTTTCAAGTAGTTGAAAAAGTAGTGGCCCATTAATTTTCAAATTAAACAGTGCCTACTAGCAGCCATTTTGTCCTTAGTGATAAAGGGATTGGCACAGAGGTTACTGCTCCCTCTTTTTATGTGTCCAACTCTGCCGAGCTTGTCTCAGTTTATTCCCCTGGGCTGCATTTAGCTCTGTGTATTCTGTTGCTCCAGCCAATTAACATGCTATGTTAGCAAGCATGCGCCCTGCAGGGCTGAATATGCCCAAACCTGTCTCTATGATTTCCACATTTGTACTGTGGCCTCATTATCTCATCAAGCTAATCGAGTGCCTGTTCAGAATGTGTAGGCTTGTTTTTTGCTTATGCAGTACATTTAATTACACCAGCTGGTGAAATCACGGCTGATGGTCTGTGTGGAGTATAGTTTCGAGAGAACCACTGACATCATGTCCATTAAAAGCTGAGTTAGTCATAGCACTGAGTGCAAACTGCCTAGCAGCAGTGTGCTTATGATTCACCTTTGATGCTGAGAGGTGGGCAAATGGCGCTGATTGTCTCTTAATGGCTCATTAACCAGCAGTAAGGCTGAACATTAGTTTACAGCTATATGATATTCATGGATGGTGATACCACAGCACATCGTCTGTTTCTGCTGGTCGTGTCCAAATCATGTCTTTAAAAAAGCCAAATCAATATGAGAAAGACAGTCGCATCTGACAGCAGGCTGAAAGACTGTGGGCTTTTGTGAGGGTCTTGCACACAAACAGGCCAATCCAAAGGTTACTCTAGCTGAATGTGTACTTATTCAAATAAAACTTGGAAATGTCAAGGGGATGTACAAGTCATCATTAAATAAGTGAAAGAATAGCACAAGTAAGAAAAAAATATTAAAATAATTTTCTTCACCTTGCACATATTCAGTCCTTAAACCACAAATTTGATGATTCCCTGTCTTTATCAGTACAAGTGCTTTTATAAACCACTTTTTTAAAATATGCTATTACTGCACATTGTTCATTGACAAGAAGGAGGTGCACTTGTGCAGACAGATGCATTCTGCATGTCTGGAACTCCTTGAAAAGCCTTTAGTTGATCTTGCTGCAGCAAGAGTACTGATGAGTATCGATTTTCAATTTTCATCATCAAACAAATTAAAATATTAGACAACACAAGTCAACACAAAATGCAGTTTCTTAACGAACGTGTTTATTATTATGGGGGGAAACTAGAAATTAGGGTACAGTCAGAATATGCAGTGAGGAACGAGGGAGAACACGACGCCGAACAGAGGAAGACGCAGACACTAAATACGAAAGGGAAACAGGGCAAAGAGGAAACACCTTGGAAACAAGGCTGGCAAATAATTAAACAGAACAAGATGCACACCAACAGGAGACTATCAAAGTAAAACAGGAAGTGCGGCGAACACACACACACACACACACACACACACACACACACACACACACACACACAGGGACGCAGACTGACAAAACCCAGGGAACAGAGAGCGAGAGAGCAAGGGACAGGAGTAACACGTGTCCTTGACAAGTTCACATGTACTTTTATGCAGCCGAGAATAAAAAACCCAGTGGATGTGACTGTGATAGTACAAGGAAAACTAAGTCTAAAGCTTTCGTTTTGGAAAGCAGGGCTTTATAAGCTCAATGACTCTGTAATTAAATCTTAAACTCTGATGGGAGGAAATGAACTCTTGAAGCAGAAAAAAGAGAAGTGAGACAGACAGGGAGAGAGAGCGAGAGAAAGCACACTCCATTAAATCAATTAAGTCTGGATGCTGCAAGAGCCTGGACAGCAGGATAATTATTCGGGGAGAGTGATCACAGACTAATCTAATGATGATGCCCTTTGTACCCACTGCTAAACCTGATGAAGCAGCGCTCCTTCAGGACTGGGTCAAGCTGTTAAAGTGAAGAAACACATACACACATATTTAGAGGACTGCTTGTGTATTTAAAAGTGACACTACTGCTGCTCTAAGAATATAATTCACCCACTGCTATCATCTTCATCATCATCTTGTACCAACACAGAGCAGAGCAGCTACCTGAACGCTACTCCAACAGAGGTCGATCATCTTGTTAATAATTTTACCTCCTCACTCCGTACGACTCTGGATACTGTAGCTCCGGTGAAAAAGAGCAAATCAGAAGTACTTGACTCCCTCGTATAATTTTCAAACACTTAGCCTAAAGCAGATAACTCGTAAGCTGGAGAGGAAATGGCACAAATTTAGAAGATCATCATTTAGCCTGGTGAAATAGTTTGCTGCTTTTTAAGAAAGCCCTCTGTAAAGCTAAAACATCTTACTATTCATCACTGATTGAAGAAAATAAAAACTTCTTCTTCTTCCTAGCGTTAATCCCGCTCTGCGGGGTCCGCTTTTCTGCAGAGGCGCCTCCATTCAGCAAGATCAAGGTTTCGTTCATTTTGGCGCTGATCTTCGTCACGTCGTCTTTAATTCGGTCCATCCATCGCCTTTTTGGTCTGCCCCTTGGCCGCCAGCCTTGGGGGCTGAGTCGCAGTGCTGTTCTTGACACTGAGTTTTTGTCACTTCTGACCACGTGCCCATATCATCGCAGTCGCACTCCTTGCATCTTCTCCATGATTGGCGCAATGCCCAGCCGCTTTCGGATGTCGATGTTAATGACGTGGTCCCATCGTGTCAGGTCCAGACACCATCGGAGCATCCGCATTTCCCTGCCGCGCCGTGTATCTGACTAGCGATGTTATCACAGATGGTGTCTACTGGTCCATTGGGGTCCACGCCGAAGTGCCCAAGTGCGTCCTCTAGCTGGCTTTTCCACTTGTGAAGGTGCCACCATTTAATCTTCTCTACTGAAGTGATTGGTGGTCGTCGTTGCTGGCCAAGGTTTAGTCGTAGGTCCATCATGAGGGCTGAGGTTGACGGGATGACCTTCATGTTGGTGACCAGGTTCAGGTGGGGTCTTCGGATTAGCCAGTAGTCGATTTGGGTGTCCCTGCCACCACTAGAATACATAATGAGATGCGCTGGCCTTTTTCTGAAGAAAGTGTTCAGAAAGTGCCACGGCGAGATCGTGTGCCTCTGTGCAGTTCAGAACATGGCATGCTTCATCGTTTCGGGTCCAGAATCCTTGGCTGCCATGGAATCACACATATCCATCTCTCTCCTGGCTGATGTGTCTATTTAGGCCACCGCCTATTGCCAGATGTTCTTCGGGGCCAATTGACTGTGGGTGGTTGTCAAGGCTGAGCCAGAATGCTTCCTTCTCACCGTCGGGGCAGTTGGTCTGTGGTGCATAGCAGGAGACGATCCGTAGGATGGTGGTGGACTAAGTGTCAATCTTGAGTGACATAAGACGATCGACACGCGGGTCACTTCAACCACACTGTCCCGCTATGAGCACTCCGTTCTGAGCCCGATTGCCGTTGTAGAAGAGCTCTTTTCCTTCTTCAAGGCCCTTTGCCATCGATGTCGATGCGGTGGTTCTTGAGAGTGTTGAATAGTTTGCGGCTGCAGCATGTTGAGGGTACTGAGGCGTAGTAATTGGACTAGCTTCTTTGGCATGCCCCATCCTCTGGCAGGTGGCAGGTCACGCCGAAAGAAATACCAACCCAAAATATGGAAACGAATACAAGGGCGTCCCCCAGAGGCAACGCCCGTCATCCTCGCCCAAACGACGTGAGAAAAGGACGACGGATTTGACATCATAAAACATAAACTGCATTTGACTGTATTCATTGGATATTTTAATGTTTTACGAAAAGGGGAAAAATTGTGATTAGTCTTTTTTTGTGCGTAAATTCTTCCCCCAAAATTATGCAGAATGTGAAATGTATATAAAAAAAATATAAATATATTTTAAAAATTAAGGCTTAAAATAGTTCATAGAAAAAGAAAACAAATGGAAGACTACAGAATAAATTAAATGAATGTAAAGAACAGAAGGCGACTGCAACCCGCCGCGTGTGAATGAGTCACTGTGATTGTGACTAAAGAGCTTGCTGCCATATGCACCACTATCTCCACTCAGTGTCCTGGTAGCTGGAGGTGGCATCTCCTCCGCCCCCAAGTGTCAGGCTGTCTGATCAGCTTCCAGACTCCCACTCTCCCTCCAGAAGCAAGAAGTCAGCCTCCACCACTATCCCAATTTAGCCAGTGCTAATGCTAACGTGGCAGGGAAGAGCTGCTCTGAAGCTTCAAAGGCTCTTTCTTTAAAAGCTGGATGACATCCTGAAAGCCACTAAATGAAGGCAGACACACCAAGCATGTACGTTCAGATAGTGGGAGTTGAGTGATTGTATGGGTGGAAGAGAGGGAGATAAAAATGTGAAGAAGAATATGAACAGTCTGTGGAGAAGAGTGGGTGGGAGACAGAGATAGAGATAATGCCTCTGACAATATGAGAGAAAATATTCAATCTGTGTTTTTAAAGGATGATAAGACAAGAATGTAGTCAGGGTAAAACAATGACTGAAGCACAATAAAGACAGATTTTATTTTGGTTAGCAGTCTCATTACATTACATGAATGCAGTTGGATATTTTCAAAGAACACTTACTTCTGTTTCTCAATCATATTGCAGTCACCAGCTATGCAACTAGTCCTCTTTTTTGTTGCTTCACTGTTCAGTGTTCTTTCAGACCTATATTTAGGGCTGGACATGGTCAAAATTAACCACAATTTAGCTCTGCTGCCCTACCATCAAGCTGTTGGGAAATTTCCATGACACCCTTAACATTTAGAGAGTTGCAGTCTCACACGGAAGCAGCTTCTCTCCTCCTATTATCTCCCAAAACACTTACGTCCCCTTACAGACTGTCTGCTCTCAAATGAACAAAAAAAACCCAAACAAAAAATCAGCAAAAAACGATTTAAATACATTTTTTTTTAAATTCATAAAGAAAGAACAATAGTCTCCACAATAGTCTCCACAGTGCACCAAGAGTAAAACCTTGACATTTGGAATATTAAACATTAGGTCTCTCTCCTCTAAATCCTTGTTAGTTCATAAGTGATCTACAAATTAATTTTCTCTGCCTTACAGAAACCTGTTACAGCACGATAACTATGTTGGTTTAAATGAATCAAAACCCTCAAGTTAAACTAACTGTTAGTATCTTTAAAGCAAAAGCTGGGGAGGTGGTCTGACAGCAGTCTTCCACTCTGGATAATAATCAACCAAAGACCCATTAAACCCGACCCCTACCCTAATAATACAAAAAAAACAGTATTTTTTGTTGTTATCTATCATCTACCTGGGCCTTAATCAGGCCTTAGTTTTTATCTGATTTAGTGCTCAGCTCAGATAAAATAATTATTGTGGGTTAGTTTAACATTCATGTAGATGCTAAAAATTACAGCCTCAACACAGCATTCAATCTGTTATTAGACTCAATTGGCTTCTCTCAAAATGTAAAAGAACCCACCCACCACTTTAACCACACTCTAAATCTTGTTTTAACATATGGCATAGAAACTGAACATTTAACAGTGTTTCCTGAAAACCCTCTCCTATCTGATCATTTCCTGATAACATTTACATTTACAATAATTGATTACACAGCAGTGGAGAGTAGACTTTATCACAGTAGATGTCTTTCTGAAAGTGCTGTAACTAAATTTAAGGATATATATCATCCACTGTTATCTTCGTCAATACTATGGCACAGAGCAGAGCATTTACCTGAACTCTTCAACCACAGAGGTTGATTATCTTGTTATGGTAGGTAGGCTGAGGACTCCTCGCTATGGTTTTGGTTTTTGTATGGTGTTGAGATACTTTGCAAAGAGGTCATCCCCCATCTTCAACTTCAAACTTGGCAATAAAGTACACACTTGTATCTTATCATGTCAATAGCAGGGGATAATAGGCTTTCTAGAAACCTACATGACTTCTGGAGGTCTGGCTGTTTGATATCCTTCAAGGAATGAGGGCAACGCCAAGAAAAGGGCCTGGGCCTTGGGCAAGTGTATAACTGCGTTGTTGCATCATCAGGCCGCACTGTGTGCTGAACTATTATTTTCTGTGGTTCAGGTGGATTGACATCAGTAAAGCTCAAAGCAGGTGGCCTTTTCTCATTTGGTGCTAGAGGTGGGGACCAACTGCAACCCGGTGACTGAATCTGCTGCTCTGGAGCAATGCAAGGTTGAGAAAAGGCGAGAACAAAAATTGAGATGTGGATGGTCAAATTTTTCCATGTGCGTTTTGAAATGCCAGAAAGGTAAAAGTCCCTTTCAGAGTACATCCTATTTTGGCAGTTCCCAGAATATTGATCACCAATTTGATGCCTGGCCGTCCTGATCTGGATTGCAGATTTTCTCCCCACTCTCCTGTCAATTAAGATTAAACAAAATATCATTATATAAAAATAAACAAAAGCTACTCCAAGCAACTTACCATCTGATTTGGACCTTCCACTCGAGAGATCTCTAGAGCATCTGTAAGAAAATACACAAAATCATTTATTATCCAAGAATTGAAATTCTCGACTTTTTAAAATAAAATAACAACAACAACAAAAAAATAATTCCTCACAAAACCAAGGCTGGAACAAGAGGAGAGAAGAGCATAAAAAGAAAAGTCAGGGCCACTCACCAAAACAGTGTAATCCGTCAACCCTGTGCCAGCAGACAGACCAAGGTAGCTGATGCCAATGGTTGAGGAAAGGCATCCTGGAGGAAATGGCATCCTGTTGATGATGAGGATGCCATTTCCTCCTTGATGAGGGAGCAGAGAATGCAGAAGGTGCCGAAGAAACCAGTGCAGAGGAAGCCAAGAGGAGCGGGAGCAGAAAAACCAGAGGATGCAACAGAAGCAAAGGAAACTGAGGGTACAGGTTCCTCTGCTTTAGCCCACAATGCTGCTAAAAAAGATGTAGGTGAGGTGTGGACTGGAAGAGCAGATCTGCTGTGGAGGAAGTCATCCGCTGCTTGCCAGTCCAAAGAACCTGGAAGAGTTGAGAGTTATGGTTGATCATGGCCTATTTGGCAATGGTCATGAGAATTTGCATATTAACCCTTTAAAACCGGTCGGAGCGGGCACGCTCTGTTTTGCGTAACAATATTTAAATCCCGGTAGCACTGCAACCACATAAGCTAGCGCAATAATTTTTTTTGCATATGAAACCGGAGTAGTTGTACTTACATCTTATGCCATCAGCTTGCCCTATGTCACGGTTTCCTTCCACATATAGCTTTGCAAAAACTGCATAAAAAGCGCTTGCATCAACAAAAACATAATATTCCAGAAACAGGCTTTGCCGATCCGATCAGCTGTTCATAACACTTCCTACATTGGAATAGACTTCAGAACGAACTTTCGCATGTCCGCCATTACCTGCCCGAAACCGGAAGTGACGTCATTTTCGCGGAAATATAGTTTTTTACCATCAGGGCCTCATGAGCCTATACTGGTGTTTTTAAAAGTTATCTTTGACTTTATGACTTTCTGTGTCGTTTCTGGGATGCTTAGGACTCATATTCCATTGCTGGAAATAGTTTATTTTGATGCATATGCTGTTTATTTGCAAATTTGCACTGTAATATTTATTTTTGTTTTTCCTGCAGTATATAAAAATTGGTGTATTTCAAAAATAAAACTATGAAGACACTCAAAATAAATTTTCTGTGGTGGGAAACTATTTTGTGCAACTTTTTTGTATTTACAGTTTTGAGGGATAAGCCTCTTAAATTTCTCTAACTAGAAATATATGTTAAAAAAACAAAAACAATTTTCAATTTTTTTGTAGTATTATTATTAAGGCATTATTGCACTTTTTTGCAATTTATGTAATTTCTATGCACTTAATGCATACATATTATTAAAATTTGGTCTATAATGGTTGTATTGATGTATATCAACTTGAAATGCTCCCAAAAATGGCACTACAGCATATAAAAATATAATATAAGCTCTTGCGGACTTCTATGGTTCTATGGTTCTATGGTACGTCTTAAAGGGTTAATGATCAAGTAACTGAGCTCACATCCCATTGTTCATTCAGTGCTGCTAAGTTTCAGTCATTGTGGAAATGTACTGTTGAGACTGAAGAAGTCACTTGGATAAGTGATGAAATGTTTCTCCCACTGAAAACGTCCAGATGAACAGAATCAACCTTTTGAGGCAGAGGTTCCCAAAGTGTGGGGCCCATCCCCTAGGCGGGGTGCAGAGCCATTGTGTGTGTGTGTGTGTGTGTGTGTGTGTGTGTGGGGGGGGGGGGGGGGGGGGTATGAAAAGAGAAATAAAAAAATTTAAAAAAGAACGCTTGGACACTGCTAGCATAATCGACAGGTTTTTGACGAGGCTTTCACACAAACGCAAAGCAGGAGATGAAGCATGGCCAAATATGTTTCCAAACCATCTTCCTTCCAAGCCAAAGACTAGAAAATATCGTGAAGCATATCTTCCCTTTGGCTTCACCTGCGCAAGTGCCAAGGTAGGTCTCCCCTGCAGAATTGGTTTTCCCTGCGTCTGAAGCATGCACTGGGCTCTCCAAATCACGGACAAACAGTATCCCATATTCTTGATTTTTAGTTCACAAACACTTCTTGTAATGACTAACTACTCCTGACATTTTGCTCTTTATACAGTATTGTTACAGTGGGATACAAATAATATTAGGCTGATCCTGCCTCGATTTATTCCCCCTGTCAAAATCACGGACAAACAGTATCCCACAGTTTTTTATGTTTTTGAACCCATTTTACACAGAGAGGCATTTTTTGAAAAATATATTGATAGCAATGTTGAATATTATTACACAGGAAACTACATGTAAAATAATCACACTATGACGCCTCTGCCTTTCTAAATGGAGGGACGTGGTGGTGTGGTGTGTGTGTGTGTGTGTCTATATTTTTCTTATAAAACAAAGGGGGGCCTAGCAAAAAAAGTTTGGGAACCACTGTTTTGAGGTATTTGGCATTTAGTCCGACTAACTTGGTTCTTCTGTCAGGGGACTGGGAGATCTGATCCAGAGTTTCGCTGGCTCTCTTCTATAGTGTCTTTTGCCCTGTCTACCTCAGGCGACTCCCCCTCCCTGAACCTTGTTCTGCCTGGTTCTGATAGAAGTTTCTTGTGGTTAAAAGGGAATTTTAACAGGCGCAAGCACTGTCATCAAGTGTTAGGCCCTTGCTAGGGAGTCATTTGATCTATATCATTGTAGAGCCTCTACCTTATAATAAGAAGGGCCTTGAGGTTGTTGTGATTTAGTGCAGGTGAACAAGCTAAAGTCCAACACTTGTCTCCTTTTTGTACTTGTCATAACTAACAGCAGGCCGGACTCAAATGCAGGACTCAGTGAGTTTACAGCACATGTGGAAATATACGTTTTTTACAATATGCTGTCATCCAAATATGGTCAGTTTTGGGGGACAATGGTGAAACATTGAGGCTTCCAAGTGTGGAGCTCACAAACCAGTGAGTGACCTTATGGTTATTGTGCCCTTATTTTATATACAGTCTATGGCTGCAACATGATATTAACACTTCTCATCTAGCCTTTTAGCCCTTTCAGTCAGTTTTGTTGAGATTGACTTGCTAGGAGCTACAAAAGGATGTAAAATACAAAAGAAGAACAAACAAAAACTTGGTTTAGTCTTATTGTCATTAACTGTAAACTAATCATTGCTTATCATGTGCAGAGTTTACAGAGTTATCACGTTTTTTTTTTTTCTTCTAGTTGTACTCTTCACTGTGATGAAAGAGCTTCTTTTCTTGTCTTTCACCTGCTGTCCTCTTTTCTTTCTTTGTGTACACATGAGGAGTCCTGGACGGACTCCAAGATGTTACCTCCTATCATTTTTGATGTGCCACCTGTCATATACACAGCAAATTTCAATATCTAATCAACACCATTCACTGTATCCCCCATGCCTCGTGGTGAAAAATCATCCTGAAAACCCCTTCTCTGTACCAACCATCAATTTTCCTAGAATTCAACACTCATTAAAACCACTTGAGTGCAAGCTGGAAACTCAGTGGTTCGGGTCAAACCACTTCAATCAGAGAAGTCTTCTTTGTTGCTCTTGCGCCCCAAAGGTTAGCAAATTAACATGTAAGATCAGATGTGGGTATTCAGAAACGTCCAGGAGTCTGCATGCTCAAGCTTCAGCATACACAGTATAAGTGCTATTAGCATGCACAGCAGTTACTTAACAAAATATGTCAATTCATGCTGTGGGTGGTTATCGAACTATAATAGACTGTGCAGATGTCACTGAGAACCAACGGTCTTATTGTGTTATGAAGAAAAAGAACATGATAGACTTCTTCCAAACATGAAAAAGGTTTGTTCAGTCAGCTTTCCTTTTCTGCCACAGTTGCATTAAGGTATTCCTTGAAGGGCACTGTAGATGGTTGGATCAAGGCTGCTATAGTTTATTGTGCTGAAAGTTGAAAATCACTGCCTGGAAGCCACTAAACTCTTTGAAAAAAATTGTAACAAATAAAAAGAAGTTTGAGATTTAATAAAAAATTAGCAAAGTGACATGACCATGAATTTAACTGGTGGAATGTTCCCCACTTCTGTTCACATGCTGAGATGTGCAATTCGTCAATTTTCTGCAGAGTCAGTCAATACAGACCTTCAGATTAGCTTAAAACGGTGCATGGAGAGTTTACTGTAATGAGTTTCTGTGGCCGAGAGGAAAACAGAAAAAAAAAATAAAACAATCTTCAACATGAGACACCAAAAGACACTGTAGCTACCAGAAGCCCAATCTGGCAATTTACACTCCTGTCAGGTCTCTACAGATGCAGCTCTGCCCACTGGAGACCTTCTCTGGGCACATGTAGCCAAGGAAGTTCAACATAAACATGTAAACACAAACATGTAAACACTAAATTAATGTACTGATGTATTGTAACAAAGAACTAGGTATAGCCACTGTGACATTACCCACTTGATTTGTTGACTATAATTGTGCAGCCCTGTGTTTGATTTTTTTTTTTTTGCATTTTTGCATTTTTGCATTTTTGCTTTGGTATTTGGTAGCATTCGAATAAGAGGCTCGAACCTCAAGTAGATCAGAGTGCTATGTACAGCGATATTACAGTAGAATCTGCGTCCCCTTCTTTGTTGTGATTTACGTTCTTATTATAGTTACTTTACTTCTGTAAAAAGTTGAATTGGATCATATGGAGTCGTCGTCTACTCCATCTCCATCAGTCCTTCCTAAACCTTCCAGCAGATATCATATTAGTGTACATCCTGGAGCCCCACTTTAGTCTCAATCTGATTATCACCCTGCACTGCTGTCCTCCAGAGACCTCACCTGTCAGAATTAAATTCACCAGACATATATATGTATTCTTGGATGTAGGGGATGCCAAACGTGTCAAAGCACTAATAACCGTCTCTAGGTCCTTCCCCTCACTCTGCTGTCACTATTCCCTCTTACATCCCTCCCTTAGGGCCATCAATATTGCAATGTGGAGCTCCTTGAATATACAAGTATACACACACATCAAGACACACAAATAAAGCCAAATTCAAAGACTTAAAACTACACACACACACACACACACACACAAACAAAAGGTTGAGTTTGCTCTGTGCCCCCACTTTTATTTATAGACTAACAGTGTTAGAAGCTTCTCCAGTGGAGGCTTTTATCATGCGCGCAAACACATCTATACACATCAATAAGTAAGGCAGGGTGTCAAAAATGTCTTAGGGTCAGCTCTGTGGGGTGCCCCCAGTGTCAGCAGGGTCCCTCTAACACTGTCATAGCCTTTCACAAGGGTATCAGATAACAAATAGACCCTCCTCTTCTTTGTTTAACCATAGCTGTCAGTCAGTCTGTTGGTGGTGCAAGACAAGAGCAAGGGGCCTCTCTAGGACATGTATATTAGCAGGAGAGAGGGCCAGTAGCAGCTTCAGAACATTCTCATCAGGAGTACATCTTAGAATGGAGTTTAAAAGAATACATGACTGTGATGTATTCACGTTTATAGACCACTTTCCTAGTTTTACTGACCACTTAAACACCCTACTTCGCATCAATGCTCAATTCAGAACCAACTAACTTAACATGTATGAGTGAGCTAGGAAGTCAGAGCATCTTAGAAGGAAACGAAGGCACAGGGAGAACATGCAAACTCTACATAGAGCTGCACAAGCTGGGGTTAAAACCAGCTACATGCTATATGGTAACAGTGCTAACCACTCCACCACTATGCTACCCAATGGAGTGGCTTTGTATATTTGCAAATGCTGATTGACACCCAAACAGAGGTCAAGAAAACTGTTATGTGAAAAAGTTCAAGTTCAAACTCAAGTCATTATACTGAAATCTCAGCTTTGACTTATGTCTATAGTCTAAATGTGTGTGATAAATATATTATATAATATAAAATGTCGCAAATTTTGCTTGTTGATAAAAGTAATTTCATGCTTTGGGGGTTAGAATCTTTTCCCATTTGATTCTAGTGTTAGCATGTTACGTTCAACAGGTGGTTTAGCTCTCCATTTCCCTTTATAGTCTTCATATATCCATATTGGACAGAATGTCATGGTCCTGGGTCAGTGACCCAGTGTTTTGTGTATTGCTTTTGTAATTTGTTATTTCTATTGTTTAATATAAATTTAGTTCAGTGCCTTTGAGTTTTGGTTTATGGATTTCCTGTGTTATTTTGAAAGCCTGTGTCTTATGTCAATGTTTCTAGTTTTGTGTCTCCCTTTAATTGTATCAGCTGTGTTCCTCACCTGATCCTCATTCCCCTTTTTTCCTCTGGTATTTATTGTCTGAGTTTTTTCTCTGTTCCGTGTTGCGTCGTACCCTCATTCTGGCCTGTGTGTTTCAGTTTTTAGTTCAGTTTCATGCCCTCCTCATTCTGTTCTGTTTCCTGATCTATGCCTGCAATAAAGCAGTGGACTTTGAGTTTAAATTCCACCTCCACAAGTCTGCATCTTGCGTCCTTTTCCCTGCTTGCCAGCACACAGCCTTGACACAGAATGTGAATACCAAGGCGAAATGCCCTTTGTAAAAACACACACACACACACACACACACACACACACACACACAGACAAATTCAAAACAAAATTATCTTCAGTTACTTCACAGAAAACTCCACTGATTCCCCAAATAGGTGTCTTACTGTTAGACACCATTTTGTAATAAACAAACTCTACTTTTAAACGTGTAGCTACTAGCCCTTTAAACATAATTTCAGAATTAACAGATCCTGCCCCTTCCTTTTCTTCCTCCTTGTGAGCCATATACTCATCGTAGCCTGACCTATTAAAAAATTAATTAAGCAAACTTTCCTACGTGTACTGCAGAGTACCTCAGACCCAGGATAAAGAGACCCTCTTCTAAAACAATCCCAAGACCAGCAAGCCACTGCCGCAGCAATGAAAAAAGGCCAGCTAGCCTGGGACAGCCAAGCCACAGTTGCTGTAGTGTTCCCTCGGACCCTGATGAAGGCCACAAGCCGAAATGTGTTGGTCAGTTATTAAAGTTGTTAATCTTCCCTTAAGTGTTGCTGGAGTTCCTGCATTGTGTGTTCCCTCGGTCCGACAGAAAAAACAGTGGCTCCCTGTTCTTGGATCTATATGTGCCACGTAACTGTTCGTAGCCACGGACAGATGCACTATTCTCCAATAGAGATCTGTACTGCGTTTCTCTATGGGAGGTTTGTACAGGGACCTCCAGCTGCCCCTTGGAGATGACCCCGGAGCCAACACACCTGACCACCTCGACTCCAGAACACCAGCCAACAATACCCTGTTCAGCACCTTTACAGCCACCTCATATATAGCCTTCTTTGAAATCTTTGACAGGTCACCCAGAACAGGTGTTTGAAAGGAAAGAAGAGAGCCTCCCTCCTCATCCTGCTCCCCAACTGCGGCACAAACAGACAACGAAGGAAAGTCAGCTGAACTTGGTTGATCACCTGCCAAGCGAGTCCCCAGCACATCCCTTACAACTCCAGGAAGACCACCAGCTTCTTCCACCAGCTTCTCCAGAAAGCACAGAGATCAGATCCCAGTCTCCTGAGCCAGCTTGGCAGCCGTCTTCCACTGCCCTGCCGTCCTAAGCCCGCCAGCTTGGTTAGATTAGACCAGTTAGATTTGGTTAGACCAGCATTTACATGGGCGATCGTGGCTCAAAGAGTTGGCAGTTCGTCTTGTAACCGGAAGGTTGCCGGATCGAGCCCCAGCTCGGACAGTCTCGGTCGTTGTGTCCTTGGGCAAGACACTTCACCTACCGCCTACTGGTGTTGGCAAGAGGGGCCGATGGCGTGATATGGCAGCCTCGCTTCTGTCAGTCTGCCCCAGGGCAGATAGCTTGCCTCCACCAGTGTGTGAATGTGAGAGTGAATGAATAGTGGAATTGTACAGCGCTTTGAGGGCCCCGAAAAGCGCTATATAAATGCAATCCATTATTATTATTATTATTTATGAGGAACCTCTGCACACTAGTAGTGCTGAGCATCCTACTTGGTATGAAAAGATTGTAAAATAGAGTCTCCTCACCAACATTACCATACAATTGAGAGCAGTCGCTCTGTACTTTGAAAACAGTCTTCCAAGCATTCAAAACAGACTGGTCAAAACAGGAGGTCTGGAAAAGGTCTATGGCAGTTAGGTTTATAAGAAACAGGTGCTTGTCATATGCAAGGTCCTTTATTCCGTGAAGCAGCATAGATGCAGTCTTGAACCAGGGTGTTCTTTTTGATAAAGATATCGCTGTGCCGTCTGAAGACGGAGTGCTGTGATGCGACTACAAGGGTCAATCAAACCCTGACCCAACTCTGATACCGGTAGAGACAACACAGCAGACCTGGTCCAGTGAAACCCTCCCCAGAAGAAATTGACCAGTCTTTTTTGTATCTCCTTGAGTAGAGAGGCTGGAGATTCGACAACAGTAGCACGGTGCCAGAGTACAGAAGAGGCCAAGTTGTTAACAAACAGAGTCCGTCCCCTATAGGACAACTGTGGCTGGACCCAAGTCCATCGAGACAACCGGGCAGTAATTTTTTCAACAACACCCTCCCAGTTCTTCCCCTGAAAAGCATCAGTTCCCAAAAACACTCCCAAACAATTAAGTCCATCCCTGTTCCACTGTATTCCGGCTCCTCTTTATCAACCCACCCTCCCAAAATAAAACCTTCACACTTTGACCAGTTAACCTTTGCAGAGGATGCTCGCTCATATAAGTCCAGTGTCTGTCTAAGTGTTTTAATATCACTTTGACTGGTTATAAAAACCGTAACATCATCAGCATAAGCTGACAATTTTACTGTGCTTCCTGCTTCTTCAAGGGTAAAACCTGAGAGTCCCTGTCTAAGATGGTGTTAAAGGGGTTCAATGGCCAGCGTATACAACATACCAGAAAGAGGGCACCCCTCCCTGATGCCTCTCTGAACTGGAACAGGCCGACTTAACCAACCCCCCACCTTTAACATGACAGCAGCGTTTGAGTACAACAATTTGATCCAAGAAATGACAATGTTCCCAAGCCCAAAAGCTTCTAAAGTTTTAAACAAATAGCGGTGATCAACTCTATCAAAAGCTTTTTCTTGATCCAGAGATAAAACCCCCACATCCAAGTCCCTGAGCTTGGCCAGATCAATAATGTCCGAATTAAAAACAAGTTGTCCATAATAGTTCTTTCAGGGACACAGTATGCTTGATCCACATCAACAATCATGTCGAGATAGGTCTTCAACCTGTTAGAAAGACATTTTGCAAGAATCTTGTAGTCCGTACAAAGCAAAGAAACAGGTCTCCAATTTTTAAGCAGGCCCAGGTCCCCTTTCAAAACTGCCCTTCTGCAACTTGTTGGCAAGATCCCAGTAGCCATACAGTATGTTAAAACCTCATGTATGTCCTCTCCTAGCAGCGACCAGAATTCCTGGTAAAATTCTGCAGGAAGACCATCAACTCCTGATGACCGACCACCGTTGAGTTGTTGAACCGCTGAAGACATCTCCTCAAAAGAGATAGCAGACTCCAACACTGCCGATTCGGCCTCATCCAGCCGTGGCAGCCCCACCAGCATCTTCGTCACACATTCAGGGTCACACGTGTCAGCACTAAAGAGGCTGGCATAAAAGTCAATGGCAAGCTTCCTCATTTCTTCTGGGTCAGATGTCACCTTCCCATTTGGAAACCTTAGGTGCATCATTTGGTGTGACTCTCGAACCCTTTTCTCCAGCTTAAAAAAGAACCTTGTTGGTGCATCTATTTCGTTAATAGTAGAAATCCGAGTCCTTATAAGAGCTCTTTCGTGAAGAAACTTGCCCAAAGCCATCCCCTTATCGTCCCAGGTACTATTTGTATTATCTGTCCCACTTATTATCTTATCCTCTAGCATCTTGAGCTCTCGTTCTAAGTCCTCAAAGCAGTCTTTAACAGTGGCCGTTGCATGTGATGTGTATTGTTGACAAAAAAGCTTAATCTGCATTTTTCCCACCTCCCACCATTGAGCCAAATTGCAAAAGTCAGTTTTCTTTTGTTTCCAGTGGCACCAAAAGTCAGAAAAAGCTCGACAGAACTCTTTGTCATGAATCAGTTGCACGTTAAAGTGCCAGTGCGAACAGATGTTAGAATGCATCAATAAAGAAAAATCTGCAGTCATGAGGATCAGAAAAACCAACAGGTGAAATCTCTGCTTTAACTAGTCTATTATTATACGTCTGGTTGATACATAATCTATCAAGCCTAGCTGCCTTCACATTGCTCTCAGAAATTTTTACATATGTGTACTGTCTGGTTGTGGGATGGAGCTTTCTCCACACATCAGTCAGATCATTCTGAAGAATGATTGTAGATAAAAGTGAGCCCGAAGGTGGGTGAGGCTCTCCTGCATTTCTGTCAACTGAAGGGTGGGTTGTGCAATTCCAGTCCCCTCTCACCACTACTATTAAACCACTATGTAATTGTGATAATTTATCATTAATTTTACGAAATAACCGCACATGACCTGCAGCTGAGTTATGGGCGTATACATTCATAAAAGCAAAAGGTATTCCCTTGATGGTTGATGGTTGATTGTACTACCTGTGCCCTTCCCTGCTCTATCTCACAGACAGAAACATGTGACAGTTGAAGGTGCCTAGAAAATAAAATTGTTACACCTGTTAGTACCATGACTTAAAAAAAAACCTGCCCACTCCAACTCATTCCCCATTCCGTCTCATTATTTATAGTGCTATGTGTTTCCTGCAAAAAGAACACATCAATGTTTTTGTTCTTGCTAAGCTCCACTAAGACTCCATGCCTTTCCCTATCCCTACCCCCATTAATGTTAAGTGTACCTACTCTCTGTCACGGCTAGTGAAGCGGACTCAGGCGCAGACCACTAGTTCTTTCAAACAAGAGTGGATTTATTTACAGTGATTCCCACAGGTGCAATATATATACAAAGGTGTTCGGGAAAAGGGTTGGGGTTCGGGGTCCAGGAGTGACAGGGGAAGGAGTCCAGGGTGGGGGCTTTCCGTACACAGACAACAGCTCCTCTCTTCACCACCACTCGTCTTGCACACGCTCAGTCACAGTTGCTCAGGGTCCAGGGGAGATCTACACACATATAGAGAGACAGTCAGCTTCCAGGTTCAGAAGTACTCACGAGTTCAAATTTCAGGTTTGCAGGGCGACTGACGCTGATGGCTCAACGATCCAGCGACGAGTAGAGCAGACTCGACATCTTAAGTAGTACTCTAATTCGCGTAATCAGCGGAAGGTGTGCTGATCATCCCCAGGTGCGTGGGCCAGGGGCGGGAGCCCATACTGAGCTCCGCCCTGGCAGGAGAAAGAGAGAGGACGAGAGAGAAAGAGAGCAGAGGCAAGAGAGGAGAATAAACAACACAAAACATAGCGCCTGACTGCTGCCAGCTGGCGAGGTGCGGGGACCATGACAGTATCCCCCCCTCAACGGGAGCCTCCCGGCGACCCACCAGGCTTGTCCGGATGCAGGCGGTGGAACTCCCGGAGCATGGGCTTGTCCAGAATGGCCGCACGCGGGACCCAGGAGCGTTCCTCCACGCCATAGCCCTCGCAGTCAACCAGGTACTGACAGCCACGCCCCCGGCGCCGTGAGTCCATTATGCGAGTGATGGAGTAAGCCGGCAACCCGTCCACAAGCCGGGCGGGAGGAGGGGGCCTGAAATGAGGGCACAGAGGACTGGACCGGACAGGTTTGATTTGTGAAACATGGAAGACATCATGGATTTTCATATTGCGAGGGAGTTTTAACTTCACAGAGACAGGGTTGACCAAGGCAGAGATTTCAAAAGGGCCGATGAAGTTGGGTGTAAGTTTTTTGGATTCGGTCCTGACAGAAACAAAGCGGGTAGAGAGCCATACCTTCTGGCCGACAGAGTATTCGGGTGCTGGGGTCCGGTGCCGGTCTGCGATGCGTTTGTTGTTCTCCTTCGTGCGTAGTAGGGCCGCCTGAGTTGCCCGCCAAACTCGTCGGCACCTGCGCAGATGAGCCTGGACGGAGGGTACAGAGTGCTCCCCTTCCACAGCAGGAAAAAGAGGCGGCTGATATCCCAAGGAAGCTTCGAATGGAGACCGGCCGGTGGCAGAGGCAGTCAAGCTGTTATGGGCCTACTCGATCCATGGCAACTCCTCACTCCAGATGGTTTGATTGGTGGAGGCGACGCAGCGCAGGGCGGTCTCCAGTTCCTGGTTGGCCCGCTCGGACTGGCCGTTGCTCTGAGGGTGATAGCCTGAGGATAGACTGACCTTTGCTCCCAGAGAGTTGCAGAACTCCTTCCAGACCCGAGAAGTGAATTGAGGCCCTCTGTCGGACACTATGTCTTCCGGGATCACATGCAGGTGGAAGACGTGCGTGGCGAGTAGGCGTGCGGTCTCTAGAGCTGTGGGAAGCTTAGGCAGAGCAATGAAATGAGCCGCTTTAGAGAAACGATCGATTATGGTGAGTATGACGGTGTTACCTGCTGAAGGAGGTAGCCTGGTGATGAAGTCCAGTGCTATGTGAGACCATGGCCTGGAAGGAGTGGATAATGGATGGAGCTGACCCGCCGGGGGTTGGTTTGATGGTTTGTTTCGGGCACAGACCGTACAAGCGGTGATGTATTCCCGAGTATCTTGGGTGAGTGAGGGCCACCAGAAGTACCGCTGGAGAAACTTGATGGTGCGATGTATCCCTGGATGGCATGAGAACCGGGCTGTGTGAGCCCATTGCAGGACCTGGGATCTGACAGAGCGCGGAACATAGAGTCTATGGGTGGGTCCCCCTCCCGGGTCCGGTTCGGCTTCCTGAGCCGCCCGGATGGCCGCCTCGATCTCCCAGGTGATAGCCCCGATAGTACAGATTGCCGGCAGGATGGATTTCAGATCCGCCTTTTCTTCAGCCGCGGAGAACTGACGGGAGAGAGCGTCTGGTTTGACGTTCCGGGAACCGGGTCTGTAGGTGATTGAGAAGTGGAAACGGGTGATAAACAGGGCCCATCTGGCCTGTCGAGCGTTGAGACGTTTCGCCGTTTGAAGGTAGGCCAGGTTTTTGTGATCGGTCCAGACCACGAAGGGTTGAGTGGTGCCCTCCAGCCAATGCCGCCATTCTTCCAGGGCGAGCTTAATCGCCAGCAGCTCCCGGTCGCCCACATCGTAGTTACGTTCTGCAGGGGTGAGACGACGGGAAAAAAAGGCACAGGGGTGCAGCTTACCCTCCTTCTGTTGGGAAAGGACGGCCCCCACTCCCGAGTCGGATGCGTCGACCTCTACCACGAACTGAAGAGTGGTGTCAGGCTGGACCAGGATGGGCGCTGAGGCAAACCGTTTCTTGAGCTCCTGAAAGGCTGATTGGGCGGCGTCACTCCACTGAAAAGCAAGCTTGGGAAAGGTTAACTGGGTTAATGGTAAGGCAATCCTGCTGAAGTCCCGTATGAATCTCCTGTAGAAGTTAGCGAAGCCAAGAAAGCGTTGCAACTGGCGACGGTTGTTTGGCTCGGGCCAGTTCACAACAGCCTTGACTTTCACAGGGTCTGGTCGGAGATCTCCACGCTCGATTATGTACCCTAGGAAGGCAACAGTGGGCACATGAAACTCACATTTCTCGCTTTTGACGAACAGTCGGTTCTCCAGAAGGCGTTGCAGTACCAGCCGGACCTGGGTCTCGTGTTCAGCCTGGGAAGAGGAGAAGATCAGAATGTCGTCTAGGTAGACAAACACAAATCTGTTAATAAAGTCCCTTAGAACATCGTTGACCAGAGCCTGGAATACTGCAGGTGCGTTAGTGAGGCCGAACGGCATGACCAGATACTCAAAATATCCAAGGTGGGTATTGAACGCTGTCTTCCATTCATCGCCGTCTCGAATCCGAACCAGATGGTAAGCGTTTCTTAAGTCCAGCTTGCTGAATATGGTGGTGCCCTGGAGAAGTTCGAAAGCAGAGGTGAGCAGAGGCAGTGGATATTTATTCCTGACCGTAATGTTATTGAGTCCCCGATAGTCAATACAGGGTCGGAGGGTGTTATCCTTCTTTTCCACAAAGAAAAAACCCGCTGCGACGGGTGAGGAAGAGGCACGGATGATGCCGGCAGCGAGGGATTCAGTTATATATTTCTCCATAGCCTCCCGTTCCGGCAGTGAGAGGCTATAAAGGCGGCTGGTCGGTAAGGGAGCTCCCGGCAGCAGGTCTATGGCGCAGTCGTAGGGCCGATGGGGTGGCAGCGACTGGGCTCGGTCCTTCCGAAACACCTCAGCGAGATCGTGGTAAACAGACTGCACATCCACTAAGTCGGAAGACCGTGGTGGCTCTGGGCCGGTGACCGATGTGTTAGGAGGTAAGGCAGCCTTAAGGCAGGTCATATGACACTCCTCTCCCCAGCCGGTGATGCCTCCTTTCCGCCAATTAATAGTGGGGTTGTGTTGCTGGAGCCAGGGATGCCCGAGAACTAACGGCGTCTGAGTGGAGTGAAAAACAAAAAAGCTAATCTCCTCCGAATGATTGCCAGACAGTGTGAGGGTGAGCGGTTCAGTGATGTGCGTGATGTCGGGGAGGCGCTGCCCTGACAAAGCCGTGACACGTAAGGCGTGAGGCAGTGACTCCACAGTTACACAGAGTTGTTTTGCTAGTTCAGAGTCAATGAAATTTTGTTCTGCTCCTGAATCAATGAGCACAGAAAGAGAATGACACTCTAAGTGGACCAGAAGCTTAGCCGGCAGGGCTAAACGTGGAGGAGATTTATCCTGATTCAAACCGCCCACCAGTACTCCTACCATCACTGGCGGGCGCGGCCTTTTGCTCGCGACGGGCAGGAGGCGATCATGTGTCCCTTGTTACCACAATACAGGCACTCACCGGCCGTGATGCGCCGCTGGCGTTCCGCAGCAGTAAGATGGGAGCTGCCAATTTGCATGGGTTGTACCTCTCCACCGGCGCCCTCTGGTGTCCGGGAGGACCGGTAATCGGCTGAGGCCTCCGCCCCTCGTTGCCCCGCGGCCTCCTGGGAACTGGAGTTCCGTGCTTGTCGACGAGCCCGTAGCCGCTCATCCACCTTAATGCACAAAGACATCAGTTCATCAAAAGCAGTGGGAAGGTCCCGCATAATCAATTCATCTTTCAGATCCTCACGAATGTTATTTAACAGTGTGCTCCTGAGCGCCTCCGGTCCCCAGCCGGTTTCTTCTGCCAAAATCCAAAAGTCGATTGAATAGTCTGCCATACTCCGCTTACCTTGCTTGAAGTTAAGGAGGTGGAGCGCTGCAGCCTCGGCTCCAGAGCCTCTGTTAAACACAGTCTTAAATTTAGCCACAAACACCTCAAAAGAAATCCCAGGGTCGGAGTTTAATACCACCTGGGCCCATTTCAAAGCACGACCCCTTAGCATCTGTACAAAGAAATCAATCTTCGCCCCGTCATTGTTATGGAAGCGCCGCTGTTCGCGGAAAATCAATGCGCACTGGGCCAGAAAACCAGAGCACTTTTCCGACTCACCCGTAAAGGGTTCAGGCGAAGGCAGAGGACCGTCAGAGGAGGGAGTGGCTGCCGATGAGGGGCTTGCTGTGGCCGCCGCGAGTGTTTCCTGCGGGGCAGGGTGAGCTGGCTGGGGATTCCCCGGCTGTACGCCCCCTGGTGTAGTCAAACGGGAAACAGCTTGGGTTAGTGCGGCGATCTCACCTCACAGCTGGTGTAACATTTGTTCGTGGCGGGTCAGCGCCGCTTCTTGGGCAGCCAGTGCCTGTCCGATGGTATTCTGGTCTGCTGAGTCCATGTTGTGGCTGGATCGTTCTGTCATGGCTAGTGAAGCGGACTCAGGCGCAGACCACTAGTTCTTTCAAACAAGAGTGGATTTATTTACAGTGATTTCCACAGGTGCAATATATATACAAAGGTGTTCGGGAAAAGGGTCGGGGTTCGGGGTCCAGGAGTGACAGGGGAAGGAGTCCAGGGTGGGGACTTTCCGTACACAGACCACAGCTCCTCTCTTCACCACCACTCGTCTTGCACACGCTCAGTCACAGTTGCTCAGGGTCCAGGGGAGATCTACACACATATAGAGAGACAGTCAGCTTCCAGGTTCAGAAGTACTCACGAGTTCAAATTTCAGGTTTGCAGGGCGACTGACGCTGATGGCTCAACGATCCAGCGACGAGTAGAGCAGACTCGCCATCTTAAGTAGTACTCTAATTCGCGTAATCAGCGGCAGGTGTGCTGATCATCCCCAGGTGCATGGGCCAGGGGCGGGAGCCCATACTGAGCTCCGCCCCGGCAGGAGAAAGAGAGAGGACGAGAGAGAAAGAGAGTAGAGGCAAGAGAGGAGAATAAACAACACAAAACATAGCGCCTGACTGCTGCCAGCTGGCGAGGTGCGGGGACCATGACACTCTCAAATTTGCCATATAAGACAGAGAGAAGAGGAGGAGAAAAAGAGAAAAGACAGTGAGACGCTTCCAGAAAGACACCCTTAGTGCTCCAAACATTTCACTATGCTTTTAAAGGTGCTTTTCCTTGTTTTTCCCTCCTCGACTTAGTCAGGATCTTTTTAAGACGGAATCTTTTCTGTTTGCTCAATTGTTCATAACCAACAATTATTCTTATTTTCAGAAAAGATTTTATAAAAAGATCAACATCTGGAAAAAACTTAGTGACTTCCACAGACTGCATACCAAATGTCTCATCCAAAAAGTGGTTTATATCTTCTAAGGAATACGACTGCTGATGGTCTTCTTGTGAAACAATATCGGAGCATTGTGACCGGGAATCATCTTCCAACAAGTCATCTTCCTCATTTCCCGCGCTCAAAGAACCTGAAACTACATTCGCAATACCCACCTCACTTGCCGTTACTTTGGTCTTTCCACTGTCCTGATTTTCCTCCACACTTTCCCTGTCCTGTATGTCATCACATCCATCCTCCACCTCATTAGTCCCCTGTACTATCCCCTGTTCTTCTAGCGCAGCCTGTGGAGCACTGGCTGCGACCTCCATTCTGTCACCCTGCGAAGCTTGCGGCTCGCCGATGACAGGGCTGCTCGTAGACGGCTGCTCGTCCGCACCGCTACGAGCACTACAGCACTCCTGCTCACTTGCCCGAGTAGCATGAGCCTCTTGTTCACGGCGCACCTCCTGCTCTTTGTGAGGGCAGGATGAGCGTTTATGGCCAACATCACCACACTCAAAGGACTTCATGCTACCTGCACTGGCGTAAACAGTATATAAGCCGTTTTCATATCTTACTTTAAACGACACTTCCAGTGTCTGTGAAGGATCGTTCAGGTACATGAAGGCCTGCCTTCTTAGTGACTGAACGTGCTGCAGTCTGGCGTCTTTGCAGCCAAGACAAACAACCCTGAACCCGCTAGCAAACTTTCCAAAGTGGATCAGTTCCTTTTCAAGTAGCTCATTCGGGATGAACGGCGGGACACCGGACACGGAACCTCTGGAACAAACGGGAATGCTTTTTCTTCTCTGGATTTCTTGAAGCGTACGCTGCAGGTCTTCATGCATTTTCTCTTGTTGTTGCTTTTGCACATGCATTTCAGTGTGTTCACACCTCAAGTTGTTGAAGTTCAACAACATCCCATTAATGAGCTCTGGGTTGTTTCTCGCCATTCCATTGATCCTACGCTGCATCTCTGAGCATCGTTTTTCCAGTTTTTCCTTCCCTCCTTCCAGTTCAGTTGTTTTGTCCTTCATTTCATTACAAAATTCTTGCTGTTTTACGTTTTTTCCTCTCGGAATTCTGGAGAAGAAGTTTCTCTTCTTTCTGTCTTTCTTGTGGTTCTTTTTTTTCTTGAAGAAACTCTTTATTTTGGCGCAGTGTTTCATCAAGCTTTACTTTCAGCGCTCTGTAGTTTTCCTCCATGATATCGAGTTTGCCCTGCCTCTCAGAGGCTTTCTTTATTTTTTTCCTTGGAGCGCCTGATTTATTTGATCCATGTATTGGAGATCGCAATCTATCTTCTCAACAGTAGCTTTCCTTTCTTGAAGCTGGTTGGACATTTCTTGTAATTCAGCGCTCTTTTCCTTGTTCTCTTTAAACAGGAGCATAATCTGTTCTTGTGCTTGACCAAACATTATATCCCAGCCCTCATTAATAACTTGAATGCCGGGCTGGCTTTGTTGTCTTTCTTCCAGGTGTTTATTTTGTGCTTCCATTTGTCTGCACTTCTCCTGTAGTTTCTTGTCTTTACTTTGTCTAATTTTGTTCTGTAGGTGGTATTTTTCCTTCCTACTTTCCTGTAATGCACTTGAATAGATAAGATGCCATCTGGGGAAATTGTCCAGCCACACCAGGAAGGAGAGGTGGCGTAATCTTTTTGTCTTTGTTGGCGTCTGTACACGGTGACTCTGAAAAGGTTTCAGAATGTTTCTCTCGTGAGCGTTTGAAGGCTTCGAACACAACTGCTGCGAACAAACCGACTAAAAATTGTTGCTTCTAAATCCTCTTTATGCAAAAACTATGCAAAAAAGGATTGAAGATTCTAAACGTGTCCTTATGACATCATCACCTGTAAGCCAACGAGATTGTCACATGATATTTTAAAATGGGGATATTTTTTGTTAAACTGTTTTCAAATGTAATGTATTATTTAGGTGTTTCTTAGTTTCAAAGTAGTTGGTTAGTTTACTTTTCCCCCTGTTGTTTAGCCGATTAAGAAATTAATTTCCACAAACATCCCTAGTGTTATTTTTGAAAATAAAAGTGTTATTCCAGTAACACACAACAGAGAAAAATATTGTTTTTTTTAAATGGTCGTACTTTTATAAAAGGAAAATAATATGTCTTGAGGCGCCTTGAGGCGACTTTTGTTGTGATTTGGCGCTATATAAATAAAATTGAATTGAATTGAATTGAATGTAATCGCTAAAAGCTCTGTGCTCATCTGAACCTCACAGCTAACTGAATTAAATGTACAGTGGAGGCATGCAGTATGCTCACCACTTTTATGTATTCAGTATGAGGGTCGGGGTGAATGTGGAGAGACAAAACATACTATGACTTGTGATATATTTAAGTTAAGCACCAAAGACAAATGATCAGGCATGACATTCTTTTAATAAATCAGATAAAACACTGCAAATAATTACTTCAGCATTTGCCGCATTTGTGCCACTGAAATGAATTGAAAATGTGTATGCAATTAAAGTGTTTTAAAGATGTGGCCTTTTGGACAGAATAATCCTAAACATGATGACCTAACTAGTGACACACACACACACACGTATGAATTTGCTAATTTCAGCTGAAATCATTTCAAAAACCAAAACAAATGAAAACAACAAATTAAATAATCACAACATCTAATCACTTTAATCAGATTTATCTAATCAACCTACTCTATGCTAATGCTGATTTTGAGAGGAAAGGAGGGGAGTGGGCATGCCTTGGCCACGGCACATTTATCTCTGTTCTGTGCAGATATAGTCTAACAGGAAAGCAGCAACCCTTGGAAATTCAATCCCCCAGGAATACAGTTGAAATCAAAATCTTCTTAAAGATAACAGTAAACAGTGGAAATTCTTGGAAGCTACATCCAGAAGGAAAGCAATGGAAATTCAAATCCACCTATATGAGCAGAAAAAAGGAAAAAAAAAAAAAAGGCATATTTGCTGAAATTTCACCGAGTACAATAACCTCAGTTTGATCTGAATTAAGGAGCAGAAAGCTAGAGGCCATCCAGGTCTTTATGTCTTTAAGACAGAGGTCCCCAGAGGTCCCCAATCCCTGTCCCTGCAGGTTTTAGATCTCACCCTGGGTCAACACACCTGAATCACATGATTAGTTAATTACCAGGCCTCTGGAGAACTTCAAGACATGTTGAGGAGGTCATTTAGCCATTTAAATCAGCTGTGTTGGATCAAGGACACATCAAAAACCTGCAGGGACACCGGCCCTTGTGGACTGGGATTGGGGACCCCTGCTTTAGGACATTCCTGCAGTTTAACTAATTAGTGTGTGTTATCTAACTCAATGGATGCTGAGGTGCATAACACACAGAGATTGCCAACTTTCTGCAGAGGCAGTCACTACACACCTCCAAACTTCATGTGGCCTTCAGATTAGCTCAAGAACAATGCACAGAGAGCTTCGTGACATTGGTTTACTTTGCTGAGCAGCTGCATCTACGCCTCAATCTGGCACTAAAATGTTATCAACAAATTCTTTGTGTTGCAAGGTGGCGCCTTCATGGATTGGACATCCCACAAATGCTCGATTAGATTGAAATATGGAGGCCAAGTCAACAACTCAAACCATTCCTGAAACTTTTTGGCTTTGTGGCAAGGTACATTATTCCTGCTGAAAAAGGCAATAGCCATTAGAAGAAAGGGTGTATGTGGTCTGCAGCAATGCTTAGGTACATGATACGTGTCAAAGTAACATTCACATGGATGGCATGCCTCCCCATGTAAAATGTTGAGTCTTGGCTTCCCGTAGTTGGTTCACCATTGTTCCTACTTTGTTAAACTTTTGAAAGATACTGACCACTGCAGACCGGAAACACCCCACAAGAGCTGCAGTTTTGGAGATGCTCTGACCCAGTCACATCAATTTGGTCCCTACTGCACACATTTATTTTTCCTATTCATTCATGTTCATGGTACAGATATCAGTAAAGCTGCGCTCCAGACATGTCAGTATCTATCTGAAATGAAAAAGGGAGTAAGCATTGCATAAACAGGAAAACAATTACATCACAAGAGTGACATAATTCAAATACAATGTTTCAAAACTATTTTTTATAGTTTGAATCGCAGCTCATCTTGCAAGCTAAATGTTGTAGTTATATTTAAATTCTGCTATGCCTGTGGTTACCATTATATATCACAACTGAATCACTGTGCAAGATATGTTTTAATGAAAAAGTTTCGAGATTTACAAAAGATTAAATCAGATATGACAGCTGTAATTAGGTAAAAACAGTTTATAATTTGGTAAACAAATGATTGAGTTTGAAGGATCGTGAATCAGTCAGAGACAATATAGAACCACTGTACTGTTGGTGCTCCCAGCCATGAAACAACATGTTCTTATATAGTGCTTTTCTACTCCACCTGAGCTGTCAAAGTGCTTTATACGTATCTCATTCACACAAGTACTTTTTTTTCTATCCAATAGATTTATTGGAGAGCAATGTGGGCTTAGTCTCTTGCTGAAGGACATTGATTTGCATGCAGACTGGAGCAGCCAGGGATTGAACCTTATTAGATTTCGTCAGTTTATCTCATTAATAGGAATAAACAGAGGATATTTAGCTATGAACTCCTTTTAAATAATATGTCTACAGTATGCTTGAATTCGGGTCTCATTTAAAACAGTATAGTATGTAGACTTTTGAAGAAATAAAAAGAACATAAATCTATCTCTCTTGTTCTCTACTGTGGCCAACATTCCACTGAACTTGGTCTGTCAGCCGTAGACCTGTCGATGCAATCTAAATTAGAAATTCTAATGCACATATCACCTCTTTGAACTTCAAGCTTGAAGAAGTTTGAGTTTGGCACTCCCTTGGATATGCAGGCACAGTCTGTGCATTGATCCCTCTGAATTTGTTTGACTTTGACAGGCTAGTTCTTTAAACTTTCTTCCTTGCTCCCTTCATTTGCTCACTGACTGGCTCATTCTCTTTCTTCTCTTCTTTGTGCAGAACACTTGACTATTCCTGTTTAACATGAGCAGAAGTCAAAGATGTGAACACACACACACACACACACACACACACACACACACACACACACAGCAAAAGATACAGACTTCAGTAGTTTTACTGAAGTTGATAATGGAAGGGTGTGCATGATAACACGCTTATGCCAACACAAGTCAACGAGGTGCGAAACAAATCTTTTCTACTGGTATTTCTAGATAATACGAAATAAGTCTCTAGTGCCAGGAGATGGTATGATACCAGAACTGGGTCATTAACAGGTAATTAGACTTGGATACATATTTGGATAAATTTTTATAGTACCAGGTATACTGAGGTAAAATGCACAATTATTTTCTCAGTCATTACTTTGTTGTTTTGTGAAACAGTATGAAGGTCAGAAAATAAAATGTGAACATCACACCACAGTGATTCTGTCATTTAGTACAACATTATCCAGTAGTGCAATACCATCCTGTCTCTAAGACTCTAGCACCTGCTGCTACACCCCACTTAGGTGTTTTTGTTTGATGACATCATCCAGGCAAGTGGCAGTATATGCAGCATTGGGATGCAGCACCTGATTTGTGAGGAGCTGAAAGGTGGTTGAGTTACCAAACAAGCTGTGTGGTGCTGTATGTGGCTAATGCAGCCTGGCAGTCAAGAGAACACATCCTATGGGCAACCCTGAAATTTGGCAATATCTGCCCTGAGATGGACATCAAAAAAGAACAGGGAACGACTGGCTGAACGATTGTTTCACCATGCTCACCAGAAAGAAAACCTCTGCCTCCTTCCACAGTTTTCAGAGGTTGTGGTTGGTAAATCTGTGTTGCCTCTGTCAGTCCACACAATTTCATAGATGACATACCCCGCTCTCCAACCTCTTGACCAGACGGGGATCACGAACCAAGTAGATGACCTGCTCTCCCACCTGAGCTACAGCCACTCCCAAATGGTTTACAGTCCTACAAAACTGAACTGAAAAACGTATTCTGAACAGAAACTTACACTGGGAAAAAAACACAGGTAAACACAAGCCCTCAAACTTCAACAATGCAAGGCAATAGTGACACGCCAAGGGCCAAGAACAGGAACACAACTGATGCTCGGATTATGAAAGAAAGGGAAGACAGCAACTATATATACACAGGAGGGTGATTGGGGGAGTGGAGACAGCTAGGGAGAACATGACACAGGAAGCAGATGACAGCAGACAGAACAAATGAAGTAAAAGTAAAAGCCAAGCACCAGAAACTCTCAAAGTAAAAGAGGAAGTGGTAACTAAATGAGAAGACACAGATGCAGGAATGAACTTATAGGATACTTGACACAGGAGTGGGGAGCACTAAGGCAGGAATGTAGAACGAGTCTACCAAGAGAATTAATACAAGAAATAATATAAACATGTTAACCCTCATATAATCAAATAAACCAAACTTATTGATTATTGTCCCTTATTTACAGCATGTCTTTATCCTGTCTTCCTTCTCTCACCCCAACCAATCAAAGCAGATGGCCCCGCCCCTCCCTGAGCCTGGTTCTGCCGGAGGTTTCTTCCTGTTAAAGGGGAGTTTTTCCTTCCCACTGTTGCCAAAGTGCTTGCTCATAGGGGGTCATATGATTGTTGGGTTTTCTCTGTATGTATTATTGTAGGGTCTACCTTACAATATAAAGCACCTTGAGGCGATTGTTGTTGTGATTTGACGCTGTACAAATAAAACTGAATTGAATTGAATCAAACATAATGAAATGTATGGAGGACCACAAGAGCCACGCGCATCGAAATAAAAAATTCTGTGCTTAAATACTGAATTGTAGAATAAAATGTGCATTTGTAAATTCATTTTTGAATTCCAATTTAATAAACTGATTTTTAAAATGCTTTTTAAGTCTTCATTTCAAAAAACATTTTTGAATTGCACTTTAATAAACTTCATTTCAAAAATCTTTTTTGAATTGCACTTTAATAAACTGCATTTCAAAAATCTTTTTCGAATTGCATTTTAATAAACTTCATTTCAAAAATCTTTTTCGAATTGCACTTTAATAAACTGCATTTCAAAAATCTTTTTCGAATTGCACTTTAATAAACTGCATTTCAAAAATCTTTTTTGAATTGCACTTTAATAAACTGCATTTCAAAATCCATTTCCCTTTCCTGTTCGCTCAGGGATTAACATGTGGATTAGCAGTTGGATTAACAACTTCATTTTAAAATCCTGCTGCTATTCAAATTAGCCACACTGTGGGATGTAAGGA
Organism: Neolamprologus brichardi; assembly: GCF_056152115.1. Lineage (NCBI taxonomy): Eukaryota > Metazoa > Chordata > Actinopteri > Cichliformes > Cichlidae > Neolamprologus > Neolamprologus brichardi. The sequence continues at coordinate 19,423,371 of NC_142123.1, read as the reverse complement.
CCCTGCAGCGAAACGGAGAGCCCAACCTCTGACTGAGTGCCTATTTTCGCAGTCTGACCACCTGTGAAGGTAACGTGCTAACGTGGCTAACGCTAGCATCACCGCACATAACCCCGTTATTTTAAGGTCATCTTAGTTTATGAAAGTTTGACGTCGCAGCTGTACGAGCTAGCTAGTGTTTTGTAAGCTGCTGTGCTCTTCACAAATAAAGCTGGAAGCAGCTCAGACTATTAGAACCAGCACTGAGGCCTGTTACATTTATACAGTGTTAGAGCAACGGCTGCAGCCTATAGCCTTTAAACTAGAGATTAAAATGCTGACAGTAAACTCGTCAGTCCACATGTTACCACATTACTTTGTGATACTTGTGAGTTAAAACAACTGAGACAGGCTGATTAAAATAACAGCTGTCAGTTCTCTCATTCCTTATATCAAGACTGGAGATCACACTACTGATTTCAGCTCATTTAATATGTGAGTGCACAGATTCATTCTCAATTGGACAGAAATGATGATCAAAGGTTGTGTATATATGACAAATTCATCAAATCCCAGCCTCTAACACAGTGTGCTGAATCTTAGCTTTGAATGTCCAGTATTTTCTCATCAGTGCAATGTAAGCATTCACTAAACCTACAGTATCTACACCTGTGTGGTAAAGACACAGATAATGAAATTTCATTATTAATACAATATACATCATGAGAAACGAAAGCTGAAATTGATTCAGTTTAGTTCAATTCAATTCAATTCAATTTTATTTATATAGCGCCAAATCACAACAAATGTCGCCTCAAGGCGCTTAAAAGTTTAGTACTTTTCTCTGTATGCTCTGTGATTATAAAGGCCTTAAATTCTGTGATATATACTGTAAATGATTTTCACAGAGGTCTTAAAGTACTTAAATTACTGCTGATAGTCTGGTTGTTTATATTTCCACATGTTTTTGTGTCTGTAGGGCTGTAGGGCTGTTTAATGACGATTTGGACTCCTCTGGGAGATGAGGACACACCCACATCTGTTCCATACTGCAGCCATTGATGGTGTTACGGCTCTGAGTCAGCTTTGGGCCATCAGACGCACACACTGGAAAACCAGCACCTGGACTTCATGCAGGAGAGACGGCCTCAGTGATGATGGACTCTGCATCCTCTACTTTACCTCCTAACCTCTTTCTCTTTAACACACAATTAAAATCTTAGTGAGGAACTTGTACACATTTGTACTTTCACTTGTTTTATGAGTTATTTTTAAGAAGAGTAAAGCTATTCACAAAGTTTTTATTCTTCTGTGTTTATTCTTTTGTATCATGTACCACAGTCATACTATACTATACAGACCTGGTGAATTGGAGAAAAAAAATCATATATGAATGAATCATTCAGCTTCAGCAGTATTTCTTTTCATCTTATGAATTCTAGTCTAATGTCAATTCACTGTTTGAGTTCAGTCTTGGTCTTAAACTCCAGAGAATACCACCTGGTTCAACAATCTTTTTATCTGATTATTGGGAAAACAGTTTTCTTCTGAGAGATGCTGCTAGAGCTGAAATTGAGCCCAAAGAAACAACAAAGTTTAGTCCCTCTGGATTCTCCATGGAAAATTGTTTTATCACTCACTCAGGTGACTTCTCCAGTGTCATGGATGAGTGATGAATGTATCTCCCACTGGAAACCATTGTGTCCAGTTAAAGTTAATCGACTTTTTCAAGGAGAGTTGTTAGATGCTGTGCTCATGAGGACAATGGGTTTTAAACTTGCAGCACAACACAAAGCTGAAATACTGGATCAACGATTAAAACACTTAATTGAGCAGAATTAGGTCAAAATGTAATATCCTGATATGACACATCACACATGACCCAGCATTGTTCTAAGAATGCAAACTCTCTTATTGGAAGTTTCCACAGCTGCCAGAAAGGGACAGATTTCTGGCTGGTCTTACTGAGTGGTCGTTGCTCTCTTGTTTTCTCTGGAATTGCTGCACAGAGGATGTAACACCCATGATAAGCGCTGAGGTGTGTGTCCTTGTCAGAAATCAGCAATGCTCAGCTTCCAAGTAAGGAAAAGTGGAACCAGAAGATATTCAAATACATCTCTCCACAGCTGCCGATGAATTCTACAAAAAACAAAGTTTGTTAAAAACATTTGTAGGTGAATCACCACTGATTTATCACTGACATCCATTTACTCAAAAATTACTGACAAGTTGATAACTAGAATATATAGTTTATAATTTCAACAATGTACTGTAAAAAATGGAACTTTATATGACAAATGTGTGGTGCTTGTGGAATTTTTAACAAGGACCCTACAAAACTTTACAGTACTCATGCTGCCAAACTTCTGATGGCTAGGTGTGCAGTTCCTGCTTTAAATGCATTCACTTTTAAGATTAAGAAATCTAAGTGATAAGAGGCCAGAAATGTTTGAACTCGCTTATGAACCTACATCACTGAGGCCGTCTCTCCTGCATGAAGTCCAGGTGCTGGTTTTCCAGTGTGTGCGTCTGATGGCCCAAAGCTGACTCAGAGCCATAACACCATCAATGGCTGCAGTATGGAACAGATGTGGGTGTGTCCTCATCGTCATCAAACAGCCCTACAGACACAAAAACGTGAAAATATAAACAGACTATCAGCAGTGATTTAAGTACTTTAAGACCTCTGTGAAAATCATTTACAGTATATATCACAGAATTTAAGGTCTTTATAATCACAGAGCATACAGAGAAAAGTACTAAACTGAATCAATTTCAGCTTTCGTTTCTCATGATGTATATTGTATTAATAATTAAATTTCATTATCTGTGTCTTTACCACACAGGTGTAGATACTGTAGGTTCAGTGAATGCTTACATTGCACTGATGAGAAAATACTGGACATTCAAAGCTAAGATTCAGCACACTGTGTTAGAGGCTGGGATTTGATGAATTTGTCATATAGTCAAAGGAGCTTGCAAAGAAAAGCGTCTGGACTTCTTTAAGTTACTTGAAGACGTTTCACCTCTCATCCGAGAAGCTTCTTCAGTTCTAAGGTCAAATGGTGGAGAGTCCCAGATATAAACCTGGTGGGAGTGTCCCCCCACAGAGGGACAAAAGGACCCCCTGATGATCCTCTAATCGCCTGAGCCAAGGTGTGGGACTGGGTGTGGGTCCCAATCAGCCAGAGTTTCGGGTGAGTTCATTGTGAAACCTGGCCCCACCTTATCATGCGAATTCCTGAGGTCAGATGGCCCAGGGAGTGAGTGGGCGTTAAGGCGTCTGGGAAGGGATCTCAAAACTGGATTATAGATGGCAGAGAGTTGGTGTCGTAAACCACCGCCTCTGTTCAAAGATGGTCGTTCACAGTGGACATAGATGGCTTCTTTCACTCCTCTTTCAAATCATCTGTCCTCTCTGTCCAAAATGTGAACATTGGCATCCTCGAAAGAGTGTCCTTTATCCTTAAGATGCAGATGGACAGCTGAATCTTGTCCTGTGGAGGTGGCTCTTCTGTGTTGTGCCATGCGCTTGTGAAGTGGCTGTTTGGTCTCTCCAATGTAGAGGTCTGGGCATTCCTCGCTGCACTGTACAGCATACACCACATTGTTAAGTCTGTGTTTTGGCGTTTTGTCTTTCGGGTGAACCAGTTTTTGTCTGAGTGTGTTGCTGGGTCTGAAGTACACCGGGATGTCATGCTTGGAGAAAACCCTCCTGAGTTTCTCTGATACACCGGCTACATAGGGGATGACAATGTTGTTGCGTCTGTCCTTCTTATCCTCACTTGCTGGTGTCTGATCTTCTTTTCTGTGCCTCTTTGCTGACTTTAAGAATGCCCATTTAGGATAGCCGCACGTTTTGAGTGCTTCCTTTACATGTGTGTGTTCCTTCTTTTTCCCTTCAGGCTTAGAGGGAACATGTTCTGCCCGGTGGTGTAGGGTCCTAATTACTCCAAGTTTGTGTTCCAGAGGGTGATGGGATTCAAACAGGAGGTACTGGTCCATGTGTGTGGGCTTCCGGTAAACTTCGATGTTGAGGTTGCCATTCTCTTCAATGTGCACAGCGCAGTCCAGGAAAGGCAAACAGCCGTCCTTTGTGTCTTCCCTGGTGAACTTGATGTTTTTATCCACAGCGTTGATGTGCCATGGGCTCCCCCGTGTCACCTATTGTAGCCAACCTTTACATGGAGGAAGTGGAAAGGAAGGCTCTTGGCTCTTTCAAAGGAAGAGTACCCAGCCACTGGTACAGATATGTAGACGACACCTGGGTCAAAATCAAGACACAAGAAGTGGAATCCTTCACTGCGCACATCAACGCTTGCAATTCAAAAAAGATTTTTGAAATGCAGTTTATTAAAGTGCAATTCGAAAAAGATTTTTGAAATGCAGTTTATTAAAGTGCAATTCAAAACTGTTTTTTGAAATGAAGACTTAAAAAGCATTTTAAAAATCAGTTTATTACATTGGAATTCAAAATTGAATTTACAAATGCACATTTTATTCTACAATTCATTATTTAAGCACAGAATTTTTTATTTCGATGCGCGTGGCTCTTGTGGTCCTCCATAGAAATGGGGAGGAAGCAAACCTGAAAACACTAACATAGCACACAAGACTTTCAAAGTAGAACAGACATTCACAAAGATACAGACTAGACACTGAGACATAGAGACATGACTGACTGGGGAGACAGGGAGAACACGGAGACAAGAGTGACTAGATGTGGAAAGTGGGACACAGGAAAAGTACAGAGTAAACATGGGAACAGACACAAAACACAGGCTAACATAAACACTAAGGAACAAAGGACTCTAATTACTAAGAACATAAGAAATAAAGATAACCAAAACCAGGAATAACAGTAGTCATGGAATATTAAATCAGAATCTGAAACCCAAATACTGGCTCACAGACCCAGTACAGTGACAGCAAGACACATAATAGATTAGTTTGAGCCAAGAAATACAAAAAATGGGCATCTAATCTGAGAATCCTAATTTGAGACCTTTGGTTCCACCTGCCGTGTATTTGTCCGTTGCAGAAAAAGTGAACTGATGGTCTCAACATGCATGGTTCCCACAGTGAAGCATGGGAGAGGAGGTGTGATAGTGTGGGGGGGCTTCGCTGATGACACTGTTAGGGATTTATTCAAAGTTGTAGACAAACTAAACCAGCATGGCTACCACAGTGTCCTGCAGCTCACGCCACCCCATCGATCACTCATTTTGAAGCAGCTGGATAATGTAGTGGTAAAATAACACATCTTTGGATTGGGAATCATAAGTTCGATTCCTATCCAGTAAGGGTCCTGGCTAGACCCACCCATGCTAAAAACCAAGCCCTAGAATGGTGTGGCCACATCTGCAGTCTGTCTGCAGCTCAGACACAAAACATTTCACTGCATGTTGTACTCTGTATGATTGTGCATGTGAGGAATAAAGCTTGATTCTTCTTCATCTGGTTTGTGTTTATTTGGACCATCATTTATTTTTCAACAGCACAATGACCCCAAACCCTCCAGGCTGTGTCAGGGCTATCTGACCAAGAAGGAGAGTGATGGAGCGCTGCACCAGATGGCCTGGCCTCCACAGTCACCTGACCTAAACTCAATGGAGATGGTTTGGGATGAGATGGAGGGCAGAGTGAAGGCAAAAGGACCAACAAGTGCTCAGCATCTCTGGGAACTCCCTCAAGACTGTTGGAAACCATTTCAGGTGACAACCTCATGAAGCTCATGGAGAGAACGCCAAGAGTGTGCAAAGCAGGAATCAAAGGAAAGGGGTATTTGGCAGAATCTGAAATATAAAACGTGTTTTGAGTTATATTACACTTTTTTGTTTATTTACCTTGCAAAATAGGGGTCACTCAAGACATTTGTACCTGTCTACAATACCTGACAACTATTTGGCATTTTCGCTCCATTGCAGTCTTTTCATTGAGCTTGTTTGTTCACTTGTTTTACCACTGATCTAACAAGAGGATAACAAGAAGGAAAAAAATGTTACGTGCAAGGATTCAATCTGATCAACTAGAGCAAAAGATCCAATCCTATTCCCTGTCTTTGATACTGTCTTTACATACTGAGTTGCAGTTCTTTACTCCACCTCACAAAAGCATTGGATTGCATGAGTCAAATCCTGCTGAGCTTCACAGCAAAAACAATCTTGTAGCACCTCCAAGTGGTCATATCAGCCCATATCAGGTTGTGTACAAAAGAGTGAGGTGTGGGGAAACCAATTTAAATAGTTTTACCTATGTTTACAGCCCTTCTGTTTACCATTTTGAAGTTTCAACCTGTCAGTGTCCAAGTAACAAAACCTTTATTTTTGTCTGCTTCTGCAAATTCAATAATTCACATTTAATATAACTGGCAAATCTGAAAAAACAAAAAAGTACTTAATTATACTATTAATACTTAACTTTCAGTGCTGAAAGTTAGTTTTGTAACTTTTTTCTACAGCAGTCTTTCACACACGTATACAGTCAGGCAAACTCAGTCCAGACTTTTCTTTTACAGATTTATGTTTAATGTGATGTTGATAGATTTTACTTCTTTTTTCTTTGCTTTTCTGGCTCCATCAGTAAACAAACAGGATCATAAAATGTTCAATTAAAGTGTAATTTGGGTTCACAGACTTCTTTATCAGTAAAAAAAAATTTAAAGAAAGATAAAAAAAAAAAAAAAGTACATTAAAGTCAATGTATAGTCATTTCTTAATTAAGTGAGAATGTTTTTTAAAGAAATCTTTTTTTTTGTAAATTTTTGTTAATTTTGTTTAATAAGTTTATTATTTACTTCTTTTTCTTTTTTAACTTTTAACAGGTTCTGCAGTCGTTTAATGCTCACTATGACTTTTCTAATGATTGGTACTGAGCAGGTAGTATCCAGTGTATTTAGAATATATTAAAGGGGGAGCTTCCCCCTTGGATTATTAATTAGATAAAAGCCAGGACAGAATTTGGGCAAAGTTTTAAATAAATAGAAAATACTTTGTTATCTTACTTTAGTTTTTTTGTTTAAGTATAGCAACAAAAGCAGAGCAGTAGGTAGAATAACTGTTTAGGTAATACAATACAAATATTAAAAAAAAATGTTCTCCCTTTCACTAAGCTATTTGTTTTGGCTTTAAAAAAAATACTTCAAACAAAACACCAAATAGTGAAGAACAGAGGTTTTGTTTAGAGGATTTTGTTCAGGAACAGTATCATGTTCACATTTTTCCTTTTTATTGCACGTCAGCTATGACTTAGTAACTGTCCTGCTTCTGAGAAAAAAATGTCTCAGTCAGTCAGTCAGTGTTGCTCAGAGAGGGAAATGTTGCTGCATTGTTTTTTCACCAAAGTAGTGCATCGTGATCCTGAGGAATTAGTTTCTCTTCTCAGAAGCTGCACGATTCAGTTAGGAAATAGAATTTATTCTGACGTGCCACTTCTCATTCTGGTCGGGAGCCCGCAGTGCCTCTGACTCAAAATCCCTGCAGGCAGGGGTGAGGACAACAGCATAAATTATCGGTACTTCACTCTCTCCGATTAAGGACATTGCAATAAAGCACTACCTTACCAGGGCTCACAACATCATTAGGGTTAGATTTCTAACACTACCACCCTTTGCTATGTTGACAGCGATGTAAACCTTTGGCCACACAGTTCCAGTAGCAGACACATCTCTACATCAGCTGTTCAGACAAGACTGTGTGAATCAGGCCTTTATGGTCAGATAGCTGCTAAGAAACCACGACTAAGGAAAAGCAACAAGCAGAAGAGATTTGTTTGGGCCAAGAAACACAAGAAATGGAGATTAGACCAGTGGAAATCAGTGCTTTGGTCTGATGAGTCCAAATCTCAGATGTTTGGTTCCACAAAGGTGAACTGATGGTCTCTACATCCATGGTTCCCACTGTGAAGCACGGAGGAGATGGTGTGTGTGTGTTTCTGTGTGTGTGTGTGTGTGTGTGGGGGGGGGGGGGGGGGGGGGTTGCTGGTGACACTGTTGGGGATTTATTCCAAACTGAAGGCACACTGAACCAGCATGGCTACCGCAGCATCCTTCAGCGACATGCCATCCCATGATTGATTTTCCAACAGCACAATGACCCCAAACACACCTCCAGGTTGTGTCAGGGCTGTCTGACCAAGAAGGAGAGTGATGGAGTGCTGCACCAGATGGCCTGGCCTTCACAGTCACCTGACGTAAACCCAGTGGAGATGGTTTGGGATGAGATGGTGCGCAGAGTGAAGGCAAAAGGACCAACAAGTGCTCATCATCTCTGGGAACTCCTTCAAGACTGTTGGAAACCATTTCAGGTGACGATTATTTCACACTACAATCTATTAGTATTTTATTATTTAATTTACTTTAGTAGTTACTGATCTTACAGTCTTGGAGCAACTATGACCACATATCATCCTCTGGCAGTAAAGGTTACAAAGAAGTCTAAAATTTTACTTTTTGAGTTAGCTACAGTAACAAATGAGCCATTGCACTTATATGAACTAAAGTGAAAGACAAATAAAATATCACTTTCACAACTCTTATCGTCTTGGATGTCATCTGCTGCACTCTAAGGCCTCTGCCAGTGACTTCTGCCTCTGGGTCAGGTGTCGGGGTCTGTGGGAATTTCTCTCCTCCTCTCTCTCTGTTTTTGCAACTTGATGTTTTTGTGTTTGTACTAGTGGTGTGATGGTGTCCCAGGGTTTTATTTGTGGTGCCAGCCAACAGAAAAAATAAAATGCTCAGACTTGTTTCCCTTCTAGGTTCCCAAGCCTTTTTTTTTGACCGAGGTGCAGGCTGGCTCTCTGTTTTGCCTCTCATGTGTTGGATGAAGATGAGGAAAGGCTGGATGTCCTGGATATGTTGAACTTGGTTGTTAGTACAGGCCCTAGGTGTTGTTAATGTTTGCTCTAATAAATGAAACTCCTCTCTACAATGAACAATAAAGTTGTATACACTCAAAAACAGAGCAGGCAGGATATTGGAGTATTTATTTGGAATATACAAGCAAATAGTAAGATCAGGTTACAACTGTGACAGAAGAACTTCAGGTGTTAGAAGTGAGATGTAAATATGTGATAATAAAACAACGCTAAACAGCTAACAAGACAGACTGATTATAATATTAAGTCTGAAATATACCTGTGGGTTTGGTGCTTAAAATGCTGCTGCTGGTAGTTGTTCAAATTGGGCAACAAAGTATAAAACCCACTGAAATACAACACAATATGCGACTGTTACTAAGGAAATACAGAACGCTCTCAGCTTGTTCACTTCTCTAACACTATCTTATCAAATGACAACGTGGTGCTTCTTCTTTAGGCTTTGCTTTTGTCTGAGGTGTCGTGCTCTGTGCTCTCCCCTCCACTGCCAAACCTCCGGTTCAGCTCTGATGTCAACACCAAGCAGCAGGATTTCTGCCAAAGAACAGAAGAAATGTTACAGGATAAAAACATTCCATGCCATGATTACATTGTGATATTCTTTCCTACCTTGCCATCCTTAGCTTGGTTGTGGGCTCTTGATAAGAGCTCCAGCAGAGCTAGCAGGAGCCCGATGCCCAGACCCAGTCCCAGGAGGAGGAACAGGCCCCGTAAGTCATAGGGTTGCAGGGCCTCGGAGATGTGGGCTCCACCAGTGCCAACACAGCTGCTGGCCCACCACTTCTCACGCAGGTATGTTAGCTCACCAGACTCACTGAGCTGAAGGATGGCACCAGTTAGATTCTTCACCAGCGGGGATCCTAGCAGGAAATAAACATGCGATTTGAGTGAAGAAAGAGGTTTCTGAATGTCTCACCCCATTACCATAAGTGTTTACCATTTTCCACAGTGGCACAACTCACCACCTTTACAGTTTAGTTTTTCTGTTTATGACAGGAACTACTTTTTGGAGTGGCATAAATAATTTGGGTGGATTCTTATTGTGACACCTGATTGTTTTGTAAATAGTTATTTAAAAAATGCCATTGCCCAGTCTTTGTCTCTGCTGCAGGGGATAGGTGGTACAGCGGACTCGAGGTAATCAGGTGGATGAACTTTTTTCCCTTTTTTAGTGACGCCAGGGACGGGAGAGGAGCGTGGAGGCAGCTGGAAAGCTGATCACGGCAGAAACACTGGCGCTAAATCGAGCTGCATTGTACATGTGGATGTATATGTATGTAAGTAAACGTGTCCCAACAGTTACCAGAGCACTGTGTCAGGTAACAATGCAATTATGGTATGAATTACAAAATCCTGTCCATTTAATGGCTGAAGAGAAAACTGATTTGTTAAACATGTTTGTGGTTTTCATAGTAAGAAATCTATCTTTTTGTTTTGTTTTTGTGTGATTTTAGGGTAATACACTATGTCAAAATTAAAAAATACCTATAAAGTCAGTCAGTTTTTTAATCTGAAATAATTTTAAAGGTATATCTATGACCCAGAGGGTTAAACTCTGTAAATGCTAATGGACTCATACAAGCACTTTTTCTATGCTTAAGTGCTTTCTAAGAATCCACACATTCACATTGATCTTACCCGAGGATATTTGGTCTGCAGATCTGAGCAGCCAGGAATCAAACCACCAACCTTCCGATTAGCAGATGACCTGATCTACCTCAGCCACCTCTTTGTCAATACTGATTTTATTCAATCAGATAAAATTGTCTCACTTTGTTTTTGGGGGGTTTTGTTTCAAAGTGAAAACAAAGTGAAACTGTCGAGCATACACACTGACAATAAAACCTGCCATAAATGTTGCCATAAGACAGATGCAAGGAGGTATGTGTCCTATTTTTACTTGTGTGACTGAACCAGTAGCTCCCTCTGAACTAGGAGGTAGCTTTGTAACGCTAAGTGTGTCTAATGTTTTGTCAGTTCAGTCAATTTAATGTGAATCTGCTCTGCTAAGATTGTCTAAGGAGGGAAGTAGTGATGTGAACTCTCTTGTTTGTAGTATTTCCAGAGTATTTTAATGTATTTCATAAAATATGAACTTTTGGTGACCCTGTATTGATACAATATCACCAAGCCAAATATTGCACTATGGAATCTTACAGAGAATGTGATGATTTTATGGATAATTGAAGTCAGTCATACATCCACAAACACAACAAGATGAAAGTCAGTGATGCTGCTTGGTTTGCTTGGTTTGCAGTCCTGAATATCACGGCACAAGCAGGACCTGTCTATCTGTCCTGCACTCTCTCTCTGTTTCTTTCTCTCTGATTGTGGAATAAAAGTATGAACGTGTATTCATAAGTTACACTTGTGTTTGAATCCTGCAGTTTATCACACATTTGATTTCCATGTGTGACAACTGCAAGTGTCCAGAGTGAGGACAGACTGAGGGACCCACTGCTGCACATCATCTGTGAGGCTTTGCACCCCTGATGATCCACCAGGACAAACTCAGCAGTGTGTGAGGAAGAGGAGGAGGAAGAGCCAGCAGCAGCTGACAGATGGAGAGAATAGACAGACTGTTTCCTGTTTGTGAAGGACTGCTAGAAAAGTTTGAAATAACTAATTGTCTGTCCTGAATCAGTCTTATTACGTAATGTTCAAATAATTTTATCATTCCAGTGTTTTCAGTGTGGGAGAAAGCACTCAGGGCCTTCAGGTTAAACAGTATGAAAGGCAGAAACAAGTTTAATATCCAGAAACCTAAAGTATGTATCAGCAGCAGAATGGACCTAAAAATAAATGTTTGTTTCAGTTCTATAAAGCTTTGAGTATTTTGGATTAGTACTGCTGTGTTTGTTGCATCATAATCGTTTATATGCTTTATATATCCTGAGGTAAGTTGGTCTATAGTGTTACATCATATTCTATAAGGATGTTATGTGTTTGTATACTTTCTGCCCAGTTTGACCCGTTTAGCAGAAGTCAGCCTATTTAAGGCTCTGATATCTATTCTGTATGACTTAAAGCAGCGATGACATGGTCTGATTTTCTCACCCAATAAAGGAATATTTAATATATCAGTCTACTCTTCATTCTATCAGACACAGTTATCACAGCTCGTACATTTTCTTTTTCCACATATATGTAAGCATTGAGCCAAATTTAGTAATGCCATCTTAATAAAATAACAGCATTTGTCTATTATATTTAATATATCTATATATACACTGTCAAAGATGCTTGTCTTTGAGTGAAGATTTAAGGTGATAGGAAATATAAATAACTGCAACTTGAATCTTTACTGAAGCTCAGTATTTGACACAGAGTTCAAGTTCGCTGCTGTAATAACTAATAATGGTTAATATAATAATAACTTTGATATTGGCCATATTATATTTACATTACCAAAGTAAGATGACTTTAGTCTCATGAACAACATTAGCTAAACTAGCTAATCTTAAAATGACTGTTCAGTACAGAAATGAAGCCCAACAATCATGTTTTTACAGTCCTGTGGTCTCAGCCTCAGATACTTATCAAATCAAAGTGATGTCATAAACAAAATGAACTAACAGAAAAACTTTTCTCCTACATTTCTGTCAAACGATGCTGTATGAAACGTTTCAAGCTGTTAGTATAATAGTTGCTAGGCAACCTGGGCAGCACGACGGGGGCTAGACCGTCCCATTTCACAAGCCTCACACTTGTGCGGCCCTTGTGGACCGTTAAGGCTGCGTACTTTAAGGCTGCAGAACCTGAATTGGGATACAGCCAGTGTGTCAATGTGGCATGTTGTATAGAGCACTCTGAGTAATCTAGGAGACTAGAAAAGGGCTATATAAGAATCAGTTGATTCAGTGTCTGAACAGAGTTTCATCATGTTAGTTTTGCACTATTATGTTCCGGCACATGTTGTTATTACATGGCTTGATTAAGGCACACATTAAGCCGACATCTGGGGCCAGAGCTGAAACTGTTCTGGGCCAGCAGTGTCTCTCTAACTGGCCTTGTGCTGGCCCATGTGTGGGCCACCAAAGATCTGGGCCACCAAAGGGCCGTCATTCTTTGCGGTATGTGGGCCATGTTTAAGCACATTGTGTGGGCCAGATCCGGACCATATCAATTTTGCTATCTGGGTTTAAGTATGTTTTAATGTTTTAAAAAGGAAGTTCACATGCTTTTGGTTAAACTAACTTAAGAAAATAGGTTTAATAAACTGAGAAACTGAAAAATTAAAGAAAGCAGCATCCTGACAGATCCAAGCAACTCACCTAGAGGTGCTGCTATGACGTAGGACCGCATAGAGATGACCTCTGGTGAACGGGTCAGTTTACAGTACCGAGCCACTGCCAAGTCCAAGGACACTGCTTCACCAATAAATGCAAAGTTTCCTTCCTGTGTGCGGCGTATACCCTCTTCCGCGTTGGACACATAGCTTTTTTTACGCTCCATGTGCTGGTAGATACGCCGGTACACAGGATTGTTGGAATTCTAGGAAAGTAAAGTAAAATATTTATTATGTTTATTCAACCTTTCCCATATGTTATGTAGCAGCAGTAATGACTATGAATGCTAACTAGGAGTAACTGATCATGCCTTAAAGAAGAGCATAGTAGATCCAGATTCAATTGTGCCGTAATTGATTACATCCTGGTTAGCCAGGTCTGCAAAGCTCTTAATGGAGATGTGTTTGCTGTTGGAGTTCAACGCAGACTTTAAGTTGCAGAGGTAGCAGGCAAGCAGCAGTACAGAAAACAGCCACCAGATGGCACTGACTACACGTCCAGACAATGCCTTGGGGTGAGGACCGGCTCCTGAGAGAACAAAGAAAGTGGTCAAGCAGTCAGCAGGTGACAAACAAATCAACCAAGAAACAGAGTTGCAGTTTCAACGGAAAATAATGTATTTAAATTATTCAAACAGAGCCTACTCATGATGTTCAGCTACTTGAAATATATATTTTCAACTGATATTTTTATGCTGATTCACTCTGCACAATTCTCTCATATTTACAGCAGGGTTATTTTAAAAAGCGCAGCTTTTTCCTTTTGTCTTTACAGTAGTCAGTGTATATACACAGATATATACACAGATTAGTCATGTGCACTCTTCACTATTCATTACATTACTGAGAGCAACATGAAGAGTGAGAAAAGAAGTGTTAAAGCTACTGTGAAGTTTTTACATGTCAAATAATCTTGAGAAAAACAAGAAAAGGGGGAATCCAAACTACTCCTGTCCGTTATTAATAAGCAGTTTATTTGAAAACAGCTTTATTTTTCAATGCAAACTTTATGTGCAGTTTCTTATATTAATAAGTTTCTTATTAATAAAATACCCCCAAGTAGATGGTGAATTGACAGGTTTTTTAGAGAGCACTTTTATACTCAACTTATGCATCCAAAGCACTTCAAACAACTTGCCTCATTCACTCATTCATACAAGCACATTTTTCTATCTAACCTGCCCAAGGATACTTTGGCATTCTGACTGGAGTAGCCAGGAATTAAACCACCAACCTTCTGATTAGCTGATGATGTGGTCTACCTCCTGCACTACAGCCATCACACATATACACATAATACTATCGAATTGTAACTTCTTTATTTTACTTGACATTCAGTTGTTGACTATATGCAGACATTGATACAAGTCTCAATATACTACATTGAATTGTTATGCATGTGGAACTTGTCATTTTTATTTTCCTTATTTGATCTCTTTCTTTAGGTATTACAAAATGATCCGTGTACAGTAAAACATGTTACTACATATTTGTCTTAAGGCATGTAGAAAGTGGCAAGCACCAGAGTGCATTTCTGTGCTTTAATTTAGTGGAATGTTGCAATACCTTGCAGGGTGAGAGCTCCTGTGATGTACCAGAAGCTGTGCAGCAAAGTGAAACTGTGTTCTTCTGTGTCTGGCTCAGCCCATTCACTGGGACTGATCCTGCAGGATAAAACAAATGAAAGTTTTCATAACATAATTCAAGATTCAATTGTATATGCAACATTCAACCACAACAACAAAATCATTGCGATGAACAAAATAACATGGATGATCCTGTTACAATGCAACATTGCAATGTTCTGCTAGGATGTTCTGCTGGTATTTATGTAGATCACATTATTTTTTTTACATATTTTACAGTTTGTTTTACTGGTAACTTAGGATATTTTTGGTTTTGTTCAATTCCTCATAGGGACAATAGTTGTCAAATTCAAGTTTGTAAAACAGGTACTTGTGAGTTGGTAGCTCTCTTATAGAAGTGTAATCATCCATGCATATTTTTGCTTAACCAACCATCATCATGATAACAGCAACACCTGACAACGGTGGCCTTCCCCAGCACCCCCAAGCACTCTGCTTGGGGGTACTAAAAACCGCCCAGGAATGGCCTAAGAAACATGATAAAGAGTCCAGGGCATTGTCAAGCTTCTAAATGTGGGTTCGCAATCATAGTGGGATGTATCAAGAGAAGCCTGATCCACAAAGGATGCCCTTTTAACCCACCACAGGATCTAAAGCTAATGTGCCAATGCAGAGTCAGAAGGTATCTATGCCCCAAGAGCAACATGAACAAGACCTACACATTATCAGGAAGGTAATGTTGTGGCTGATACATGTTGCCTTTAATTATCAGTCAGTCTACATGTGTTTTGTGGACTTGGAGAAGGCATTCAACCGTGTCCCTCTGCACGCTGGAGACGGAGCAATACTGGAAGGGCATATGGGAGAAGGACGCAACCCATAACGGCAATGCTCAGTGGCTAGTGGATCTGAGGGCAGACCATAGCGACCTCCCTGAACAGGGTCCAGTAACCATCACAGTGGCAGATATCCAAGAAAGGGTCTCCAGTATGAAGAGTTGGACAGCACCAGGGCCCGACATGGTTCACGCCTACTGGCTGAAGAAGCTGACTGCACTCCACGAGCGTCTGGCAGCCCAAATGAACCAGCTGCTAGTTAACGAGGGACACCCGGAATGGCTAACCGAAGGTCGGACGGTCCTGATCCCCAAGGACCCTAAGAAGGGACCAATCCCCTCCAACTACCGACCAATAACCTGCCTCAGTACTACATGGAAGCTCCTGTCAGGCATCATATCGGCTAAGATGAACAGGCACATGGGTCAATACATGAGCGGGACACAGAAAGGAATTGGCAAGAATACCAGAGGCGCAAAACACCAGCTACTGGTAGACAGAACAGTCAGCCGAGACTGCAAGACCAGACTAACCAACTTGTGCACGGCCTGGATTGATTACAAGAAGGCCTATGACTCAATGCCCCACAGCTGGATACTGGAATGCCTAGAATTGTACAAGATCAATGGGACCCTAAGAGCCTTCATCAGGAACTCAATGGGGATGTGGCGTACAACACTAGAGGCCAACTCCAAGCCCATTGCACAAGTCACCATCAAGTGCGGGATCTACCAGGGAGATGCTCTGTCCCCACTGCTGTTCTGCATAGGCCTGAACCCCCTCAGTGAGATCATTAACAAGACTGGCTACGGATACCGACTACGGAACGGAGCAGTTGTCAGCCACCTCCTGTACATGGATGACATCAAGCTGTATGCCAAGAGTGAACGAGACATTGATTCACTGATCCACACCACCAGGCTATACAGCAATGACATTGGAATGTCGTTCGGGCTGGAGAAGTGTAGTCGGATGGTAACAAAGAGAGGGAAGGTAGTCAGAACTGAGGGGATTGAACTACCAGAAGGCAACATTGCAGACATAGAGGACAGTTACAAGTACCTGGGGATCCCGCAGACAAATGGGAACCATGAAGAGGCCGCTAGGAAAGCTGCAACCACCAAGTACCTGCAGAGGGTCAGGCAAGTCCTGAGGAGTCAGTTGAACGGTAAGAACAAGATCCGGGCCATCAACACGTACGCCCTGCCCGTGATCAGGTACCCTGCTGGGGTAATAGGCTGGCCAAAGGAGGAGATAGAAGCCACTGACATAAAGACAAGCTCCTTACCATGCATGGAGGGTTTCACCCCAAGTCCAGCACCCTGAGGCTGTACGCTAAGCGGAAGGAAGGGGGTCGGGGACTGGTGAGTGTCAGCACCACAGTCCAGGATGAGACAACGAACATCCAAGAATACATCTCGAAGATGGCCCCGACTGACAGCGTGCTCAGTGAATACCTCAGGCAGCAGAAACCCAAGAAAGAGGAGGGAGACGAGGAACCATCATGGAAGGACAGGCCCCTGCACGGTATGTACCACCGGCAGATAGAGGAGGTGGCTGATATCCAGAAATCCTACCAGTGGCTGGACAAAGCTGGACTGAAAGATAGCACAGAGGCACTAATCATGGCAGCACAAGAACAAGCTCTGAGTACAAGATCCATAGAGGCTGGGGTCTATCACACCAGGCAAGACCCCAGGTGCAGGCTGTGTAAAGATGCCCCAGAGACAATCCAGCACATAACAGCAGGGTGCAAGATGCTAGCAGGCAAGGCATACATGGAACGCCATAACCAAGTGGCCGGCATAGTGTACAGGAACATCTGTGCCGAGTATAACCTGGAAGTCCCGAGGTCAAAATGGGAAATGCCCCCAAGGGTGGTGGAGAATGACCGAGCTAAGATCCTGTGGGACTTCCAGATACAGACGGACAAAATGGTGGTGGCTAACCAACCGGACATAGTGGTAGTAGACAAACAGAAGAAGACGGCCGTAGTGATCGATGTAGCGGTTCCGAATGACAGCAATATCAGGAAGAAGGAACACGAGAAGCTGGAGAAATACCAAGGGCTCAGAGAAGAGCTCGAGAGGATGTGGAGGGTGAAGGTATCGGTGGTCCCCGTGGTAATCGGAGCACTAGGTGCGGTGACTCCCAAGCTAGGCGAGTGGCTCCAGCAGATCCCGGGAATAACATCGGAGATCTCTGTCCAGAAGAGCGCAGTCCTGGGAACAGCTAAGATACTGCGCAGGACCCTCAAGCTCCCAGGCCTCTGGTAGAGGACCCGAGCTTGAAGGATAAACCGCCCGCAGGGGCGTGCTGGGTGGTTTTTTTTTTTTTTTATGTTTTCTGTTTTCTGCTACTGCACAATGTTCTGTTGCTGCAGTTAAAGCTCCTTCACGCCGCCACCGGATCATCAATACCCATGTACCATCCCAGTTCTCTGCTGCTTTCAACAACTCTGAGCTCTCCACAGTGGACTGGATTGACTCCCTGTGTGCAGAAGATTTAACTGCTCTTTTTAACTCAACATGCACTTCTATTCTGGACTCCATCGCTCCCCTAAAATCACTCCGTCCCAAAGCTCACACTGAACCCTGGATTACAGACTCTGTTCGTGCTCTCAGGTGCTCCTGCAGGTGTGCTGAGAGAAAGTGGAAAAAGGACAAGCTGCAAATCTCCTTCAATATCCTGAGAGACTCTCTTTTAACTTATCAGAAAGCTGCTAAAGAGGCTAAGTCCTCCTACATATCTAACCTGGTCAGCAGTAATGTCCATAAACCTCAGACTCTGTTTCGTGTTTTAAACTCCATTGTTGATCCTCATACGTCCACTTGCCTCACACCTTCTGCCACCCTCTGCAATGACTTTTTATATTTTTTTGTTAATAAGATTTCCTCCCTGCAGTCTGTCATTCCACCTCCACCTTTAAATCCCTGTGTTTCTCCCTCGTGCCAATCTGCCTTTAACCAGTTTGAGCTAATCTCTCTTTCTCAGCTGCATGAAACAGTCTGCAAGGTCAAGTCTACCAACTGTTCCACTGACGCTATCCCCTCTCGTCTTCTGAAGCAGGTCCTGGACTCAGTTAGACCTGTCCTTCTGGTCCTGATCAATGTCTGTCTCAGCTCTGGTTGTTTCCCAACACTTTTTAAGCATGCTGTTGTTCAACCTCTCCTCAAAAAGCCTAACCTGGATCCATCTATACTCTCTAACTATAGGCCCATCTCCAATCTGCCCTTTCTGTTCAAAGTACTGGAGCGAGTTGTCCTCAGGCAGCTCCAGTCATTTTTAGACAACAACAGTCTCTATGAGAAGTTTCAGTCTGGTTTTAGAGCTCGTCACAGCACTGAAACCGCCTTACTGAGAGTTTTTAATGATTTGCTTTTAACTGTAGACTCTGGTTGTGCTGCTGTCCTAGTAACCTTAGACCTGACAGCAGCCTTCGACACTGTTGATCACAACATACTGTTATCCCGCCTAGAACACTGTGTCGGTTTGAAAGGTACTGTCTTAAAGTTTTTCCAGTCCTACCTGGATAACAGGAGTTTTTCTGTCCACCTCGGTGAACTGTCATCTCCCAGAGCTCCTTTAACTTGTGGTGTACCTCAGGGGTCCATTCTAGGCCCCCAGCTGTTTACTCTGTATTTGCTCCCTTTGGGCGATGTGCTGCGCAAACATAATGTGTCCTTCCACACCTTTGCTGATGACATTCAGATCTACCTCCCTCTGAGGTTAGACTGTAAGGACTCTCTGCAGCCGTTATTCTCCTGTCTGTCTGACATTAAGACTTGGATGGCTCTTAACTTCCTACATCTAAATGAAAGTAAAACTGCAGTCATTGTGTTTGGGCTTCCTAAAGACCCCAACCTTTCCTTTGATTTTATGGGACCCCTAACTTCCAAATGTACTTCCTCCATTAAGAGCCTCGGTGTTACTTTTGACAGTGCTTTTAAATTTGATAAACAAATCAGTTCCGTAGTCAAGGGATCTTTTTATCATCTACGGATTCTAGCTAAAGTCAAGTCCTACCTGTGCAGGAACGATCTAGAAAGGGTGGTCCATGCTTTTATTACATCACGGCTGGACTACTGTAACTCCCTTTATGCTGGTTTAGATCGTTCCTGTCTGCATCGCCTCCAGCTGGTGCAGAACGCTGCTGCTCGCATGCTGACCGGTTCCAAAAAGAGAGACCACATCACTCCGGTCCTCTGCTCTCTCCACTGGCTCCCAGTTGCTTTTAGGATTGATTTTAAAATTTTACTGCTGGTTTTTAAGGTTCTTAACGGTACTGCACCTCCTTACCTGGCAGAGCTTCTTAGCATTTACCGCCCCAGGAGATCTTTGAGGTCAGCAGACCTGATGCTTTTAGATGTTCCCAGGTACAGATTAAAGACTAGGGGAGAGAGGGCTTTTGCTGTGGCTGCACCCAGACTGTGGAACAGTTTACCTCCTCACATCAGATTCTCCACAAGCCTAGGAACTTTTAAAACTGCTCTTAAAACTCACCTCTTCTCATTGGCTTTTAGCAAGGTTTAACTTACTGTATTAACTTATTGTTTTATCAGTGAGGTGTTTTATGTACTTGTGTTTTATTGTATTTTATATTTGTATTATATTGTACAGCACTTTGGTCAGCCTTGGTTGTTTTTAAATGTGCTTTATAAATAAACTTGACTTGACTTGACTTGACTATATATATAAATTCCCCGCTCGCCCCTGCGGGTGTTTAATCCTTCAAGCTCGGGTCCTCTACCAGAGGCCTGGGAGCTTGAGGGTCCTGCGCAGTATCTTAGCTGTTCCTAGGACTGCGCTCTTCTGGACAGAGATCTCCGATGTTGTTCCCGGGATCTGCTGGAGCCACTTGCCTAGCTTGGGAGTCACTGCACCTAGTGCTCCGATTACCACTGGGACCACCGTCACCTTCACCCTCCACATCTTCTCGAGTTCTTCTCTGAGCCCTTGGTATTTCTCGAGCTTCTCGTGTTCCTTCTTCCTGATGTTGCTGTCATTCGGAACCGCTACATCGATCACTACGACCGTCTTCTTCTGTTTGTCTACCACCACTATGTCCGGTTAGTTAGCCACCACCATTTTGTCCGTCTGTATCTGGAAGTCCCACAGGATCTTAGCTCGATCATTCTCCATCACCCTTGGGGGCATCTCCCATTTTGACATCGGGACTTCCAGGTTATACTCGGCACAGATGTTCCTGTACACTATGCCGGCCACTTGGTTATGGTGTTCCATGTATGCCTTGCCTGCTAGCATCTTGCACCCTGCTGTTATGTGCTGGATTGTCTCTGGGGCATCTTTACATAGCCTGCACCTGGGGTCTTGCCTGGTGTGATAGACCACAGCCTCTATAGATCTTGTGCTCAGTGTTTGTTCCTGTGCTGCCATGATTAGTGCTTCCGTGCTGTCTTTCAGTCCAGCTTTGTCCAGCCACTGGTAGGATTTCTGGATATCAGCCACCCCCGCTATCTGCCGGTGGTACATACCGTGCAGGGGCCTGTCCTTCCATGATGGTTCCTCGCCTTTCTCCTCTTTCTTGGGTTTCTGCTGCCTGAGATATTCACTCAGCACGCTGTCAGTTGGGGCCATCTTACTGATGTACTTGTGGATGTTTGTTGTCTCATCCTGGACTGTGGTGCTGACACTCACCAGTCCCCAGCCTCCTTCCTTCCACTTAGCGTACAGCCTCAGGATGCTGGACTTGGGGTGAAACCCTCCATGCATGGTAAGGAGTTTTCTTGTCTTTATGTCAGTGGCTTCTATCTCCTCCTTTGGCCAACTTATTACCCCAGCAGGGTACCTGATCACGGGTGGGGCGTAGGTGTTGCCGGATCTTGTTCTTACCGTTCAGCTGACTCCTCAGGATTTGCCTGACCCTCTGCAGATACTTGTTGGTTGCAGCTTTCCTAGCGGCCTCTTCAGTGGTTCCCATTTGCCTGCGGGATCCCCAGGTACTTGTAACTGTCCTCTATGTCTGCAATGTTTCCTTATGGTAGTTCGATCCCCCCAGTTCTGACTACCTTCCCTCTCTTTGTTAACCTCCGACTACACTTCTCCAGTCCGAACGGCATTCTGATGTCATTGCTGTATGTCCTGGTGGTGTGGATCAGTGAATCGATGTCTCGTTCACTCTTGGCATACAGCTTGATGTCATCCATGTACAGGAGGTGGCTGACAACTGCTCTGTTCCGTAATCGGTATCCGTAGCCAGTCTTGTCAATGATCGCACTGAGGGGGTTAAGGCCTATGCAGAACAGCAGTGGGGACAGGGCATATCCTTGGTAGATCCCACACTTGATGGTGACTTGTGCTATGGGCTTGGAGTTGGCCTCTAGTGTTGTCTGCCACATCCCTATTGAGTTCCTGATGAAGGCTCTTAGGGTCCCATTGATCTTGTACAATTCTAGGCATTCCAGGATCCAGGTGTGGGGGATTGAGTCATAGGCCTTCTTGTAATCAATCCAGGCAGTGCACAGGTTGGTCAGTCTGGTCTTGCAGTCTCGCCTGACTGCTCGGTCTACCAGTAGCTGGTGTTTTGCGCCTCTGGTATTCTTGCCCATACCTTTCTGTGCCCCGCTCATGTATTGACCCATGTGCCTGTGTTGCACACACACACACACACACACACACACACACACACACACACATATATATATATATATATATATATATATATATATATATATAGTGTTTTAGTGATGTTTTGTTGCACTGACCTGCCCACCAGGAATATGCAGAAACCCGTTAGCAGGAAAGCAATGATAATGCCAATCCACATGTCAGTGGAGAAGGGCGCCAGCAGGCTGAACGTGCTTTCTTCAGAGTCTGTTGCTTTGCGCACAATGAAGCTGAGGCCAGTTTGAATGAAGGGGGTGGTCATGTCCACAAACCTCTCTCTGACTGCAGTGGCAGTCAGCGGGGCCACAGCCAGGTCAGCCTCCTGAAGCAAGGTATAGCAACACATATGAAAAACCAGGGACACAATCAATGAAGAAAAGAAAAGAAAAGTTAAAACTCTGTACAATGTGAGTACAGATAGAAAGGAGTAACAATGTTAAATAATTTATGGTCAGCATTTGTTTGTAAGTAGCACAAAACATCATAACAAATGTTGAAATATATATAGAATCCTATGCTCACTGCTACACAGATAGGGTAAGAGCGTTCTTACCTTACAATGTAAAGTGCTTTGAGGCAACAGTTGTTATGATTTGGCACTGTATAAATTAAATTAATTTGACTATTTAAGAGTAATCTTGCCAATTAATGTAATTAATGTAAAATTGCAAAGAACATTGTGGCTCTGATAATCTATAATGCATAATATTAGGTGGGCTCAGACATTGGTGGCATTAAATTTAAAGTGTACATTCATCAAAAAATCAAAGCAAGGTCTGAGGTTGAACAGGGGGGTATTAAATTAACAAGAGCAACAAAACACATTACACTGAAGACACATACTACAGTGTTCACATACTGTAACACACTGAAGTAGAGTTGTTTCAGTGCTCTATAACTCTATGACTCACCCCTCTGATGACTTCACCAATCATGCCATTCCAGTTGCCGCTGGAGTCCATGGCGCCATAGCGGTTGTCTTTGACCAGATGCAAGTTGTACTTGAAGCCTAGCTTCTTGGAGAGCTCTGAGATCAGATCAATGCAGTAGCCTTCTAGCTCAGAGCCCTTGCTCATGACATATGGTTCATCCTGACAAAACACAAGGCAGCAAGAGGATCATTCATACTTTAAACTTAAAGGAAATCAACCTGCTCTTACAACTTGTGCAATTGTTACTCCTTTCTATCTGTACTCACATTGTACAGAGTTTTAACTTTTCTTTTCTTTTTTTCATTGATTGTGTCCCTGGTTTTTCATATGTGTTGCTATACCTTGCTTCAGGAGGCTGACCTGGCTGTGGCCCCGCTGACTGCCACTGCAGTCAATGAGAGGTTTGTGGACATGACCACCCCCTTCATTCAAACTGGCCTCAGCTTCATTGTGCGCAAAGCAACAGACTCTGAAGACAGCACGTTCAGCCTGCTGGCGCCCTTCTCCACTGACATGTGGATTGGCATTATCATTGCTTTCCTGCTAACGGGTTTCTGCATATTCCTGGTGGGCAGGTCAGTGCAACAAAAGATCCCTAACAGTGCTATGTGTAAGGCAGTCTCACTTTTTGCACCGAAATACTTGAGGAACTTTTTACTCTGAGTTTTGAACAGTCAGGTTCAAGAAGGTCAATCTGACATGTTCCACTCCTTCATGAACTGTGTGGAGTCAAGCACATCCTCAGTTTCCCTTAACTTCACCCTTAACCTTTTCTTTGACTTTAAGTATTTTATCACAATTGACGTGAGGCCTACCGGTCTTTGAGCATTTAAAGTTTTTAAATAACTAGATTTATGAACGAGAACTAAAAAAGCATCCATCCAAACAATAGATACATCCTGTGCCTCTAAATCGTTATTAAAAATATTATGAAACACAGGAGTCAGTTGTTGAGCACCAGATTTGAATAAACAACAGTAAATATAATCTGGTCCGTGAGACTTCACACCTAATAGTGTTATGCCTTGGATTTTGTGTTTCACTTAAACTGGTTTTACAGTCCCTCAAATGTGTTGGTTTGCATATACAATTTCAGTTATACAGAGAGGGGAGAGGGGTTTTCACATAACCCACCCTTCCTTATTCTAACTTTGATTGACTCCTGAATGTTGACTGGCTGACAAGTGGGCCAGAATATGGACGGGAGATACAGCGATTACTAGAGATTACCAGGAATGGGTGAACTGTGAAAAAAACAAAAACAAAAAAAAAAGTATAGACAGTGGCTGTTGTGGACACTGTTCATTGTTTTTAATACTTGTTATCTTTTGAGCTATTTGTAGGTGATACATTTGCTCCTTTTTTCTCATGGCAGGCTGATGGACCAACAACAGCATAAACAAGAGGGGTCCGAAGACTGGTTGTGCGACATACTTTGTAAACTGCTTCCTGTCAACAGAGCTCTGTGCAGGCAGATGTCCCATCCCTGTACCAATTCTACTTTATCCAAGGCTGTATGACTACCAGTGGTCATTAGAGCATGCTGTAGGTATGGTTTGAATGACCTCTTCACACACTAAGGGTAATTATGGAGTTCCACAGGGTTGTGTGGTAGAACCAAATCTGATTACATTATACCTGCTTCCCTTAGGCAGTATCATCAGAAGGTATAGCATATATTTTCAGATTCCTTCAATGTACATAATAAACAAATATGTAGGACTGCTTTTTTCCATTTGTGCAATATCTCTAAAATTAGCAATATCCTGTCTCAGAGTGACGCTGAAAAAATAGTTCATGCATTTATTACTTCTAGGCTGGACTACTGTAATTCATTATTATCAGGATGTCCAAAAATTCCATTTGCAGCGACAGAAAGGGCAACCAGTGGGGAACAATGGGTATGATCAACAGCAGGCCACAGGTGAACCGAGTCGGCATTTGTGAGTACTGTTTCCACTGTTGTTCGTCAGGTGCAACCCTGTTGGGGGGGAGGGTCGCCATGGAGATTAGCCAGGCCAGCTTCACGGATGACACTTCAGGGAGGTGCCACGAGGAAAACCATGGTAGCAGCAAGCCAGGGACTCAGTTGTGTGCTGTTGTGTGCCAAAACTGGGTTGTGGTGCGACGAGCTCGATGAAGAGACAGAGTAACGAGAAGAGATTCCTTGTTCCCTGGGACTAGGCTGGTGCAGTTTCAGCACCAGAAGAGGAATTGTTTCCCTCTTAGCTATAAGGAACATTCTTCTTGGAGATTTTTTTAAGACAATTTTATTGAGTGTTTGCTTTAGAATTTAGTGTAATAAGAACATTTTATTGCATAAGTTTTTAGAATGTCGTTTGTTTTATTCCTCTTCCTTCTTCTGATTAGACCTGTTTAGTCTCTGTGCCTTGGGTTTCTGATAAACTTTCTCCCCCTTGTATTTAAAGAACCTCCTGGTATGACATTTTGGCACACCAGCTTTAGTGTCTACACAAGCACACACTCAGACCCTATTACATATATATACGAAGCCCCAAGTGCGATGGAAGAAGGATCATTGAGTGCAAGAGAAACTGACCTGAAAGATAGGATCATGGCGAAGCTTGAAACCTGGAACCTCCATAGCCGGTTACCAAGACTACGTGAAGTACTCTCAGAAGATCTACTGGATGATGTGAATGCAGCACTACATACCATACCTAACACCGCCATTACCGAGACTAACCAGCTGATCTACACTTTGGCAGCAGTGATCAGTGAGATGCTTGGCTACAAGTGGAACAGCCACAAGTTCTGATTACCCTCCATGGAGAAGGAGACTAGAGGCTAAGATCAAGGTAGCATGGAGGGAGGTTAGCCAACTATCAGACCAGCAGAAAGGTGCAATGAAGAAGGTGCCTAAGAAGTACAGAAAGCTGTCCATACCTGAGGCTTTGGAAACTGACAAGCAATGACTCAGAGCTTTGGCCAGCCGCTTGAAGTGGTACACCAGGGAGATTGAAGGCAGGAGAATAAAGCAGCTGTTCTCCATACAACCATCCAAGCGTCTGGGAGCACAAATGAACCAGCTGCTAGTCGATGAGAGACAACCAGAATGGCTAACACAAAGCCGGAAAGTTCTGATCCCCAAGGACCCCCAGAAGGGACCAGTCCCATCCAACTACTGGCCAATAACCTGCTGGAAGCTCCCGTCAGGCATCTGGCGGCTAAGATGAACACAGGCACATGGGTCAATACATGAGCGGGGCACAGAAAGGAATTGGCAAGAATACCAGAGGAGCAAAAGACCAGCTACTGGTAGACCGAGCAGTCAGCCGAGACTGCAAGACCAGACTGACCAACCTGGTCTCTGCCTGGATTGATTACAAGAAGGCCTATGACTTGATGCCCCACACCTGGATCGTGGAATGCCCAGACAAGATCAGCAGGACCCTAAGAGCCTTTATCAGGAACTAAATATGGATATGGCGAACCACTCTAGAGGCCAACTTCAAGACCATAGCATCTACCAAGGAGATGCCCTGTCCCCACTGCTGTTCTGCGTAGGCCTAAACTCCCTCAGTCAGATCATTCACAAGACTGGCTACGGATACTGACTATGGAACGAAGCAATTGTCAGCCACCTCCTGTACATGGATGACATCCCGCTGTATGCCAAGACAGAACAAAACATTGATCCATGTTACCAGGATATACATCAATGACATCGGAATGCCGTTTAGACTGGAGAAATGTAGTTGGATGATATCAAAGAGAGGGAAGGTAGTCAGAACTGAGGGGATCGAACTACCAAAAGGTAACATTGTAGACATAGAAGACAGCTACAAGTACCTGGGGATCACACAGGCAAATGGGAACCATGAAGAGGTTGGGCAAGTCAAGAGGAGCCTGCTGAACAGTAAGAACAAAATCCAGGCTATCAACACCTACACCTTGCCCATGATCAGGTACCCTGCTGGGATAATAACCTGGCCAAAGGAGGAGATAGAAGCCACTGACATTAAGTCCAGGAAGCTCCTGACCATGCATGGAGAGTTTCACCCCAAATCCAGCACCCTGAGGCTGTACGTCAAGCGGAATGAAGGATGCCGGGGGCTGGTGAGTGTCAGCACCACAGTCCAGGATGAGACAATGAACATCCATGAATACATCTGGATGCGACCACATGCTCAGTGAATACCTCAGACAGCAGAAACCCAAGATAGAGGAGGAAGAGGAGGAACCATGGTGGAAGGACAGGCCCCTGCACGGTATGTACCACCGGCAGATAGTGGAGGTGGCTGACATCCAGAAATCCTACCATCCAGTGGCTGGACGAAGCTGGACTGAAAGACAGCACAGAGGCACTATTCATGGCAGCACAGGAACAAGCTTCGAGCACAAGATCCATAGAGGTTGGGGTCTATCACACTAGGCAAGACTCCAGGTGCAGGCTATGTAAAAATGCCCCCGAGACAATCCAGCACATAACAACAGGGTGCAAGGTGCTAGCAGGTAGGTATAGGATACAGAAACATCTGTGCCGAGTATGGCCTGTTTGTGGTAGACAAACACAAACAGAAGGTAGACAAACAGAAGAAGACAGCTGTAGTGATAGATGTAGCGGTTCCCAATGACATCAGGAAGAAGGAACATGAGAAACTGGAGAAGTACCAAGGGTTCAGAGAAGAGTTGGAGAAGATGTGAAGGGTGAAGGTAACAGTGCTAGGTGCTAGGTGCAATGACTCCCAAGCTAGGCGAGTGGCTTCAACAGATCTCAGGAACAACATCTGAGATCTCTGGCATTACCAGGTAATCAGGCATTACCTACTAACAGTACCACTCATTCGACCACTGATAGTCTGCTTTCCCTGTTCAACTCAGCTTGTCTGGAAATACTGGATTCCATTGGCACTTGTACCACTAGGTATCGAAAACCTAAAACCCAGCCATGGTTAAATAATGACACCAGGGAACGCAGACGGGCATGTAGAAAAGTGGAAAGAAAGTGGAAAAAGGACCGTCTCCAAGTGTCGTTTGAGGCACTTAGAGAATCCCTGTCAAGTTACCAGAAAGCTGTAAGAGCAGCTAAAACAAAATACTTTTCCAAGATCGTGTCCAACAACTGTCATAAACCTCGGATTTTATTTGGTATTATAAATTCAGTTCTTAATCCTCCCACTGCTGATCCTCATATAGCAGTGAACATAACAAGTGAGAATCTAATGAAATTATTCATTAATAAAATTGTAGATATTAGATCCCACATTATTCTTTTCCGTTTCTGACCCAGGTGTTTATACTCCAACCTTGGCTGTTTTTGATCACTTCGAGCCAGTATCCCTTTCATTACTTAATGAAGTAGTCAGAAATTTGAGACCTTCAAAATGTACCCTGGATATCATTCCACCTAGGTTACTGAAAGATGTTTTTGACACTGTTGGTACATGTCTGCTTTCTATTGTCAATTGCAGTCTTCAGTCTGGGTCTGTTCCCTCTGATTTTAAACATGCTGTGATGGAACCCATCCTTAAAAAGCAGAATCTGGACTTAACAGTTCTATCAAATTACCGCCCAATCTCTAAATTGTCCTTTTTGTCAAAAGTTCTGGAGAAAATTGTCCTTCCGCAGCTCCAGACCTTTTTAGACCAACACGACATTGGTGAACCACCACCGTTTTGACACAGTAGATCTTATCTCTTGACTGGAACAATGTGCCGGAATTAAAGGGCTTGCTTTGGAATGGTTTAAATCCTACTTATCTAATCGTATTTTCTCTGTTAGATTCAGAGACACATTGTCTCCAAAGACGACCCTTTTTTGCGGGGTCCCCCAGGGCTGTATCCTTGGTCCAGGCCTTTTTTCAATTTATATGCTCCCGTTGGGATCTATTTTTTAAAAATATGGAATTTTGTTTCACTGTTATGAAATCAAATGATTAGTTCATTACCAGGCCTCAGGAGAACTTCAAAACATGTTGAGGAGGTAATTTAGCGATTTAAATCAGCTGTGTTGGATCAAGGACACATCTAAAACCTGCAGGACACCGGCCCTTGAGGCCTGGAGTTCAACACCTGTGGTCTAGAAGATGTCAAGGCATGGATGGCTCTAAATTTTCTAAATCTAAATGAACAGAAAACTGAGGTCATTGTCTTTGGTCCTTCTGACCATTATGACCATGGCCCCTTAGAAAATTATATCCTTTTGCAAGAAATTTAGGAGTGATTTTTGGCAGCACTTGGCAAATAAATAATGTAGTCAAAACCAGTTTCTTTCATCTTCGCCTAATTACAAAAGTTAAGCCCTTTCTCAGTTTCAGAGATTTTGAGAAAGCGATCCATGCCTACATCTCATCTCGCCTCGACTTCTGTAATAGTCTCTACTCTGGCGTCACCTCTTCATCAATTGGCCAACTGCAGCTAGTTCAAAATGCTGCAGCACGGTTTCTAACTGGCACACGCAAGCGAGATCATACATATCCTATGCTTGCATCATTACACTGGCTGCTAGTCAGCTTTCCAATTGACTTTAAGATCTTAACACTTGCATGGACTAGCCCCTACAAATCTTGCTGATCTCCTAACCTGGTATTCTCCCCCAAGATCCTTGAGGTCTGCAGACCAAATGCTTTTGGTTCTCCCTAGGCCCAGATTAAAACACAGAGGAAACCGGGCATTTGCTGTGACTGCCCCCAAACCTTGGAATATATTGCTTTTGCATATCAGACCCTCCCCAACACTGGATACTTTTAAAAGTCATCTAAAGACCCATTTTTATTCTCTGGCTTTTGATTCATCATGAGTTTGTTACTATTATTCTTTTTTATGATTTTATTCTATTTTTTATGATTTTATTCTCTTTTTTATGATTTCATTCTCTTCTAAAACACTATTCTGTTTTTTTTATGTTTATTGCCTTGTACATTTTATTGTACAGTACTTTGGTCAACACCTGTTGTTTTAAAAGTGCTATATAAATAAATTTGAACTTGAACTCTGTCCAGAAGAGCACAGTGCTAGGAATGGCTAAGATATTGCGCAGGACCCCCAAGCTCCCAGGCCTCTGGTAGAGGACCCGAGCTTGAAGGATAGACGGCAGGGGCGAGCGGGGAATTATATCCTCCATCTATTATATCACTCTCTTGTTGGGACCGTTGTCCCTCTTCCTGCACTTCTTGTTGGTGCTATTAACAGCAGCCTCCTGTGGCTGTGAGAGCTTGTAAAAGTTGTTGTTGGCAGTACTGCTGATGGTGCAGCAGCAGCCCCAACAGCTAATATGTCGGTTAATTTGACACATTTTGCTGCATTTATTTTTAGTTTATTTTCATCTGTCTTAGCAGCTCCACAGCTTTTCTCCACTTCTTTCTCACTTAACTCTGTTCTACATGTTGTGTGACGTACAGCAAAGGCAAGTGGAGCGCCTGGTTGTGTAGAGAGATTGGATTGGGCAATACAGTATCAGTGGTGAAAATTAATGAATAGGCTTATGTCAGTGCATGCAGCACTGGTGCACGGCCATCGGCCCGAAAGTGCATCAGCCCATTGGGTAAATGCCTGGTATGCCAGATTACCAGTCCAGCCCTGGCTAAAGAACATCCCAGAAACAACATCCAAGATGTTTGTCCAGAAAAGCGCAGTCCCAGGCAAGGTTATTATCATTAACGAAAACTAACAAAATAACGAAAACTAGAAGTGAAAAAATATTTTCGTTAACGGAAATAAAAATAAAAACAAAAAAAGGAAAACTAACTAAAACTGGAATGAGTGTTCACAAAACTAACTAAAATTAACTGAATTTATAGCAAAAATGTGTTTAGTTTTCATTGATGCGTGCGTGTCATATATATCAAGGATGAAAATGAAGTTTAGTTTCCAGATTTTTTTCTTGCTGTGTCTCATTATGCCAGCAGGTGGCAAGTACGTTAGTCGAGTCGTCTGTGTTGCTGCTCCATCCACGCGCAGAATCATGTCAGGAAAAGTCGGAAGAAAGCGCCAGAGTCCAATTTGGGATTACTTTGAATATGACTGTGTTTTGGATAAAGCAAGCGTCTTGTAGTGGAAACAGACAAATTATGAGGGACATTTCTAAAGGGAAAAAAATCCCACAAACCTTAATGTGCACTTGAAAAGCTCACACAAGAAGGCAAACCTAGCTTACCTTGAGAAGGTAAGGGAGCACACTTACCTTCTATATATATATATATATATATATATATATATAAGCTAACTTTGAAAATATAAAGATAGACTTTAAAGCTTCCTTCGATATGAAAATTGTGAAGATGGCATATGGACTGTGTTTATTTGGTTTATTTTATACTTGACAGTGAAGTGTAAAGTGGGTCAGTAAGAATTATGGCGACTAGGACAGAAAACTCAACTTTGCCGATATAAAGGACAAGTGTTTATGTCTGTTTTTGAAATCAGAACACAAGGTTTTAAACTATTAAAGAGACACTGTGCAACTATTGATAATTAGCTTGTTTGTTCAAGTTCAACAAGGGTAAGATCAACTCCCAGTCTTCCAAAATAATGTATTACACGATTTAAGAGCTATTCTGAACATACAATGAAGTTGTATATAAGAGGCATAAATTCTTATATTGTTGACTTGACTTTGTACCACAGCTGGACTTTGGCATTCTAGCCAGGAACAAGAGACAAAGAAAGAATACCTTTATGGTTGTGATGAATAACTCCTTGGCATCTAGAACAGAAAAAGAAAAAAGAAAAAGAAAAACAGCATTGAACTTTTGGGAAAAAAGTAATTAAGCATCAGATCAAAATAATAGGATTCAGTCTGATTAGTGGTTCGGTTTCAAGTCTACAGGCTTATGGAAAGTATGGCTTCAAAAAGCCTAATGAAGCATATTGTTCTGCTGAGTCCCCTTCATGTGTTTTTTCTCTGAACCACAGCAAATAAATCAGCCAAACCGCCAGTGAAGGACAATGACAGTCTTGTTTTCGGTTGTTTTTTAGAAGAGCTGAGAAATTGGCTCCATGGTGAGGGGAGGTTGCGAGATACAATAGGTGGGGGGGACAAGGCTCATTTGAGGGGATCAAAGTGAGGTCTTAAAGGATGTGTTTTCCTGTTCTAATCTAACCATCCCCTCCCACCACCACTGACCAACTCTTTTTCACCATGTAATCAGGGGATAAAACCCCCAGCCAATCCCATCATTACTCATGACACTCACAGTTGTTTTCTTCTTGCTCTAACTGTGAGCAGTGGCATGCCAGGACTTAACATGCCCTGCCAAGGTCTGTCAGAGAAGAGAAAATGATGGGAGGGTAGGGGTCGGGGATGTGGGGCATGCAGAGGTGCTAGGGGTGCAAGTTTTTCATAATTGCGTACCACAACAAAAGCAGCTCTGGTTGGGTAATATAAAGCTGATGACACGATGCCAGTCTCCTCTAGTGATGATGGCAGGACCTACAATCTGCGGAGATGCTTGTCACTTCACTGCCTGCCTGCTGAGTCCTCCTCTCACACAGTTAATTGATTCATCACAGTGCTTTCTGGAGCACAGTAGGGCAGTAGCCCCTCCACTGGTGAGAAATAGGAGTCTGTCAGTGTGGACTGGACCCCTGTGTGACGTTTGATAGGCCTCCAGCAGTCTAAATCTTGCCACAGAATTTTAGTTATAGCATACATTAAAGTTGTAATTTAATGCTAGTCAGAGTAAAATGCTAAGAGTCCCATCAGATAATGTTTTTGTTGAAGGCGTGGAGGTGTTTTCAATGCTTGTTTAAAATAAAACCTAATGGAGAAATGGATGATGGGGAACATCATGGTTAACAAAGTATCAAAAGTTGGCCCAGATCTTGATTTTTTTTTTATGTTTTTTTTTTAAATTGTAAGTGTTTATTCCCAGTATTCATTTGTGGGGTGGGGCTGCAATAATTAAGGGACAGTTGGATGGATTTAAAACTTTTATTCAATTCAGTTTTATTTATATGGTTGCCTCCAGGTACATTAAACTAATGAAAAACAATTGGAGACCTAAGACACAAACTCATGCCGCTTAATCAGCCCATCACTACCTCACCCTTATTTCAAGCCTGGCACAACAAAGATAATGTACTGACACTGATTATTAGCTCTGGAAGAAACTTCTTTGCACGCGACTCTAAGGGAAATATCTGTAAGTAACAGACCTCATCTTGTGTACCAGCTACTTTTTACAAAGCTGGGAAGAAAAATGTACAAATCTGACAAGAATGTGGTCAAGCACTTGAAAAAACCCCATGCACATGAAAATAACTTTGTAAGATTAGCAAACACAACTTGAGTAAGAGGAGAGCAGAGATTGAGCAATAACAAGTGCCCATGTATAATTCCCTGATAGCTGAAGTGTTGTTTGTTCTTACTTAGAACATTTTGCCTCATCAGAAAACATCCCTACACATCAAACAAGGGTTTGTAAAAGATCACATTAGTCAGTTACTAGACCTAGATCTTTAAGAGACCTGGGTTTGTGTCCCACGTTAACCTGTCATTTTCAGACTTTGCTTTATTTTTGACACTTTGTTTGGTTTGGTTCAGGTAACAAAACTTCTTTGTAAGAGTGAGGAAGAGATCATGGTTTCATGATCATAGGGAACATTATTAAAAACCTGCTTAGAAATCTAATGCAACTCATGAACTAATGGCAATTTCCTTGATTGCACATCTCTCAGATGTAGCATTATTCTTACCTGCAGTGAAGAACCATGCAGTCAGGACTGCGACACAAACGAATAAAGCCATGCAGACTTTCATGTTTCCGTGCTGTAAATGACACAGACTACTTTAAATTTCTGTGAAAACATGATCATGTTTATGACGAGCGATGTCCTTGATTTAACATTGAAATTATCTGCAGACACAACACTTTAAAACATGTTCTTTTGCAGTTGTTTTTACTTGGCACATGAAGAAAAAAAACTTACCTCTTTCCTTACCTCTGCTCTGTCAGGCACAGTATGCAGAAAAAAATTGTAGACACGGGGGGAGTCCAAGAAAATGGGTAAGAAATTAAAAATGTCTTATGAGCAGGCCACTGAAAAGACTTAGTGCGGCTGAAAGTAGTGGAGGGTTTATATGGGAAACAGAGAGGGAGGAGATAAGGGCTCACAGGGAGATAAACCCACAACTGCTGGGCCAAAAAAACTACAAAGTCTTGAGAGGTATCCAATTTCCTCGAGCTGGGTGTGTTTTTCTGAGGCAGAATCACTTTATGTCTTAGATTTTCAGACTTTTAAACAGTTACCATGAGTTTTTGCACGGTTACAGAACAGGATCTTTAAAAACAAAGGAGGGGGAGTATGGGTCAAGGGTTTGGGAGCTTAACAGTGTGATGGTGCAGTAAGCTTCACATATGGATGGACTGGAATGTCCCAGTGGCTCAGAGGAAGGGGGATTTTGTTTTGGAGCACATTTTCTCTCACTCCTGACCAACCATGAGGGATTCATCATCATGAATTCAATCTCTCCTGCAAAACAGCAACAGAGGTGACTGTGAAGCTATGTCCTTTGTTTAATTTGCTAGGACAAATGTTTTATTAATCTTCAGCAGTTTGTTAAAACTATCCAAACACCCACTCCCTACCACGTTTCTTTGTCTCAAAAATGTCTACGTATAAGCTGCAAACCAAACTGATTTATTTGTACAAAACAGGCAGTGATTTCATCTTGAAAGGAAAAACTTCATTCATTCTGTGAGACAAAAACCATTCTCTCAGGCCTTAAGTGCTAGACAGGGCCTGGAGGTTTCAGTTGAGAGGCCAAAACTTGCCAAATTGTCGAGATAAATACAGCTTTAAGAGGGACTCAGTAGATCTTTTGGAATCCTAATGAAGCTGTCTTTTGTATTTGTGTGCTGGCTGGAGCAGAGTCTGCAGCGCTAAAATGAGCATGTCGAGCTACACAAAGTCTTACAGAGCTGAGAAAGAGGCCTAGCAGTGTCTGACAGCTCGCCAGAGGTGGCTGTCAGCTTTGGAAATCACAGTCCTGACAATGGACAAACCTTTGACTGACATGCCAGTGTCCTGAGAAACCATGAAAACAATGCATGGATTCTCAGCTCTGGAGAGTCAAACCCTAACACTTTGAGATCCAAGTACACTAACTCGGCTCTCGAACTTAAAGTATTATAATACCATTTTTGGCATCCTGACATGGGAGTTGGGGGCAAAACAAAGACCAGCATTTGTTTCTAATCTTTAAAAATGGTAAGCAGAGTCGGTGTTTTGTAGGGTCTTAACCTTACTACAGAAAGCACAAACTTTTCCTAACTCACTGGCTAGCAACTTGTGACGAAAAAAGTTGTTTGAGTGTGAAAATGCTAGTCTCAAGGCAACAGGCACAAATCCAAATTTAGGAAGTGTTTCAAACAGAAACTTTATGATTGTGTGCAAATGTATATTTTAGCTACAAGTAAAATAACCCGAGTTAAACAACAACTCGATTCCAAAACCAGTCCAAAAGCACAGTATTGTCTCTTTTTAATATCTGATCTCTTAATATGTTTGTCTCTCTTGTGAAGCTTCAAGGAACATTTTGTCTTCCTGCAGGGGGTCTAGTTCTTTTTTTCCCCTCCAAAGGTTGAAAGGGGTGATGGCTGGTAAACACAGACCCAAGCAGAGTCCATAATTAGAGAAGCCAGCACACTGCCAAAACCAAGGCCAAGGGCTTTTACATGTCACCTTGTGCAAGGCTGAATTAACCCAGCTAATGACTTTGTCAAAAAACTAAGACGGCTGCAGACAAGATTAAGTACAAATTAAATAAATGAGCTGTGAAATGTTCAGTATTATTAACTTAAGATTTATTCAGATCATTAATTCACATTGTCTAAACCAAACAAACAATACAGGATGCTGATGAATAAACGTGCTTTGAAATGCATAATTTTCATCTTATTTTAGTATCACAAACTACTGGAAACAGAGGGTTTCAAACATGATGCCATTTTGACCATCATTGGACGATAAAAACAGTGTTTAGAATATTAATTTTCATATAAAATATATTTGCAAAAAAAAGCACAAGATTTGGATAAAGGTTACAGTACATAAAAGACATGCAGTCAGCATAAAAGGGCTAAAACTTGGTACAGAGTAGTACAGCACTGCTTCAAAACACAGCATCTAAATGCTGCGGCATGCCACAGATGAGAATGTTAGCAAAACCTGGTCAAATTACACTGTAACTACTACACAAAGAGAAATGAAGAACTTTAAGAATCGTTCCTTTCTTCAGCAAAAACATGAGATGAACCTTGGCTTTTAGCATTAAACTACACATCTTCCACAATGATACCATGCCATCAATTTAAAAAATATTGCTACTGGATTAACGGTCTTATAAAAATGCATATAGTATCTAACTTTTACCACAGCCAAAGAAAATTATTCCAGTTCAAGTAAATAAAAACAACACGTCTTTGAAAAACCCCTCACCTCCAGGTAGATCTATTGCTACTGTATTTGTAAAAAAAACAAAAAAACCCAACAACGAATAAAACCCTTGAACATGAGAGCAAATGATAGCCAACGAAACCAACATCAAAAAAAAATTCCTGGTATTTGTCACTAAACACATTCTGGAAAATATCTAACATTTTGTGCAAACAGATTTCAGTATTTGTTGAACATTTTCAAGACGTTTCCTGATTGCACAAAAAAATGTACATCATTGGTTCAAAATGTACAACATTTAAATGTCAAACAGATTGTTCATGGATTACTAATAAGTGGTAAAACACCTTTCTTTAGACCAATATTTTGCAAGATTTGCAGCTTTTTCTACAAGAAAGAAAATATTAATAATATAAATAAAATAAAAAGTTTTCTGCTGGAGCAAATTTATTCCATACTAGTTTCAGGCTTTCTCTCTTACAATCAGTTTAAAGTCAGCCAGTTCTTAGAGATTGAGCAAAAAAGAAACTGTAATGTTTTCAGGGTTGGTGGAGGTTTGGGATTGTATAGGGGAGGCATGTGCTGACTCAGCAGGTCTAGGCATCTGCAAGGACTCTGGGACATGGAACAAGCACCTTCGGGGATCCCAAGCTCCTCAATGGGGCTACTACCAGTGCCAATAGTAAGCCTAAAGCTTGCACCTCGTTGCACCTCTGTACTGGAACACTTTGAAGCTTCAGTCTTTCCTGGGCCTCCCTGGCCCGGTTTGTAATGTACCACACTCTGCTTTGGCTCCTGGAGGCAGTCCCTCGAACCAGGGTCTTATCACCTTGCTCTTCTGGGAATTCTTTAGACCCGTGAAGCGAAATTTCGAGCACTCAGGGGCTCCACATCAGTCAGCTTCCATAACTGTTCTGTAAAGTGACTGGCTGAGTTCTGTGGGCTGCCATTTGGGAATTGGTCTTTGGTTTGCCTAACAGTGAAATTGCAGATGATGCTGTGGTACTTACTATCAAAGTCACTCTGCTGGCTCACTCTACCAGTGGTTCTGCAGAAGACAGAGATTAAGCTGATCTCTGGGGCACTCATTTTGCTAAAGATTGAGGTTTGACTTGCTCTTGCATCGTCGCAGACAAATGCTGGGTGACAGCAGCTGGCCCAGGAAGCGTCACAGGTATTGCTGGCTGTAGATAGACTGTTGAGGCTCTTTCTGGCCAGGTTAGAGAGATTTCAATGGCAGTGTCACTTGAACAGATACTAGAGGAGGATGATATGCTGCCGTGGTGCTTGCCTGCCACCAGTTTCCTCCAAAAACAATCATTCACGGTAGCATCTGCACAGATCTCTGGTACTGCTGACTGAGCCAACCTAGCTGAGGTTACATCTCCTCGAGCATGGCCCTCACTTTTTGTTCTTCTTATTGGAATGTGAGATGGCACTTGGCTAAAAGAAGCTCTCCTAATCTGAGCTGGAGGGACTGCAGGAGTTCTAGCCGACACGGTTGCATGAGGAGGTAGCTCTGCTTGGTCATCAGACTTTAACTCTTGAATCACTTTTCGTTTCTGCTGTAGTGTCCTGGTTTGGTTTGATTTGTGCTCCATGTAAAAATAAGTGTTTTTGTTGGTTTTGGGGTCTTTACTGTATCCTGATAGTAACATTTTCTCAACAGGGTTTGCCAGGAAGAGGGATGTGGTTTTGGAAACTGTAGAAGGTTTCATAGCATCTCCATTCACCACAATAGGACTGTGTACCATCCCATTTGAAGGAATAGTGTGCTCTGTTGAATGTACTGATGTAAATGAGGAGTGATGTGAATACTCTTCCTGAGTGGAGGCAGGATGAACAGAACGGATGCTCTCGGTGTCTTCTGGGGTTTAGTGCAAGAAATGGAAGAGGGGCCTCTGGTCTGTGTACTGTAGAACAATCTGTCAAAAAAAAGAAGGAACTCTATAAGCTTGATCACAAAACTGACCTAGTGGCGATAAAACCTAATCAATTTGAAAACTAGAGATCTTTTGATCTGATGTATTTGGTATCAGCTTGAATATTGACATGCTAATGATTTGTATATTGCATAATTTAATATTGGCTAAAATAAATGCTTTTGAAATCATACATAAGTCAGTACCATGAAGCTGATGAAATAATCTGGCATGCTACTCATTTCTGCTCAGAAATTATTTTAAAAGCACTAAAGTTGTCAAACAACAATAACCAGGCAGTTGTATCTTAGCTGTGTGGCACAATGGCTTATTCTCAATGTTGCCAGTAAAATGACAGAAAGCTAAAGTTACAATCTCAGTATTAGCTAACACTAGCAAGAATAATGGTGTCCCAGTGTAAGACCTGAATTTTTGCACTGTTCTTTTGCCTGCTCCCTTTACGGTTCACCACAGTGGCTCCATCTCATTATGTCACTAGCATCATCTTCTGTCAAACAAACTCTCTGCATGACATCTGCCACTACACCCATGAACCCTGTCTGAGGTCTTCTTCTTTTCCTCCCCCCTGGCAGCCTGATATACAACATAATTTGGCCAAAGTATCTGCTATCCTTCTGCTGCACATGTCCAAACCATCTCAACCTGTCCTCTCCAACTTGGTCAACCTAAGCTATCCCTTTGATGTACTCATTCTTATTCCTGATCATTTTGCTTCCTCTAGCTCTGCCTCCTGTCTTGTTGTTAGTGCTACTGCTGTGGTGGCAGGATTGGTCTATGGCTTAACTGCAGGGGAGGGGCAGTGAGGTGGGTTCAGGGGCATTGCCAGGGAAGGGCTGGGAGACGCTTCTGTCAGTAGTTGCCAAACCATGTCTCTCATATTTATACAATAGTAGGGACCGATGTGTGGGACTGCTATGCAGTAGAAGAAATGGAACTGGCAGAAGAGGAGAGTGACCACAGCTGGCGGGCAGTGATGTAAAGCAAACATCAGTACAAAATAAATTGTGTGAAAATAAAAGAGAAAGCACTGAACAAAGACACAGTGTGTGATGGTGCATGTGTTGGGAGCTCCTGTAGCAGCAATTTGCTAGATTGGCACCCAACTTTCCCCTACATGAAGATGTTGGACCGACAGCCCGTGCAGCTGGTGCACACATTGGTTCAGGTGGTGGTAGAACTGGATTCGATACACCGACAGTAGGAGGCAGTGCATCATCATGTAGGTGTCCGGAGACTGACTGGCCAGTGCGGCAAACACTGGTGCGCTGAATTATTGGGCATTAAGTCTATTCAGACAAGCATCTATCATCCCAGGACTCCACAAGATGTTATTCCTTTAAACTACTTGGCAGGGAGCCAGGGGGAGTGTTGGACCTAATTAAGAAAGGGTGAGTTTCTCATTCTGAAACTGGTTCGGGGTTCATGACCAACCTGAAAATGGAGGTACAAGATGAGGGTTACCACCTGAGAGGCAGACAGGTGCGCCCTCAGATGGTGAGGCCAGCAGTCATTGCATCCTGTCTGTAACAAAACCAAAACGGAGGTGAGGCAGTTTTGGGGCTGGCTGGTTCGTCCCGAACTTTGGGGAGCAGACCAGTCCCTTAACAGACCTCACCCAAAAAGTTGCCCCCGATTTGGTCCTGTGGATGCAGCAATACCAGGTGGTGTTTCGTGTGAAACCCTGCTCCGGACCTAACTTCTTCCCTCCCGTTTATTCTGAGGACTGATGCTTTGCACGCAGGGCTGGGGGTACTTTTGTCGCAGCAGGAAAAAGGGCTGATCACCATGTGGTGTATTTCAGCTGAAAACTGTGAGTGTTAGACTTACTGTAGCACACCTGAAAAAGAGCGCTTGGCTCTTGGGTGGTCGTCTCTCTTTATTCCTACGTCCTGGGGTGCTCATGGACCCTCTGCTCAAATCACGCCCCACTGCAGTGACTCTATTGCATTAAATATTCCAATCCCAGACCACCATTGGTATCTAGGTCTTACAACCAAGTTCACCGTGATCCATAGGAGAGATATGATGATCACCTCTCCTCTTAACCTAGCTTCAATAACACTTTCCCATAGCTTGATGTTAATGCTTATCAACTTCACTATAACCTTAAAAGCTCCAGGAAATATATAAGGACTTTCAAATATTTTAGCCACTTTTTTTTAATGATAATTACAAACCAACTTAAATTTTTAATTTTTTAAGTTTTTTTTGTACTACATCATGCAGGTCCAGTGACATTAATTTAATGAATTGTCTTTTCCACTTGTCCACACCAAGTCTCTATTTAAACCCCTAAACACAGATGAAGCTGAATTGGTGCATTGGTGATGTACAGTATTTTTGAGAACAGGATGAGAACAAACAACTATGGTGAGAAAGAGAAAAGTTGGTGATGGATGAATTTAAGAGGCTGCATGCCTTTAACAAAGTTTACCTGACTTTGGTCATCCTCTCAATTCTGCACTAGGATGGAAAGAGAGCATGCAAAAAGGGACACAGAGGGAAAAGGGTAATTTAGACAAACTGAGAAGAGAGAGACTGTAAACAAGGAAACAGCTTTTTGGGCAGAAGAAAAAACATCCTCACAAAAACTGTTCTCCATATCAGAACAAATCTCTCTCCATGTTAGACTGAAAAGAAAGATAGTAGATAACGCTGCTAGAAAAGATTAATCTGCCAGCATCATATGACTTAACAGATGTCAGCTTGTAATCAGGCCAGAAAACCTGTAATTCAGCTCCCTACACAAACTTGCTTCCCCCATAAGGTTCATCAAACAGCAATGGCAATCACATGATGAACTGCAAAGGGCTCAAGGGGAGTCAGTTTAGGTAGAACAGCTGGTGTTTATAAGGAAGTCAACTCCTCTGAAAAATGTAATGTGTGGCTCAAAGGGGGATTGTGTGGACATAACTCAGACACCAGTACCTCGTGACTCACAGGACTCAGCGGTTGTCAATTAAGTACCTAAAATATTCTCGGTTTCAGGACTCAAGCTGAATATACGTTGATTGCTATTAAATGCAATGGTGAAGTAAAGTAAAGGGTTTTATAAGATTCAATGCAAAATCCAGTATCCGAAACAAATACCCATGAAAAATTCCATGGATAGTTGTTTCGGTGGCAAATTCTTTGTATTTCTATATTTTAAATAGAAGATCACATCTCTGAAGCACCAGATGTCCTTGAACAACATTTTCTAAGATGAATGTGGGCAATCCTTGCCCGATCAAAAAATAATTTCTTTCGCATCCACACAAACCATATTTCTCAGACCATAACATGCACCGGATTATAAAGTGCATTAAATGAAACAAAACAGTCAGTTAAGTAAAACTTTACTCATCTCATTCTTCTTGCTTCCTCCACTTCCGTATCATCTCTCGCAGCTGCTCTATTCCCATGTTGTTGCAGTATATTAATGACTAACCTCATATTGTGGATGGATTATCTCAGTTGTTCTCCTGACTGAAGTTTGGTCCGTTTACAGAATCCTGCCATGCGATTGCATTTGTCCCTAACCATCGGGAACCCTCACGTTAACTTTTATCGAGTGGAAAAAAGTTAGCGTTCATCCTCCAGCTTCACCGTGTTTATGTTATGCTAACATAGCTGTGTCGCTAGCGATCACGTAACACATCATTATATACCACCTAGCCCAACTTCAGTAACTCTAGAAACGTCACTGCTGTTTAGTTTTCTGTCTTCATTTATGTTGGAAGTGATAGCAGAGCTGTACGTTTTAATTTGTTTCAGAAAACTCTCAGTCAGAACATGCTATATCATGTTTAGGTGGAGGCTAGCGAGCTAACTTCCTGCTAACTTCTAACTCTGTTAAATTTCATAAATGTAATAAATTCTGTTTTCATGGATGCCTGGATGTTAAACTTAATTGTTACACCTGGTTAAGCAGCAACGCTGATCATTTTTTTAAAGATGAAAGAATTTAGACAGTTTTTAACTATCAGTGATTGACTTTGGGACCTGAGGCTAACGGAGTTTAGGACCCAGATTACTCCGCGAGGCTCCTGACTATGATAGCCGACAATGCTCCGACAATCCATTAACCTTCCTGTCGTATTTGGGTCAAATCTGACCAATTTACAAATTAAAATATTCATAAATATTGTGTTTTACATCCAATTGCCTCGAGGCCTTATGACATCCTCAACACTATGCACTTGAACATATAAAAGTGATGAGCACCATATTTTAATCAACTTTGTTACATGGTGTGGTGTTCCCGGTCAAAAGTGGCCACCATAGAAAATGAAAGGGAATCCCCCCCCCCCCTTGGCCTCTGACCCCCTGAATGGGCCACTGAATAACAAAATGAAAGACCCACTTTTACAACCTACTGAACAACCCACTGAATGTCCCACTGAATGACCACTGAACGACCCATTGACCCACCCACTGAACAGAATTTGGTGGTGAAAAATGTTTCTTATGTTAACTCAAGAGCTGTTAAAACTGACCGGTCGATTTTGACCTGGAACACTAAAGTAAGGGGTGGGATGAACGTAACCAGAGGGTTAAGCGGTGCGGCTTCGTAGCTTACCAAAGTCGTACTAAAATATTTTTGACAGAGTTTTGAGCGCCGTGTAGCGCATAAAATCGGTTCTAGGTCAGTAAGCACAACCAGAATTCATACATAAGGTGCACCGGATTATAAGGAGCACTGTCAATTTTTGTGAAAATTAAAGGCCGAAAATCATGAAAAGTGATCTTTTTAAACTTTTATGAAGACTTTGCTAAAGCTAACCTTTCGAACATTAACCAAAGCATCCTACAGAGCAATTTTATGTAGTTAATAGATCTATTACCACATTTTGCCATATCTTTAGAAATGTTTTGAACTGAACTAAATGCTTTAATATCCCTGAATTATTCTCTAAAAACAGTTTATGACAAGCAGCTGCTTGACAAATTAAAAGAGTCTAGTTTGAGTTTTTTGTACTTTGTTCAAATTGAATGATTGCTATTGTTTCTAGACAAAAACTTACCATTTTTCTCATCTGTCAAGCATGTGGGTAAAGTAAGAGGATTTTAACGACATAAGCAAATTTGAAACAATTTCAATCATGAGGCTTTGATGAAAGCTACAAAACTGAAAGA
Source organism: Neolamprologus brichardi (assembly GCF_056152115.1). Classification (NCBI taxonomy): domain Eukaryota; kingdom Metazoa; phylum Chordata; class Actinopteri; order Cichliformes; family Cichlidae; genus Neolamprologus; species Neolamprologus brichardi. The sequence goes on along the minus strand of NC_142123.1, from coordinate 19,379,827 downwards.
TGAACTCTAAGAAACCATTGACGGGGTTGGATTTGACTTCATTTTATCAGAGGCATGTTGCACAACACAGATCTAACTTACGGCAAAAGCGAAAGCTGACAGCACGTGCTACTAATACTGCTACAGCACAGCATCTACCTGGTGAGTTCTACATCTGCCTCAGATACATCTTACCGGCAAAGAACATTGGAGACTTATGGCGCAACTCTTCCATTTTCTGAGCAAACAGGGCATTCATCTCTCTTTGAAGGGTACCCACAGCCCTCTTCCGGGTGTCGAGAATAGAACAAGGGGGCAGCGTAGGAAGAGACTCCAAACTGCTCATACTGCCAAAGCTCTGGCAGCTACTACTATCACTGAGCAAGAGACCTGAATTCATGTCACTGTATGTCAGTTTAGTGAGTAAAGAGCCATAAACAGCACCATAGTTGGGTGGTGTCGCCTGCTGCCAACAGTGAGTGCTCCTGCAGTCTGGTGCGAGGCTTGGTGCTGGTGTAACAGCATTGGAGGATCGTCTGCGGGGAAAGCTGCAGGAACGGGTGTACCTCTGTGACGTACCAGGTCGATTGTGGATATACTGGGCACCAAGTGTTTGTCTGAACTTAGATCTGGGGAATGGCACGGGCGAGTACTGAAATTGGGCCTCCATGCAAGTCTTGGGTGTGGGAGAAACCTGCTGTACGTTGGGCTGGGCACCTAGGGACCGGGGCATGGCATCAGGTTCTGACTGGACTTGTCTCTTTGATGAGGAAGAGTGGTTACTTTTCTTTGGTCTCTCCCCATCTGTCATCTTGGACTTTTGCTCAACCTGACCCTCTCTTTCAGCCTCTGGGCTCCCCCTTGAGCCAGTCACACATGTGATGCAGTTGGAGGTCATCCCCACACTGCCCGAGCTGCTAACAGCGAAACGTGCAAACACATTTGGCTTCATGTCCAGCGGATCATGAATGCGGAGCCGAATGGCGCGCTTGAGAGGTTCACTCGTTGGTCGTCGCTGAGTGTAGAATGAGCGCTTACCTTTACCTTCCTCGGGATGAAAATTTGTGTCGGAATGGTTCCACGGTCCCTTGGTTTGTTGGGGTGCCAGTGAATCCCCATTGTGGTGCTGAGAGGTAGCAGCAGAGGCCTTTTCTCCCTCCCCGGACTCTCGTTCCTCACTAGCTCCCTCTGAGCTGTAGTCTTTGGTGTCAATTGCAATGTCTGGTAAACCTTTCTTGATTTTGGGTTGACCTTTGGTAGGTGCACTGGCCGTGCGGCGCAGGAGGTGGGCCCCAAACGGGTTCTTACGGCTGTGCTGTACAGCAGTGTGACTGTCCAGGGAAGCCTGCTTTGGGTTTCTGTGAAACAACCCTTTTATGCCGCTGGCTGCTCTTGCCTGACAAAAACACAACAGGACATCATTGCCAAACACAATTCCCAAATAAGTTGAAGATATTGAAAAAATCGGCCATATTAAACTAAATTCATTGCACCCAAATTCATTGGGTGCAATTCATTGCACCCAATGAATTTACTGCAGTAGTGCATACATAGGATTAGTATAATGAGCATGCTTAAAATGAGGAAAGTAAATTAAATCCGCATTTCCTACAGAAACGCACATGTGTGACTGATCTCTCATAGATCACACTGACATGATCATCCAGCTGCAACCATGCTGACTAGCTTTGAAATCCACTTGGATTCAAAGTGTTAGACATTTTAAGCAACCAGCTGAAGATCCTGTAGAAAAATATCAGTTACATGTATACATGCTTGAAGGTAACTGGCAAAGTTGAACAAAAACCTTCTCAACACTGCATGGATGTTTTCACTAAAACAGAAGGTCAAAGGTTACAATGACTGGAACAAAAGAAGGACACTGTGGCCGTGATGATTGTGAAACTCAGTGTTTCGGGGTCTTAATTGACTAAACTAACTAAAATTAACTTCCATCAAGATGGCAAACCAAAAACTGCAGAGGCTGGGGAAAAAAGTGGGACCAGAACAATCCCATTCTGCCACCTTACAATTTTCAGTACTTTAATTTAATGGACAGTTGAACAATTTGAGGGGGTGTGCACTGAGGAGAATGATGCAGGGTATGTGGCTCATGCAAGATTCTGACTGGATCTTACTACACCCAAGTTTTGAGGGGCAGCTTCAGGACTCCTAAACATTGTCCGCTTCTATGAATGATAAAAGGAGAAAAAATAGGTAGGCTGGGGCTAGGGGACATTCAAACAGGAGTCACACAGCAACTCCAAGAAAGGCAACTTCAAAACAAGGACAATGTGGACAACAAAGTGGTCATTTACTAAATAGCTACTGATAGCTGAGGGCATCAAAAATATGGGCTGAAGAAGGAATAACACTGAAGCTAGTGTGATCTGCAAAAACAGGTGCAGTCAGTATATTCTTATGAACAGAAAACTGAAATTTACACTGAACTGAAGTTTAAAAGCATAACAATAATAATAATAACAATAATAATGTGTATATTTTACATGTCTGAATATGGTCTAGGTTACATAGTTCATAGTTCAGTTTTTGCTGAAATAACCACAAAGCAATAAACAAAAGGAGGCAAGGACAAGTGGCTAAGATTGTGGATATTCTGCTATTAGAAAGTCTCCTAATCATAAGTACTGACAAGTTTTGTTTTGTTTCTAGGTTTTTTGTATTTTCAAAGAATATTTCAAAAAGAAAATGAAAAGAAGTTTTTGTAGAAGAACAGTTTAATGACAATTAAAGTTATTATTATTATTATTATTATTATTATTATTATTATTATTATTAATAATAACAATAATAATAATAATAATAATAATAATAATAATAATAATAATAATAATAATAATAATAATAATAATAATAATAATAATAATAATAGTAGTAGTAGTAGTAGTACCAAAACACAGATTTTGGTATTATAATTTGGTTTTTGGTGAAATAACCTAAGGTAAAGTTTATTGTATATTCATTACAAGAACATCTGTAAATGCTGTCAGTGCACAATGCTTTCATGAACATTTCTGTTTGAGAGCAAAGGTGAGCAAAACTTTAAGCTGGTTTCTGCAGTAATACCCACCTTACCAGTGACGTCATTCACAGCTACATGAACAAAGATGGAAGCTTCCTCCATTCCTTCCAAGTACACATGGCGATAGCCTGCATACAAAAATGTCAGAGACAGCTGCCTTATCAGGGACTCAAATATAACAGCCACAAAGGAATGGCTGTAGCCAAATACCCAATAAATACCAGCTCAACCAGCAGCAAAACTATCAATTGACATGATGTTAGCAGAGACTCGGAATCAAGAGCACCAAATTAGTTATATATAGTAGATGTATAGTGAGTTTGTATAGTGAGTTTCCGGTTCGAGTTCCTTGTTTAAGTATATAATCACTAAAACACAGCAGAAAACCTTGAACGAGTGTTAGTGCCATCCAAAAGCAGCACCATGTCTTACCTGGCATCATGCTGTTAAAGGCAATGGTACGCTGGCCAATGAAGTCCTGGCCAATTGGGTCATGATCCCACACAAGGAAACGAACCAGGGCCAGCTCGGGCATGTGAACCATGAACACCAGAGTCTCCTCCCACATCGGGTTGAAACCTACAGAACCATCCCAAATAGGGATGCAGAAGGGATGGGATAGGGGAGATATGTGTGGGAGGTGAGTGCAAAGGAAGAGCAGATAGGAGAAATAATATGATAGATAGCACAATAAGAGTAAGGCAGATAAGAGGGCAGCATTTTGGCAAACGGGCATATAAAAGAGTAATAGAGACAGGGCAGCAAATTATCTTTGCACTCATCAATTATTCAGGGTGTGTTTGAGAGAGAGAGTTTTTGGTGCTGCCTGTGCATGTCTCGTCTTGCTGGGCTCCTCAAGTATATATCAGAAACCTGTCAAACTATACACACAGATTCACCCTATTATATTATATATGTACAAAGCACAACAACAAACCACAGATGTCTTAATGCAAACACCTGGACATTGACGTGACTGCGAGTGTCCACAGAAAACTCTTGACTACTTTTAGAACCTCCTAGAAGCGTCTGCTTCACAGGAATTGCAAGGTTGAACTTGCAGTAAGCTTCATTTGCACGGTGCTTTCAGCTGACATGTTTAGTTAAATTTCCTGACCTACCTCCTTCCTCCTACAAGTTCACCCTGACATGGCTTTGCACACCACTAGAGGTCAGCAAAAACTAGTTAGCTGTTCAAAAAGAACAAACAAAAAAAACAGCATCTATTAGCAAGAAACTACATCACTGATAGCAAAGCTCCTCCTCCTCTGTTTTTTATATATATAATTTTTGCCTGTGTGCATCACAAAAGCAATCTTGAGCACCATTAACTGTCTAATGAGATCCCCATTCAGCTTTCTGAACGTGTTCCTGTAATTATTTTAGGTGGTGATATTGTATTTTCAAACTGCTGTATGAATGAGTTCATTCAGTTTAATATGTCTGAACTGCAGTTACCTTTACACACACGGTGATGTCTTTCAAAGCACATAAAGCCTTTCAATACTGAGGCTAAGGTCACTCTTTCAAAATGAATTCAATCCCATGTTTAAAACACTACGGAGACATCACAGGTAACTGTTAAAGAGCTGGGCCCCAAATGTTAACATTTCTGTTTAGCAATGCTGGGACACAGGTCTGACCTTTATCAGATTTAAACCAAATACTTAACTATGTACTGCATTTATGGCATCAAAGGCTCAGGAAGCAAAAATTCTGCAGAGTTTAAAAGGTAAAAACAGTTGGAGTCCATAAACAGCTTCATGTTGGGATGTCATGTGGAAACTTGTTTTTATCTAAAATCCAACAGATGGAAACAGCTGTGGTTGCAAAGGCTTCCAGTCACGACTTAACCTCTTTAAACACTTCTTCTTGGCTGAGTTTATAGGCCGAGCCACTCGTTCTGACTCATACTAAATAAGAAAAGACTGTTTTTTTCTTGGTCATACCATGTTTAAGATGGATGATTACCTGTAGTATGAAACCACACACTCATTGGCTAACGACTTGTCAATCATCAGTCATCAGCTAATAAGCATGCAGTCCATCTCTCAGTCAGATCCGCCCCTTGGCAGAAGTGCTGAAGTCAAGACTTCAGAAATCAATGGACGGCATCGTTCTAGCTGTATATATTTATATGTATTTTATCTCTTTGTAAAGTTTATTTTATCTGTTTTCATTGTAAACCTACATCGGTTTTTATGTCGTTTTCTTCTGTGTGTCAAGCACATTGAGTTTGAGAAATTGAAATGCACCCTTTAAATACAATTGACATTTCATGACTAAATGGAGACCCACCATTATCATCCACCACTCTGGTCTGTTCCTTGCAGCAATCCACTGGGAGGCCAATGATCTCCACTTCCACGAAGGGATCAATGATCTGTCAGAAAGACATTGCACAGCTTGAAGACATCTACAATTTTGACCATTCTTTCAGCAGTCAGAGGTCAGGGCTAACTTGCAGTCTCTGCTTTAATTAAAAGTTTTTTATCAGGTTGAGGTCAGGACTGTGCAGGTCCACGAAGTTCTTCGACCCCAAACTCTCTCATCCATATCTTTGTGCAGTCATGTTGGAACAGGAAGGAGCCATCCCCAAACTGCTACCACAAAGTTGGGACCATGAAATCTCATTTCTGCTGTTCAATACCTAAGAAACTTAAACTTTTACAAATGATTGCTCAGCTGTGTCTGTAATCAAACCTCTCTAACTTTGCTCTGCTTCACTTCAGCAGCATCAGGTAATGTTCAGATGCTGATTCATGGTTTTCTTCAGTTTTCAGGCCAGTCAGGCCAGGGAAATCTCCTTCATGTTTTTTCTGTTTTTATCCACAGTTACTTTGACACAAAGGCATCTGCTGTGATCCTCACACCTCTGATGAAGTCTCACAGTGTCAGCTTTGTTTTTATACATCGATAGTTTACACTGAGTTTGTAATTGCAGAAAAAACAATCAAATAATTTAAAATTGAACATTTTTAATTGTTACGACCCGTCTCAAAAGTCGCAACATAAATAAGGAGACGAACACCAGATTGTAGGTGAGAAGAGGTTTTAATCCTAAAATGCATAGCAGGTTGGCTAACATGGCTGGTACCACCAAAGCACGGCTAGTGAGGCTTCCTGAAAGCCTGCCTCAGGTATCCTTTTGTCCACACCTGGTCAGGTGTGGTCAATTAGCAACAGCTCAACCCACTGAAGAGATTAGGGGCTGCAGAGGGACGTAACATTAATTTAGAAGTACATATAAAAGATAAATGATCAGGATTATAAATTGAATCAAAACCTTGTGAATCTGAATCAGTTGTAGAAATCAGTGGTGATACCCAGCCCTACAAATACCCATAGAACAGCAAAAAGCTTACGGCCTGCCCATAAATCATTCAGACTAAAAGTAAGGAGCCTTCTCTGCAAAAAGACATTTTGAGGAGGTGCTGCTTGTAAGGATGATTACAGATTTATCCCATATTCATTCAGTTCAACGTGGAAGCTCAATCCTATAAATCTAGTCTGTGGTCCTACCTCTCCTCGGTCTCCCAGCATTGAGTCTTTGGGTTTGGGCAGCTGTTGTCCACTAATGACCTTTAACACCAGCTGTTTCTTCATCTGACCAGGAATGGGGTCTTCCACGTTGGGGTTAAAGGCACCTGCAGTGGGTAAAATGATTACACGCTACTTGTGGTTCTTCACTTATTGTAATAAAATGACAAATGTAAACCATTTCAACTATGAATTTTTTAAACTTTATTTTGTGATATTATGAAAAGCAGGACACACACATCCAGTCTGAGCCTCCCTGGTTCTCTACACAAAACACTGGAAAACTCAAGTGAACTAAAGAACAGTAGAGGAGAGGGAGAGCATTAAATAAACTAAATACTAAATACTGAAAAATTAGAAGCAGTTAGGGACCTGCTCAGTTAAAAACAAACAAACGAACATGGAAAGATGCACAGCCTCTTTAATTCTTCTTCTTGCTACATGTCCTGTACAGTTATGGATGATATCTCTTTCTCCATCTTCCTCCACTCTCACATTAACCAAACATAAGCATCAAAACTAATGAAAGGCAATGAAACTGATAACACACTGAAAAATGACAAACTAGTGAAATACCTTCGCTCATGAAGGCCGGTTTGAGGATGTAGCCACAGTTGCCATTGCTATAGAATTTGGCTCTGTTGAGTTGGAGGACCCGGCCTTCAGACTGGTAGTTGAGTGCAACTGAAATCAAAGCATTTCACTTCATTGTTCATAGATTGGAAACCTTTAATATGCTAGGTAACAACCACTGAGGGAAAACCAATTGGCATGAGCACCACCTACATTAGTTTAGTCATGACAAACTAAAAGCATCCCTCATAATCTGCTATTACACTAAATGTTTGGCCATGCTGAATATAGTTTCAACATTCATACCAAGCTGGCACCCAGCATTCCAGAAGGGCTGAGGGTTGAAGTTGGAGGAGTCCACACGGTAGGAGGAAGGATAGATGCGGGACAGCTGCCGCTGGTTGAACTGAATGAAGGATGATGCTTTTTGCTGCATCACCTGGTGGGCTTTAGTCTCACTCAGAGATGATACCTGCCAGCCACAGTTAGCTGCCAAGGATAGCACAGTTTTCTTCCTGAGGCTCATAAACTTTCCAAGTTAAGAAAATGCAGTAGTAGGTACATTACACTTATAGTTAGGGATGGGAAACTGAGAACTGGTTTTTGTAGAGAACCAATGGTTCAGTTCCTTGGAATTGTTAGACTGCTTGCCTTTTGATCTCAGTTCCACTTGCACTTCAGTTCATGTGCAGGAAGAGGAAAATCACAACATGGTGCACCGAGTGGATACGGACATTTATTTTATTTTTACTGCGCAAAGGATGCGAGTACACAGAAGAAACTGCATTATGCTGCTAATATAACTTTGGCTAAGCTAGCCAAGAACCAAGAGTGATGTTAAAGCTGCCGATCACAGCCCAGCAGCCGGACCCTCAACTTCAACAGGTAAACCCAGCAGTGATGAGCAGTCAGGCTGCAGCCTCAGTTTCTACCTGTTCATGTTTCTACTGTAGAATCACTTTGCCCTAGTTTTCATTTCTGCATCATGCTATCAACAAAATAGCATTAGGATAGAGATTTGTGTCAGTGTGTGGGACTGTAGCGTATAGCTTTATACTGTTAAACAGTAATGAAGAGTTTCACAGGAAAGTAATGTATAGAGTAGTGTAATAAGTTACTTTTCTCTCGGAGCAATTAAGTAACATGCTGCATTACTTTTAAGAAAGGTGTTCTGTGTAATATATTACTTTTTTGAGTAAGGACCAACAACAAAGAGTGGAACTACCTCCAACATGCACAGATATTTGACCTCCCAGCAAGCAATGAATTTATACAAATGTAATCCCTTTGACATGCTGCTCAGCATTGGTTGACTCTCAAAGCAGAGCCAACAAGAATCGATAAGAGAACTGATAAATAATCAAATCGATAGCTGATAATGATCAATTCCCCATCCCTACTTATAGGGCACTGTCACCATAAACTAAGCTTTGTGCAGTGAAAATACATTTGCTAACCTTGTGCTTCGATGTCATAGAGACCCACAGACCGCGTGTATTTGACTAGATCTGACAGAGCTCTGGACAGCTTCATGGTTTTCTTCTTTCTGTAGAATAGACAAAAGACAAAAGGTGACACGTGTGGAAACAGCTGGCAAAACAAGGAAAAAAACATCACACAGAGTTGGTTTTGAGTCTCCAAGTCTCAGGGGATGTGGCTGGCTCAAGTGTTGGTGAACGTGTCAGCGAAACACAGGTGTTCATTTGAGCTGAAACCTTTTAGTGGGCGCTCAGGTCCTCTAGGCGATGCACTGTCACCCTGACCCCTCCCATCAGGATAGAAATGTTTCATCATAGGATAGAGCTGAACAGGGTTCAAACCTAAAGTGTGTTCCTGTAGTTTCATTCATTTATTTTTTGGACCACTATCCCTGTGTGTAATTAATGACTGTTCTTGCTGACGGTCTGTTTAGATGCATTTATTTCCTACCATATGATCAGCCTATCTCTATTAATCGGTTGCATACTACAGGCCTTCAAGCTGGTAGTAATTAAGATGTTACTTAAAAAGCCATGACTTGACCCAGCTGTATTAGTTATTTACAATGATCAGTTAGGTGTAAAACAGCAAATGTGGAGTCATTTTTGACCAGGATATGTCCTTCAATGCACATATTAAACAAATATGTAAGACTGCGTTCTTCCATTTGTGCAACATCTCTAAAGTTAGAAATATCCTGTCTCAGAGTGACGCTGAAAAACTAGTTCATGCATTTATTACTTCCAGGCTGGACTACTGTAATCCATTATTATCAGGAAGTCCTAAAAACTCCCTGAAAAGCCTTCAGTTAATCCAAAATGCTGCAGCAAGAGTACTGACAGGGACTAGAAAGAGAGAGCAGATTTCTCCTGTTTTGGCTTCCCTTCATTGGCTTCCTGTTAAATCCAGAATTCAAAATCCTGCTCCTCACATACAAGGTCTTAAATAATCAGGCCCCATCTTATCTTAATGACCTTGTAGTACCATATCACCCTATTAGAGCACTTCACTCTCACACTGCAGGCCTACTTGTTGTTCCTAGAGTATTTAAAAGTAGAATGGGAGGGAGAGCCTTCAGTTTTCAGGCCCCTCTTCTGTGGAACCAGCTTCCAGTTTGGATTCGGGAGACAGACACTATCTCTACTTTTAAGATTAGGCTTAAAACTTTCCTTTTTGCTAAAGCATATAGTTAGGGCAGGGTAATATGATTGTTGGGTTTTTCCATTTTGTCTGTATTGTTGTAGGGTTTTTACATTACAATATTAAGGACAATGAACTGTTGTGATTTGACACTAGCCTATGTAAGTTGTACTTTACAGACCACCATCCAAATGAAAACAATAAGAACACAAACTGCCCAGACTGATATTCAAAAGTATGTTCAAAGACTGTGAGGAAGAGCTATAAACCCATTTTGGTTTTCATAATCATTATTAGCTTGGTTACTACAAAAAAAAGAGCTATTTCCGGTGATTTAGCCAGTCTCTAGTCTCGTCAAAATAACCTGATGAGACTAGAGACTGGCGGCACTGCTGTGTTGCAGTGGGTATGCCTGTATGTGATCAGCACAGTGAAGCATTCTGAAAATGTTCAGACCCTTTGAAAGCTGCCACATTTGGTAAGTTTCAGATTTGTCTGATAATCAGATTTTTCTACAATACCCACAGTTACAAAATAAATATGATCTGAATATATAACAGACTCAAAAGTTCAGTCTGAACTTTTTACTGACAGCACGTCTTTGTTAACCTTTCTGCATGGAGACTGTGTGTCTGAATGAAACACTGGTGCATTGGTGTGTCATACTTGTTGTGATGCAGCGGGGCACGTGAAGCACTACTTGTGCTTTCTTGGTCTGTGTCTGTGTCTTCAAAGCTTGAGACCTTCTTCAGCTTGGATGCCTTTTTCTGTGAGGAGTGTGGAAGCACACGAGACTGTTCAAAGTTTTTCTTTCATTTTGAAAAGACGAGAAGATGACATTTTAAACCATCATGGATGCTTTGGATTAAATGTATAATAACAGACATAAACGTAATTTTAAAGAAGTCTTTTAGTCATCACAACAAAGGATGCAAATAAATTAATGCAGGTTAACCATCTTTTGTAAGAGTGCCAGTCTAGTCAATATCAAATACATAAAGATGACATTAATTAACTGATTGAATCCTACTTTAACTAACAAAAAGCAACTCTCTGAATTAGTGTGCATATATTTAAATATGCTTAGATATGCTGTATTCACCTGAACCAATCATTTCACTAATAAGCAATAACTCCTAATAATGCAAACTCTGTGTCAACAGGTCAGTTCTACAGTGTCAGTGTTTGTCATCCTCACAGAAGCAGAAAACTGAATGAGACAACAGGAGAGTTTACCTTGCGTTTAGAGAAACTCTCTATGAAGGAGCGGCCTGAGCGCTTGTTGCTGCTTGGAAAAGCCTCATCTGCTGTGTCCATCACATCCTTACGTTTACCCTGACAAGAGAGGAGTAATGTATGTTTTAAAGAAATAAAGAAAATAAAGGTATCACTAGCTACATTTCCACCTCATACTGGAAGGCAAATACTTAAAGGTGGAACACAATCTCAACTTTAAAGAGATGAAAAAAATCCATCAAAACTGTGGCTCACGATAGATATGAAGTGATGGTTTAGATGCATCTCAAAGATTCTAAAGGAAGAAAACATGAATTATTACATTTATGCCAGTGAAGTCAGAGAGCACTGATTTCTCCCCCAGTGGTGCCCAACCTCACACGCAAACGACAAGAAACCCAGAAAAAAAAAGCTATGTGTAATCGAACTTAATGTCAATCATGACTTTATACTTGGAGATAATTTTGATTTAGCCTTCTTATTTTAACAAACATGAAATTATTGTTCTCTTGCCTCGGAATTGGTTTCCCACAAAGTTTCAACCCTATTGGAAGGTGTTCCATGGTTCAACATTGTACTCTTTCCTCTTCCTACTCGTCTCATTTGGACTTCCAGATCAGCAGAAAACATGAGACACAGTGAAATTATTAGTTGTTTGGTGTATCCACTTTTTCGTTGTACTCACTGGTCTGTGGGCCCATAAATTCAATAGATTTTTAGAATTTGAGTGCAATTCATACACAGATTATTGTCCCATATGCACCAAATAACTTGTTTTTAGTGCATATGAGTCACATGATCGTTGGTGTTTTCTCTGTATTATTGTAAGGGGTTTACCTTACAGTATAAAGAGTCTTGAGGTGACTCCTGTTGTAATTTGGCGCTTCTCCTGGTGGGATGGTGGCCAGCACGCATCCTTGTCAGATGCCCAAACCACCTCAACTGGCTCCTTTCGTTGTGGAGCGGCTCTAGTCTGAGCCCCTCCCGGACAGCATACCTCCTCACCCTCCCTCTAAGGGAGGGGCCAGTCACCCTTCCGTTCCCTGACCCAAAAGCGCAGCGAGCAAACCTTATTGGACACTGGCAAAAACTCCAATCTTGGTATCCCACCCCAGTCGCTGCCTCTCATCAAGGGGAAACCCAGACTGGGACAGAGTCCAGCCCCTCTCCACAATGCTGGTTCCAGAACCCAAGCCAATATCTAGGCGTTACATCTCAACCTCACACACAGCTCGGTTCAGGCTCAGTCTCTTTCCCCACCAGAGAGGTGACGTTCCATGTCCCAGTCGCTAGACTTGGAAGCTAGTAATCAGACTGCCGGGGCCTCTGCCTTTGGCCGCCACCAAGCACAAACTTCACCCGACCCCTATGGCGCCCTCTGTGGGTGGTTGAAATGGATACTGAGACAAAATATTTGCTCTCTGTGTTTACCTTACTGCCAGTTTTATCCATGGTCTTCCCAGCAGGAGGGAGGGCTGTGATGGTAAAGCTGTCCGGATCCTCTCTGTCTCGAATCTTGGATTCCTTCATCAAGTTGTCAAGCTTCTTCTTGGCCATGTTCTCTACTTGCTTTCTGTCAGCTGACATCTGGAGGAGGAGTTAAACAGAATCATTTCAGCTGTGACACAACAGGTGAAAAAGTAAGCAACTCTAAAACTGTCTTATTGAGATAGATTTATATCATCTGTAATGAATTACAGGATATGTAATGTGGACATTAATTTATTTTGTGACACTTTCCCAGAGGACCTCAAAGTACACAGGTCTGGGATGACATTTTTAAGGTCACTCTTTTTGTTGCTGTTTACACTCTTGTTTTTATGTATCATTTTCTTCCCTGTCACAACCTTTAAGCATCATGGTATCATGGTAAATGGTAAATGGACTGATTCTTATATAGCGCTTTTCTACTCTCCCGGAGTACTCAAAGCGCTCTATACAACATGCCACATTCACCCAGTCACACCCATTCTCACAAGCACTTTATCTATACTTAGTGCTTTTTCTAACTACATTCACACACATTCATACTCCGATGGACGCATCGGAGAGCAACTTGGGGTTAGTATCTTGCCCAAGGATACTTGGCATGCAGACTGGAGGAGCCTGGGATCGAACCTCCAACCTTCCGATCAGTAGGTGACCTGCTCTACCTCCTGAGCTACAGCCACCCCTATATCAGTAATATTGATAACACAGTAACACATCAGTATCATTAACACTGCTCACTTTGAAAACAGTTCTGGTGTTCTACTGAATTTAGGTCAGCCGAACATGCTGGCTGTTAAACGCCCATTCAATTCCTTCGTCCACCAGGAACTGTCTGCATACTCTCAACACACGAGGATGTTCATGCACCCGGGCCCACTGCACCAGTGTAGGGTCTAACAGGTCCCAGGATTTCATCTTAGTGACAAGCAGGGTGTCGTTGCCCATACAGGTCTGTGGGCCCTTCCATTGGATATGCCTCCCCAGACCACCACTGACCCACTATCAAACTGATCATGCTGAATGATGTCACAGGCAGCATAATGTTCTCCACAGCCTCTCCAGACCCTTTCATATCTGTCACATGTGCTCAGGGTGAACCTGCTTTCCTCTGTACAAAGCACAGGACCTGCCACCACGAGACAATGCCAATCATTTTCCACAGTGCCGAGCAGTAAGCACAGGGCGCACTAGAGGACGGTGGGTTGTCAGAGACATTCCCACCAGCAGCCTGCTGGAGTCAGTTTGTAGCTCTTGCAGTGCTCATCCTGTGACTCCTTGCATAAAGGAGCAGATTCTGTTCCTGCTGAGGGTTAAGGACCCTGTCCAGCTGCCTCGAGTAGCTGCCCGTCTCCTGGAATCTCCTCCATGGTCTTGAGACTGTGCTGGCAGATAAAGGAAAACTTCTGGGAATGTCACATGCTGAAGTTCTATCTTGGAGGAGTCGGACTACCTATGCTACCTCTGTACGGTCCAGGTACTGCCTCATGTTACCAGTATTGATACTGACCCTAGCCAAATGCAAAGGTAGTGAAAAACGTTCAGAACAGACGAAGAGAATCAATGTGAGTGGCCTCCACCTGTGCATCCATTCCTGTTTAGAGGGTGGTCTCATTGTTGCTCCTCTAATGAAACTAACCTGCTGTTAATTCCATCAGCACATGCTGAAACTTGTTAACAACCCAGGTTGCTACTTAACTGATTAAATCAACATCCTAGGAGTTGTGAGATTATTATACTATCTTATGCCACCTTATACTTCTAATCAAAGAATTGTTGAATCATTATATGGCTATAGGCCACATTATGCCTTGGATTAAAGATTGTGAAATCATTATACTGTTTTATGATGCATTATACTGCTGATTTATAAGAAATATTGTTTTCAGAGAATCATGGCCTTATTTGTCTGATTAGAAAGAACAAAACATACTGTACAGGAAGCAAAAGCCATAACTTTGGCTCGCTGAGAGAGAAAGAATGTGGATGTTTAGGTTTTATGACTTTGGAGGGGGGCTTCGAGATCTGGCGGACACCCTCCTGTCCACATCTCCCGTCTGGACATTTATGCTCAAAGTGTTGTATGGAATAATGAGAATTGTATGGAATAAAGAGATTGTTGATTGAGCATTAAACACAGAGTGTTATTTTTCCTTCAGCCCAAAGATCAAAGAATTGGGATATTTAACAGAGTTTATTGGACCTGATGTCCTTTTCTGATTAAACTGTTCCTTTCTTTTTTGAGCACTGAATTATATACTTTGGAATTTAGAACATTTAGAACTTTGGAACAAAAGTGTTGGAAAATTAAGGGAAGTTAACCCTTTAAGACCTGCCATAGAACCAAGTCCGCCAGAGCTTATATTATATTTTTACATGCTGTAGTGCCATTTTTGGGAGCATTTCAAGTTGCTATACATCAATACAACCATTACAGCCTAAATTTTAATAATATGCATGCATCAAGTGCATAGTAATTACATAAATTGCAAAAAAGTACAATAAACTACAAAAAAATTGAAAATCGTTTTTGTTTTTAACATATATTTCTAGTTAGAAAAATTTAAGAGGCTTATCCCTCAAAACTGTAAATACAAAAAAGTTGCACAAAATAGTTTCTCACCACAGGAAATTTATTTTGAGTGTCTTCATAGTTTTATTTTTGAAATACACCAATTTCTAGACACTGCAGGAAAAACGAAAATAAATATTATAGTGCAAATTTGCAAAAATGACGCCACTTCCGGTTTCGGGCAGGTCATGGCAGACATGCGATAGTTCGCGCTGATGGACGTAGGAAGTGTTATGAACAGCTGATCGGATCGGCAAAGCATGTTTCTGGAATATTATGTTTTTGTTGCTGTAAGTGCTTTTTATGCAGTTTTTGCAAAGCTGTATGTGGAAGGAAACTGTGACCTAGGACAAGCTGATGGCATAAGATGTAAGTACAACTCCTCCGGTTTCATATGCAAAAAAAATTATTGCGCTAGCTCACGTGGTTGCGGTGCTACCGGGATTTAAAAATAGTTACGCAAAACGGAGCGCGCCCGTTCTGACTGGTTTTAAAGGGTTAAAATGCAGAAATTTCAAAGTTCAAAGGGACTCGCTTGATTATTTTTAAAGGAATAACCCACAAATATTGTCTTCTTTCTAGTTCCTTGTAAACTAAAACACTGGTCTGTGAAGATTTCCATTAACCTTAAACATTTGCATATTGTACCTAAATGAATAAAACATAAAATAAAAATAAAAGGGGCATACATTTTATATTTATATTATAAAACAACATATTAATTAAGAATGAAATTGTTAAGACATAAAATATAATTAAAACATTTTAAACCTATTACTAAAATTATTTGCCAAACTCTCCAGATCAGACATGCTGAGAGCAGAATTATCAAAGAACTACCTTAACTTCCTAACTACAAACAAATTTCAGCTCCACCTAGAGCAGCTACTAAACATCAAGTAATGGCTATTCTTTAAAATCTTCACTCAAGGTTTGAATCTACAGTTTTACTAGAACCAAGTGAGAATTAAGTTGCAGTCCAACAGCTCCATCAGTCTAACCAGAGAGAGCACAGCAGCATTCCTCCAGAGGCCGTCCAAAGGTCAGGTTTCATCATGTTACATAACACAGAGCCCAACTGTGTCAGTGATATAACCCATTCCAGATGTGGTGTACCATGTCATTCTTATATACTCCCATATGGAAAAGATATATATAAATCTTATAAAGTTTGTATCTGTCTTGTGTGAAACTTGTATGAAAAGCACACAAGAGTGAAAACACATTTAAAATCCCTTGAAAAATTATATAATAAAACCTGTATGTTTTGGATACTTACTAAAACAATATATGAAAGTAATGAGAAAGTGGCCACTTTCATGAGTATATCATATAAGTTTTTACTCTTTCTTTTCCATATGGGCTGTCTTTAACCTCCTAGGACCTGGTGTCCACATAGGTGGACATCACATTTTGGGTTATTTAGACCAAAATACTAAATTTTGCTCTACAAGGGCCTGATATCCACTTTCGAGGACATTATACTGCTACTGTTCCATCGAAATTTTAAACGAATATCCTCATATGTGGCTCTCATTTTTGTTAGAAACACAAATCAGGTAAAAAAATAAAAAAATCTGGTAATTCTTTGTTTTTCCATTCATCAGGTCCCAATCAGCTCAAATATCAAAGATAAATTAAAAATGCATGCCATGAAAGAGTTCAGGTCTTAGGAGGTAACGACAGGATTATATTATGAGTGCTTATTGAGGTTGACAGGCATTATGTCATTTGTAAGAATACTTGGATAACGATAACCAGGTCAGAGCAGATGGGGGGAAAAAAAACCATCATGCAGAAACCCATATTTCAAACAAGGAGCAAAGATGCAGCGATACATAACATTACATAATTCATGTTAGTGATGTAACACATTTCAGATGTGGGAGTAAGACTCTGTATAATAATATGAATTATACATATAGTCAGATCAGAATCTGGATATCATTAAGGAACCAGTGCAAAATGGGAGAGGGACATGAAGCATTAGCAACAAGAAATACAAGCATACCTCACATTTCATCAGCTGGACAAAAGGACGCAAATTGTTTTGCTAGACTGAACAAATAGATACCAGATAGGTACATACATCCCCATTGATCAGCTTACAGTCATCCTCCATTTCATCAGCACTGTCCTCGTCAGACACATCTCCCTCCTCTGCATTCTCGTCTATGTTGGGAGGAAGTTTCTTTCCCTGTCAGAGTGGACAAAATAAATCACACGAGATTCTTATATTCTAACACAGAAGAGATATTCACCATATAGTATGATCACAATGTGCACGTCAATGTAGTATACACATCGATGGTGGTTTTAATGTAGAGCACTGGGTTGGAGGTTAATTGGATATTGTGGCTAAAATGTGTCTAATTCAAAGTAAGTTAAAGTAACATTAAATTAACCTAGTTAATTAATTAATTAACCTAAATAACTTCAGACAGGTGGACTACGTGTTCTGAAAAGGACTGCCCCAAAATTTGGTTTTTGTCTGAAAAGCAGAAAAATAGGTTTTCAGCTGCGTCAGTGTAGAGCGCTCTCCGGGACATGACCATCCCACCACAGTGTGGAAACCATCAACTGGCTGACGACCTCAGTGGATTTCACTGCAGGTTTACCAATCCCCCCAGGGGTGTGTCCTCTCTCGTCTGCTCTTCTCCCTGTACACAGTACAGTTTGCAGATCACATGACAGCGCTTAGACTCTTCTAGGACGGCAGTGAGTGTGGCTCTGTGGTGCAGTCAGAGTAACCTCGAGGTGAATACGCTCAGAACTGTAGGAATGACCGTGGCCTTCAGGAGGAACCCCTCCCCATGCACAGCAGCACAGTGTGTGCTATGGAAACCTCCAGGTTTCTGGGATCCACGGTCTCCCAGGATCTGAAGTGGTCCCCCAATAGTGACACAATCATCAGAAAAGGCCTGGCAGAGCATCCACTTCCTCTGCCAGCTCAGGAAGAAAAACTAGTCTTAGAAGCTGTTGAAACATTTCTGCTCTGCAATAACACAGTCAGTTCTTTGCTCATCCATCACTGTATGGTTTGGATCAGCCGCCAAACAGGACAAGGACAGACTATAGAGGACAGTGAGGACAGCAGAAAAAAAAAATCACTGCTGCCAAATTGATTCAGTACAAATCAAGAGTCGGGAAACGAACAGACCATCTGCAGACCATCACACCCTGGTCACAACCTGTTCCTGCTGCTCCCTCTGATACATGCTCCAGATCAAAGCATGCAGTATATATACTGTTTTGTTGTACATAAGAAATAAGTATTAAACGATTTCTAAAGGGGCTCATTAACCAGGTGTCTAACAAGAAACATCTCATGATGGGTAAAACCAGTGAGCTCTCTCAAGATCTTTACAACCTTATTGTTGCAAAACATACTGATAATAATTTCTAAACTGTTCCAGTGAAAACTGTTGGGGCAATAATCCAGAAGAAGAGGAAAAAACATAATTTCACCATAAACCCGCCACGACCACATGCCCACTGCAAGATTCAGACAGAGGAGTGAATAATCAGAGGAGCACTTGTGGACAGCTACAGAAAGACCTGGAATCAGCAGGTACATTTATCTCAAAGAAAACAATAAGTATGGCTTGTATGCATCACACAAGACTCCACTGCTGGAGAAAAAACTGGCTCTGAAGGCTACTGCAGTTTCTGCGTATCTACTCTATTAAGGGTTGTAAGGGCGCCGCAGTCCATCTCAGCTGTCATAAATTACATTTAATCTGATAATAAATGAGGGAAACACATCTCTATCAACATTTCATCCCTCAGAGCTTTCAGAGATCTGAATGTAGCTCATGACCCAGAAGTGCACCTGCAACCAGTTATCTGCAGAGTCTGCACTTAAGATATTTTTGTACAATAACACAAACACCCAGATAATAATCCAGCTACCATCTAGTGTTATCACACAAACACACACACAAATAGTCCAAAGTGATTTTTTTTTTTTCTATTGGCTTCATATGTCACTCTCTGCTTCTGTCTCACTACTTTGATCACCCCATTATATCATATACCTTTGAAGTTACTCTGTGAGTTTCAGACTCTGGATAATAAAAGCAGTAAGATGAGATAATTGCCGGAGGACTGCTTCCTCACACCAAAGAAAATCTGTCACTTTCAAACATCCATATTGGAATTTTACCTTCACAAGGATCTTGCCCCTGAGTGCTTCTGGGGATGGCAGCTGCCCAGATTCATCAGCTTTGATGTTGGAGACATCCAGCTTGTCCCCCAGGATCTCAATCAGGTACTGAGCCATCTTCTTTTGCTGGGGAACACTGCAGTGGTTCTCTATAGACAGGATCACTGGGTAGCTAGCAGACAATCCCACAGGTTGGAGAAAGAGGGCTATGTCAGCTGGTTGTTTACAGCACAGCTTAATTATTTCACACTTTTCACACTTTGAGTTTTCTTGATTTTACCGTCAGTACAGGTGGAAGAATACTGTAAATTACAGTAATGGCAAAGCATTGGCACATACATGGCTGTGTAACAGTGTTGTTCACCGTTTGACGATGCCTGTTTGTTTTTGTTTACACTACTCTCTGTATCCGGTTTGGAGTATTTGTTGTGTAACTGAGGTTTAATTTTGGATTACAGCTGGTGGACTAATACCAACCCCATTTTAACACTACTTAGTTTAAATTATTAGTCCTTGCAATATTTTGTAAGCAGGATACTAGTTGGCAAACTAGCTGGCAGGTTTCCAGGGTAACGCTACAAGAGCATCTCTCAGTATGGGCTTGAAAGCGCAGTAAGGTGATGGTATTAAAAAGCCACAGAGTTTATGACAGAGGAGATCATTACGGTCACACTGCAGCAGAAAGCCACTCTGGACCTGGTGGAGGAACAAAGAACATTTTTATACATGGACCATAACGTTCTTTATGGGAGGATACAGGCCCAGAGAAGAATTTCTTCAACATAAGCAACAACTGGTACTACTACAGTGATGAACAGTAATCACACCACAAAAATGTACAACAAATTATTCATCAATTTTAACAGCAGAAGTCTGTATGCTAATTGATGCGAGATAAACTGGAAGTCTAATACATTATAGTTCAACACTGAGAGTAAAGCAAAAAACATTCTGGACAACAATGTGATTTCACATTGTTTCTTGATTTCACAATTTGTGTTTCTTAGTTATAACAGTTCTTGTTGGCAATAAACCTTACACCACTGGAAAGCCTGTTTATTTCCCCTTCATTGGTGCTACATTTGTAAGGAAAGTGGATTTAGTGGGTGAGTTGAGCAGCAAAGTTGAGTATGTGGGTTGCGCCCATGAAAAACTTGCCAAATCTTCTCCATCAGTGCCAGACAGCTTCTTCTGCTATTGACTTGTTTGGTGTCGTTTCCTGGATTGGATGACTGAAGTCTGAAGAAACAAGACATATTGGTAGCATGTGGAAGAACCATAGACAACCATAAGAGCCTGGCATTTTCTCCTCATACTGGTCACCAGCTGGGTCACCCACTGCCATGGGATGGCATCACTTTATTCAACCAGCATTTGTTGTGAGTTGGCCAGTATGGTTCTGTTAGGTATTAGCAGAACTGGAGGCAGGCCATTCCATCCTCTCCACTTCCAAACTCTGAAGGTAGTGTCTAATAAACCCCGCTCTGCGGAGCCGAACATTGTCATCTTGGAGAGTAACATTTGGTCCCGGACTGTCAAAATATGGGCCACTGTTTGCAGAGTCTCATCTTCATATCTCCATTTGAAACATTTCTTCTTGCCAGGACTGAAATCGGATGTTGTTCAATACTGCCATGTATGCCAAATAACTGGCAAGCCAAATGAAATAATTCCTCCAGCTCCCCTTTGTCCTATCCCAGTAGTAGAGGAGCCATTTCAAAAAGTGATTGTTGAATGTGTGGGGCCTTTACCTAAATCTAAAACTGGAAACTAGTTTCTGTTGACGGTTATGTGTGTTTCAACTAGGTTTCTGAGGCAATCCCACTACAGAGGATTACAGCTCAGATTGTTGCCAAACCTCTGGTGAGATTCTTTTCAACATTTGGTCTGCCAAAGGTTGTGCAAACAGACCAAGGCACCAACAAGAGTATTCGACCAAGCCCTTGAAACATTAGGCATCGAACACATAACCTCTAGTCCTTACCATCCAGAGAGTCAGGGGGCACCAGAGAGGTTTCATCAGACTTTGAATAATGATAATAATAATGGATTGCATTTATATAGCGCTTTTCTAGGCACCCAAAGCGTTTTACAATTCCACTATTCATTCACTCTCACATTCACACACTGGTGCAGGCAAACCACAGTTTTGAAGTCCATGTTGCGAAAACACTGTTACAGTTCTCAATGGGACTGAGATGAAAGTGTTCCCCTGGTGTTATTTGCATGCTGTGGAACGACCCAAGAATCTTTGGGGTTTAGTCCTGGTGAACTGGGGTTTGGGCGTGAGATGAGGGGTCCTTTAAAGGTTTTTAAATGGGGGCTGGCTAATCCGTTTGACAACACCAAGAGCCTTCTGGAGTATGTCAGAACACTAAATGACAGGGAATAAGCCCTCTTTAACCTAACAAGGAACGCACTAGCTGCTTCACAAGCAAAGATGAAGAGACACTTTGAGCAGAGGGCAGTCGACCGTTTATTCCAGCCAGGTGACAAAGTGCTCCTTCTCCTGACTTATCCTGGCTCAGCTCTTTCTGTTAAATTGTCTGGTCCTTATGTTGTAGAGAAAAAACTCAGCAAGACCAACTACATTATTCAGACCCCAAACCTAGACGTCCTACTAGAATGTGTCACGTCAACATGATGAAGCTGTACAGCTCTTGTGAACCTTCACTAAAAGGTGGCCCAAGAACAAGTGGCTACATCCCCAATGGCTTCTGTTTCCAAGGTGGACGTTACTCAAGATGAAGAAGGGTTGGTGTTACGGGGTGCTGAGCCTCAAAGTGTTCGACTAGGCAATTCCCTGATATTGTCAACACTACCACAATACCTGTCCCACCTTCCTGATGAACAGAGCAATGATATCATAACACTCATGTTGGGATTCCCATCTCTGTTCAATGACGTCCCATCTCAAACCACTGTTATAAAACATGTGTTGCTGACTAAACCTACACCAATCAAACAGCGCACTTATTGGGTTAGCCCAGCAAAGAGGAAAATCATAAAACAGGAAGTTGAGTATATTCTTCAGAATGGATTTGCAGTGCCAAGCTCCAGCTCTTGGAGTTCACCATGTCTCTTAGACACAAAGTCAGATGGAACTCCAAGATTCTGCACCGACTTTCAAAAGGTAAACTCTGTCACTGTGCCAGATGCACATCCCTTACCTCTTATTGATGACTGCATTGATGAAATTGGGCCTGCAAAATACATCGCTAAACTTGACATGTTAAAAGGGTATTGGCAAGTGCCTTTTACACGGGAAGCATCAGACATTTCAGCTTTTGTAACTCCTGACCACTTCCTGCAGTACACAGTTATGCCTTTTGTAATGCTCCTGCAACCTTTCAGAGACTGGTCAACAAAGTTTTGGGAAACATCCCCAATTGTAGAGCATACTTAGATGATATAGTTGTGTATAGTAGTGACTGGGCAACCCCCACGGCTACGTTGAAAGAAGTCTTCACTAGCCTAGAAAATGCATCCCTCGCTTTGAACCTTGCCAAGTGCAACTTGGCTAGAGGCAGTGTCCTCTACCTTGGCCAGCAGGTTGGTCTACAAAAAGTATGCCCTGCAGATGCCAAAGTCTCTGCAATTAAGGAGTTCCCCCAACCAACCACCAGGAGGGAACTGCGCCGTTTCCTTGGGATAACAGGATATTACCCGCGATTTTGTAAAAATCTTTCCTCTGTTGTTGTCCGTCTCACTGACTTAATCAGTCCCTCAGAGCCTTTTGTTTGGTCTGAGGGTTTCCAACAAGCTTTTGAAAGCCTTAAAGGCCTACTTTGTTGCACTCCTGTGTTGTCTGCTCCTAACTTCTCTTTACCATTCAAACTGGAAATAGATGCCAGCGCAGTTGGGGCAGGAGAAGTGCTTCTCCAGGAGGATTTCCAGGGCACTGACCATCCTGCGAGTTACTTCTCTCGCAAGTTTGATAAACATCAGCTCAGGTATTCTACCATTGAAAAGGAGACACTTGCTTTGTTGTGGGCGTTGCAACATTTTTAAGTTTATATAGAGTCAAGTCAGAGTTCACAGATCACCACCCTTTGGTTTTCTTCTCTAGGATGTATAATCACAACCAGCGCCCTATGCGTTGGTCACTGATTATTCAGAACTATGTTCTCGACATCCGTCACAAAAAAGGTTCGGAAAACTTTGTAGCACACTCTCCGGTGCTATATAGATATGTCACCAAACCCCAAGTTTGGTTCTTAATGGGTGGGGGTGTTACATGCCAAGAGGTGTGGCTTTGTTTTTATGTTGCAAAAGCTGTTACACTATCAGAGCAGCAATCAGCATAGCACTTCTTCTTAACTCTACAGTCCAACTGCCATAGCCAGAATCTGGACTCATTGCTGAGCATAAGGTTCCTCCACATCTCCAGGTTAAAATGTACACATTGCCAGCACCAGTGCAATCAGGCCCCGATGGAGAAGGGCAGTCATGGCAAGCCTCTCTATCGGACTGAAAAGGCTTTGTGCAGTCTGTTCCAGATTGTCAGGGTAGAGAGCCTGAGTACTGATAAGATGAGGAAACTCTCTTTTTGTGCTGTCGTCCTCTTGCGACGCCAACTTCATGGTCTGTCTTTGAAATCCCTCATTGTATGGAACTTGGCCTTCAATGTGGAGATGGTAATAAGGGTCGCTCCACATCATGTTGCAAGTTGCTTTTGCAGAACACCAGTTTGAAGTTGCTGTATAGCACAGGCCCTAGCCAGATCAATTGAACATGATATGTACCATCTGACTGCTTTAGCAGGTTCCATGCTAACAGGTGCTGCTAATAAGGTACCAAACAGTCTCCAGATAATCAGAACCTGAGGTACCAGACTCTCAAAACAAGAGTCAATAGCAGCAGAAGGTGTTTGGCATTAGCAGAGAAGATTTGGCAATTTTTTCACTGGCACAACCCGGTCGTCAGTGCAAGTCAGTTAAAAAAGATAACTATGGAAGCATGAATGAGAGCAAACATACTCATTCTTGACAAAGGTGTACTTGTTGATTGTCTCAATGACATCTCTGAAGAGGATCTTGGAAGTTAGGGTGTAGCCATGATGGACAATGGGCTCGCCGTCCTGACCGTCCCAACAATCAACTGTGGACAGCAAAGAAGAGACAAAGCTGTCACTGAAATGTGCAAAACTTACAAAAGCAAGACAATGATGGGATAGAGTTTAAAAGACAAGATAAGGACAACGTGTCCCCTAATTACCATTTATTCGTTTATATGACAAAACTAAGATAAGTGAAGCCTGCAGGCAAGTTCACACACAGCACCCTGATTGTGAGTTTACACTACACACTAATATAACGTTATATAACTAAGAAGACTGTATCAGTAACCTTTTATTAACAGAGCTGATCCAGATGACTAATGACTAACTAAAAAAAAAAAATACTACAAAAACCTAAAGTCTCTGACACGTAATACACAGCAAGTGTAACTGATAGGTTTGTAGCATAAACCTATTCGCTGGAACGTTAAGGACAATTTCATTACACAGCAAAGCAAGACACGAGTAGGCAAAGTTCTTTGTTTCTCGTGCATGGGAGAGAACCGGACAAGCGCCGTTCCTTCGCTTGACCCCAGTTGCTCTCATCTGCTCCCCCGTAACACTGCTCTTTTATTGAGGTTACATGAATATGCATAGGTGCATTAACATACGACGTATACATACACACAAAGAGTACCTTGCCTGTGCATTGTGTAAGTGTGTGTGTGTGTGTGTGTGTGTGTGTGCGCGTGTGTGTGTGCGTGTGTGTGTGTGTGTGTGTGTGTGTGTGTGTGTGGGGGTGGGGGTGGGGGGGGGGGGGGGGGAGTGTGACCCCATAAACAACTTCCCTAACCCTGCTGGTTTGGAAGTCCAACAGTTCATCTAAACAAAAGGCACTTAGCCTAAAACAGATATAGACACGTTTATTCTACCATAAAACAATAAGAGAAGGTATGCCCTCTTCCATGCTCCCAGAATGTGAGTGTGAATGCCAGAACACTCTGGAATGCACACCAAGCCTATGCAGACTTCCAAAGATCACACATCCTATCACTACACAATCAATTATACACCTCTAAGCACATATGGTTAAATATTTCTAAGCATAAATGACAATAAACAATATAAATCTAACAGTAACCACTCCAATAAAAGCATTAGTTTTGGTAGTTTGCTCCTCTGGAGCTTTGAGGGGTGTGTCAACACAATGCCCCAGCCCTAAAGGTCAAGACAGTGCAATACTCAGGCTAAATTAAGAACACAGCTTATTACATTAATTGGTGTTACAGTGTTGTCTGAGTAAGATTCTGTAAACTGTTGAATTAAACAAACAAGGCAATCCAAAAATTGGGACAACTGCCTGCCTTTAAGAGTATGACACTATTTAAGTTGTACCTGTGTACTGTGAGTGTATGTATGAGTCCATGCTAACCTTCCACACAGCGACAGCCAGACTGCAGCACCCAGGCATACATATCCACCCTGGACTGTGACATTAACTGATCACCCATCAGGTAAGTGTTGTGTGATGAGGCGATGAAGTAGTTGCACAGGGGCTGGGTCATGTCCTGGTTCACGCTGTAGTGATCTGGGTTGAAGATGTCCCCTGCTGGGCTGCGCATATAATTTGTAAAACCTGGAACGAAGTTGGACAAAGAATTTTCCTACAGGGTTCGTCTAATCATTTATCCAATCATTTGGTCTCAGGTCTAGTCTGAAGTGTAGGTTCAACTATATTGGAAATTGTTAAATCTTAGTACTTTAATGTAGTAGTATGTTCTGCACAGGTATAGCTCTGAGTTTGGAAACATGGAAATATGTTAACTTTAAAGACTCAGATTCTATATGTCATTCACAATGCTTAATTAAAACATAAAATATAGAAATTAGTGAATGCAATATTTTATCAAGACATATAATACAGATAAATATTATAAAACTTTCGTTCCTTTATTTAAAAGAAAATGAGAACAAAAATGAAAAAAATCACAACATTAAGAGAACAAAAATACTTTTCAGTATTAGACAAAAGATGCTGAAATAGCTGGATTATACTGCTTGTAGTTTTACATGATATTAGCAAAACATTGGGGCATTTCCTTCATATTGCTATGATGATAAAAAATATGGTTTTACACTAAAGTTTTAAACTAAATATTTCTATTGCAAAAAATCACTTCTTTTGTTCGCCCTTGCTTGCTGCTTCTTAGTGTTTCATCTTTAACTTTATGCTTCTTGGAGATCAGCTGGTCTTTTGCTGATGTAGACTTTTAGCTGACACATGATTGGTCATTTTGCCCAAAATCAAATTTCAGAAGCATTTCCTAAAACCAGTGTTGGGCAAGTTACATTAAAAAAGTAATTAATTATAGTTACTAGTTGCTTCTTCAAAAATGTAACTGAGTTAGTAACTGAGTTACAATATTCTAAAAGTAATTAATTACTTGAAAAGTAACTATTGTGTTACTTTAGTTTAATTGGCCATTTTTAACTACTTTTGATGTTTCCACATTTCACCTTAAAAACTATTTACTTTGCCTTGTTTGGTAACATTCTTTTCAGCACAACCTCACGTGTCTGAATTTGCAGTTATGTTTTCATTTTGACATACTGTATTAACACAATTGATCTAAAACCAGACAAAAAACATAAAATCAGAGTAGAAAAAGTTATACTTTTTACTGTAACAACCACAAACATGTTTAATGAATCATATTTCATAACTTTAAATGTAAATATAAATTGTCAATTTTAAAATCCTATGTACAAGTTTTGCAAACAACAAAGTTATTTGCAGCCATTTACCTTTTACCTTGATTTTTTTAAATAACCATTTCAAACTATTTACATAACAATCAGCTGTTCTGCATTCAATAAGATGCCACACAAATTATTTGTGCCACTCCAAATATTTCTGTCCACTATAAAGGAGAACATCACAGCCTGATACCTGCAGGTCTGACAGCATCAGGTGTATCACTCATCCTGTTTTCATTCAGCAGTCACCGCATTGTTCTGACACACAACACAAAACTATCCACGACACTACACACTAACTACACAAGACAACACATTAACTACACACTCCAAACACACTAAACGTCACAAATCTCTCACATTTCTCTCTCTCTCCCTCTCTCGCGGTCACTCCTAAACTTCCCCCTCTTCCTAAAAAACCAAATGTCATGTTACCATATCATTTTTGATTGGTCGACATGGTGCATTTTTACACCAACACCAATGGCCTGTTTCTGTTTATTTTTTTTATTTTTTGGTCATAAGCAGAGAGTGCTTGCTAGCACTGTCCTTAGACGGTAAACGTGACGAAACTATTCAGGAAAAAACACAGCGTATATATTGTTTATCATGAAGTGTCATCTTGAAGTGGTCATGTGATTGGCTTACCATGACTACTTTATTGTTCCTCAGTCAAACAGCAGCACTCATGTGATTGTTTTGCCCCCTTAGGCAGGGCAGAAAGTGAGCAGAGCTGACCCCCCACCCACTTGAAACGTAAAGGCAAATAGGCGGAGCGGTTAGTGCTACGTTTGTGTAGATTTGTGCAGGTAAAATTAGTGTTTGTGCTGCTACGGTTTCTGAGATATAACGATTTTAATTCTTACAGCCTACGCTGTTTAACACCAGTGTCTGTGGCAGTGAGTTTCACCAGCTGTGGAGTTATGCACTTTTATAGAAGACTGTCCACTTTTTTTTAGGCTTGCTGCATATTAAGTTTTATTATTATTTTTTATAGTAAACCAATTTAGTCAGTGGAAAGGTTGATATTTCTTTTGGTACCAGTGCAGACACGTACACAAGGTAGGCTAAAGTTTTTATTTTTTTCTGTGGAAAACTGTGAGTTACATGTGAAGTAATTCATGTATACATAAATTATTATTTTTTCACATACCCAGTTTGTCTCTATGATTCTATTTTGAATTATATATGTTCATTATTATTATTGTAGCTGTCTCAGAAAAAATAAAGTGTTTGGTTTCATAGGTTGCCATCTACATGTAGAAAATTGAATATTCCACAGCACCTAGGCCAGGGATCTTCAACCTGCGGCTCTAAAGCCACATGTGGCTTTCTGGCCCCTCCACTAAGACCAAGTAAGTTATGTTTTATTATAAAGACAACAAGAAAGGGTTCTGTTAGCAGTTAGTTTTTTATGAAATATCTGCATTGACTATTCACAGAATGTACATGGCTTTTAAAAGTGATTTAAAGTTTCTTAGCTTCAAAACTATTTCCTGTAAATTTCAGGTTGTAAAGGTTAGATGCCTCATTTTCTTCTGAAATCTAAAGATAAACATTTTCATTTACATTTCCATAGCTTTCACTAGGGCTGTTCGATATAACCATATATATCGGATGACAATATAAAAACGTCTATCGTTTCATTTTACACTATCGTTTGTTTCATGGTGTCGCAAAATAAACTCTTTACGGCAATATTTTTTCATTGTTTTGATGGTCACTATAGTGGCTATACTAATTTCTTAAAGTTCTCTCTTTCTCTTATATTTTATATAACCACACTACGGACGGACAAGCGCCTGTTTTTATGCGTTGTGGCTAGCAACAACGACGGTAAAACCATCGCGTGTCCGCTTGTTTATGTTCCACATAAACCTTTCACAATAAAGCTCAAGATCCTGTTGAGACTTTTCAAAATAAACTGAATCACATGAAAGAGCAGATTATTTACAGATGAGAAGTAAAAAAGAGCTGCCAGGTGCTAAAAAATAAACCTTAGACTCAAACATTAGAACAGGCTTTTCCCCGCAGCACGCCGTGTAATAAATACTCACAAAGAAAACGGCGTTACAACTTATGTCTAAAAATGTATAGCTTCATGCATCGGTTAAAACACTTGACTCCAGCTACATGACGCGCAGCTGGAAACACTTCACGCAAGTCGAGCTGCCCGAGATTCACAGAATTTACAAAAATGTTACATTTTTGTGATTTATATCGTTATCGGAACGATAGAATTCTTATATCGGGATATGAGATTTTGGTCATATCGCACAGCCCTAGCTTTCACGATACAACAACTCATTTTCTAGATATTTATAAGCTCTTTCTTTTTTTTAGGCTCTAGACATGTTTTGTAGCAGCAGGGAAAAAAGGGGCCCTTTGAACTGAAAAGGATGCTGACCCCTGACCTAAGCCATGAGGTAAACACAAAACAAATACAGAAAAATTATTGACAGAAAAATCGAACGGTTACTTTCAAGAGGCTACAGGTGAAGGTGAATGGGTGTGTAAAAGCAAATATACATCAGACTGACAAAGAAAAGAGCGTTAAAAGATTTTTACTTTTGAACTTTAACTTTATATGCAAAACTGAACTTACTGATAACACACACTAGCCATATTGAACACATGCAACTGTAATGAACCAAATAAAACAGAAAAATGGCAACACTCATTATACTGTGTATAACAGTATAATAACTGTGAGTAACTGTCCCTGCACAGAGCTCATTTCCTGTGGTGCTGTCTTCTGTTTTGAATTCTGATGGACACAGAGATGGATTGGAGAGTGGCCTGAGGCAGGTAGACTCAGGTAGGCCAAGTCCTGCTTCCACAGCAGTGCCAAGATGAACCATAGCAGACTCTTTGAGGACAGAGATGGCAGGAGAAACAAATGGCACTTCCCTTGTCATTCCTTTGCTGAAGCACAGCACTGCTACTGTGAAGAGCAGCGTTTTGTAAAATAAACACTTAATATATTCCTCATTGTCTTAGCAATTACAGCAGAGATATTGCACTGAGCATCAATTTGGATCGCACCAGACCTCAACTGGTCAGCTTCGAACACTGCACTAAGCAGCTCTGCCCTCCTCCTGTATGTTTGATGGGTCACACCATCTGTGGCAATGGCTTTCACCAGCTGCAAGACTGGGTTTTCACTGTCTTTCAGAACAGCATTTTGAAATGTGGAGCTGTCACAGAAGGCACAACATAAGCACTGAAAAAATGCATCAAATGCACAGGTATTGAGCACAGAGATTGTTGATTCCTCTAATCTAATAGGGCCTATTATTAAAAATGTTATTAAAAATTATTAAAATTATTAAAAAATGGAAACCTTCATCAGCCTATTTAATAGGCTTGATGAAGGTTTCCATTTTTTAATAATCCCACCTTCACTCTTTTGGCCCGAAAAGATTCATCTGCATGGAGCCATTCGGTACACGGAGAGAGGGTTTTTTTGGGTGGAACAGCTAGGCCCCTCCAGTTCTCAGCTGCATCTTCATCAGCTGGAGGAATGTTTGTGGCAGCATCAGATCCCACAAACAGGTGAGCATCCATTTTTATTTTGTCTTCTCACTGTGAGTTGTTATGGATCCAGAATTGGCATCTGTGACTTCCAGTGATCCCACTGTTGCCTCATCTTTGGTCTTTTCTTTTGCAGAACAAATCCGCATATTTCCCTCGATGAAGGAAAGATGACAAGCAATAAAGCGATCAACTCGAACAGGCAAGTTTTCATGTCTGAAAAGGCCGTGTTTGATGTTTTTGAACTCAGCTTCAACAGTGGCTCACCTTGCTGTGATGCTGGTGCTTTGGAAGAGAGGGACCATTATTCCTGTCCAGAGTGGCAAGTAACTTGCCAGTCTTATTATATGAGGAATAATCTCAGGGAGAAAGTGAATATTATCTCTATCCCCGTTTGCTGCAGCAAGTGACCTGCTCTCCTCACATATTTCTGTTACCCATTGTCATAGGTCAGTCTGGATCTCATCCACTGAATCCACTCTCCCACTTTCCTCTGTCTGTTCATCTGGAATGATGATGGAGTCTTGAGCAATTTGGGCTTTCAGGTATTTCTTGCACCTTTCTGAAGGAAGAGGGGCTCCAGAACTGTCATCAACTTCTGCCTCACTGAGGGCCACAACAGTGATAGCACGGAGCTGTTTTGCATGGTCCAAACATTGTGACTGAAGAAGTTTTGCTAATGACCTGACAAAGAAATCTTTAACATGATGTGTTTTCTTCTTCAGGTAGTCCCACTGGCATATCATCTTGATGCAGCGCGCAACATCAACCCTGATAAAACAAGGGAGGAGTTTGGCAGACTGGGTTCCAAGAAGGACATGAAAGCATTCATTAAGGTAGGACTTCAGATCAGGATGAGGAGTGAAAACCTTGACCAGAGCTACCAGAATTGCCAGAGAAAAGTCACTCACAGCTTCCTTTGGTACAGGTACACCTGCATGAATCCATTCTGTCAACCAGTTTGCGATGGCATTAACATCATGTTTCTCTGATAGCATTTGCACCACTGGGATACCGGGGAAATTGTTTTCTGTCAGGATACCTTGATAAAGGAAGATAAGGCCAGATTTCCCATTTGGTCTCAGCAGTTTTTTCACAACTAAACCGGTTGCATCAAAACACATAGTTGGGGGAGATTTTTTTGACAATGTCTTGTACACATGAATCTGAGTTTTGACTCTAGTAGTTACAGAAAAACCTGTCCAGTCCAATATCTCGGATGCTACCACTGTGAGGAACACTATATTTTAATAATTGCAGAGATGCAATGGGGTCCTTATCTCCTAATTCCAAGTCTTTTCTCTCTTGTTTGGCTTTTTGCAGAGTGGCCAAATTTAGAAGGTGGCTTGGCTCAGGATCTCCAACATCCATCAAATCTGCTGCCTTTGCTGACCTCCATACAGCTGGTTCCATTCTGCCCTCACACAGCTCTTTAGCAATCTGTTCACGCAGGTTTCCAGACATGAACCGCTTGGAGTGGCCAGTGTGCAGGGAGAGATCTGTATTTCTCATGAAACCACTGGACTATTACTATTACTGTCACATGACATTTCTAACTGGCCATGACACTCCTTACAGTCGCCTCTAATGTTCAGATAATTATTGGTGACAGTTGGATGGACCTTTGCTCTTCGGAACACAAGTGTACATGTATTTTAGATTTTCTTCCATACAAGGTCATTGATGATGTGAGTCCAAGTGCCAGGCTTTAAAATTGTGTATTCTTTTTTTTGAGAAGGAGAAAACTTGTCATTGTATTTAACCTTTTCAGGAATAAATTTAACCCAGTCCTTAAAAGGTACTTCCAAGTTCAAAAGCTTGACAGTTTTCTTGTCCAGGAGAAATGCTACGTGAATCTAACTCTCCTTCACTATTACTTTCCAGATTACTTTCCTGATCAGTGATTTCCAAAGCTGACCAGATGTTGTGTCTATTTAGCTTCACAAAAGTGTACAGGGCCTTTGCTGACATCTTGTTTTCTAGCTGCTGACTCAGCTCTTTCCAGACTGGGGCAGCTGGAATGGCTATTTTGCCATTTTGGACTATGGCCTCTTTTGAATTGCAAAGAATTGGAAAAATGGAAACCTTGTCTACAGATGGCTTTCGAACCATCTAAATAAAAAAAAAAACACACACACTATGTTTAGGACGGAGCAAAAGATGACTTCTGACCTATATATTAAGCCAGGAGAAACCCCTACCCCAAGTTCTCCACCAATCTACACTTTCATATTTTGTTGAATTCTTGTTTTTAAGATGGAGCTATTTAATTTGTGAGTTTTATTGACTTGAGTCTGAGTGTTTAACCCATTAACATGTACTGTACAGCACTTAGGTCCAGTGTACCGGATGTTTTTAAAGTGTTTTAGAAACATAATTTTCATAAAAACATAAAAAGTTTTCTTGGATTTGCAAATTTGTAATTGCTGTATTTTTGAAAATGTTTAACATTGAAAAAAATCACTTTGATCCAGCCATATCATGTATTAACTCAGTAACTAAAACCTTTAAATGTAAGCTTACCTTGTTCAGAAATCAGATTTAACACGCTGTTGTCAGAATCCTTCAGAAATAGTCATGCCAAATAATACTTTTTTCTGCCAAAAAATGTGTATTTGATGCAAAAGACTGCTAGCTTGTTTGTTTTTCGAAAAGTGTTCATGGGAGTGTAAAATGTAGTTTTCAATAGGGTTTTTTTAATCCACTCTAAAAACAATAAATCCTCAAGCATTTGCATCATAGTTTTAGGAATGAAAAATAATTGAAGTAAAGAAATTGAAGTAAAAAAAACAAACAAAAACTACACTCTACAAATTTAGCTGATTAAATACATTAACCCTTGGATGCACAACCTACCAGTACCTACACTCTTCCACGAGTGGGGTCAAAAATGACCCCAAATAGAAACAATGCATTTTGCTATAAACTCAGTTGTTATTCTTCAAAATCTTTAAAACGAAGAGTTGTAATATTTTCATATTTGAGGTATTCCTCATAAAACATGATTGTGACATGAGGCCCTTTTAATTTTTATTTATTTTTTTCATTAATTTTAAGAAATTGCAGTTTTTGTATCAGTTGTATCACTTTTGTATGCTTGCTCGGCCTATAATGCAGAAGCTGGGTCTTCCCTCTGAAAGGCACAAGTTGTTCATCCACTGTAACACAATCACTGGGGATGAATTTCTGCCTGCAGTTGACCAGGAACGGGCCCCATAGAGGAAAGCTGCCATGTGGTTTGTTTTCAGTCCATAGGCTCTGGTCCTCTTGTCATCAAAGTGCAAGAAACGGCGAATATCTTTAAATCTTTGAATTGACATAGTGGCCTTGTACAATGGGTTATGCAGAGGACTCCCAAAAAGCACACCGACTGGTACATCCCAGTTCTTCTCACTTCCTGCAAGAATGGTCAATCAAATGAAGGCCAGGAGCTTTTGTTTGATTACATTTTTCCACTCTTTTCCCCTGTCTGTGGCTACTCTTCGTGCCTCCATGTTTGTGCATGTCAGCACCTCTTCTATTATATTATCAGACATGAACATCTTCCATACATCTATTGGGGAGACAGTACTAAACCCAGGTGCAAGCCCTGGCCGACGAATTCAGAATATTGTGGCTAGAGCAGTAAGAGGGGCTCATTCTGTTAGACTAAATATTTATTTCGTCTTCAGAGGACTCCTCTGTATCTGACTGGCCTTGTTCAGTGGGGGGGGACAATAGTCTGGGTCCTCTATATCTGAGATGTCAGATTCTGAGTCAGTGCCTCCGATGGGCTCTTCATCCCATCCGTCCTGGATCCTTTGTAGGGCCACAGGGATCCTAGCTGGCCTCATAGCAGCCATGTTACTTTAAATATTAAAAAAAAACATCACAAAGTACGATGTTTGAAATGCACAGGAAACTATAAACAGGGCTGCACATAAATGGTCCGCAGGTGCACATTTGCTGTCAAAATAAAAGACGCGTACCAGATAAGAAGTTGGGACGCTCATTTGTGTACATTAGATGTTCTGGAGGAGGACAGACATTTGTTCAGAACTCTTAAAGATGTCGAAGAAGCAAGCTCCGTAAGCAATTAATTCGGTGTTCCTCGACCGCAAAAGAGGCACGTATTCTCTGAATTTCCAGGAATACTTTTATTTTGACAGCGAATGTGCACCTGCGGACCACTTATGTGCAGCCCTGAATATAAATCATGTATGTTACTGTGTAAAAATTAATTCCTGATCCATCAGAAGTGTAAGTGGGTCAGTCCGAGTTGCTAAGAATGAAAGTTCCATAGAAGATTCCATAGGAACTGCTTGGGGTCATTTTTGACTCCACTTGTGGAAGAGTGGGGTAGTGATACAAAAACTGCATTTTTTATAAATTAATGAAAAAATAAATAAAAATGCAAATGGCCTCATGTTACAAACATATTTTATGAGGAATACCTGGAATATGAATATATTACAACTTTGCATTTTAAAGATTTTGAAGAAAAACAACCCATGGGGTCATTTTTGACCCCACGTGTGCGTCTAAGGGTTAAGAAAAGTTTATTTTAACAGAAATTTATTGAACAAATGAAAAATACAAAGCAAAAAGTCATTTGAAATTTTTTTTTTCAGCATTAATACCATAACAGCACATCTCAGAAACCGTAGCAGCACAAACGCTAATTTTACTTGCACAAATCTGCACAAACGTAGCACTACAAAAGGAGACCATTTTGGTCCGATTTGGAAGAGTCTGGGGGGATGGTGACGTCATCAGCCAAAAATATAACTTTTAATATCTCAGAAACCGTGGCAGCACAAACAATAATTTTACCTGCACAAATCTGCACAAACGTAGCACTAAAAAAGTAGACCATTTTGGTCTGCTTTGGAGCAGTCTGGGGGCCGACAATAATGCTGCCATGTGCAGCATTATTGATGAACTAGCATAGTTTAATATTATGTTCTTTCTTTTTTGTTGTTTCTTTGCTGAACTCTGTAAATAAGGCACTTTCGTACATGGTATACAGAATAAAATAAAGTTTAATATCTGAAAAACCATAGCAGCAGAAATGCTAATTTTACCTGCACAAATCTGCACAAACGTAGCACTAACCGCTCCCCCTATTTGCCTTTACGTTTCAAGTGGGTGGGGGGTCAGTTTCACTCTGCTCAGAAAGTGATAGCTGTCCGCGGGAGCGCGCGCAGCTGCTTAAAGCTATAGCGCCCAGATTACTTACAGCTACTTCCGTGCAACTGATATAAGGTGCGGTAAACTAAACACAGCTTCAACCGTCTGTTTGTTGAAAAATAGTAACGCGACCGCACCGCATTTTCTTGTTAGTAATGGTAACGGCTAAACGTCTTCATGGGGACGTAACAATGTGGGGGCTCGTCCAGAATATGAATGGAAGGTACAGCGATTAGTACGTTTAATAAGTTTTGGCGTGTTGTTTGCCAGTCGTTTGATTAGTTGTATTGTATCTCTCTCCAGTTAGCATAGGGGAGTGTGTAGCTAATCCTGGGTGGGGATTTGTTCTCTGTCCAGTTGGAAAGGGAGGATCGTGAGAGGGATGTCCAGCTGAAGAAGGAGTTGGAGCTTAAGCGTTTAGAGGCAGGGCTTGCCAGAGCCAGGGAGGTTGAATTGAAAAAGGTGGAGGCAGAGACAACTGTCAAGTTGCGACATTTGGTACTCCAGCAGGCTTCCCTTCCTGCGACTGCCTCCATTCGGCAGGCAGACGCACTGTTTGATGTCGTCTGGTTCCGGTGTTCTGCGACACTTAGGTTGACAGTTACTTCGAGTCATTTGAGCGAATAGCCACAGCCTTGCACTGGCCAAGGGATTCGTGGGCTATTTTGCTACAATGTAAGCTGGCAGGTAAAGCTCATGAAGTTTGTTCCTCGTTGTCAGCTGAGGACAGCCTGGACTTTGACAAGCTGAAAAGGGCTATCCTGCTGGCTTATGAGCTGGTCCCAGAAGCTTACAAGCAGCGTTTCTGGGGATTGAAAAGGGGACAGGGTCAGTCCTATCTGGATTTTGGAAGTGTCCTTTTCGATCGGTGGTGTGTGGCCTGCAAAGCTACTGACCTGGCTTCGATCCGTGAACTAATTCCTAATCATAGAGGAATTTAAGAACTGCATTGCTGAGCGCATTGCAGTATATATTAATGAACATAAGGTTTCCTCGCCACAGCAGGCTGCAACGCTGGCTGATGAGTTCGTGCTTGTCCATAAAACCAGTGTCAGTAGGTATGACCGACGCGATGCCCCAGTGAAGGCTAGCGAGGTGCCAGCTGTGCAGTACCCAAAGAGTGAGGTACTTGTGTCTCGTCCCAAGGCAGACCGAAAGTGTTTTTTCTGTTTTAAGTCTGGCCACTTGATCGCAGATTGTGAAGCTTATAAACGGAAACAATCAGTCTCAACTTCACGTAAACCAAAAGGGGTGGGGCTGATTAAAACCATGCCTCCTGTCAGTAGGCCCACCTCCCCGGAGACCCCAGATAAATGTTTTAAGCCTTTCATTTTTAAGGGGACAGTTTCGCTGTCTGGTAAGCCCGGGGACGAGCGTAAAGTGCCCATTCTGCGTGATACTGGTGGCTCACAGTCCCTCAAACAAGCTAGTGTGCTTGAATTTGATGAGAAGTCTGACTGTGATGCTAGCATCATCGTAAGAGGTGTTGGGATGAATTTTGTGCCTGCTCCCCTTCATTGTATTTGGGTACAGAGTGAGCTGGCGGGTTTTTTTCAGTGGCTGTGCAGCCTTGTTTTCCAATTAATGGGGTGGATTTTATAATGGTAAATGACATAGCGGGTGGGAAAGTTTATCCTACCCCTGAGCAATGTTCCCTCTAATTTTTCATGTGTCTGAGCGAACGCACAAACTCCCTGAGCGGACACTTGGACCACTGTGAGCAACAGCAGACGTGTGCACTGTGGTCACGCCAGCATCAAATCCATCCCAGTTACATGGTTTATTAAAATAATAATAAGTTACAGCATTTACATTTATGTTAGACTACTTTTAATTAACTGCTTTAGCCCACTAACAATGAAAATTTGAAAAAATCTTGTTCATGACCTGTGTAGTATGTCAACACTATTGGAAGTAAAAATAACTTGAACTCCAATTTTGAATCTCCAATCTTTCTTTTCTTTTTTTTTTAAAGCTCTGACTTGTATTATGAGTATGAGTCTGCGGTCTGGGAGAGACTCCTGTAACTCTCTTTCTGCAAAATACAGTATATAATGACCAGTGTTGGGCAATTAATTATAGTTACTTTTTTGAAGAAGTAACTATATAATTAATTGCCCAACATTGGTCATGCAAACAAAGTTTTTTGCAGCTGTTTACCTAAAAATGCAGCCAAGGCGGGTTTTTAAAAAAAATAAACATTTCAAACTATTTACAGAACAATCAGCTGTTCTGCATCACATTTGATGCCACACAAATTATTTGCGCCACTCCAAAAAATAATTTCTGTCCACTATGAGATGAAGGAGAACAACAGCCTGATACCTGCGGGCCTGACAACAGGAGATGTATCACTGCTGTAACACCTGTAACATTCAGCAGTCGCCTCATTGTTCTGACACACTCAACAAAACTATTGACTACATTACACACTAACTACACAAGATTTGCGCTAAACGTCGCAAATCTCTCACATCTCAAAACACCGCCGTCACTCCTAAAACTTCCTTCCTCCCTAAACAACTAAATGCCATGTTGCCATGTCATTTTTTTGATTGGTCGACATGGTACATTTTTCGACCAATTGGAAAGGGTGGGGGGTTTTTTTGGGTTTGTTTTTGCTCACAGGCGGAGAGTGCTTTCCAGCGTTTTCCTTATAAAACACTGGTTTTACCGAAGAAAACCAAACATTGTATATATTTTTATCATAACTCTGGTTTTAAGTGGCCTATCAACACAATTTAAAAACTGGTATAAAGTCCACACTTTTTCCGTCAACTGTTCGGTCTGTCCTGCTCACATCTCCAATGGTTGTACACGTTGTCATTAACGTGGCTTCACTCCACATCAGCCACGCCGCTTCGCCAGCTAAAACACCGGTGTCGGCACATAAGGACGCTGTCATAGCCTGTCAACGACGTTCATTAGCTGCGTATATACGAATGTGAATCGCGTGATTGGCTGGACTATGGGATAAATTGGCATCGTTCTAATCCCATAGGGGAGCAGCCAGTCACTTACTGACTAACACTGCAAAACAGAATTGTTAACGTATTTACTTTAATTTCAATTTAGGTTAGTTTTTTTTTTCTGCGCAACGCAGATTTTTTGTGCGCGGAGACCGTGCCAGCAGTGCGCAATTGCGCACGTGCGCAGCTTAGAGGGAACATTGCCCCTTAGGTGACCAACAATCCTGTTGTAGAGCCTGTTTTAGATGCCCTGAGCCAGCAGCACCCAGATGTGCTCCCTGTGAACGTTCTTACTTGTTCTCGTGCCCAGCAACAAGGTGGGGGGGGGGGGGGTTGATTTGTCAGGATCAGTGATTGGCTCTATTCTAGAGAAGGATGTGATGCCCTGTACTGATGAAGGAGATAATGGAGCCTTAGAGTCGGCTCAAAGTGTAGTTGAGCCAGCTCCTGAGTCTGAAGCTCCTTTTCTGCTCACTTGGGAAGCACTTGTGGAGGCTCAGAAAGAGTACCCTTCATTAGTCAAGTGCAGCTCAGGATGATGGTGGTGAGGGGAGCAAGAAGCAGACATTTTTCATTTGGGAAGGTTTATTGATGCGCAAATGGACCCCAAGGCCTGGAAAGACTGGAGTACAGTGCGGCAGATAGTGGTTCCGACAAGTCTGCGGCACAGTTAGCACATGATCATCAATGGTCAGGTCATTTGGGTGTCACCAAAACGTATGACCGTATACTGCAGCATTTCTTTTGGCCGGCAATGAAAGCAGATGTAGTGCAGTTTTGTAACACCTGTCACATTTGCCAGCTTGTGGGTAAACCGAACCAGGTGGTGCCCCCCGCCCCTCAACGTCTTATCCCTGCTGTCGGTGAACCATTTGAGCATGTCCTGGTAGACTGTGTTGGCCCCTTACCAAAGACGCGGGCAGGGAATCAGGTCTTGTTGGGCGATCGTGGCTCAAGAGTTGGCAGTTTGTCTTGTAATCGGAAGGTTGCCGGTTCGTTGTGTTCTTGGGCAAGACACTTCACCCGTTGCCTACTGGTGGTGGTCAGAGGGCCCGGTGGCGCCAGTGTCCGGCAGCCTCGCCTCTGTCAGTGCGCCCCAGGGTGGCTGTGGCTACAACGTAACTTGCCATCACCAGTGTGTGAATGTGTGTGTGAATGGGTGGATGACTGGATGTGTAAAGCGCTTTGGGGTCCTTAAGGACAAGTAAAGCGCTATACAAATACAGCCCATTTACCATGACAGAACAGGCAGACACCGCTGGGATGGCTGTCCCTGGTTCAGCCCCTGCTTCCCTGGTAAGTGTAGAAGTCAAGGGCGATGATGATCTGGGTACCCTTTCCGAGGAACAGCAATGTGGGCGGTTGTCAAATGGGATGGGAATGTTACATCCTGTGAGGCTTTGGGAGTGTGTGGGTGGGGTGTTTGCCCGCTCTCTCCACCTCCTCCTCTCTTGCCACTCCTACCCCCTCTGTCTCTCTCACTCTTCTCTCTCCTCAGGACACAACTGTTTTTGATTAGCCTCGTTTGCCACCAGGGCCCAGTCAGCAATCACCTCTGAGCAGTGTTGGGCAAGTTACTTTGAAAAAGTAATTATAGTTACTAGTTACTTCTTCAAAAAAGTAACTGAGTTAGTAACTGAGTTACAAGATTCTAAAAGTAATTAATTACTTGAAAAGTAACTATTGTGTTACTTTTAAAAAAAATGTTTAACCCTCTGGGGTCCAGGGTATAATTGGCCATTTTTAACTACTTTTGATTTTCCCTCTACATTTCACCTCAAAAACTATTTATTTTGGCTTGTTTGGTATCATTCTTTTCAGCACAACCTCATGTGTCTGAATTTACAGTTATGTTTTCATTTTGACATACTGTATTAACACAATTGAAAGGGGTCCCTTTGAGGGGTCCCGAAAAGCCCTATATAAATTCAATCCATTATTATTATTATAAAACATAAAATCAGAGTAAAAAGTTATATTTTTTACTGTAACAACCACAAACATGTTTAATGAATCATATTTCATAACTTTAAATGCAAATATAAATTGTCAATTTTAAAATCTTATGCACAAGTTTTGCAAACAACAAAGGTTTTAGAGAAGCAGTGTTCAGTTTGAAGAGATTTTACAAAAGAGTATGGGTGAGACAATGATGTTCAGATTTTTAAATGTCACGGGGATTTTCTTAAGAAAATATCCAGGCCTTAAAACCGTCATGGTCCACACTCCAGCCCAGCAGGTGGCGGTAAAGCGCCTTTAAATTAGCTGCAGAAGAAGAAGCAGCAGCTAAACGCGGGATGTCAACAAACGTCTAGAAACTAACTCCTCACAGCGATTCGTTACATTTATTACCCTGACAGTGCTCGCTGCACTATATGAGTGACCTTCGTTGAAATATTGAATGCAGGACTATAGGGTGTCCGCGGGAGCGCACGCAGCTACTTAGAGCTGTAGTGCCCAGATTACTTACATAGACAGCTACTTCCGTGCAACTGATATAAGATGCGGTAAGCTGAAGACAGCTTCGACGTCTGCTTGTTAAAAAAATAGTAATGCGACAGCACCGCATTTTCTTGTTAGTAACGGTAACGGCATTGTAACGATAGAAATAGTAATTAGTTAGATTACTCGTTACTGAAAAAAGTAACGGCGTTACAAGTAGCGGCGTTATTCCCATCACTGCCTCTGAGGCTATATAAGCTGGGGATGAACTGTGAGTGAGGTGGTTTTTTCCCTCTGTGGCTCTACACGTTTTACCGCTAGGTTTTGGACAGACAGCCTCCTTGCAAGTAGTGAGTAGACGGGCTTGTGGGCCCCGGAAGTGTCTCCCCTTGGTGAGGAGTTAAGGAAGAAGTGTGGGAAGTGCCTCCCTTATTTGTTTGGTAGTTTTTTTCTTTTGTTGCTGCGAGTGTTTCCTTTGTTTCTTTGGCATTATTGGTAAAACGGCGTTGCCGGCTCTTAAGTTAAGATTATTTGTAATAAAGCCATATTGTTTGTAATAAAACTATATTATTATAGAACACCTCTGTCTGTTTTCCTTTTCATTCTATTTCTGGACCCATTTGTTACTGGTCCCCACACTCACACCCCTAGACCCCTTCGTGGGGACGTAACAGGCGTTGTAATGATAGAAATAGTAATTAGTTAGATTACTCGTTACTGAAAAAAGTAATGCCGTTACTTGTAACGCCATTATTCCCATCACTGCCTAAAACCAGAAACGATGTAAGCACTGAATGAAAAGAAGCTGCTAGAATCTGAAGATAAAAGTCTTTAACACATCAACCACAACCTGATTCTTCACTATAAGACTGCACTTCAAAAAGCAGTATAATGCAACAGGGAAGCCATTTACTAGAAGAAAACTAAGAGTATTCAAAATTTAAGAGGAACTTACCATCAATTCCCAAAACGTCTTGCTTTTGGTTCTCAGAGCACGGCTCAAATTTGCTGATGATGTCCAGGCAGTGGTCTTTACTCACCTTGGCCATCTATAAAATGTAAAAAAATTCATGTCACAAATACCTCTTTGATCCAATTGGTGATCTGGCTGCACGTTTTTATTTTCATCTTGGCTTCAGGAATCAGCTGTTTGGCAGCTGTCCTCATTGGTCAATCAGATTTCGACCTGACATTTTTACAATGTCTTGACACTGTTAGCGTGTTAAAGGTGTCTTTAAACAAAAGTCCAAAAATAAGACAAAGTTGAACTGAAAAATTGGAAATTGGAAACAACAACAAGTAAAAAAAAAAAAAAAAGTCTTGCATTAAACAGGACATCAAGCATTTTTGTGTGTATATATTTTCATAGGGGGACTAATAATTCTGTTTTCCTCTGTATGTTGTCCTGTAATCACAGGTCAGAAACACTAGCTGTGGTATTGCTGTGTTCAGCTTTTTGTGTCATTTCATATAAAAATGTCAACAGAAAAAGAGTTGGAACAAATGCAGAATGCACTTACTTTCATTTCAATTCATTCCACTCCAATCAAATGTTATCTATATAGCCCCAAATCACGTCACAGCTGGCTCAAGTTGATGTGTAATAAAATAAAAAAATAAAAAAGAACTCTCTCAGACTATCAGGCAGCTTCACTGAAAGATAACTGACTCCATGTTGATAGATCAGGGGTCTCAAACTCCAGTCCTCGAGGGCCGCTGTCCTGAAACCTTTCCATGTGTCCCTGTTGCGCACACCTGAATACAATTAGTAGCTCATTAGCAAGAGTATAGAACAGCGGTCCCCAACCCCCGGGCCTCGGACCGGTACCGGTCCGTGAGTCGTTTGGTACCGGGCCGCGAGAGTTGAGGCTCAGGTGTGAAATGCATAGTTTTCAGGATTTTTATCGGTTTTCAGCATTATTTTGTTATCGTTTTTATCGTTTACTCGGTTTTCCTTGGTCTTTTCACATGTATTATGAATAAATTTTCTTTTTTTTGGTACCGGTACTAGTTTTATTTTGTTGTATTTATCCGCGATACCTTAAAGGCCGGTCCATGAAAATATTGTCGGGCATAAACCGGTCCGTGGCACAAAAAAGGTTGGGGACCGCTGGTATAGAACTTGAACTATAGAACTTGACTGCATGCTGAGGTGGCAACCCCTAACATTCATTCACTCATGAGCTGCTGTAACATGAATCAAATGGCTGAATTGCCTCCTCAGCATGCAGTCAAGTTCTAGAGTCTTGCTAATGACATACTAATTGTAGGTGTGTTGCAACAGGGACACATGGAAAAGTTTCAGGACAGCAGCTCTCGAGGACTGGAGTACAAGACCCCTGCTGTACATGGTGGAACAGTGGTAAGCAATGTTGCCTCACAGCAAGGAGGTCTTGAATTCGACTCCACCATCTGGCCGGGACCTTTACGTTTGGAGTCTGCATCAAGGGAAATTCTATGCACAACAACCCATAATGTCAAAGCTAAGAAAAACAGCTCCATCAGGTTTGAGGTGTGGGCCTTTTCCAAATCGTGTTCGATCAACTTAATTTACTACAGCTGGACTCCAATCACGTTCTAGAAACATCCGACTGATGATCAGTGGAAACAGGATGAACCTAAGCTCAGTCTTGACTGTTATGGCAAAGGCTGTGAATACTTATGTACACACTTTACTGTTGCTTTTTATTTTAATACATCTTCAATAATTTCAAGCAAACTTTTCTCACTTTGTCATTAATGTGTATTGTGTGTAGAAGTTTGAGGTGATAATTTGTAGCTAGACTCACAGAGATGTGCCCACCTGCTATAGTGCAGGATATGGGATTTAAAGCACAATCAGCAACATCTTAGTTTGGCTCTGATCAGCAGTAAACTGACTGGTGCAACTCTATTTTCTAAGTCTGCAGATGAGTCGCATTGTGGGTTTTCACAGTAAAGAACACCACGAGAAATAATTTAAAACAAAAACAAAACAAAACAAATTTAAAAAATAGCCGCTTCAATAAGCAAAGTAACTTTGAGTCCCATTAGAACCAGTTTGTACCTTTTGCTCAGTCTCCAGGAAGCGGGCCAGGTCATCAGTGTTGAGATGGTCCTTGTGGTTGCTGTAGCTGAGCATGAGGAGGTACAGATCCCTGCGGGTTGACATCATCTTGTAGAAGGAACAAAACTCCTCAAAGCCCAGAGTTCCCTGGGTGTCATCTGTGTCTGCCTCCTACGCATCAGGTACGAGACAAATTTCCAGTGTTAGAAAACAGTCTTAATACTGTAATACTGCAATACCTAATACTCTTTATAGTGCTTCAAGCAGGACTACAGGGTTTCCTTGTTTGCCTACTAGATAATAATAAAAGATCAGAATTGATTATTGTGATATTTACAGCTGATTTTGTCTTTTGTCTGCAGAGCAGCTTCATGCACACTGGGCTCACAACATTAGAGACTTATACACATGCTTCTATGGCAGGGGTGGGCAACTCCAGGCCTTGAGGACCAGTGTCCTGCAGGTTTTAGGTGTGTCCTTGAGCCAACACAGCTGATTTGAGAGCTGATTTCTGAAAAACTAGTTCATGCATTTA
This sequence comes from Neolamprologus brichardi, assembly GCF_056152115.1. Taxonomy (NCBI): domain Eukaryota; kingdom Metazoa; phylum Chordata; class Actinopteri; order Cichliformes; family Cichlidae; genus Neolamprologus; species Neolamprologus brichardi. Next base: position 19,335,161 of record NC_142123.1, on the reverse strand, counting down.
TTACCAGCACAGAGGATGTGCTGGTATTGTCTTATCAGGTCCGTGAGATCTTCAACTCCCACCTCCAGCAAAACATCAACAGCATTCTGAAATGGCTGGGGACATTAAGCCCAAACGGACCACGTTCTGCACCTCTATTGTTGAGGCTGCTACAAGGAGCCCAAAAAGGTGAAGGGAGAAGGGAGCCATCAAACTGAAGGAGGAGTCCTACTCGGCTTGGTTACCTAGTGGGACTTTGGACGCAGCAGATCAGCAGACCAAGCCAAATGCTTGAAGAGAAGAACGTTTTAGGAGTGACAATGGTGAGAGAGAGAGAGCAAGTGAGATAGCGAATGATATCAATAGCGAGTTTTGAGATGTGAGGCCAGCAGGTTTCAGCCCTGTGATGTGTTCCTCTGTCTTGTGGTAACTATTACCACAGAAACTATTTTTGGAGTGGCACAAATAAATTGTGTCGCATCTCAATTGTTCTGTAATTTTAGCGGTAGGAATATTTTTAAATGGTTGTCCAAAAAAAAAAAAAAGAAAAAAAGACTTGAGGTATTGGCTTACTTTATGCAGCAGTTTTTTAATTTACAAATTACAGTTGCATTTCAAGTTATAAAGATGATTCAATAAACATATTTGTGGTTTTTACAGTAAAAAGAAAATCTAACCATTTCCTACTCAGATTTTTTGTTTTTTATGTGGTTTAGATCAGTTCTCTACAGTATGTATATGTAACTATAAATTTAGACATGTGAGGATGTGGTGAAAAGAATGATATCAAATAAGGCAAGCTAAATAGTTTTTAAAGGTAAAATCAAAAGTAGTGAAAAATTGCCCCACTGGGTAAATAAACGCTGTCTTTAAGGACAAGAGCTTATTCATTTGTAACCCGGGCATGTAGTGGTACTCGTATCAGCAAATACCTTGACCCATGGTGTTCGTATGGAAAAAGTTAAATGGATGCACACCCACCTGCCCTGTTCCACAGTGGTTCACTGCAACTTTTTCCCTCTAACAAATTTTACTGAAAATTCACTTGCTAGTTTCCCAAATAGAGAAAAGTAATGTTGTCTGATACAATACTACTAATACATCCATGAAAATGTTTAGTTATTTATGGTTAGATTTGATGATGAAGTCTGTGGTGGACTGGTCTACCCTCATTTACATGACTGCACTGCTTTATCTGTTCTCTCTGTGTGCCTTTTACTGTTCATTCTTAGTGTGGTAAAGTATATTCAGTAACGTGTGGAATGTGATCATATGTAGTATCGCTACACACTGAGAAAGAGGTAAGGACACTATTATTTATCTTCATTGTAAGTAGATTAAACCAAAGAATGAGTTTAGAGATCATTAACACACAAATCCTCATCAGTGTCAGAACACACCTGCAATACGCCAGAGGCCATCTGTGTCCCAGCAGCACCATATGGCTGACTGTCAATAGATCGCTTGACTTAGTGACAGGAATCCAGCTAAAAGGGCCAAATCAACCTTCAGCACACTAATCCTTTAGCCAACATCTATATTAGTTACAGTCTGTTCCCTGCTCACTCACATACTGCTGTCTCATGTAACCTAGTAACACCTTTCTTGACCTGGATTGACAGTGGATCGTATTTTACACATTTTACAAGCTGTATTAGCTTTTGCACTAGCAAGCTTAGTAAGTCATGGATCACATCTACTTGTAGATGCTGTTGCATTGCTGTAAGTAAATTAACCAACAGCCTCTGGAGTGAGTTTTCTTTAAAGGAATACTACAACCGTTCACTTTATACATGGGAATTAATTTGTACCAAATAATATCAAATGTGGACATTTTAATTTAAAAGCATAATCTGCCCCCTGGCTCTCAGCCTCATATCCAATGCATTGAATAATTTACCTAATCTTATAAAGCTGGCCAGTGCAGGGAGATCGAGGTTGGATATGGATACAGGTGGAATATTTTTGCATCAGAAGACGCGAAAGCGGGCAAGAGTGCAGCAGAAGATGATGGTGGTGCGTGTTAGCAATTTCAAGCTGTTAGTTCGACCCCTGGCCTCTCCAGTCTGCATGCCAAATATCCAAATATACAGTGGGGCAAAAAAGTATTTAGTCAGCTACCGATTGTGCAAGTTCCCCCACTTAAAATGATGACAGAGGTCAGTAATTTGCACCAGAGGTACACTTCAACTGTGAGAGACAGAATGTGAAAAAAAAATCCATGAATTCACATGGTAGGATTTGTAAAGAATTTATTCGTAAATCAGGGTGGAAAATAAGTATTTGGTCAATAACAAAAATACAACTCAATACTTTGTAACATAACCTTTGTTGGCAATAACAGAGGTCAAACGTTTACTATAGGTCTTTACCAGGTTTGCACACACAGTAGCTGGTATTTTGGCCCATTCCTCCATGCAGATCTTCTCAAGAGCAGTGATGTTTTGGGGCTGTCGCCGAGCAACACGGACTTTCAACTCCCGCCACAGATTTTCTATGGGGTTGGGGTCTGGAGACTGGCTAGGCCACTCCAGGACTTTCAAATGCTTCTTACGGAGCCACTCCTTTGTTGCCCGGGCGGTGTGTTTTGGATCATTGTCATGTTGGAAGACCCAGCCTCGTTTCATCTTCAAAGTTCTCACTGATGGAAGGAGGTTTTGGCTCAAAATCTCACGATACTTGGCCCCATTCATTCTGTCCTTAACACGGATCAGTCGTCCTGTCCCCTTGGCAGAAAAACAGCCCCATAGCATGATGTTTCCACCCCCATGCTTCACAGTAGGTATGGTGTTCTTGGGATGCAACTCAGTATTCTTCTTCCTCCAAACACGACGAGTTGAGTTTATACCAAAAAGTTCTACTTTGGTTTCATCTGACCACATGACATTCTCCCAATCCTCTGCTGTATCATCCATGTGCTCTCTGGCAAACTTCAGACGGGCCTGGACATGCACTGGCTTCAGCAGCGGAACACGTCTGGCACTGCGGGATTTGATTCCCTGCCGTTGTAGTGTGTTACTGATGGTGACCTTTGTTACTTTGGTCCCAGCTCTCTGCAGGTCATTCACCAGGTCCCCCCATGTGGTTCTTTGCTCACCGTTCTCATGATCATTTTGACCCCACGGGATGAGATCTTGCGTGGAGCCCCAGATCGAGGGAGATTATCAGTGGTCTTGTATGTCTTCCATTTTCTGATGATTGCTCCCACAGTTGATTTTTTCACACCAAGCTGCTTGCCTATTGTAGATTCACTCTTCCCAGTCTGGTGCAGGTCTACAATTCTTTTCCTGCTGTCCTTCGAAAGCTCATTGGTCTTGGCCATGGCGGAGTTTGGAGTCTGACTGGTTGAGGCTGTGGACAGGTGTCTTTTATACAGATGATGAGGTCAAACAGGTGCCATTCATACAGGTAACGAGTGGGGGACAGAAAAGCTTCTTACAGAAGACGTTACAGGTCTGTGAGAGCCAGGGATTTTCCTTGTTTGAGGTGACCAAATACTTATTTTCCACCCTGATTTACGAATAAATTCTTTACAAATCCTTCCATGTGAATTCATGGATTTTTTTTTCACATTCTGTCTCTCACAGTTGAAGTGTACCTCTGGTGCAAATTACTGACCTCTGTCATCATTTTAAGTGGGGGAACTTGCACAATCGGTGGCTGACTAAATACTTTTTTGCCCCACTGTATGCAGGTTGTTCCCCGATGCATTAAACTTGTGAATCCCAGACAGCATAGGGGGGGGAATAAACAGTCCATTTAGAATTTTTTACTTGAATTTTCCCCACAGACAGAACTATAAGTCTCTATATTTTAAATTGTGACAAAACACAGGCCAAAGCTCAGATGGGTTTTACAGACCGTCACTCACAGGACAGATCTGGTGGAAATGTGCCATCCAAGGTTGAAGTAGCTCCACTACACCAGTGCTGGGCTTGATAAGTTCAGGGTAATTGTAAACAGGTGACCATTTAAAACAATGAAATGCAGAGTTTCCAAACTTTCTTAGCAGTGTTAACAACATTTTTGACCATGCAATCCTATTGGTTGATTACAACTCAAAAAACACTACCTGTCTAATGACTGTGCAAATGCAAAGAAAGCTCACATTGCAGTATCAGATGGTTTATAACAGTCATAGTTTCCGGAATTAGTGCCCATAGATGTCAATATGATGTCACTCCCTGCCATACATACCTACTCATTATTACTAAATACTCAGCAGTAATGGAGCACAGATATCTTGGGCCACATAGGAAGCCATATTATTTGTCAGTTACTTGCATTAAAATGCTCCAACAGGAACCAGCAGCACAAAGAGATTTGGAGAAGTGCCTCAAAAGAGTTATATATGATCCATAGGCGTAAACCAAGATGTAGAACCACAAACTAAGATGCAGTGGAAGCTCAGATGTCCCAGTTTTACACTGGAAATTGAATGCATCTTACATTTGTGGATCTGTGAGAAGATGGCAGCATTAAATTTGTCTCAAAACAGATGGTGGACACTGTGCGTATCAGGCGATTCGTCCACACATATTTAAGGTTTTGTAAGTGACCGAGAGAGATCCTGCGTGTAGTTTTACACATTTGTACGGTTTTCAGAAGGTAAAATGATCAGATTTATGAGCTGAACTTAATAAACCGTACGTACACAATCAGAATTTATTGTTTGGCTGTACAAATTTTTAAAATTGTTTTTGCAATTTTGCGTAATGATTTGTGTAAAGATTTCTTTCCATGAGTCCACTTCAGTGACTGATTGAGGTGAGGCCCAGCCACAGGGTTAGCACATGATGACTGTAGCTCTGACTGTGAGAAAGATTGATTTCAGCAGCTGCTGACAGAAGACACGTTTTCCATTCACAGTGCTACAATAAATCAAAGTGCTATTGGTCTTTAAACACCTCACTAAACCATGTGCCCACCCATGCTTTTGTGTCCTGTACGGTCCTCCTGAGTCTGGAGGTCACTCAGGTTAATTTGCTCTGTACCTTGAACATCTGTTTGACCTTCTGTCGGGGCAGGTTGACATTGAGTTTGTGCAGGAGCTGGAGAACTTCGCTGATGCTTAAGCTGCCATCACCATTCTTATCAGCCTCTGTGAAGGTCTGCTTTAGCCATGTGGTGACACTCTGGTTAAGGAAAGTAACCACAACAGTTCAGCACATTTATCGTTTATAACCAGAGCAGTGTAACGTCAGTGCAATGGCTCAGTTCAGCCTGTCAATGCTTTAAATTGCCCTCTATTTATGTTTTGAAATTCTACAGTATGTAACATATGCAGTTACACGATACAGGTGAAGAGGCTGAAAGTAAACAGTACAATGAAAAGGATATTGGTCACGGGTGCGCTGCCTCTTAGCAAGGCTGTCCTCATCACTGATCCCAGCCACCAGGTACTTGAGGCCTGTGATCCAAGTGCGTGCCTCCTCACCAGTCGTGGACACCAGGTCCAGGGACTCCATGTGTTCTCCATAGTAGAGGCTGAAGCAACAGTTTGGGTCAAAGCTGCCCTCTGCATAGCGCTGGAAGATCTCAGACTGCTTACCCTCACACACCTCCCGGATGGAGTCGATGGAAACTGTTGGGGGACACAACAAGTCGGTGAGTTAGCGGTAGAAGGTAACTTTAACACAGTATGGGAGTAAACCGACCATGAGGTATAATAATAATATTCATAATAATAATAATTTGATGTACTCCAGCTGTTGAGTCATTTGTTCTTGTGTATCGTTTTTCTAACTTTATTTTGAGCCTTGCTCTTGCTGGGTTGTGTATGCTGCCATCTGGTTGTTAGTGTTCTTTGCATACCTCACAGGGGGAGTTACTATAATAAATTCAAGTTCTTCTTATTGCTATAATTTTATAAATTATGCACAAGCGTAAACTGTGTCCAGAGTGTTGAGCATTAGGAGAACGTCTGGAATCAGTCAGTTGTCCGGTCCTTGGAGGAGGACAGGTCACAACTTTCCCATTTATACGCTTGTACAGCTGGCTGTATTTCACCTACAGTTCAGCATTTTAACAGCTCAGGATTGGTTTAAACTCCGAAACAAATAAAGTTCAGTTAAGTGCCTGTGCTCTCTGATAGAACAGGCCCTTAATTACTGATAACATTCAAATGTTAAACAAATGGTGCTTAGTTCTGACCACATCACAGACAGAATCTCTGTCCTCAGGTCGTCACACTGCTGCTTTGTAAAACAACAACAATCTGTAGTAGATGCTCTGATGCAGAAATAGGAGCATCAGAGCATCACATGACTTCAGTTTCCTGATGGAAGGAACCACTTATTTTCTCTTCTCCTGTAATTTTGTCTGCTGCATTTCTTTGTTTTCTTAATTCTGGTTTGTTCTGAGGTTAACTGCTAACTTAATTGTAAGCATATTCCCATGTTTTTGCCACTCAGACACTGAATTTGTGTGGCTTGTTCACTTTTTGCAAGAGAAACGTCTTTGCTGGGAACATCCATTGGGGCTAATGACATCTTCTTTGTCCACTATTGTGCAACTTTAGTGACACAGTATAAAGTAAGTATAGGAAATGTAAGCAGAAATGTAGCCTTAGTAGTGTTTACCCTGGAAATGTGAAGTACAACACGAGTGCTTAAATGTTTAGTTTATAAATAACAGTAAGTTAACCTCGTACGTTGTTAGGAGCCTGCACAGTATCGTCATATAAATAAAACTCTTTTCTACGTGGGGTGGGGCTTTTTTTACCACTTACTTCAACCCATCTCTTCTGTCATGCAGCCACATCAGTAACTTCTATGAAGCATTTGCACTTCCTGTAATATGGAGTGCAGCAATCCTCAGCTGAGTGTTGAGTGGCTGCACTTGTAATTGTTTATGCCACTAGTGTTGTTAGTCTGGTGTTTTTACTTTCAGCAGGAACAGCTTCCTGGCATATTTTAAACAGTATTGTGCTTTGGTGGAGGCCTGACCTCTTGTAGCTCTGGTCATCAGAGGCTGACAGGTGGCTCTTCCTTTGAGCCATGTTTGGGCTAAAGACACGCTGACACCATGTAATCGACTGATTTGTCAGTAAAAATGAATACAGCATGACACATCCCCATAATCAGTTACAGAAGATGCTTAAAGTTAGTGGTACTTTACATGTTACTGCTACTCCTGTTAGCCTAACAGTCTGCTGATTGGCTTCAGCATGTGACACTGAACCAGTGGGTGTGTCTGTGGGCCGGTCACTGCTGTAGACCACAGCAAGGCTCGCAAAATTTCAAAATCTCTGGTAGCCCTTCGGGCAGGCATTCTTCAGTTTTTGGTAGCCCAAAATAAATTTAAGTAGCCCGAATAAAAAAGAAAACAATATTTTTATGTTTTGTTTCCATTACAATATTATACATTAAAGTATAATATTGTAATGGAAACAAAAATTCATCAAAAAAAAAATTGTTAAAATAAAAATCACAACAACTGTATAAAAATTACAATCATCAACTCAAATACTTGGTTCAAATTGAACAGAAATTTCTATGAACTTGTAAGAACTGTGTAGAACATGAATCAGTCTGTGTCAGATCCTGAATCTGAAATTTCCACTGAAGTCACTGGTAAGAAGTAAGTGGAACCAAGATCTAGGCTATTTGCTTTTTGAAGTTTGCAAAGACTGCTAAATTTTGCCAGTGGTAGTTCACTCTTTGCAATATAGCACGCTGTTCTAAACAGCTTTTTCATGAGTTCTTGTTGTGCTTGGTTTATTTTTAGTATGTTTTTTGCAATTGCTGTTTGTTCTGGGAAAGATACTGCAGACTGGGCAATAATGCATTTCTTGCATTTCTCATGGGTTCTGATGGGGTCTTTCTTAAAATTACTGGTCCCAGTAACAAAGGCGCTTGTCGACTCAGAAATCAAATGAAACTCACAACACACCTGGCAGAACATCATGTTATTTAGCTTGTCATATTCCAGCCACAGAAATTATTTTGTCCATGAAACCAAAAAAGCTGCGCTTTCTTTTTGCCTCATAGTCTGATTTGTCATAACTTTTCCGTTTTGTGGTAAGCTTTTCTTTGGCTGCCCCTTCTTCACCCTGACCTGTCTTATTTGGCTGAGCAGAACTAAAATACCAGCATAAATCCTTCTGCTTTTACACACGTACTTACATAACGGTCAGCGATTCTTTGCGCACTCAACCTCTCACATGTTTAAGCTTGCTGCGAGAGATTTCACTTGTCGCGTTTGAATAGTAAGCTAATGAGTGATAAAACGAAGTCAGAGGAATTGGTGCGCAATTAATCGTCACGCACCAATCAGTGCTGCTGCTCTCTACACACCTTTCGCGCGATCGCGAAATTAAAGTGAAAGCAAAACACAAGCGCAAATTCAAACGCGATTTCAATATGTCACATATTGACAGTGGCTCATCGATGCCAATGACATAATTACTCAGCTACATTGGCGAAAGAATGCAAAAGCATAGACATATATTTTCCTTCCTACGATAGCCCGACAGGCAGGGCTGAGTTAGATTTTGGTAGCCCGACTGGAGAAATCGCTAGCCCCGGGACGTCGGGCTAGCGATTTTGCAAGCCCTGCACAGAGCAGAGCTCTGCACCTGAGCTGAATCAATGAAAAACTGCATTATTCAATTTGAAAACGGTTTTTTTTGTATTGTTTTTTTTTTTGAAAGGATGTTCTCCCACCACCACAACCCCCTCCCCAAAACAACTAATAAATAAATAAATAAATAAATAAAGCTCTAATTGTTTTTAACTTTCAAGGGAGCATGTGTGTTATTTTGTGTGTAGGACACTCTGCGGGCAGATTAAAGCTGATGAATAATTAAGTTGACTTAAGAAGCTCATTAAATCCAGGGATGGAGCAGGCAGAGCAACAGGGAACCGAGTCCCTAAGCTGCTATGAGACCTCATTTCTACTGAGAGCTACTGCTGAAAATCCCCTTTGATTCCTTTCTAAAACACTAAAATCTTTTTTGTTGTTGTTGTTTTCTTTTGGATTGGAAGTGTTTCAGGCCGTTGGGGAAATTTATTGGAGCAAGAGTTAAACCTATAAGACCTTTAAAGCCTGAAACAGTGAAAGGTAAACAGGGGAACAATGTGCACTTAACCATGAATCTGTCAAAGATCTTTGGAGATGATCTGCTGTTTCTAGCTGAGCAATTAAACTGAAGCAGATCTGAGACGCTGAGCATGTATAAAAGTAACCTCATATATTACTATTGTGACTCGTACCTTTCTGACCCCAACTGGTCATGGAGGAAGCAAAACAATTACCAAAAGGTCTCAGAAGCACATGATAATACTATTGTGCCAAAAATTAAAAGAAACATATGGAACAATAGTCCATAACTGGCTTCTTATTAACAGCCAAAGCTTTTTTAATGGGCCGATCCATTATGCTGTTCGACCAGCTTTGCAAAGCTTGCCCATCCTCCTCCTTAGTCTTCAGTCTCAAAGGCTGTCATTCTCCACTTTTCATGTAACTTATATAGAAGCTTTACTGAGGGGACTGTGCACTTCTCGAGCTTAAGTAGTCAATGCTTTACAAGCTGCTGACTCAATCTGAGGCCATTTGAATGCTTTATACTCTTCAAACGCTTTATCCTTGCACTGGATTCTGCAATGACCAGCTACTCTGTTTTAGCTTTCAGCTGTTTAGCATGTAATATCTTCCTCCTTGTTTACTTCAGACTTAGCTAAGAAATAATATTATGAATCTTATTCACTTTTTTATACTTAATATTCATGGATTGTGCTGTTGATATCCACTTTTCTGTATTTTCTATAAACTCTGGTATTGCTGCTAATTTGGGCCTCCTCCAGTTACATTGATCTGCTTATCTTTAGGTCTCTTTTGTTATCCACCTGAAATCAGTTCTTATTTCTTCTTTCAACTTAGTTTGTGTCTATTGTGCTAACACTATTGTTGCTACTACTAGGCCGGTCTGTGTTCAGCTTTCAGAATGACATGCAGGAATAAATCTTCTCATATATTCTTTTAACATATTTGCTTAAAGTTACATTTGGTCAAAGTGCTGGTGTTGTATAAAAGACTGTACACTGCCACTCAGACTATAAATATATGATCTTTCAGAATATAATTCTTTGTCCGTATTGCCCGGCCTTATGTTGTATCCTTCACTGAAGATGTAGCTCACACTCAGGACGATCGAGCTGAGATATCTTTGCAAGGACAACATGTAGAAATAGCTCTGAAATTTAAATAAAGCCTCACCTCTCACTAAAAATATGGTTCCAGTAGCTTCAGGCACAACGTTAAGGCCACCTGCCAATATTATGTTGGTCCATAGTTTGCTGTCACTACACCCCTAAAGGTGTGCTCAAACACACCTTTGTGGGGCCTCCACAGATTGTTCAGGACATCCTACAGATGCTCAGCTGGACTGAGATGATGGAATTTGATTTGAAGGCCAAGTCAGCACCTTGAACTTCTTGTTGTTCTCCTCAAACCATTCTGAGAACGTGGACGGCACAACCCAAGGTTCCCCAGCAGAACATTGCCCAAAGCATCCCGATGTACGCCCTCTTTACTGTAATACTTCCTGGTCCCATGTGTTCCCAGGTAATACACACATGAGGTTAAGTGAAGTCCTAATAATCACATGCCAATTGCAGGCGTTTCCTGTCTGCAGCTATGCAACCCCATGTGCAAACCACGATGGACTGTGTATTCTGACAGCTTTCTATCAGAACCAGCAGTGAGCCTTGGCCACCCATGACTCTGTCAACTATGGTTGCTCTATTGGACCCTTTTTGATACTGACAATGGCAGAATGTGAATACCCCACAACAGCTGCAGTTTCAGAGATGTTCACACCCTGTCATCTAGCCATCACTATTTAGCTTGTGCCAAACTCATCCAAATCCTTATGCCTCCCCATTTTTCCTGCTTCTAACATGAACTTTGATAATTTATTCAGTTTCTTGCTGGTGCCGTGATGAAAAGATGATCAGTGTTATTCACCTTACCTGTCAGTGATCATAATGTTACGCTTGATCAGTGTATATTTGAAGTCCCACAGTAGCGACACACAGCTTTCTTACTGTGCCTTTAAGAAGACAACACTCACTCTTGGCCTTTTCATTCTTGCGTGACGGCCTCCAGCGGATGCAGGACTTGTGTTCGTCCAAATAGAAGAACCGCACGAGTCCCTTGGAGCTGCCGCGGAGCTTCAACATCTGGGTCCCCATCTGCATGGAGCTCATGCATTTCTCCACTGCAGGCAAGAAAACACAAAACAAAACAGACAGACGAAAACACGGAATATTGTCAGAAGGGAAACTGCTGGAATGTGCACTGAAATTCACAGGAAAGCATGAAACAGAAATGTACATACACTGCATGTTTTCATTCAAGAAGTATGTATGTGCACATGAATATATGTGTCGTTCATCAAAATCCATCAGAATTGTAAAGCAAAGCAATTGTTTCCTCCAAAGCAAGTGAATGGTGTGGTAATCACAGTAGAGCCACACTAGATGGTGTGGGAACCACATGTCCCTGTGCTGTGGTTACACCCCGCCTGACCACATCAGTTTCATTTTTCTGTAGCATCCACTGTTTTCACAGCAGCATGCAGGAAACTAGGCCACATCCGCATTCACACATCCACACCATGTTAGGACACCTAACATGCTTGTTGCATTAGTAATGCTGCATTGAAGGTAATGTGAGGCAGGCAAACTGTTTTTATTAAAAAAGTGGGAATCTGTCCTTAAAAGTGTTCGTGCTATAAATTCTCACCAAAAATATGCAGATGGTGTTTGTACAGCAGAAACGGAGCTGTGGTCATACAGACGACCCACTGTGATCATGGAAACTAATGCACTGGATAATACTGTGTGGCAGAGAAGAAGTGAGCGGCCTCTTGGCTTTAAGCAAACACAAGTTTTATTTTTTTGAAGAATCAATAGTGAAGCCACAACAATGTCCACAGACCAATGCTTCATCACAGCATGCCTATTGAGCTGCACCACTCACACATTTGTCACACCATACACCAGGAAACAGCATTGATTTCTGTTTTTCTGATGAAAGATTTTTGTTACAATTTAGATACAAATTTTGAATGTCTGTTTTACAGTAACAGTCAAGCCATTCTAATGCTCTGTGTTGTCAATAAGTCTAAGTGTCAAGTGTAAAATATTTTCAATTGTTCAAAAAAACGAAAAAAACAAAAACAAAACACCTGACTCGAGCCATATCAAGCTAGCAAATTGCTCCCGTAACATAATCAAGCTGTGAGATTTTTACTGTACTCCACATGGCAGAGCTACATAAAACCCTTACAGTAGTACTTACAGTAACACTAGCACAGTTGTGTGCTATGTGTGCTGTGTGTAAGCCGGCTGGTATGCTGCAGCTGATAAAATGTGATGTGTTTTTTCTTTCCCCCTATGACATATTGCAACATATTGAGCAGATGTCACAGATTTGGCATGAATGCATGAATTAAAGAAATGTTACAGCAAATCAAATCATGTGCACATAGTATTTCAGGACAACGTTAACTACTCAAAGAAAGCATACACATTTTGCATGTTGTTGAAATTTTAAACATATGTTTTATGGCTCTGAGTTGGCCTGAATGTGTGCACTGTGCTTTCATGAGCTTGAGGCATCACAGCAGGATAAAATCATATAAGGTAGGTCATCTTTTAGTCCATTCTTATAATGCCCATCTTAGACTTCTGTAGAGAACCTTTGGAGAGCCTAGGACATAACATGCATTACATGTTAATTGTCGTGTGGCCGTGTCACAAAGTTTCATATGCAATGGCAGCTGGTAGAAAAATATAAAATCCAGGTGCTGAACCTGCCAATCACAGCAGTTGTGGGCTGCATCAACCAAGCATAAATTGGGTATAAGTGACTAAAGGCTACTAGTGCCTAGTAGCTGTAACAGAGCTGGGGATCTTCACTCTTCTAGCCAAACAGAGGGCAGTTATCCATGAAATGATCTGTTGTCACAGCATCCAGACTCTCACGGCAGACTGTCACACTGCTGAAAATGATGCCTTGAAACCCATCGAAAGCCTCATCTTCAACCCTTTGTCAAGTCTGAAATAAATCCACTCTAGCAGTCATCGCTGCATACATCGAGAGTTCTACAGTCAGCTCTTCACTGATTTTAGAGGGAAACTGTCAGGATGTCCATAAGGTGAAGCATGTTGTGAGCATGTTTCATTTCAACACATCTAATCAAACTGTTTTCAAAGAGACCCATTTCAAGATGGAACACACTCAGCTTTATGGTTGGCTTAAACACAATTAAATCACATATGAGGGCGCAGCAAAGGAAAGCATGCTCTGCTCACCCTCCCCTCCAGGTCAGCTAAAAGAACAATATGTTTGCTGACATCCTGTAGCTGGCCAAGTTTGGAAAATCCCTTGGGAAGTTTAGTATTTGAAATTTCTTCCTGGTGTAGTTAGCTAAAGAGTGCTCACAGACAAGTAGCATAGCTTGGAAAGTTACAGGTTTCCAAATTAAATGTTACTTTTCAACACTGTAGCCCGTGGCTGCAGCCTGCTAGTAAAATCATGAATCAACCAGTTTGAATCATGCATTTAAATAATGTACAAATGTAGCATGACACCAATAAATCCTCAAATCATGTAAGAAAATAATAACAGAGACCTCACAGGACAGAGATGAAGGAATACATCTGTCTGTTGGTAACACAGCCTGTGGGAGGCTGACTGAGCCCGGGTAACACAAGCTGCTGTAATCAACACAGCATCAGTCTGTTGGTTTAGTTTGAACTGTTCACAATTGGAGTCTAAGCTCCAGTAAGTCCACAGATCAGATGACAGGAAAACTGTGCCTACATGAAGGTACACAGCTGTTCTTGTTAGTTGTTTTTATACATTAAAACTCAAAATACCACAAAGAGCTCAGTGATTCAGTGCTTTCACACCAGTAGAAATCGAGGTTTTCTTCGTGCAGTTGATAAACTCAACCCCACTTGTCTATCATTCCGTATGCAGATGGACAATGGTCCATTAGAATTTGAGAAAATGATCTTGCCACTGATCCTGGCACGTTATCAATCCCATTATCAGCTGATCAAAAACACCATCATTATTAAAAATGCCCTTTATGCTCCGCTCTGTTGTTTTCTCACTCCAACCAGGTGGTGTTACTGATCTGCCCTCAACCACAGTGTGAGCATTAAGCTTTACATGGTGATATTAAAAGGACTGCATAAATCTAACTGGGACAAATCAAGAGGAAACAAAAATGAACCCAAAAAAGATTTAGACCATCGGCTTTGACAAAGCTGAGACGGATGCGTGTTCACAGGAACAACATGTAATTGCTCTAACAGTAACGACATGTTTACAGAGCTGCCTGATCCTGCTTAGAACCACGACAATCGCATCCTAAACATGAACAACAGCTTTTAGACACAAAACTAGAGCATGAGTCACACAGAAAAGCTGTACAGTCGACACCACTGGGTGTCTGGGCTTGTTGCCATGGTTACAACCTCACACCTAAAGTGCTGGATTTTCAAATGGATTAAAAAAATAAAAATAAAAAAACAGGCTCAGACTCTGAATGTATGATTAATGACACTACAGAAGTCCTAAGAAGAGAACTTTTCTTTATACAGCTATAATGGTGAAAAGAAAAAGAGCATCACTGAGATGCGGCACAATAATCATTTTACCTGATTACCTTTAAAAAAAACACAACAGCAATCTCAGCTGAAGATTATTAACACTTTAAATGCACAAATGTTACCATTATGAAGAATAAATAGAAAAAGCAAACAGAGCAGCTTTTTTTCCTTCCTTCCTTGGTCCACATTTTATAGTGTTTTACGTTATGGTGACACCCAGTGAGATCATGTAGATCAGCCATTATTTTTGGTTTAATTTTATTATCTTTATTAAGTTTTTATCTTTATGTAATGTTCACATATATTGTTAATTAAACATACAATTGTTAAAAACTGCATCTTTTTACAGGCATTTTACTTTAATTAAATTTTAGCTTATGAGAAGCAAAAATAAATGGCTGTCCAGTTGGGAGTTTGACCAACATGGACTTAATCTGGAGAGGGGACCCACTTGTCCCTGCTGTCCTGCAGCCTGAACGGTGGGATACAGAAGAAACTCGGGTGGCATTCCAATATGTGCATCAGTAAAACTACACAACAGCCATGGAGGTGCTGTTAATCTCTGTCTCTCTTCCACAGCGTGTTTGCCGTCCTGCCATCCTTGCCTCATCCCCAACCAGTCGCAGCAGATGGCCCCGCCCCTCCCTGAGCCTGGTTCTGCCGGAGGTTTCTTCCTGTTAAAAGGGAGTTTTTCCTTCCAATTGTCACCAAGTGGTTGCTCATAGGGGGTCATATGCTTGTTGGGGGTTTTGTCTTTATCTTATAATTTAAAGCAGCTTGAGGCTACTGTTGTTGCAGTTTGCTGCTATTTAAATAAAACTGAACTGAACAGACATTAGTTTAGCAGCTTTGTTAAATACGTTAAATCAGTAACCAGACAACAGGTGGCAATGGAAGTAAAGTTAAGGCCTGGATCTCAGTGACGTGGCAGGATGACCTGAATGTGGCCACTGACCTGCTGCAACAGTCACAATGTGGGCCGAGGAGATGGACTTGGCTCAGTCAGGTCACTGGGTTAAGCCCAGAGCGAACCATCTGTAGATGGGCCAACTGAGGCAACAGACATAATGAAGACTGACAAAGTCACTGTGTCAGACACCACAGTAAACCTATAATTAGCAAAGGGATCTCGTTTGAACAGCACCTACATGTTAAATATTGGGAACCAGTTTTCTTATAAAGAATGTTGCTGCAGCATCATCTGTTGTTAGAGTTTGGGTTATTTCCACACTACAGTTTAAACTTCCTGTTGGTACAAAGTTTAAGATGCATTTTATAGCAGTTAATAAACAGCACATTACTGGTCACTGGTTATGAGAATATGAAGGACACTCAGCTGTGGAAACACTACCTCTGTGCAACATGCATGTGATTAAGCTTACCCATGTAGCCCAGTCTCCACTTGGAAAAGGCCACAATGCTGCTGCCTATCCAGAAGAATTCCTCCACCACATGTGTCAGAAAGACGTGCTGCTGGCTCTTATTGGGAACAACGTCTTTGTTTTTGTCTTCTGCTGTGATAAAAGCCCCTTTAGCCAAAAGTCCAGGCTTGTCCCCAGTCGCTGCAGCAGCGGTGGTACACACGAGGGCTGAAGACAGCGGGCTGACGCTGAAGACGCTGTTCATCTCGGATTTGCTCACTTATAACAGAGATTGGTTTTGATGCTGCCTCGAAGTTGCAGGAATCTTCCCACAGACAGTTAATCTGAATCAATGTGGATAATCTTTGGGTAAATTAAGTTTCCAAAAAAAAAAGAAGTCACAACTTCTTTAAAGTGAACGTTCTTTACGGGTAAACCATCCAACTCCACTAACCACAAAAACAAAAGGATTATTATGAATTATTATCTATTATAAACAGATGCAAAGAAAAAAGCACACCTAAAAAAAATCACTCTCTGAACACTTCAAACAGTTTATCAATAATCTTCAAATGTTATTGCATCAGCAAACCTGCTCATCTCAAAACCATCTCAATATTGTTCCATTTCAGAGCAAAAAGATGCAGCTTTGGTGCCGTGTCGTTGTTTCCTTAGTCCCCAGGATACACTCAGCCAAAATGGCTGGCTTCTCATGAAAGACAGAGAGAATGCAGCAATGGACAGCAGAACAGACATGAAAGCACAACTCACAAAGGTAACTGTGCAACATGTGTTGGGCAGGCAGAAATCCTAAATCCCTAGCAAGCTGTAATCCCAGTCCAGGAGATTTGCTAAATGTGTGAACTGAAATGCAAAGACCAACAGGAAGAGAGTGAGAAAAGTCAGCGAGCCTTGACGAGGTCATAATAAAAAGTTCCAAAACCAATTAAAAAGTCTGTTTAATATGAGTCGTGTCAACGGACATTTCCTCTGAAAGAGAGGTGTCAGGTACCCCCACCCATCTGCAGATATCGCATAGTCCCAGCTAAATCAAAGCACCTAGCTGCGGTCTTACTGGGGCTCAGATATCGGTACATATGAGGAGTTTACCATTATCTTGCACCAGATTAATAAATTCATCATAAAACAGGTCAAATTCCAGGCTCTTGACTGTGTGATGCAGCAGTGTGAGCATACTGAGTCAAAATAATGTCAGAGGCTTGGATTGAAATCCCTGAGCTTGACAAACAGATACCAGATACTGAAGACAGAACAGCTTAATGTAGAAAAATGACAAAACCATATGAAACTACAACCAAGATTACATTGATAATATTTGGAATTTTTATTTCTATGTTCAGATTGCATAAAAACTAAACGTATGATGCAGTTTGACTTTTCCTCTTTTTCTGGTACCACAGGTAATGTAGGCAGCACATGTACCACGGCTGCAACTCTTATGGAGGTGATGGTGGCAGCACACGCCTTACACCACATGAAAAAATAAGGATGCCCACAAGCACAGGAAATGCTACACATGGTGATGCCATAACAGCTCTGCTCTCTAAAAGGCACCAGGTATCAGATACCATGCAGATATCACATGGTCCTAGGGGTGGGCGATATAAACGATATACGATAGAAACGATATAAATTTGGCCAACGATAGAGATTTTGACTATATTGCTCTATCGCGATAGCGCATGTTGATGATGTAATCAAGCTGCGCCTGTTTTGGTCAAAAGCATCGCAGCGGTTAAAACCATTATCATCTGCAAATTATGGCAAGCGACACTCATAGCAAAGAGATGAAGCACTGTTGAAATATGGGGAAAGCCAAAAACTGCGCTTCCTCCACTTCCGTAACATTGATTCATTAATGTTGAATTCTCTGCAGCTGCTCTGTTCCCATGTTGTTGCAGTATATTAATAACTAACCTCGTATTGTGGATGAATGATCTCAGTTGTTCTCCTGACTGGAGTTTGGCCCGTGTATAGCATCCTGCTATGCGATTGCATTTGTCCCTGACCACCAGAATCCCTCACGTTAACTTTTATCGAGTGGAAAAAAAGTTGTCATTCATCCTCCAGCTTCACTGTGCTAATGTTATGCTAACATAGCTGTGTCGCTAGCAATCACGTAGCACAACATTATATACCAGGTAGTCCAACTTCAGTAACCCTGCAAACGCCACTGCTGTTTAGTTTTCTGCCTTCATTTATGTTGCAAGTGGTAGCAGAGCTGTATGTTTTAATTAGTTTCAAAAATCTCTCAGTCAGAACATGGTATGTCATGTTTAGGTGGAAACTAGCGAGCTAACTTCCTGTTAACTTCTAACTGCGTTAAATTTAATAAATTCTGTTTTCATGGATGCCTGGATGTTAAACGTAATTGTTACACCTGGTAAAGCAGCAACGCTGATGATTTAATTAAAGATGAAATAATTTAGACCGTTTTTAACTCTTAATGTTCGTTTGACTTTGGGACCTGAGTCAGTCGCAGTTTTGGACCCAGATTACTCCGTGAAGCTCCTCACTACGGCAGCCGTAATGCTCTGACAATCCATCGAGCAGTGCGGCTTACCAAAGTTGTACTAAAACATTTTTTAACAGATTTCTGCACGCCAAAATCGGTTAGAGGTCAGTAAGCACAACCAGAATTCATACATAAGGCAAACTCTTGATTTTTGAGAAAATTAAAGGATTTTAAGTGTGCCTTATAGTGTGGAAAATACATTATACAGAAGAAAAGAATATATTGTGATATATATTGTTACCGCACATGCTTCAAATTATATCGCGATATGAATTTTAGGCCATATCGCCCAGCCCTACGTGGTCCCATACACCATTCCAGAGAACTGGACCCAGTTGATTTACATGCGAAATGACTGTACAAATGTGTTTGTGTATTTTAGGAATTTAAAGGCAGAATGAGCTGAGATAACTGAAACGTCCACAGTAAGAGCCTCCAGTACACATCCACAGCACAAACAGCGGATTTTCTGCTCTCCAGAAACTGGATCATGTCTGTGAAATGAGACTGCAGTTTGACCAAGACATGAGCCAACTTCATCCCGCCTGGAAGGAAAAACTTACTCTGTGACATGAACTGAATATAAAGATGTTTTTCAAAAAGTCAATCCAAGAAATACAAATCTAAAGACAGAGAAAGAGAGCATGGCAACCTCTGCTCACTACACACCCTAGCATCTGCATGGCCTACCACTTAGTGGACAGTCGACTCGACATTGTTTGTTAGATTGGATAAGTGACATCTAAATAAACATATTGATCCATTCAAATCAACCAAGCCCTCTTTGATTTGCACAGCATGTCTTTGTCCTGCCATCCTTCTCTCACCCCAACCAGTCGCAGCAGATGGCCCCGCCCCTCCCTGAGCCTGATTCTGCCGGAGGTTTCTTTCTGTTAAAAGGGAGTTTTTCCTTCCCACTGTCGCCAAAGTGCTTGCTCATAGGGGGTCATATGATTGTTGGGTTTTCTCTGTATGTATTATTGTAGGGTCCACCTTACAATATAAAGCGCCTTGAGGCAACTGTTGTTGTGATTTGGTGCTGTGTAAATAAAATTGAGTTGAATTGAATTGAAAATTTCCAGCATGAAATCCTATGTTCTATTTAGCTAAACAAACAGGTGGCCACTCCATCTCTGATAAACCCCACTGTTTGGTCTCAGACTGTTGAGACATGGGATTGTCACTGTTTGCACAGTCTTAGCTCAATATCTCTCTGCACTGAGACCACGTTGATAACAAGCCTCGTCATTATGACACAAGATATGCACTGACCAGCCACTTTATTAGGTACAACTTGGTACCAGGTTGGACCCCCGTTTTGCCTTCAGAACTCTAAATTTTTTGCAGCATAGTTTTACCAAGGTGCAGGAAACATCTAAGATTTGTCAACATGTCATTGCTTCAAATTTGTCAGCTGCACATCAACCATGCAAATCTCTTATTCTCATCCCATCTCATCTCATGTCCTCTAGTAGATTGAGACTTGCTGGAAGCCATTTGAGTACAAGAAACTACTACAACAGATCAAAGGTCAAAGTCAAACTCATTTTACATGGTGTCCTACATATGGACCAGGAAAATTCCCATGTAAGTGTAAATATGTAAACTGCATATTTAATCCGAGCGATATCTTCAGCTCAATACATGTCTCAGTTTTTCTACACGATAAAGAAAAGCTGCTGGAAAAAGCTGCTTTTAGTCTGTACTGGGGGTTTAATCTTGTCCCATCTTTCCAATATGCCAGTATATTTGTCCATGTTTGAAATTGGTCTGATGTTTTCAACATCGCCTCTTTCAAGTGAACAAGTTCAAAGCCAGATTGGAAAACTCTGGGTCGACTTGAAGTTAGAAAACACTCTTTGGCAACAGCCTAGCCTGATCGCTGACCTAGTTAGCTGACCTAATGAACAAATACAGGCGGAGCTTCTACAACCAACCCTTCTTGGAAAACCGTTAACTTCATTCCAGACAGATATTAATATTATTATTACTACTACATGGCAAAATGTTACCCAAGAACTCAAAACCTGCAATGATGTCTTATTATTATTAACATATAATACAATCCTGCCAAGTGAGTAATTTACTAATAACACCAGACATAAAAATTTACATAATTAGTGATGGAGTGTGGTATGTAGTCTGAGCAGATTAAGAAAACTGGAGTACAAATAACGGTCGATCACTCACCATGACCTCGGCGTTTGGCCTTGACGATTCTGCCAGGCAGACATTTTGAAACACTGTTTTTAGACAGTAAATTGGGTTTATAATATACTCGTTTGCGCACGTTGGCCCGAGTGGCATAAACATGAAACTTAGGGAACTCATCCGTGAGATACCAAAGACATGCCGAATGGTGGAAAGACGCAATTTGTGGCATAACAGCTTTTGGATATTATTAAATAAGACTAAAAAGAGACCGTCCACTTCCGGGCTTGCCGGTCCTTTTCACTTAAATATTATGAAAGCCTTAAAAACAGAAAGAAGATGCGACGAAAGCGGCTTAATAATTTGTCGTATTCATATCCACAGATGGTCAAATCGCAGGACAACATTATGCCGGATGTCATTTTGCAGCCGGGTCCTGCACGTGTATGCGCATGTCCCATTGAGGCACACTTTAGAATATCGGAAATATAAACTCTATAACACAACATTTGTGTACAATGTGAATATTAAATGTTAAAGCATGTGTTTAGAGTATTTCCTATAAAAAAAAAAATACAAAATACACACTCCTGTCCCAGTTTTACAAACGTTTATTAGTCTAATCCTTTCATTTTACTAAAGGGATGTTTGATTTCATATATCATACCTTGACACACTGACATCACTTTAATGGAATTATTAGTGTAAAGGATGGTCTTCCTCTTTGGAATTCTGAGTTGTGGATATATTTTCTAATATGTCAGATGCAGAAAGTCTCTGATGAATAGTGAAAAGTACATTTCCAGCATTCAGTTTAGTTTTAGTGTTTCTCTTTAAAAACACCACTTTTTGCTGGTATTAGACCTTAAAAAATAAATCAAGTAGATGTAATGTTGATGTTTTATAGGTAGTCCAGAGAAAAGTAGGACAAAACCCAGGTGACTAATTTTACCAGGTGAAACGTCTCCTTCGACTGTGTTGTTTAATCGTGCTAGAATCTAATTTTAGAGACTCTGAGAGGGTGCAGACTCTTGTCTATTGCAGTGGACACATTAGTTGCCCTCTGAGTCTGATGATTGATGACAAGCAGTGGGAAAGCTCCCTGTGGGCAGAGTGGGGGAGTGGAAAATCAGTAGTTTGTCATTTAAATACTATCACCTCACAGAAATATGTTTGCTGTGTGTGAGCCTGTTCACTAGGTGTGGAGTTCACTGACTGTGGTGCTAAAAACCTCCAGCAGCACTAAACCTGTACTATGGGACAGAAAAACTGAAAAAAATCCCATCCAAGATTTTGCATCAGCTGCTGTTTCATGTACTTGTTGCTTGGCCTGCTGGTGCCCATCCATAGGATAACCAAACCTTGGAGGAAACCTTCTTCAGCTTGATGGCTCCTAGGGCTGGACCATATCATACCGTTCACGGTAATACCGGTATAATGTTGGACAGCAATAACAAAATGAAATATCGCAATAGAATATGGGTAAAACGCGCATCTGCAGTGCCTTTGTTTTCATACGCACATGGCGGAAAAAGCATGGCGGCAACGGAGAATGTGAAGGGCGAAAGTGGATCGTTGAATGAAACGGATGAACCAGAATTGGCTTGTAAAAAATGCTGCAACTTCAGTGGTGTGGAACTGGTTTAGCTTTCGTCCGTCAGATACACAACAAAGCACTATTTTTGGTAGAGCATGCTAGCAGGCCGTCATTATTACCATGTTTTTTGGAAAATACGGCACACTTAAAATCAATCCTTTGATTTTTCTGACCTCGAAACGTGGTGAATCGCGCTCGAAAATCTGTCAAATGTTTTAGTATGACTTTGCTAAGCTACGATCCCACACCGCTTGATGGATTGTTGGAGCATTACGACTACCGTAGGCAGGAGCCTCGCAGAGTGATACGTACTGTGCTTCAACATAATATTACCGTATTGTGTGTGTATAACCTCTTTTTAAGTTTTGTGGATATTATACATGGTTATGCTGAGGCTATATCAGCCAATTTCCACTGGAAATGCCTTTTGGTTAAACTGTCAGCAAGGAATTTGCATTTGCACTGTTAAATTTTTATCTAACTTTAATGCACATAAAATACAGCTGCTTGTTTAAGTGAAAATACATTGATGTTTTTTTGTTTGCGCTAATAAAATTGTGGAGTTGTAAAGTATTTTGTCTAGTGTCAATTATATCATCAGTTATATCGTTATCGCAAATTTTCAAATGTATATCGTGATAAATACTTTTAGTCATATCGCCCTGCTCTAATGGCTCCCCTCACCTCTGGTGTCCACCATTTGCCTGGTGCCTGTCTATGAGGTACCGTAAGGGACATTATTACTGAAACGCTCTCACACACAATACATGAGCACGGGCAAAAAAATAGAAAAACTTATAAAAGACTTGCATAAGATTTGGCTTACTTCATATAGTGAATCATATAAGCCTTATATGATTTACTCATGAAAGTGGCCACTTTCATATATTGTTTTAGTAAGTATCCAAAACATACAAGTTTCATTTATATAATTTTTCAAGGGCTCTTATATCTGTTTTCACTCTTGTATGCTTTTCATACAAGTTTCACGCAAGACAGATACAAACTTTATAAGATTTATATATATCTTTACCATATGGGTTGTCCTGTCATATGGTCTGCCTGTCACTAACCTGGAGATTTATGACTGTGCACTTTCAGATTATATGCCTGTGTTATTCAACGTTGGTTTTAAACATACTGTAGTTAAACCTGGCATTTCAGCTCGGCGCTGTCGGGTTATTAACCCCTCTACTGCCGCACAATTTTCTGTTGCTTTTAATCAGCTCGGTGGCTCTTCTGACTTGGTCTCCTCTGACACAGAAGAGCCTAATTCCTGGTTTTATACTTGCTGTCAAACAATCATGGTCTCTGTAGCTCCTTTAAAAACCAGGCAGCCCAAGGCTAAACCCGAGCCTTGGTTTAATGAGAGCACTGGTGCTGTTAAGAGGGAATATCATTGAGCAGAATGGAGGTGGTAAAAGGATTAACTCCAGGTGTCAGCTCCTGACTGACCCCTCTGTCTCTGTCCCTTGCACTGCTGTTTTTACTCAGTTTGATTTTGTGACACTCTCCACTTTAGAGGATGTGGTTCGCCGAATAAGGCCCGCAGGTTCCCCTCAGGATCCTTTCCCTCCAGAATTCTTTAAAGAAATTTTTCCTAGTATAGGACAGTATGTCCTTGACATTATTAACAGCAGTCTGTCTTCTGTTGTGGTTCCTGCAAATTTCAAACATGCAGTAGTGCAGCCATTGCTTAAGAAACCTGGCCTTGATCACACAGTTTTAGCCAATTATAAGCTGCCTTTACTTTCCAAGGTTTTAGAGAAAATTGTTTTTAGTCAACTGAAAGATTTTCTAGATGATAATGGCATCCTTGAGGTTTTTCAATCAGATTTTAAAACCCTTTATAGCACAGAATCAGGATTATTAAGGGTTTTTAATGACATCCTTCTGGCATGTGATTCTGGTAACCATGTTGTTCTGGTCCAACTTGACCTAGCTGCTGCCTTTGACACAGTAGACCACAATATTCTAATTTCTCGATTAAATGATCCTGTGGGTATTGGTGGCAGTGCACTTAATTGGTTTAGATCTTATTTGGCCAAGAGAACTGTCTCTGTGAGCCTTCTCGGTTCCGAATCATCTTCTCTTTCTCTGTCATGCCGCGTCCCACAGGGCTCAGTTTTAGGGCCACTTCTGTTTTTACTGTATTTATTGCCTCTGGGTTCCATCCTTAGAAGACATGGGATCTCTTTTCATTGTTATGCCAATGACTGCCAATTTTTTTTGCCGATAAAGCAGAAGGCTGAAATCTCCATAAACCCTCTCTTGATATGTCTACATGACATTAAAGCTTGGTTGGCTCTAAACATTTTACATTTTAATGAAAAGAAAACAGAAGTGTTGGTGTTTGGACCCAGTGGTCCCTCTGAGTTCTCCTTTGTAGATTTGGAAGTCTATTTTAAACCTGTTGTTACCGACCTTGGTTTTAAGTTGGACAGTGATTTTAAACGTGAAACACTCTCACACACACTACTGAAACGCTGTCACAGACACTACTGAAACGCTTTCACACACATTACTGAAACGCTCTCACACACACTACTGGAACGCTCTCACACACACTACTGAAATGCTCTCACACACATTACTGAAAAGGTTTCAACACACATTACTGAAACGCTCTCACACACACTACTGAAACGCTCTCACAAACTACTGAAACGCTCACACACACACTACTGAAACACATTCAAATCAAATCAAATCACTTTTATTGTCACATCACATGTGCAGGTACACTGGTACAGTACATGTGAGTGAAATTCTTGTGTGCGAGCTTCACAAGCAACAGAGTTGTGCAAAATACAATAACGTAAAACAAGCAAATAAGAATGGCTAAATCTGAGACTAATAAATATATGTACAAAATATAATAGTATATGCATTACTGGATGTGTATACTAAAAATGTTTTTCTACGTGTGTGTGTGTGTGTGTGTGTGTGTGTGTGTGTGTGTGTATACATATTTTACAAATTTAAATAGAGTAAACAATAAAATAAAATATATATATAAAAATATACAGAGTTGGTTGAGACATGTGCAAAACAGTGGCATTAATGTACAGTATGTAGTGCATAATGTTAAAGTTCTGGTAAGTGAAGGTGAGGTGTCAATGAAGTGTTCAGCAGTCTGATGGCCTGATGGAAAAAGCTGTCTCTCAGTCTGCTGGTACGGGACCGGATGCTGCAGAACCTCCTTCCTGATGGAAGTAGTCTGAACAGTTTATGGCTGGGGTGACTGGAGTCCTTGATGATCCTCCCCGCTTTCCTCAGGCACCGCTTCACACACACAGTACTGAAATGCTCTCACACACACACTACTAAAACGCTCTCACACACACTACTGAAACGCTCTCACATGCACATTACTGAAGCCCTCTCACACAGACTGCTGAAACTCTCTCACACACACCTCTGAAACGCTCTCACACACTACTGAAACGCTCTCACACACATTACTGAAACGGTCTCATATACATTACTGAAATGCTGTAACACAAAATACTGAAACGCTCTCACACACACATTACTGAAATGCTCTCACACACATTACTGAAACGCTCTCACACACACAATTCTGAAACACTCTCACACACACATTACTGAAACGCTCTCAC
This sequence comes from Neolamprologus brichardi, assembly GCF_056152115.1. Taxonomy (NCBI): domain Eukaryota; kingdom Metazoa; phylum Chordata; class Actinopteri; order Cichliformes; family Cichlidae; genus Neolamprologus; species Neolamprologus brichardi. Next base: position 19,309,284 of record NC_142123.1, on the reverse strand, counting down.
ACACACACTTCTGAAATGCTGTCACACACACTACTGAAACGCTGTCACACACATTACTGAAACGCTCTCACAGACATTACTGAAATGCTCTCACACACACACTTCTGAAACGCTGTCACACACACTACTGAAACGCTGTCACACACATTACTGAAACGCTCTCACAGACATTACTGAAACACTGTCACACACATTACTGAAACTCTCTCACACACATTACTGAAACGCTGTCACACACACTGCTGAAACGCTCTCACATACAATATAGAAACGCTCTCACACACACATTACTTAAATGCTGTCACACACTAATAAAACGTTGTCACACACATTACTGAAATGCTCTCACACACATTACTGAAACGCTCTCACACACACTAGTGAAACGCTCTCACACACACTAGTGAAACACTCTCACACACACTACTGAAAAGCTCTGACACACACATTACTGAAATGCATTCACACACATATTACTGAAACACATTCACACACACATTACTGAAACGCTGTCACACACACATTACTCAAACGCTCTCACACACACTACTGAAACGCTCTCATACACACATTACTGAAACGCTCTCACACACATTACTGAAACGCTCTCATACACACATTACTGAAACGCTGTCACACACACATTACTCAAACGCTCTCACACACACTACTGAAACGCTCTCATACACACATTACTGAAACGCTCTCACACACACTAGTAAAACGCTCTCACACACACTAGTGAAACGCTCTCACACACACTACTGAAATGCTCTCACACACTACTGTAACGCTCTCACAAACACTCCTGAAAAGCTCTCACACACATTACTGAGACGATCTCACACGCAATACTAAAATGCTCTCACACACACACTACTGAAACGATCTCACACACACATTACTCAAACGCTGTCACACACATTATTGAAACGCTGTCACACACACTACTGAAATGCTCTCATAAACACATTACTGAAACACTGTCACACACACATTACTAAAATGCTCTCACACACACTACTGAAACGCTGTCACACACACACTACTGAAACCCTCTCACACAGACTATTGAAATGCTCTCACACACACATTACTGAAACGCTGTCACACACATTACTCAAACGCTGTCACACACATTATTGAAACCCTCTCACACAGACTATTGAAATGCTCTCACACACACATTACTGAAACGCTGTCACACACATTACTAAAATGCTGTCACACACATTACTGAAAGGCTCTCACACACACTACTGAAACGCTCTCACACACACAATACTGAAACACTCTCACACACACATTACTGAAACGCTCTCACAGACATTACTGAAATGCTGTCACACACATTACTGAAACTCTCTCACACACATTACTGAAACGCTGTCACACACACTGCTGAAACGCTCTCACATACAATATAGAAACGCTCTCACACACACATTACTTAAATGCTGTCACACACTAATAAAACGTTGTCACACACATTACTGAAATGCTCTCACACACATTACTGAAACGCTCTCACACACACTAGTGAAACGCTCTCACACACACTAGTGAAACACTCTCACACACACTACTGAAAAGCTCTGACACACACATTACTGAAATGCATTCACACACATATTACTGAAACACATTCACACACACATTACTGAAACGCTGTCACACACACATTACTCAAACGCTCTCACACACACTACTGAAACGGTCTCATACACACATTACTGAAATGCTCTCACACACATTACTGAAACACTTTCACACACACTACTGAAACGCTCTCACACATTACTGAAACGCTCTCACACATACTAGTAAAACGCTCTCACACACACTAGTGAAACGCTCTCACACACATTACTGAAATGCTCTCACACACTACTGAAACGCTGTCACTCACACTACTGAAACGCTCTCTCTCTCTCAGTCACACACACACAAAAGGAAATTCATGTGACGAAATAATAAACAGAGTAGATACAAAAGGGCTCTGGTAGTTTTAGTGCTCGGACCGTAATAAATTTATTGTATATCTACGTGAAAGTTTCTTTAAAAAAAAGAAAATTTCATGTCTGCACATTTATAAGGAAATGTGCACAGGAAACAGAGCCGGTAGTAAAAACAATACAAGTGTGAGTGTGAGGGTGTTCCATCAAAGCAACATCAGCATCATCACCAATAACCACAATAATGCCAACAATAATGGCAACAATAATGGCAATATCCACAACCACTGACCCACCATGAACAAACACAATGACTACTGTTTACTTTGGATGACGTGACGAAGATGTGTAATTCCACTTTCTTTCCAGGAGGAAACCTCGGTAAGTGTTACGAGATATAGGGATAATCATACAATTTCAGACCCAGAAGGATGAGTTATAATTATTCATATCCCAGTGGAAAAGTCATTTTTAACAATAGTTCATTTGCACCTTGAGGCGACTGTTGTTGTGTTTGGCGCTGTATAAATCAAACTGAATTGAATTTAACATGAAAGTTTCTAATGAGGTTGTCTCATTCTTCTAACAGTCTAAACCTTCAGTTTTCACAGTGTCAGATCACCTGGTTTGAAACCGTTTGCTGTCTGATGACCTTGTAGAGATGTTGATAAGGATAAGATGTTTTTTCACTTTTTAATAATGATAACATTGCAGACAGAAATCCTGACAACTGGTATGAGGATTTCTCTAGAAAGCTCAAGATATAAGGGTGGAAGCAGGTAATGACAGTTTACTGAGATGCCAATGCAAGATGAAAGTCTGCCTGAGAAATGTGACATTGTTCAGATGAGACGTACCTTTAAAAGAGAAAGCTTGTAGCTGAAGTTTGTTGTTCTTTGAGAATAAGTGTGTGTGTGTGTGTGTGTGTGTGTGTGTGTGTGTGTGTGTGTGTGTGTGTGTGTGTGTGTGTGAAAGAGAGAGTGTAAAACAGAGTACTGAACTCCCTCTTGGCAGCTATAAATAACAGGAACAGGATATTACATCAACAGCTGTAGGAGCACAGGACATATTAAGGCCAGCGTCACTTTGCATGGTTTGTAATGCCCTTGTGCACTTTAGCATCATTATTACTTTTTATTGCAGGGGAGGTTTCAGTGTGCAGAATATGCATGTGTTTCACAGTTAAAGCCCCAAACACAGTGATGTATAATGTGATGACACTGAAATCTGCAGATGTGCTCCTGCAGTTTTAAAAGAAACCACAGCTGACCAGTGTGTGAGCAGACAGAACCTACTCTGTGGTTTTTACTAGTATTTGCCTGACAACTTAGATTAGATTAAGACATTCTGACATGCAAATGAAGGGCTTCTGTGATATTGTGTAATATTATGTTACATGTTAAAACATGACATATATTATTAAAATACAATATTACTGGGGGTCTTTGGTCTGTTGTTCTTACCCGTATTTACACACTGTAAGTGTATATGTATGTGTATGTTTGTATGTGTATATGTGTGTGTATTCATATATAACTATCTGTTGGAGGGTTACTGAGTTACAAAACCTTACTAATACTTAACTAATGCTTAACAGTGTGAAATGGTTGTAAAGTGCTACCAAATAAAGCCCAACTGTCACTATCAAAGCCTTTAGGGCTCATCCTTTCAGTTTAGCCAGTGGCTTCTAAGACAGACAGAGCTGATGGAACAGTAACTAAATAAACTCAATAATCACTGTCAGATGCCAAATTAACACTAAGTTAAAAACTTGTTATACATTGATTCTAAATGTATGGATTCACTAATCCCTTAAAAAAATGATTCTCACTCTCAGATCACGTGCTAATTCACACTCCAGAATGTGCACAGGACTCCAAATGCGTACATGCCATGATCCCCCGGTCTGTGAATAGGACTGAGGGACCGTGAATATATGTCTGCCTGTCGAGTATGTGCCCAAGACCAGAGGAAGAACAGAGCTCATATTAAAGGTAGTAGTACTTAATAAACTTCAGATTTTAAAATTACATGTAATGTTATCATTTTCATTCACATGGTCGATCTCTATAGGTGTTTTGATTACATCTCAAGTATTGTATTAAATTATAATGTTTAAATGTTCTATATAAATTATACATTTTCACATTGTGAAGTCTCCTGCAAACTGACATAGACTAACTTTGTTAATCAGTCATGAAAACACTCTGTAGCTTTGTGCTGGATAAACAGGTTAGTTTGCAGTATTGTGCACATATGTATGTATATTCTTATTCCTATGTATTCTAATCTTATTCCCGTATTATTTTATTATTATATTCATATAACACAAGGTTGAATTACACTCTGATGGCTTTATCAGAGTGTAACTTAGGGTCGGTATCTTGCCCATGCAGACTGGAGTAGCTAACGATTGCACCACTGACCTTAGTAGATAACAGTTCTACCTGCTGAGCTACAGTCACACAGCACGTAAAAAACTGCTAACACATACACCGTTTTCTGCATCTCAGCAGCAGCAGGCCCTTCCTAACCCAGTTTGTCTTGTGTCACGTGTTGACAGTCTCGGTGCTCCCTGACACTGATCCTGCTGGAGAAGTGGAACCTCACACTTGCCATAGATATTCCCTCATTTGATGTTCTGATGATGACAATGCAGTGCACATCAGTCCACAATATTCAAAGGGTGTTAATTTTGGAAGAGACCTGTCCCATTGCCAGATGAGTTTTATATTGAAAAGCAGTGAAAATGAATGAAAAAAGCAAAAACTAACTACCACATCCCCAGCACAGACGGACGGACGTGGGTCCCATGCTGAAGGGTCTAGAGTTGATATTTGTTATATAATTTGTCACACATCTGTATGTTACCCTAGATCTAGATTGGCCTTGGCTGTCCTGTGAGGATAGAGTGTTTAGACTTAGATCCTCTTGCTTTCTTATTGGACTGGCAACTTAATATATGATATTTACTAAACTCTGCACCTTTTCTGTGCACTTTGAATGTACATGTGCTAGTGGTGTTGCCAAATCCACAAGCTGCATTTGTGTAATGGATGTGATTGCAAGGCAACTTCATTCTGGTTGATGACAAATCAACAGGACGGAGCAGGAGGTTGTTGAAGCTTGAGTGAACATACACACTGCTCAATGAATGCATTCAGGCTCACTTTACAGCTGTAACAAACAGGAAAAAGTCTCTCTCTTAATTTCATAAAATGCAATTTCATTGCATGTGACTGTTTTAGGGATATCAGTTTATCTTTGAAATTCAAACATTTCCTAAAATCTGATTAAAAAGGAGATGTATATGGGGAAAAAGGCCTGGGTTGCAGTTCTGCTCTTATTCATCCCAAAGCTGTTCTATCTGGTTCAAGAGGCCAGTCAAGTTGACATCCATGTCTTTACGGACCTTGGTTTGTGCACTGGTCCACAGTTATGTCTGAACAGAAAAGGGCTATCCACAAACTGTTCCCACAAAGCTGGGAGCATGAAACTGTCTAAAAAGTCTTGGAATGCTGAAGAATGAAGGGTTCCTGTCACTGGAACAGAGGAGCCAACTCCTGAAGCACAGCTCCACACCATAAACCCCCCTCCACCAACCTTTACACTTGGGTAGAGTGTACACTTGCAGTTACACTTGCAGTTAGACACATACTGGCAACCGCTAAACCCAGACTTGTCCATCAGGAAAAGCATATCATTCTAGACCTGCCACTTCATGACTGAGTTGCTGTTGTTACTAATCACTTCTGCTTAGTTACAACATTGCTAACAGTCGACTGTGCAATAGTGACAACATTTGGTAGTGACAAAATTTCACAACTAGTACCATGCTGGAGTTCACTGAGCTTTCACAAAAGCTTGATTTTGTGGCCACTGAAGCGACTGGAACACCTGAATTCAATGATTCAGATGTGTGAGTGGAGTGCAGGGTTAACGTTAATGCAGACTAAAACCCAGCCTGTTTCAGTCAGGCCTGCAGCTCTTGATCATTTTGCTCCTTCTTTTTATCTTCATTGCATCACTGTAGTGCGATAGCAAAAACAGCTGTTCATGGACACCAAAAAATAAATCTTAAAAAATGTTTTTTATTTCTCATGTTTTAGTTAGTATTTAATGTTAAAACAAATTAATAACCACATCCAACCAAGTCAAGAACACTTGAGAACGTGTACAGTGGTCCCTTGTTTATTGCGGGAGTTACGTTCTAAAAATAACACACGATAGGTGAAATCTGCGAAGAAGCCAACTTTATTTTTTACAATTATTTTAGATGTTTTAAGGCTGTAGTACCTCTCACTACACACTTTATACACTTTCCTCAGACAGGCATGAACATTTTCACACTTTTCTCTCTTGTTTAAACACTCTCAAAGTTCAAACCGCAGAAAAATAAGTCCAGTATTATAGAACAAAACCAAAGATCAAACCCTGTTTTCAGGTCCAGAACATGGGAACAGAGCAGCTGCCAGAGAATTCTACATTAATAAATCAATGGTATGGAAGCAGAGGAAGCAAGAAGAATGAGTTGAGTAAAGTTTGACTTATCTGACTGTTTTGTTTCACTTAATGCAACTTATAATCCGAAGATACGGTAACTTCTACCTTCCTTTAGCATGTCCAGAAGTCCAACTTTTTGTGTGATGGTTAGCATCTTCCTCTGCCTTTTGGGTGCTACCTCAGGTGCCTTTGACAGTGCAAAACATTGTGTTTATTGCGGAGAACACATAACACAAACACAAACATGCAGTACAGCACTTCAGAGTCACACTGCTAACGATCGAAGATTTATATAAATTTGACAAGCTGAACGATTTTGTACTGTACAGTAGACACGGCACGGAGATTGACTGATCGCGAGGGACCACTGTATTTTGATTTTGCATTCTAGAAATAGATTGGAAATACATAGTTTACAAGGTGCAAATCACTGAGTATACTCAGGACCAGGAAGGTCAGATTAGAGAGAAAACATCTAAAATACCTGTAATAAAACTGAATAACATTTTTAGATAGATGAAATGTTGTACCAAAAAGAATGGCTCATGATCCAAAGCATGCCACATAATCTGTCTAACATAGAGCCCACAGTAGAGCGGGCCCACTACTGTTTGTTGTGACAACTGATAGAAGCAACTAGATGAATTCAGTCTATCAAGCCAAAACTGCTCACACTGTGCTTCACAGTGCAAATGGATAATGACCCAAAGCATACTTCAAAAGCAACTCAGGAAATAGGATATTCTTCCATGGACAAGTCAGTTAACTGATCTCGACCCAAAAGAGTCTGTTTTTACAAAACTGAATGCAGAAAGAGCCACAAACAGGTGTGCTGGAGCAACACAAGAGACAAAACCAGAGGTCACAAAAGTACACACATTACTCCACCTTCCAAATATCTTTAAGAGAAAGACAAAAAATGTGCAAAAGAAATTGTGAGCCCCTTCAAAATCACCCAAATAAAGCAAATTAAGGCATGATGAAAATCTTCTGTGTAGATTCAGCAAAAGTTGATTTTCAAAAGTTTTTTGAATGAATATTTCCACTTTTTGGTGTACAATGCTGAGCTGAAAAAGCCTCTCACAGGCAGCTGAGGCTGCTAGTGGTATATTAAACCCTAACATTTTAGTACATCAGCTGGGAAGCTCAGGTAAGGCTCCACATGCTTGGTGTTTTCTTGTGAATGGGACTGCTTGATTGGGGGATCCTCCCTCTGAGGAAGAGGATGCTTCACCTTGTTGCACCACAGGCTGCTCCTTCAGATGACTTTTAATTTAGTCATGGCCAATGAAATACATTAAACATAAGAGTTTAGTCATTCTCACCTTGAAACACATTCTTGATACCTATATTTAACCTCCCAAGACCTGAACTCTTTCATGGCATGCATTTTTAATTTCTCTTTGCTATTTGGCTTTATAGTGTCCAATAGAAAACTACAAAGTCACAATTGAGTAATGATGTGCAAACCTCTTTAATTGGTGTTTGAACTCAAGAAAACCCAAAATGTGATATCCCCATATGTGGACGCCAGGTCCTAGGAATTGCAATATTTTTTATTCTTTGTATTTTTAATATTTTTAAGGCAAGAAAAAATAATTATTAATGTCACGGATGCAGTAACATTCTACTTTTACCAACCAAGTTTGAATTTTTTTTGTGTAACATCTTCTTTTCAAGTCCTGCAAAAAGTGAATCCAAATTAAAGCCCACAGATCCTGGAGGAAATGCAAAGGTGCTGGTCTTAAACAGTTTTAGCCATCCTGTCTGCACACTGGCCTCTCCCTAAAGAACAGCTGTTTTCATAAATGGGCTCAATGGTCTCTACATAGTCTGCAGAATGGAACGCTCAGCAGGTGTGAACCTGTTTGAAAAAATATGAAAGAAATGAATAAGAACAGAAAATGTCAGACATGATCTAACCCATAACTGGGCAGCTACTGCCAAAACTGTCTGACTCTAAAAGAAAACCTGTCATGGTCTGACCAGCCCTGCTGGGCGACCTGATTGTTTATGTTTGCTTTTATTTTGATGGAGCCGCGCTTCCCGCGGGAAGGCGGGTCCGCCGGTCCTGTTGTAGCTCAGTTCGGAGTTTCTGCACACCGGCGATTGCACTTGCTAGGGAGTTAGAGATCCCATTAATTGCACTACAGGAGCCTTCAAGAGTGTCAGCCTTGAATGGGAAATTACTAGCCGAAGTGACACACCGTACTCAGGAGATCCAATTGATACTCTCCGGCAACCATGTTGAAAAGATCGGTCTTCTTTTATTCAAAGCCCCTGAAACTCCTCTGGTATTAGGTTATCCATGGCTACAGTAGCACAACCCCCAGATTGACTGGCTGCGTGACAGGATGGAGTGTTAAATGCCACGAGCAATGTTAAAAGTCGGCTGTACCTAACATCACAGCTAGTATCCCAGCAGAGGTTTCCACGACCCCTGACCTCTCTAACATTCCCAGCGATTATCACGACCTTGCCCCAGTGTTTTGTAAGGACCAAGCACTGTCACTCCCACCCCACTGCCCCTATGACTGCAGTATAGATCTCTGCCCACCAGCCATTTGTACAGTATTTCTAAGCCTGAACGTGAGGCCATGGAGCATTACATCACAGATTCCCTCGCATCAGGCATTATTCGGCCCTCCACGTCTCCACGGGCGGGATTCTTCTTTGTTGAGAAGAAGGATAAGACCTTGCGCCCCTGCATTGAGTTTTGGGGTTTAAACAACATAACTGTCAAGAACAAGTACCCCCTCCCACTACAGGCGTCCGCATTTGAGCTCCTGCCGGGTGCCATTATTTTTTTCTAAACTCAACCTCAATGCCTACCATCTGGTCCGCATTCGGGAGGGGGGTGAGTGAAAGACTGCATTCAACACTCACCTGGGGCATTTTGTATCTCGTTATACCATTTGGCCTCACCAACACTCCAGCTGTGTTCCAGGCCATGGTGAATGATGTCCTTCGGGATTTCATTAACCACTTTGGTTTTGTCTATCTAGACGACATCCTCATTTTCTCAAAAACCCGTGCAGAACACATTAAACACGTGCGTCTGGTGCTGTAGTGGCTACTAGAGAATCGACTGTTTGAAGGGAGAAAAATGTGAGTTCCATGTGCAGCCTGTCTCTTTTTTGGGCTTTATTGTGGAACAGGAGCAGCTGAGGGCGAATCCTGCAAAGGTTAAGGCGGTGATGGAGTGGCCGGAACCGGAAAGCGGTCCAGAAGTTCCTGGGGTTTGCTAACTTTTACCGACGGTTTACCCGCAACTTCAGTAAAGTGGTGTCCCCTTTAACTCACCTCACCTCTCAACAGCAGTTCCTGTGGTCACCGGCGGCGCAGCAGGCCTTCGACCAGCTGAAACGCCTGTTTTCTTCTGCGTCTGTTCTCATCCAGGCGGACCTTACTCAACAATTCGTGGATGGTAAATTACCACGATTGGAAGGTAAATTACATCTGTGTGCCTTCTTCTCACGTCGTCTGTCTCAGGCCGAGCGAAACTATGATGTGGGGGATCAAGAGCTGCTTGCTATCAAACTGGCCCTTGAGGAGTGGCGTCACTGGCTGGAGGGGAGCGAGCACCCATTTCTCGTTTGGACAGATCACAAGAACCTGGCCTACCTTCAAGTGGCTAAATGCCTCAACGCCAGGCAAGCCAGGTGGGCCTTGTTTTTCACCCGTTTCAACCTTGTGATCACTTACAGGCCAGTCTCACGCAACACTTAACCCGATGCCCTCTCACGTCAATTTTCACCGGTGAAGGATGCAGAGAACAACGACAAACCCATCCTTTCTGCTTCTTGTATCGTCGGAGCAGTCACCTGGGAGATCGAGAGGTTGATCAGAAACGCCCTGCAGCAGAATCCTGACCCTGGGTCAGGCCCGGCTGGCCGACAGTATGTCCCTGCGGCCGTTTGGGGCAAGGTGATCCATTAGGCACATACGGCAAAGTTCTCCTGCCATCCAGATGTATATCGCACCCTTAGCTTCCTCCAGCGTCTGTTTTGGTGGCCCTCCCTCGCCAAGGACATCCGGGAATATGCGGCGGCCTGCCCTATTTGTGCTCAAAACAAGGTGCCAAGCTCCCCACCATCGGGCCACCTGCAACTGCTCCCCGTCCCTAAACGCCCATGGTCGCACATCGATTTTGTCACTGGACTGCTGCCGTCAGCAGGTAATACTACCATACTCACCATCATTGACCGCTTTTCCAAGGCAGCGCATTTTGTGGCCTTACCCAAACTTCCCTCTGCCTTGGAGACGGCTCAGCTGCTCACAGTTCTGGCTACATGGCATTCCTCAAGATGTTGTCTCTGATCGGGGTCCCCAGTTCACCTCCCAGGTGTGGAGGGAATTTTGTTCTGAGCTGGGGGCCCGAGTCAGTTTGTCGTCTGGTTTTCACTCTCAGACTAATGGCCTGACTGAAAGGGCCAACCAAAAGCTGGAAACCATGTTGCGGTGCGTTGCCTTCTCCAACCAGTCCTGGAGCAAGCAGTTGGCCTGGGTGGAGTATGCCCACAACGCTAGCACCTCGACGGCCACGGGGGTGTCTCCCTTCGAGGCGTCCTTGGAATACCAACCCCCGCTCCTTTCCATCAATGAGAGTGAGTTGGCAGTTCCATCAGTAACATCAGCAACATCACATGCGGCATTGCCGGCAGGCATGGCAGACTACCAGGGCAGCCTTGCTCAGGACAGTGGAGTAGAATAAGAAGCTGGCAGACTGTCGTCGCGTTCCAGCTCCTGTTTACCATGTCGGGCAGCAGGTATGGCTCTCCTCTAAACACATCCCACTGCGGACTTAGTCTAAGAAGCTAGCTCCTAGATTCGTCGGTCCGTTTCCTGTGCAAGAAGTCCTTAATCCTGTGACTATGCATTTGACCCTCCCTCGCAATATGCATATTCACAATGTGTTTCTTGTGTCTCAGGTGAAACCGGTCCAGACCAGCCCATTATGCCCACTCTCCAGGGCCCCACAATCTCCCCGGATTATCGACGGTGCACCAGCTTATTCCATAACGCATATTATGGATACCAGGCATCCTGGTAGGGACTTTCAATTTTTGGTGGATTGGGAAGGGTATGGTCCGGAAGAGCGCTCTTGGGTGCCGCAGTCTGTGATTCTTGATGATGGCATGGTGAAAGAATTCCGCCGTTGGCACCCAGACAAGTTTGGTAGGTTGCCGGGAGGCTCCCGTTAAGGGGGGGGGATACTGTCATGGTCTGACCAGCCCTGCTGGGCGACCTGCTCGTTTATGTTTGTTATTTTGATGGAGCCAAAATAACAAACTGGGAACTCCTGGGAAGCGCGGGTCTGCCGACCCGGAAGTAGCTCAGTTCGGAGTTTCTGCACACCAGCGATTAATCAACACTCACCAGCTGCCGTGAATTATACGCCGTCAGGCCCCGATGTATTTAATGCTGTGACCAGGCTTCAGTCAGTCTGGATCATTAGACTAAGCTTGTTAGTAGTGTTTAGATCGTGTGGTCTTTCAAATGCCCTTTCGGATTGCTTCTCACTCTTTTTTTTGCTTCTCACTTTTTGTCTTTCGTAACAGGAGGTGGAGAGGAGAACACTGGAGCTGAATCACGAGTGGGGAATTAACGCACGGAGTGTCGCCTTTTTTGCCATCGCCATACTGCACTTTCGGGAGCCGGGTGAATTGACCACGGGGAGCCACGGCCGCAGGATTTCACACTGAACTGTTATTATTTCACACTGTAAATAAATTCACTGTCTCATTGCAAAAGGAGATCTGTGTTCGAGTCCGTTCCATCCACACACCATGACAAAACTACTCTAGATGTCATTTCCTGTTAATAAGTAACAAATATATTCACAATTATTAAAACTGTATTATAATGCACTTTTGGCACATAGGACATTAATTACTCCCAAATAATAAAGATCAAAATTTGCCCTTAAGATATATTAATATATATAACCATCTTTTATTGCTGTAACTTTGAAAATAAATCTGTATATACGATCATTTTTACTGCTTCCTCCTCGTTGGTCTTTCATGATTCTTATATTCATCTCCACAGCCAGGAAAAAGAATTCCACCTTGTCTCATTTGGCCTCATCTTCCCTTCTCTCGGTGGCTGTGGGGGATTTTTAGAAATGCTGACGATATAATGGAGCTTTCACTTGGACAAAAGAACTCACTTTTGTGTTTGGTAACAAAAACCTGCAATTAATGTTTGAATGAAATAATGAATTGTATGATAAATATTTCCTAGCTGTATATCAGTTATAATGCCTGATGTGGAAAGTGTTTCATCCTACAGGAGTTTTTACCCATATTTAAGAGAAAGCTAAAAACACTGTCAGGAGGCCATAAAGGCCCCGTGGGGTCTTCCGTGCTATGAAAACTGTTATTGGTGTTTCACTGCAGAATAAATGTCTCCTGTTTGTGACGTTTGCCAACATTCAAATTACTGGACAAACCATTTTGATTAAACGTAACAACTTTACAACTATTGGTAGTTTTAACATAGATAGTAAAATAAAATAGTATTTTACTTTTAAATTGTTATAATATAATCACCATTGTAAAAAAAAATTTTTCAGTTTCATTACAGGGTTAGCCTTAGCTTAACCTTGCTAACATGCTTTGAAGACACTCTGAGTATCACAAACACTGCAAACCTATGAAAGGAGGACATAAGATAACTCATAACAATAAAAAAAATTACTCCTCTTACAGTAAATGGGGATTTCTTGAATGTCAGCAGTTACTGTATTATCCGTGTACTCACACTGCATTCGCCAGAAGTACTGTACTATTCACTGTGACAGACATATCTTATGCCATACTCCTGCTTGTGCTTTGCATCTTTCGTCTCTGCATTGTCTGCATCACACCATCAGTCGTGGTATGGTTCCCTCAGTTCAGATTCAAATTGTGGTTTGAAGATCGGAAGTGACGCAAAATAATAAATGTCTTAAACCAAAAGTAACCAGAAAGTAGAAAGTACTACATTTATGTAAATAATTGTGTAAAAATGGAGGGAGTAAAAGTAAAAAGTTGTCCTAAAAATAAGTGCTCAAGTAAAGTGCAGATACCTGAAAAAAAAAAGTTAAGTATAGTAATGAAGTATTTGTACTTTGTTACTTCCAACCTCTGGGAGAAACACAGTATTTGGTGATGTCTGTGGGTTCATACTGTGCTTTTCTAATGAAACTATTGAAAAATGTTTCTAAAATCACTTGAAATAAAGCTAAAAGTCTCAGTTTCAATCACATATTGTTGGATTTACAGTTCACTGTGGTGGTGTGTAGAAGCAAAACTCCAAGATCTGCATATTTGTCCCCCAAATTTTACAGCGCACTGTATTTGGGTATGACAGAGTGGTACTCTCCGAAAATGTTAGAGCACTTATGCAAATATGTGATGTCTTGATAAATCGAGCAGATATTTGAAGTTTACACAGCACCATTCTTGCATGAAAATATCTTAAAAGTTTGTGGCACAGAAAGAGTAATATTTCAAACTCCGCCACTCTGTGTTGCTTCGCCACTGCCTCGTTTGAGCTGTGGACAAAATGGATTCTGGGATATTGCATTTCGTCATTTCGAGCTGATTGGAGACCAAAACAGCAATCGGATTTTTCAAAAACTGGTCAGTATACTCCTAACGTCGGTGCCAAGCCAGGACAAATAGGGACGACTGAATCAGAAACAAGCATAAAGAATGAAATAATACGAACACAAAGTTGTGAATTATTAAAAACCCTTTGAAAAGCAACCATAGATGAACCATAGATGTTCTTTCAAAAAAAGAAACTGTAGGTGTTAATTGTAGTCGTACAAAGTAGTGGACCAGGCCAGATCAGGGTCGAGCTGTCCCTGCTACATGGCTGCACACCCCAGCATGGAGATGTGGGGTAGGGATTATAGCTGCACCTCATGGCTTTGTGAAATTCTCATTATAGTGCTTGGTTGGTCTTTATGTTGCCCTGCTTCTAAGAGCCAAGGTGATCCAACACTAATGAGTTGTTCTATGGTTACTGGGGCTTAAGGGAATGCTAGCAAGAGCAGGAGAAGAGGAGAGAAAGGAGAAAAGGGGAAGGAGGAGGCGGGAAGCAGTAATGAGGAGTTGTCAAAGATAGAGGATTTCATCTGCTCGCATCTCTTCCCTCATCTCTCTGTCTGCCCTCATCCTCACTCAGGTTCAAGCAAGGATCTCAAAGGTTCCCAAACCTCACAAAAAGGGAAAGCATTTGATTTCACAGCCTCATCCAATCAAGCTGAGAAAGAAACGAGTATTTATAAGGCCAGGTGTTTAGAGTGACAAAGTCAAGAAGGTGATATGTCTGACAAAACCAGACACATGCTGAAGTCACATGCTGTGTTTTCACCAGAAGTGAGCAGAATGAGTCAGTGGGTTAAATGTGAGGAGAAACTCTCTGTCACGCCTTCTTCTTTTTAACCCCTCATGCACGAGGCGCTCTTCATCCTGGCAGATTACTTCTTCAAAGCTGGTGCATGCAAAGAAAGTGGGAATCTGGGACTGTTTGCGTATCTTACCTTTCTCTGGGCACAGGTTGCGAATATTGCTGGATTCGTCCATTGATGTAATCCCAAAAGAGGCCAAGCTCCATGTGTTGCTAAACCCGGGACAGAGGGGCTGGTTTCATCCTGATGCCATCTGGAGGGTCGCTACTGCTGCGGACATGCCTCACCCCATGGGGGCTGTCATCTGAGGTGTGACAGAAAACACTTTGGGGGCAACTTACTTACCCTCCCCAATTTCTATTCTGCCTTTGTTGTACAGTGTTTCCTCTCTCCTCGCCTTTTCTCTTTATGAAAGCTCATCCCTCCTGTCTCTATATGCTAATGTGGTGGGTAGCAGCAAAGACAACAGCGTGCTCTTGCACACTTCTTCTGCTTCTTCTGCCTGTACTGTACAGACTGAAAGGATGGGGGGAGGTGTTGCCTAGAGCGCTTTGGGAGCGTGCTCAGCGCAGTCAACCACTCACAGTTTGAGCATGAGAGGGGGGATTGGTTCAATGCCGATTACCTGGGAAAGCAAGCGTTATTAGATGGAGGAGGGAAGAAGCAGGGAGTAGAAAAGAGAGAGAAACAAGGGGAAGGGAAACTCACTAAGGAGGAGGAGCAGGAGGAGAGAGCATACAGCAAATGAACTGAGATACATCTGCTAAGAAAAAGAAGGGAGAATAAATTTGCAAGCAGCATAGAGCAGCAGCATGAGGTGCACATGTTTTATTCAACAGGGAGGTGCTGAGAGAGGCAACCAGTCAAACAGGGATCTGTTTTGTCCTAGCAGTACACAAAGACAGGAAGTGACATACAGAGGGAGATAAGAGAAAGAAGAGACAATAAGATGAACTTCCCATCCATGATTTAGATCTGAGGTACCCTTCAAATTCTCATAGAAAGTGCAGCCTTCCAGTAAATTAACATTTCATGATGTTATCTGAATTCTCAAGTTGTGATCTTCTTAAATAAATAGCAGAACGTTGAGGATTATGTTTATTTTTATGAATTTGTTCAATTCCCTTGAAAGTGTGAGTTCTACCCCTCCACTGGGAAACACTCTTGTTAAAGATCACACCGTCAGCAGCTCTTCTCCAGAACTACTCTGTATTGACTTGTGTTGGCTGAACCGTAAACTCGTGTTGTGGCACCTTTACAAACACATGATGAACACCTAATGAAATGGAGATATAACAGAAAAGCTACTAAATCCCAAAGGGAAATTATGAATGCACCATGCAATATTTATCTGTGTTGCTAGTGAGGAATCGAACAACAACACTCTGCTCTTGCATGACATTTCCAGTTTGATCCTAAAACTCACACTCCTGAATCCCAGAACTGCAATATTTAATTTTGCGTGTCCGAGTAGTGTGTCATGGTCATGGGTCATTGGACCCAGCATTTTGAGTTTATTGTATGTTTGTGATTCTTTGAGTTGTACTGGTTTAGCTTTCTACAAATTAGTTTATTTGTAATATCTGGTTCATGTTTTCTTGTCTGTCTCATCCCTGTGTCCCGTGTGAGAGTCTGTCATGTCCTCTGTGTTTCCTCAGTCATGTCTAAGTTTGGTTTTCCTCCATGTCTCTTGCTTCCTCATTCTCCAGGTGTTAGTCATGTCCGTGTGTTTCGTCTCCCTTTTTTCCGTTCCCATGTTCCCCTCCTTGTGCTTTATTCCTTGTGTCCCCTGTGTGTCATGTGCATCCATGTGTGTTCTCCCCAGCCCCTCATGTCTCTTGCCCTCTCGGTGTCCCTCACTCTCTCACCCTCTCTCTGTTCTGTCTGTCTGTTTCTTTCCTCTGGCCTCTGTCAAGCCATGTGTCTTAGTCTGCATTTCACTGTTTTCAGTTTTATTTTGACAGTCTCTCATCCTGTGTTCAGTGTGTTTAGTTTTGCTTCCCCCATATTGTTATATCTGTTCCAGCTGTGTTCCCCCTGTGTTTCCATATCCCTCGTCACCCCTCTGTGTATATATTGTGTGAATTTCCCTTTGTTCATTGTCAGGATGTCTGCTTATGATGGATCCATGAATCCAGGTTTTCATGTTCTGTGTTCAGTTTTAGTTAGTTTTGGTCAGTTTTAGTTTTCCCAGTCTGGGTTATTGTTTAGTCTTAGTTCTCTTTTGCTCTTTTGTTTTGCATGTTTTCCTCAGCCTCAATAAATGGCTCATTTTTTTGTTGAGTCCATTTCTTGCCTTGAAATTTGGAAATATTTTACAAAGCTAACAGAAACGACATCTTTAGGCTTTTGTTTTAGGCAACCAGGCTTATGACTAGTCAGTTACTGAAGCCTTGGTCCATTATAATGACTGTCTGCCACACTGCACTGTACGTCTACATTTAACATATCTTTATATGTTGTTCTGATCAGAATAGACAAACTATGTCTGTTCTGTTAGTAAATTATCTGTAGCAGAATATCATCTCTTAGTTTGTGATCTTGCTCTAAACTGTGCAGCTCTTGGTCTATTGGACATTACATTGAAATGAACTGACTATTCCTGTGTTTTAGAAAACAGCCCAACTTTGGTAACCACATGTATCAGCTCTATATGGGGATTGTGCTCACATGCTATTATGCTCCACTTACTAAATCTTGTCCACAGTGTATTGAATGAACTCCCATCATGCCCTAGATCTAACCTTGGACAGCCTAATGTGCCTTCTTCTCTAACCCTCTTCCTCTAGAGGCAACATACTTAAACAACCATTTTTTAATCTAATAGCCCTTCATGTGGAACGACTCCTGTGTCTGCATCATCAGCACAAACCCAACCAGTGCTATGAAGGCAAGCATCAGCTAACACGCCATGTTATAGAGCAGCCTGTGTTTCTCTAGATATTGCTTCAGTGACATGTCATAAAGATCTCCTGTGCCCTCTTTTATTTGCCTTTATCAGCTCTTGTAACTCAGTTGAAGAATGTCAGAAAACTGCTGTAACTAGAGCTGGGCCATATCATACCTTTCACGGTAACGGGTATAATGTTGGGCAACGATAGGAAAATGAAATATTGCGATAGAATATGGGTAAAACGCACATGCGCAGTGCCTTTGTTTTCATACGCACATGGCAGAAAAAGCATGGTGGCGACGGAGAATGAGAAGGGCGAAAGTGGATCGTTGAATGAAACGGATGAACCAGAATTGGTTTGTAAAAATGCTGCAACTTCAGTGGTGTGGAACTGGTTTAGCTTTCATCCGTCAGATACACAACAAAGCACTATTTTTGGTAGAGCATGCTAGCGGGCCGTCGTTATTACTGTGTTTTTTTGGAAAATACAGCACACCTAAAATCAATCCTTTGATTTTTGTGAAAATCGACAGTGCCCCTTATAATCCCGTGTGCCTTATGTATGAACTCTGGTTGTGTTTACTGACCTCGAAACGATTTTATGTGGTAAACTGTGCTCGAAAATCTGTCAAATGTTTTAGTATGACTTTGCTAAGCTACGAACCCACACGGCTTGATGGATTGTCGGAGCATTACGGCTATCGTAGGCAGGAGCCTCGTTGAGTGATACGTACTGTGCTTCAACATAATATTACCATATTGTGTGTGTATAACCTCTTTTTAAGTTTTGTGGATATTATACATGGTTATGCTGAGGATATGTCGGGCAATTTCCACTGGAAATGCCTTTTGGTTAAACTGTCAGCAAGGAATTTGCATTTGCACTGTTAAATTTTATATAACTTTAATTCACATAAAAACAGCTGCTTGTTTAAGTGAAAATACGTTGATATTTTTTTTGCACTAATAAAGTTGTGGAGTTGTAAAGTATTTTGTCTCACATCAATTATATCGTCAGTTATATCGCTATCTCAAATCTCCAAATGTATATCGTGATAAATATTTTTGGTCATATCGCCCTGCTCTAGCTGTAACAAAAAGAAATGAAAACTGTTACAATAGTCGAGTGGCTGCCTGCTGCCTTACAACTGTACTAATATTTTGAAATCCCCACTCGTAGTATAAAACTCAGTCATAGTGTTATAAACCAGGTTCTTTAACACTAAAGCTGCAACAATCATTATTCATATATACTTAAAGAATAAATGGAGTTTTGCTTACCTCCATTAGGTTTTTATGGCGCTTTAGACATTTGTTGTTGTTGTTTTCCAGCCTTCATAACCTACTGTTATCACTCACACTACCTGGCTTCATGTTGAGATTATGTTGGCCAGTTGATACAAGTATTCAATAATGGTATTGTGTTGGAGAAAGTGGAATATGAGCAAAATCTTAAGGGGTCAATACATCAATATGTCATGGTCTAGAGTGTTTATGTTTAAGTTTATTATTATTCTGTGGTTTTGTTTATGTGGGTTGTTTTTTATGGTTATCCCTTGTGTTTTGTGTCCTTTGTACTCTCGTGTTCCACGTTTCATGTTCCTATGTTCAGTCTCCCCAGTCTGTGTTAAGTTTGCATGTGTACAGTTCAGTTGGTGTTTTTCCTGTTTTATTTTAAAGGTCGGTGTCTCTTGTCTTTCTAGTTTCACTTCCGCTTGTCTCGTTATGTCCAATTAATCCCAGCCGTGTCTCCCTCCTGTCTACCATTCCCTGATTGCCCTGTGTGTATTTAAGCCCTGTGTTTTCTTGCGTGCATTGCTGGTTCATCTGTGTATGTCCCTGCATCGTCCTGCATCTTTTTCTGTGTCTCCCTGTATCTCTGTTTCAGGTTTGTTTTTACTTCGTTTTCCCAGTTTAGGTTTTCTCAGTTCTGTTTTTGCCACCCTCGCCTTTGTTGTATGTTCACGCTCCATAAATAAAGCTCCCTCACATCAGTAGTGCCTGCATCTTGGGTCCTTTAATAATTCCACATGGTTTTCCCTGCTAACTGTGACACAATATTCAGACACTCAAACCAAAATATACCTGTGTAAACAACTGGAATGAATAAATTAGAATACAAGTGACTGGAAATCCGATTTTTCTGTGTATGCTAAATCTGTGTCATAACTGTGGGTCTTTGGCCTAGTGTCTTGAGTTTTTGTACTGGCCTCTTTATTCATTCATTTGGGTTTAAGAAATATTTAAGTTAAAGCTCTGTATTAGTTAGTCTTGAGTTTTGTATTACCTAGTCTAAATCCTCTACAAAGGGTTCCATGCTGGGACCAATTCTGTTTTATTAGAAGGCACAGTATCATGTCTTACAGACATAAAGACCTGGATGGCCGCTAACTTTCTGCTTCTTAACCCTGGAGAACCCATGGGGTCAAATTTGACCCCATGGTTTCCCTAGAAAACCAATGGGGTCAGCTCTGACCCCATTGGTTCTCCAGGGTTAATTCAGATAAAACTGAGGTTATTGTACTCAGCCCTGAAAATCTTAGAAATATGGTATCTAACCAGATTCTTACTCTGGATGGCATTACCTTGGCCTCCAGTAACACTGTGAGGAACCTTGGAGTCATTTTTGACCAGGATATGTCCTTCAACGCACATATTAAACAAATATGTAAGACTGCGTTCTTCCATTTGCGCAACATCTCTAAAATTAGAAACATCATCTCTCTGCGACCAGGCCCATCAGCATCATAGGTGATGAGGTGGAAGCAGTAATAACTCCTCATTCTAGGACAGGTGAACACACACAGGCATAAGACATAATTTTTTTCTTAGATTTATAATGTATATGTTATTTATTTATGCTTTTTGCACTTCTCTCTTACACAATGTCAGTTTTCCTTTTACTGTTTTTAATAAGCTTCATTTTTCTATGTTTTTAGCACTGTTGTACATTTATAAATTACTGCACTATCTCATACTAAAAGGCACTTTTATTTTAACGTTGTTATTTTTATTTTTTATATTTTTATTGTAGACTGCACTATCCTTACTCTTTAAAATGCTGTTGTGACCTCCAAAAAATTCCCTTCTGGGATGAATATCTAGCTACTGTAATTCATTATTATCAGGATGTCCTATAAACTCCCTGAAAAGTCTTCAGTTGATCTAAAATGCTGCAGAGAGAATAGAGACACAGAGTTAAATATAAAATCCTGCTCCTCACATTTAAGGTCTTGAATAATTCGGCCCTGAATTGTCTTGACAATCTCATAGTACCATATCACCTCAATAGAGCACTTCAACTTCAACTGCTGGTTTACTTGTGAGGATGTTCACAGTTAATGGGAGGCAGAGACTTAAGCCTTCACACCCCTCTTCTGTGGAACCATCCTATACTTTGGATTTGGGGAAAAGACATTTTCAGGATAAGGACTTCCTCTGTGACATATACTGGCATATACTGTGGATGAAGTGACCCTGAATCCTCCCTTAGTTATGCTGCCGTAGGCGTAGGCTGCTGGGGACTTCACTCACCTTTATTTACTCACTATGGGTTTCTGTAGCACTCTGCATTTAATCATTAGCTATTATTAATCTCTGGCTCTCTTCCACAGCGTGTCTTTCGTCCTGTTTTCCTCCCCACCCCCAACTGGTCACAGCAGATAACTGCCCCTCCCTGAGCCTGGTTCTGCCAGTGGTTTCTTCCTGTTGCTCATCAGGGGTCATCTGATTGTTGGAGTTTACTCTGTGTTACTATAAGGTATATTGTAACTGGGAAAAGCTGTAAAACTTCTGAAAATACAGTTAAGTCCAACATTTCTTCTTGTGGCTGTTTTTGATGAGCAGCAGATGAAACAGTTTAAGTATTATGAATGGTGCCAAAGGCACATTTAGGCCTATGAGACTCATTTAAACATGTCTGCATCTCTGCCATTCAAAGATACTTTGTATGTAGTTTATGTAATATTTAGTACTGAACTTTAACTGTAGTCTTTTGTAGAAGCAATGTTTTATTCAGTGTTTTGTTTTGTTTTCAATTTTAGTGTATTTACTACTACTGGGGAGAACACACATGAGGCCTGAACAAGTTTATAACCAGGGGTGCACATAAGTGGAGTTTCCGCTGTCAAAATAAAAGACGCGCACCAGATAAGAAGTTGCAACGCGCGTTTGCACTGTTTTTGTCCGCTAGAGTGGGATTTTTATGGCATATTCTGCACCACATCTCTGTGCGTTCATCATTTGTTTGAAGCCAGTTTACCTCCTGCAACCACTTTTCCGAGAATACGCGCTTCTTTTGCGGTTCGGACTCCTTCTGACATTTCTTTGTAGGTGGAGGAACACAAAAGTAATTGCTTAAAGGAGCTTGCTTCTTTGACATCTTTAAGAATTCTTAACAAATGTCTATCCTCCTCCAGAAAATCTTATGTACTCAAACGCCCCAAAATGAATCAAAGCACCCCCAAAGATTTCTTACTTTTTTGACAATATTTGCTGTTTGTGGGACACACTACTATACAGCCTATTTAAAATCTAAAACTTAAAATTGTCCGTAGCCTACTGTTGTTGCCACTGTCCTATTTGAAATGTAATGAGAGAAGCTGGTTATTTTGTCATATGTGCCTATATTAAACTCAAGGTACTAACTAGCTAACTGACTGGATTCCCATTAACCTTATAACTCCTGGTGCGTGTGTTTTGCGTGTGTGTGTGTGTGTGTGTGTGTGTGTGTGTGTGTGAGAGAGAGAGAGAGAGACACACACACACACACAGAGAGACAGCCAGGTTCATATAAGATCAGATCAAATGATCCGTCAATAAAGGATAATGTTGGATCAGTGTTTCAATATTTATATTGTTTATTAGATGTACATGTGGTTTGGTTATTTGCCTTTTGGTTGAAAGTACACTGAGAGAGGACTTTTTTTATTAGTGATCTTAATAGTATTTTTTTAATCTAATTGAATACAATCTATTTGTGTATAATTGTCAGTCCAAAGAGGGAGAGAGGAAAGAGGGGAACCTGAGGAGAAAGTACAAGGTCAGGAAGAATCAGGTAAGAAAACAGACGGGGAATACTAACAGGCAAAACAGAAACTGTTAAACTGACAAAGAAAAAAAACAACTAATTTTACTCATACAATCTGGAAGTTGTGTTCTCCCTATATTAAAGCTCCTATATAGAATCTGCAAAACAAACTGGGTTGTCAGCCCTGGCACTGCATTACCATATTGAGCTTCAGTCAGAGGAAGTCACGGTTGCCAAAAACATTTTGAAGCTCAAGAGTGAGGCTGGTGCCATTCCAGATATGTTAACATTGTACAATCTTCTGGATAATCAGATCTTCCCCACACTGAAAACTGTTATTCAGGTTGCCCTAACAAACCCAGTTAGCAGCTGTAGCTGTGAAAGGTCTTTTAGTGTCTTGAGTCAGTTCCATACCTGGCTGAGAAGGACCATGGGTCAAAGCAGACTCCAGCACCTGGTTGTGAGGTCAGTTGAGAAAGAGATGCTTGAGAGACTTGACCACCAAAATGTGATAGATTTACCAACCTCAAGGTGAGGCGACATAGGTTAAAAGAAAAGAAAAAAATCTGCAGAGCCATAGTAGTATCTGCAGTAAAGATCTTTTCATACATTGTAGACATTGTACCATAGCCGAAGGTGTCTCAATATTTTAATAATATTTTGTACATTTCAAGGACTCCTCTATTTTTGGAGTGTATTTTTATGTATCTGTATTGTATTATACATACACTTTAAAAGTGTATGTATAAAAAATGCACTCAGTTTACTTTTTACTCACTATGAGCATCATTCATTATTCTTCCGCAGTAATTAAGGTTAGAATACGGTATGTATTTTTTTTAATTCCAATCCATTCTTCTTTAGCAGCATTTAAACAACCTTTATCAGATTTGATGGTTTTGTTACAGACTTTTCAAAAAAAGGTTTTTAAAAGGAACTCAAGACAACTGGAGACATTTAAGGATGCAGGGACTGACAGAGACAGGAAAGAAGTCTCATCATGACGAGTAAAGTTTACCTTGCCTGGATGGGCAGCTCTCTGGGTGCTCAGCACCCCCAAAGCTCTCATCCTAGAATCGCCCCTGATCCCAGTCTATCTTTGCATTTGATTGGCCACATGGTGTGCCCATCAAATTAGTCTCTCCCTGCCTCTCTCCCTGCGTCAGTTATTCATGGCCCGTCGGTAAGTCCCACATACCGACGGGCCATGAATAACTGACATATGAAAAATCGTATCACCGCCTGATGTAGCCCTCAGGTCGTGGACAGTGCTGGTCCTAGCTGTTTTCTTGATATTTATTTATAATCCCCTCTGTTAATCCTTGATATTTTGAGTTATCTGTTTATATTAGTGCTATTTCTTAAATATGTCAAATCTGTAATATAATGTATTGTTTGTTTGTTGTTTAGTCTGTTACTGTTACTATTTTTACCATTTCTTCTTGGAGCAACTGAACCCCACATAATTTCGTTAGGGATTAATAAAGTATTCTGATTCTGATTGTTTCAGGATGACCTGCCATTATCCAATAACACATCTGCTTACCTGTATCTTTTGCTTGTTTCTCCTCCTCTTCTTTTTTTTTTTTTTTCTAAACTGAGCACCTGATGGCTATGAACTTTTCTTATCCATCTTCCATTGGTTTTAATTTTGCACTACAGTATGAACACAAATCCACCAACTCCAGGATTACCACAACATAACCTAATAGACCTACACCTTAGTTCGCAGATTCACTTTGTCTAAGGTTTATTTCTGGGATTTCGCACAACCCAGGATTCAGATCATGAATACATAATGGCCTTGGATTTACAACATTATGAATGAAATGTGCTATTTGGAAGCAGCCGGCCCCCTCCCCTTTCGACGGGTTGTGTGTGAGACTTTAAATCATCAAACTGTAAATTTTAAATTGTTATTGATCCCTTCACCCCAGTCCTAAAGTGTATATTTATTTTCTTACTCTTCTTATATTTACTGTTTGTTTACTTGCACTGTTGTAACTGGAGCCTCGTCGTCTCGTCTCTCTATATACTGGACTGTAGCGGAGATGACAATAAAGTTTACTTTGACTTCAGCAGCAAGCAGGCGCACCGAGGGCTCTCGCGCTCACTTTTCACATATAGAATTTCGAAAAAAACATCGGTGTAAATTATAAGTCTGTATCATAATGTCTGGTGTTTTTGTGTTTGTTGGTTTGTTTTTATTTTGTTTTATTTTGCGAGTTGGTTATTAGATGCTGGTCCAGCCACCAGTGAATCCCCCGCCGCCCCGCCCTCTCCTCCCTGTGCCGCAGGCAGCAGGCGCACCTCGCAAACGGAGGGCGCCCTTACTCCCAGCAAATGGGCGATAGAAAACCGATGCCTATGCCATTCCCAATATGCGCTGGAATGTTGTCGGGGCAGCACGAGTACGAGTAAAAAAAATTTTTTGCCGATGCCCGTGATGCCGCCCTGGGCAACCGCCCGTGCATGTCGCCCGTATCAAAAAACGCTACTGGTCGTAGGTTTGACACCTCTGATCTACAAAAACCAGTGAAAGAGTTTCAAATGACAGGACATGTATTTGGCAGCAGTCCATCACCATTGGTTGCCATTTATGCCTCAGGCGAGCTGTTCTGGAAGCAGATGACTTCACTACCAGCTCATGGCAGGCAATTCTTATGTTGACAACAGATTGGCATTTTTTCCCAGTGAAGCAGAAGCCATTCGTGTCCTGCTGACTTCCCAAGAGATGCTAGCTAAATCAAATATTAAGCTACACAAAACTGCATCCAATATCAGCAGTGCCATGCAAGCGTTCCTCTTGAATATCTAGTCAAGGATTTGAAGGATCTGGATTTAGGAGTGGAATCATGATGTCTCGCAGCTTCACCATTTGTGTTTCTGATAGAAAAAATATTCAAGTTATGCAGCAAGCTGTGCATAACAGTAAGCTGAGGGGATGCCTCTCTCTGTCTGTCCTCTTCTCAGGCCTCTTTGTGGCTCTTCCTCATCTGTTATCTGAAGCAGTTACAATCATGTTCAGTACAATTACACAAAGTGTCACACACATATCTGCTCCCATAACTCTGAAACAAATAAATGATGCGATTACATACAAGTTCCCTGTGTATGGTTTTGCTACTCTGTGTTACTCTCACTTCATAAAAGATTTCTTCTAACAGTTTCAAAGGAGGAGAAGCCTTTGACACAAAGGGACATTTACTCTGCAGTGAAAAGTTTGTTTGACCCCCTTTTAGATGTTGTAGCGCCAGCCACAGTGGGGAGAAAGAAATTTAGTGAGAAACCTCTCTGTAGAACGGTATGACTGAGGCACACCGATGCCGGCATCATAGAGAGAACAGTGGAAACTCTGGGAAGACGATATGAAAGATTTAGAACAGATTCTAATACCTTATATTCCAGTTTCTTTGTCCACACACACTTACCACAGAGAGTTGTCTGTTTTTTCAGATGTGTCTGTCATCGCCATAGCTGCTGTGGCTTACTTAAAGACCGTTTCTACAGTGGGAGAAATCCATGTGGCATTTGTTATCACGATAAAACTGGCCCTACACCCAGCTCATGCTGTGCCCCACCTTGAGCTTTGCACAGCTGTCTCGGCAACTGAAATGGCAGATTTCATCCAAGAAGAAATTAATATTGACATTCATTCAATATCACTACTGAAAGAAACCCAGCAAACCATGGAACTTCAGCTGCTGTGACTCTGAAAAGCATCAACTGGTTTACTGGATTATCATTTCTATTAAAACATCCACAAGTTCATATTTCTCAGACTTATGTTTTTGAGCTGCTACATCCAGATATGGATGCAGAAGTTCACCCCTGAAATAGCAACCTTTAGTACAATGATTAAGGAAAGTTGGACTAAAAAGGTTTCATGACTACACGGAGAACAAGAGGAGGGCATACTGAAAGTAAACGATGGGCCATTATATTCACTTGTATGAGCACTCGAGCTGTGCACATTGAGGTTATAGAGACCATGAACACTGCGAGCCTGGTCAGTCGTCTCAGATGTTTCATTGCCATAAAAGGGCCGGACGAACAAATTTCACTGGATCCTGTAAAGAAGGCAAATGCGACACAGCAGATCCTTACCATAAAGACAACAAGTGCACCTGGATATTAAACCCTCCCCACTCTTCCCACATGGGTGGAGTGTGGGAGAGGATGATTTGCATCACTTGGTATATTTTAAATGCTCTTCTTCTCAATTTGAATCCATTGCATCTTACAAATGAGAACCTAGTCACTCTGATGGTGGAGGTTCCTGCCATTATGAACTCATAATGTTGTCCCAGTGTCCTCTCACCCAGAATCACCCCATCAGTGTTGTTGACACAGGATGGGGATTTTAACATTAACAACCTTTCCAACAAGATGGAGAAAGGAGTATGTGACAATGCTTCAAAAAGAGAGAAAGCAGAATCAAGTTAAGCCCAATATTCAAGTGGAAGTTGTGCTGTTGAGGGACTCACGAGTGAAGAGAACTAAGAGGACCTTTAGTAGCCAAGGCAGTAAAGTATAGTCAATGTAGTCAAACATGACACTCCTAAAGTATATTTGTGGCTGGTTTCAGAGATAATTTTACTATTCCATGGAGGAAATTGATAGTGTTATA
Organism: Neolamprologus brichardi; assembly: GCF_056152115.1. Taxonomy (NCBI): domain Eukaryota; kingdom Metazoa; phylum Chordata; class Actinopteri; order Cichliformes; family Cichlidae; genus Neolamprologus; species Neolamprologus brichardi. Next base: position 19,281,870 of record NC_142123.1, on the reverse strand, counting down.
ATAAATTATACCTGATGGGGAGTGTGTGGTTTGTTTACTCAAGTTTATATAGTAAAAAACGGTCAAAGTTAATAGAGTCTATGCAAGTATGAAAGTATGAGTATATTCTGAGTTTACAAAAGGGGATAAAGGGGGGAGGAGTTATCTGTTCCTGGACTGGCCAGTGAAATGGAGGTATTTTGTTTCTTATCCTGTGTACAATAAAAAGACAGAGTTTTCTCTTGCTGAGCCAACCTGTTCAACATCTGATTTTAGTGAGCCAGCAACTTCAAAGAATAAAGTGGATTTATCTGAACTGAGTCAGCAGATTTTTGTTTCCCTGTTGTGAAAAGATGTTTGGTGTTTCTGAGGCTGCTGGAAAAGATTTTTTGCTTCTGAACTAGAAACTAAAAGGATTATGTCTTATGTGGATGAGCCCTTTGCTTCCCAGACGGCACACTGAAAGACTGTATGTTCAGAACCCACCTCATTCTTTGAATTAGCTGGCAACCCCTAACCTACTCAAGTAAACTTAAGTAAATGTAAGTGTTTGGAAAAATGTACTTCAATTCTTTTATTGGATCATGTTCATTCATTAATGAGCTGCTGTAACATGAATCAAATGGCTGAACTGCCACCTCAGCATGCAGTCATGTTCTATAGAGTCTTGCTAATTGTATGCAGGTGTGTTGCCGTAGGAACACACCTGACAGGCCCCAGTCTGTCCCCATGGGAAATAAAACCTCCAAAGTCCTCAGACTGAGAACATGATTGCCGCAGGGCTGTGTGCTCAGTCCACTGCTGTTCACCCTGCTAACACATGACTGTACTGCACACTACAGCTCAAATCACATCATCAGGTTTGCAGATAACACAACAGTTGTGGGTCTCATCACCAGCAACAATGAGTCTGAATACAGAGAGGAGGTACAACACCTGGTGGACTGGTGTCAGAATAACAACCTGTCTCTAAATGTTCAGAAGACTAAAGAGATGGTTGGTAACTTCAGGAAGCTCAACGACCCACACCCCACTGCACATTATCGGATCTGCTGTTGAGATGGTCAACAGTGTGAAGTTCCTGGGTGTTCACATATCAGCTGACCTCTCCTGGAACCTGAACACCACCGCCATCAAGTCCAACAAGATCTTCACGTTCTTAGGAAACTGAAGAACGTCTCCCTCCTCCCATCCTCACATCATTTTACCAGAGAACCACTGAGAGCATCCTCTGCTACTGCATCACTATCTGGTACGGGAACGGCACCCTCGCTGAAAAGAAGTCTCTGTAGACTAGTGAGGACAGCAGAGAGGATCATTGGAGGCCCTCTCCCACCCATCTCCCAACTCTACGACAGACACATCATCCGACATGTGAACAGCATAGTGAAGGCCACTTTCCACCCCTCACATGCACTGTTCTCCCTCCTTCCATCTGGCAGACGGTTTCACAGCATCAAAACAGTAACGACCAGACACTGCAAGAGCTTCTTCCCCCAAGCAGTCAGAGCCCTCAAATCACTACCACAAAAGGACTGATATACACATACACCTTTACAAACACCTACAATACTCATCAAAAGACTCAAAGCAACAAAAACTTCCACAAATCCACTACAAACTGGACGTGGGAACAATATGCTTATTTGCACACTCAGTCACATCTAAATTATACTGCATTTGCACATTTTGCATCTTGCACATGTCTTCGTCCTGTCTCGTCTACAATATCCTGACCATAACTTGAACCTGGTATTCAATACAATCATCTCACTTTACTGTAATTGCACATGACCACTTTGCATTGTCTCTGTCCTGTCTTTGTTTATTGTACATAGAAATAGTTAGTAATAGTACCTTTTCTCTCTTAACCTTACCCAAAGTTAGCGAGTTATTATTCATTTGTGGTTCTAGTCTCACATCTCTTGGAGATATATTTTTTATATTCTTATAAATGAAACGGCATTCCGGTAAGAGATACTGTGTATATTGTTGTATTGACAATAAAGACCTTGAATCTTGACTCTTGAATCTTCAATAGTTTCAGGACTCCGGCCTTCGAGGACTGGAGTTCATCCAGCTGAAGGCAGTGAGGGATCCCTGGAATATTGGACACACTCCTTCAACATTAATATTTTTCATGCAGTGCAGATGTTGCCTTTTCTCTTCATCCACACACATACTGCCTCTGTGTCTGTAAATTTAGAGAGTGTGTGCCTAGATGCTCATTCTGCTCAGGGAAGGCTGACAAAGGGACGTCTAAAGACAGATAATACTAAAAGGTGCAGTGATAACATCCAGAACGTGGCTAAGCTTTATGTTTTTCTTCAAGCACTAAATCACCAAACTCTTTGCAAGGGGAGGGCAAATTAAAACTAAAAACTGGAGATTAAGTATTGTAATTTCAGGAGCTGAACCAGGGGCGATTCTAGGATGAGAGCTTTGGGGGTGCCGAGCACCCAGAGAGCTGCCCATCCAGGCAAGGTAAACTTTACTCGTCATGATGAGACATCTTTCCTGTCTCTGTCAGTCCCTGCATCCTTAAATGTCTCCAGTTGTCTCGAGTTCCTTCCTGTCCTGATCGTCTGTTGTCTTCATCTCCATTATCAGTCATCATAATGTTACCCTCTCTGTGCAAGTCTGCAAATTTCTTTATTAAATCATAAGATTCTTAAATTCATCAAGTCTCTCTGTGCCTGGGTCCTCGTCACAAAACATGACATCACTGTTTTGTACATTTTAACACAATTTAATCCCCACATTTGTGAAAGAAAAGCCAAACCTTTTTTGAAAAGTCTGTAACAAAACCATCAAATCTGATAAAGGTTATTTAAATGCTGCTAAAGAAGAATGGATTGGAATTAAAAAAAAATACATATTCTAACCTTAATTACTGTGGAAGAATAATGAATGATGCTCATAGTGAGTAAAAAGTAAACTGAGTGCATTTTTTGGACAGAGATTCACTTTTAAAGTGTATGTATAATACAATACAGATACATAAAAAAATACACTCCAAAAATAGAGTCCTTGAAATGTACAAAATATTATTAAAAAATGGAGACACCTTGGCCTATGGTACAATGTCTACAATGTATGAAAAGATCTTTACTGCAGATACTACTATGGCTCTGCAGATTTTTTTCTTTTCTTTTAACCTATGTCGCCTCACCTTGAGGTTGGCAAATCTGTCCATCACATTTTGGTGGTCTAGTCTCTCAAGCATCTTTCTCAACTGACCTCACAGCCAGGTGCTGGAGTCTGCTTTGACCCATGGTCCTTCTCAGCCAGGTATGGAACTGACTCAAGACACTAAAAGACCTTTCACAGCTACAGCTGCTAACTGGGTTTGTTAGGGCAACCTGAATAACAGTTTTCAGTGTGGGGAAGATCTGATTATCCAGAAGATTGTACAATGTTAACATATCTGGGATGGCACCAGCCTCACTCTTGAGCTTCAAAATGTTTTTGGCAACCGTGACTTCCTCTGACTGAAGCTCAATATGGTAATGCAGTGCCAGGGCTGACAACCCAGTTTGTTTTGCAGATTCTATATAGGAGCTTTAATATAGGGAGAACACAACTTCCAGATTGTATGAGTAAAATTAGTTGTTGTTTTTTTTCTTTATAACCAGCAAAATAACCAGCTTCTCTCATTACATTTCAAACAGGAGAGTGGCAACAACAGTAGGCTACGGACAATTTTAAGTTTTAGATTTTAAATAGGCTGTATACATTTCAATGGGAGCAACAGGATGGTAAAATATATACTACAGAGAGGGACGGATTGTAGGATAGCAAATATCATTGGAAAACACGTTTTCAACACAGCAGGTTACCTGGTGTAATGTTTTTCAGCTAAAAAGAAACATGGCCTGACTCCTACCTAACTATATAAAGAGTAACTGAAGGTTAAATGCAGCTAACATGTCATCTTTTAAGGCAGGAGCTGTGTCTTGGGCACCAGAGCCAGAGTAGGGAAGAGCTGGAACAAACCATTTTGGGAGGTGGGGGTATCTATATTTCTGTTGTTAAAATTTTCCATCTCAATTACGTACTGTATGCTTTTTATATTTTTAGAAGTGTGTCCCACAAACAGCAAATATTGTCAAAAAAGTAAGAAATCTTTGGGGGTGCTTTGATTCATTTTGGGGGTGCTGAAGCACCCCCCAAAATGGGCTAAAATCGCCCCTGAGCTGAACCACGCCTCCAAACAGTCCTTCTGGTTCTCATCTATATAGGCTCCCCCAGTCCTACAAGCTGTTCATTCCCGTTTACGTGCCCCTCCCTCCCCTTTTCAATTCTTTAACTTCTTCACTTCTATTTAGTGCATGGGGATCTGCCAGGCCCGGGAGCCGTCGCCAGTCCCCTTCGAGGCCTTCCCCAAAGCACAGCTCAATTCATGTCCAAACCATTCACTTTTACATACTAAAACGCTGTCAAACCTAAAATGAGGACGTGGGCCCAGCTAGTGAATTTGGTTGGTTAACAAAACTGACCTTAATGCCTTTGTGCAATGCGTGTATGTGCTGTGTGCTCACAGCTGCTGTTCTGTGAAGACTGGTCACAATTATCTTGTTAATTTGTGGATTCATTTGCTTTCTCAGCTTAGTCAAACATATTAGCTGCTGTTTTTACAACAGGCTTCAGCAGAGCCCTGCTAATTATTATAGTACTGTGTGATAAGCAGTACTTTTTTTTTTTTTTGCCTTTCCCATTTGGCTCTTTTGCCATCAGAATTATTGTCTAAAGGCAAAGAAAGATGCCCAACAGATTTACTTTACCAAATGGACCAACCCAGCCTTGCCGTATTGGTCTATTTGATTCACCTTTTATTGTTTATTTTATTTTAACCTGCTGAATACGGGACAGACTTGACTGGGGAAAAGAAAGGTGAGAAAGAGAGATGGAAAGAAAAAGAGCGGGGAAGAGGAATGGTGATAAAGGGCAAAAAAACAAAAACCAACAAAACAAAACAGACAAAAAATACATATATCAATCACCTGGATCACCTGTTGAGAAAGAGAAAAGAGAAAACAAGCAAAGAAAAAGAGAGCAATATAATAAACAACATCATCGCGATGATCTATGGGAATATAACCGTAAATACTAAATATTAAACATTATTATGCAGCATGTAAGATCGACAGCGCACAGTGTGCTTTGAGGTAGGAGCCAAAAAGGGTGTAGTTCACGTGTGTGAGCACCCGTGTATACACCTGTGAGCATGAACGCGCTTGTATTTAAAAGGTTCCTTCATGTAATGATCTGCTAGAGGGTGTGGGGAGCCACAGCCCCATCCTCCAGGGCATGAAGCAGGTATGGAGGAGATCAAAACTCCAGACATCCAGAGGACCCAAGAGCAAAGGAGACCAAGGAAGACCAACAGAAGGGCAGCTGCGCCACTATCCCAGAAAGAGCTGAGGAGAGTCCCAGATGAGGGGTCACTCAGTAGCCGTGGAGCAGAAGCCAGGGGGGGTTGCAGTGATGTGCCCGTGAGCTCCGCCGGCAGCCAGCTGTGCCAGAGTGACCGAGCCCCAGGCCCAGGGCACCCCACCCCCAAAGTGGCCCGAGCGAGCCCCAGGTTCCAGGCCCCGACAAGCAGCCACCAAGAGTGAGCCGGTGTGTACCTGGACGCCCATCCCCAGACACAAAGAACCATCAATGCACCGATGTCTGAGGGCGTTTGCCACTGGCAGGGGAAGTGGTGGGGGGAGATAGGCCTCCATACCTTGGAGGGCCTGTGATGTCCCCAGAGAGGTGGCGTCTGATACCCAACCTGACATATAGACACAGACAAACAGGCACACACAGATACAAGCATCCATTCCCACCCTCATGCTCTCATATGCAATTACTCAACACTCCCCCAACGTGGAGACAGATATAAAGAGACACCCCAAGCGTACTCTATACCCCAGGTCTAGGTACCCTTGCCCCTGGGGGAAACTGCACCCAGACCCAGGTGGTGTTACCCTTTTCCCTGGGGTGGAGAGAAGTAGACCGCCCTGACTCCACAGCAGCAGGGAGGCCCCACATTCCAGACCCCAATCGTACGGCCAACTCCTCCTCCTGGCCCCCCGCCCCAACAGGCCGCAGAGAACGGGGGTGTGTGAAGGCTCCAAACCTCCCTCTGCCCGCTCATATGTAGTGTTGATGCATGTGTGTTCTAAGGTGCATTTAAAACCCAGGAGGGCATGGAGCTACCTGCCAGAGAGCAGCAGGTAAGCGCATAGCCCCTCCTGATAGCCCTCAGTGTCTACGTGTATTTAAAATTGAGAGGTGGGCAATGACGCCAGGGGTGAGGTTGTACACCCTGATGGTCTTTTGGATTCCGTGTAGCGTGTCCACCCCCAAGATCCTATATGTATGTGTTATGAGAGTGTGAGTAATGTGAATGTCTAAGTTGTGAGATAAAATTGAGGCAGAGGCAGCCAGAAGGGGACAGAGGGGGGGGATGCCTCCCCTGCATCCTGGTGACACACCTTTACCCCAATGCCCTGCATGTGTGGGTGATTGTGGTGGAGTGGGAAGAGGGAGGCAGCTGGAGATGGGGAGGGAAGGAAGGGAGGGGCAAGTGACCCCTCCCTTGGGCCAGCTCCCCCGCTGACCCCAGTAGGCACCCCCATACTCTGCAACCCGCCAGGGAAAGGGGGCCCAGGCCCATCCGGACCGAGGCCCAGTTCAGCAGCGCCACCTGGCCCAAGAGTGCCCAGGACAGCCAACCCGACCCCACCACAGAGAAAACTGCACCCACCCCGTCATCCACTCATCTTCCAGACTACACAAGACAATAGACGCCCAGGCTGAGATCTTCCACCACCTCTCCTATATCTCCCCTTCTGCAGAGTGAGTTCCTGAAGAGAGGAGACCTCCTGCAAGATGTAACAGCCTCCCCCACCAGTTGAGGAGCCCCCCAGGTGGCTCGATGCACTGGTGGCACCCTGCACCAGGGCTGGGCCCCCATACACCCACCCGCCCGCAACCCCGGCGACACACCAACCAGGACCCAAGCCCCCAAGGCCAAGCCAGGGCCCCAGCCCAGAGACGGAGCACCCCCAGAACCCCACACCCGTCCCGGACCCAACCAGGGGCAGCCAGGCTACCAGGTCGGTAACCCACAACCGTCAGCACAGACCCTCCCCTAGCCCCGCTGCACGAAGCCACGAAGAAACCGTCACCTAAGAGCCAACAGAGCCCTTAATAGGCCATGACCGCAACCCCGGGTTGAGCCCTCCAAGGAAGATGCTCTTGGGGAATCCCCCGACGCCCCAAGCCTGTCTCTACCCCCACACCAATCACAACAGCGAAGGTGGGACCAAACTATGACCCCCCACTAGGTGATGGAGCTGATCAAAGGAGCCCAGAGCAAATTATCTGATGTGGCGGCAGAGTCTGTATCAAGACTAATGTAATCTAATAGATAATTTCTATATTGGTTAGAATTAAGATTATTTTTATTTTTCCAGTTCATGAGGACTGTTTTCTTGGCTATGCATAGTGCAGTGAAAACCATATGGGCTATATTCTTTTCTGTAGTGACATTATCTAAGCTGCCCAACAAACACACTAAAGGAGAAGTTGAAATGTTACATTTCAGACACTTTGATAAGTCTTCACATATCTCGCGCAAAAACTTCTGAACTGGTGGACAGAACCAAAGAGCGTGGATATAATTGTCCGGTGTATTGGTTTGACAGTGTGAGCAGTTGTTGGTAGACGTAAAGCCCATCTTGAACATCCGATGACCTGTATAGTGTACTCTATGTAGTCTTTTGTATTGAATTAATTGAAGACTGGGATTTCTAATTAAATGAAAGGTTTTTAAGCATATCTGAGACCAGAGGTTTTGGAGTAAGCAGTACTAGTGTGTGTGTGTGTGTGTGTGTGTGTGTGTGTGTGTGTGTGTGTGTGTGTGTGTGTGTGTGTGTCTGAAGAAAGGTCTGGAGAAAAGATAGATATAGGAAATCCTATTACAGTAAAGGAGGAGATAAAATAAGCCTTTGTGATGCTGTGGACCTCAGTTCAGCAATAACACTTCAATAACTGTAGCCCATCACTGTAGCTGTAATGCAAGTTTCAGGTGTACAATCGCATTCCAGGTTGTAAACAAACAACCTGCAAAAAAATATGATCAAAAACCAAGTGCTATAAAAATGCTCAAAATTACAAGTATGGTTATTATTGAAGATCAGTTAACTTAAAAACTGTCACATCTTGAGCAGGTGTGCAGGACTCAGAAGCGGACTTGCATGTAAAGATTCAGAAGGTTTATTTACAGGCAATGAAACGACACAAGAGTCAGCAGAATGTTTCTCAAAGGGAGGGAAGGTGAGGGAGGAAATTGGCACGTTCAATCCAAAAAAACCCACACAACTCTCTCTTTACACAGGAAGGCTCTGTCTCACCATTCACCAGGGACAGAACACCGGTGAAGCCCTGTGCACCGGGAAACACACAATTAACTGCCAGAAGTTGCAGCGAGCACAGTCTGTGAGATCAGCCAGGGTGTAACTAATGGGGTAGGCCAACAATCTAGCGATGAATGACTATCAGCCACCACCTGTAGAAGGATGGGTGACTATCCACAGGTGAGCAGGGCGGGGACTCAGACTGAGACTCAGACCAGACCATGACGAAAATTCACCACCAGATGACACTAAATGTTGCACAGCGGTAACATCAATCACCAACATAAAAAAAACAACTTAATCACTAACTACTTTGGTATTGTAGCCTAGGGTCTGATAAGCAGCAGTTACAGATGGCTGGCACATCTACAGCTATTTGTACTGTGACAGCACAGACGTATGCTCTCTAACACTGCTGAAACAACTTTAAGGGAAATTTTTAAGGGAGCTTTTTTAAAATCTAACATTAAAACACATTCACACTTGGATGGACGCATCAGAGAGCAATGTGGGCAAGGCAAGTTTATTTATATAGCACAATTCAACAACAAGGTGATTCAAGGTGCTTTACAGAGACATTAAAATCAAAAACAAATAAAATGCATGATTTAAAATTGATTAAAGTAAAAAACAACAGTAGATAAAATCAGAACAGTAGATAAAATCAGTAGTTAAAATGTAAGTTTTGAAATAGTTACTATCTTACCCAAGGATATTAGACATACAGGTTGGATCAGCCAAGATCAGGGGCCACAAACCTTACAAAAAGATGACCTGATCTACTACCTGAGCCACAGACACCCCTTGCCCCAATAACCCACCTGCATAACCTACCCTTCTGGCAACATGTTCATAGCCAGTAATAATGTGGCAGCCACAATATTTGCATTTGTTCCCATGCTTGACTGCAGCTGTAGTAGTCATGCAGGTTCACATGGGGCTGGTAAAGGTATTTTGGGGATAGGGTTAAAGAACAGTACCACCTGGTGATAACAGGCCTTGTTATCACCAGGTGGATTTGACAGTTAACCAGTGACATTCAGTCAGGACAAGCAAAGCAAGCAGTGCTTGCCTCGTCAAATGTAAAAATAGACATACATAAAAATGTACCAATGAAAAGTGATCTGGGACAGCGCTGCCATAAAGCTCATTGCCTACCACGTATTTATTATGTAAATCTCTTCTTTACATTGCTGTCATCTTGTGGCCTCAGTCAGATATTGCTGCTAAAAGCTGTGCTTATTTCAATCATAACTTATTAATACTATTATAGCCGGAATAATATGTTACAATTCTTCATTCAGCCAGGAAAGAGTACAGAAAGATGTCCGTGTAGAGTGCAGACAGGCATCAGATATTGAAACAGTATGCTTTAATCTGATCCATTTTGTCTCATTAGATTGGTAAATAGTGGAGGAAGATGTTTTTGTTTATGTCTGTAATGGGCTGCAGGAGTGGGTGGCGTCTCTTTCTGTAAAAATCACCACACACCACTGTAATGAACCCAGCAGAAGAAATATGTCCTGTTGGAAATATGTGTTGATCCAAAAAAATTTCTTAAGTCTTATTATTATTGTTTTGTAGCTCCGATAGACCCCACAATATGACTTTTACATTTTGGTGACTACTTGACTTTTATTTTAGCACAATAAGTAACACAAACTGTGTCAATAACTGCTATGAATTTAACTGAACATATTCATGTTTGGAAGGACACTTTCAATTTGAGAACATTTATGTTTTTCATTTCAGTGTTTGTTACCTATATTTTCCAGTGTTAATTTTAACAATAATTTAAATAATTGGATTATAAAGACTATGATACCAGAACAACATAAAAACAAAGATCTACTGTTGCAAGTGTTGTCCCACATTTCTCTGGCATGTTACTTAAACCACGCCATGCTAAATCACGATGATACAATTCCACAAAATGGCCGTCACACAGTCTCCAAGCAGCCAGTGAACTGACTGAGACAGGTCTAGGCTTTGCATATGTAATGACAAAAAACATGATCACATGAAACAGGGAATAAAGGAGCAGAAACTGACAATCATCCAAGCATCTGAAGTATAAAATTAATAAAATCACATTAGCTCAAATTTACAGCCCCAGGGACCCCAGGGGCTATGTTGTTGTGGGGCTTTTGCCCCCTGGTAGGGTCATCCATGGCAAACTGGTCCTGGTTGAGGGAACAGACAAAGACTGATTCAAAAGACCCTTATGAGTAGAACATCGAGGGAACAGTTCACCCTGCCCAGGATAGGGTTAGCCAGGCCTGGGGAAGGTGCCCGATGGTGAGCGCCTGTTGGCGAGGCCTTAGTCCATGGGGCCTGGCCAGGCACGGCCTGAAAAAGGGACATGGGCCCATCCTCCTGCACGCTCACTACCTACAGCAGGGGCTGTAGGGGTCGAGTGCAATGTGTGTTAGGCGGAGGCCGGGAACAGAGGCCTTGGCAGACCGATCCCCGACTACCAAAATCACTAGTTTGTGATTTGGTTTGTGTACCAAATCACAAACTAGTGATTTGGAAATGGAACATCACCTCTGTGCCTGAGTTAGTGTGTGAGGCTGAGAGGTACCAGCTAGATATAGTCGGGCTCACCTCAACACACAGCTTGGGCTCTGAAACCAGTCTCCTGGAGAGGGGCTGAACTCTGTCTCAGTCTGGAGTTGCCCTTGGTGAGAGGCAGTGGGCTGGGGTGGGTATCCCCTCAGCTTGCTGCCTGTACATTGGGGTTTCTCCAGGTGAATGAGAGGGTTTGTTCCCTGACACGAAGGGGCAGGGAAAGGGTCCTGACTGTTGTCTGTGCTTATGCACAGACAGAATTAGTAGGTGTAGCCAAGTGGCAGAAAGCTCACACTGAGGTGGTCTCAGAATCTCATTTCTGATTTTTGCAGATGTTGTGGTTCTGTTGGCTTCATCTGGTGATGGCCTCAATCACACTAGAATGGTTCACAGCCAAGTCTGAAGCGGTGGGAATGAATGTGAAGCCAAATCTGAGGCCATGGTCCTCGCAGAAAAGGGTGGAGTGCCCGCTCCGTGGAGTAGTTTAAGTATCTCGGAGTCTTGTTTACGAGTGGTGGGAGAAGGGAGTGGGAGGTTGACAGACGGATTGGTGCCGCAGCTGCAGTGATGCGGACGCCGTACCAGTCTGTCGAGGTGAAGAGGAAGCTGTGTGTAAAAGTGAAGCTCTCAATTTACCGGTCAATCTACGTCCCTACCCTCACCTAGGGTCACGAGTTGTGAATAGTGACCAAAAGAACGAGATCGCAGCAGAAATGGGCTTCCTCTGAAGGGTGACTGGCCTCTCCCTTAGAGATATAGAACACCTTGGTGTTCCCTGAGGGGGAGAGGTCTGGGCCTCTCTGCTTAGGCTGCTGCCCCTGCGACCTGGCCCCGGTTAAGTGGAAGAAGATGGAGGGATGGAAGTTAGAAAAGGTATTAATAATAATATTACTAATGGTATAGGAATGTGCTGTCTTGCTTTCTCTCTTAGTGATGCATTCAGGCCATTGGAGTCCTGTTTTCTTCCCCTAACTGCCTCATCCTGCCTAAATGTTCTACTAATCTGCTCTGTAAACTTGGCTGGACCACTTTAACCAGCCAGTAGAAGACAAAAGAAGATCATGTTTAATGGGGCTGGCAAAGTATTATGAGCACATTAAAATGTAATGAAGACCAGTATACCACCATTGTTGAGTTAATAATCCACATAAAGTAAATTAATTTTATGTTAGAGTTGGGGAACCTACACACTGAATGAACCAGCAATGGGGTAGCTTAGCCCCGTAGCTGTACTCCAGCAGATGACTGCAGATGTGTGAAGATTAAGCAAAGCCCAAAACAGAAGATTGTGTTGCTGACGAAGGGAAGATTATTTCTATTGTCTTGAGGCATTTCAACAGTTTTTTTTTAGGTACCCTAACACTATGGAGGACCACAAGAGCCACGCGCATCGAAATAAAAAATCCTGTGCTTAATTAATGAATTGTAGAATAAAATCTGCATTTGTAAATTCATTTTTGAATTCCAATTTAATAAACTGATTTTTAAAATGCTTTTTAAGTCTTCATTTCAAAAAACATTTTCGAATTGCACTTTAATAAACTTCATTTCAAAAACCTTTTTCGAATTGCACTTTAATAAACTTCATTTCAAAAACCTTTTTTGAATTGCACTTTAATAAACTTCATTTCAAAAATCTTTTTCGAATTGCACTTTAATAAACTGCATTTCAAAAACCTTTTTCGAATTGCACTTTAATAAACTGCATTTCAAAAACCTTTTTCGAATTGCACTTTAATAAACTTCATTTCAAAAATCTTTTTCGAATTGCACTTTAATAAACTGCATTTCAAAAACCTTTTTCGAATTGCACTTTAATAAAGTTCATTTCAAAAACCTTTTTTGAATTGCACTTTAATAAACTTCATTTCAAAAACCTTTTTTGAATTGCACTTTAATAAACTTCATTTCAAAAATCTTTTTCGAATTGCACTTTAATAAACTGCATTTCAAAAACCTTTTTCGAATTGCACTTTAATAAACTGCATTTCAAAAACCTTTTTCGAATTGCACTTTAATAAACTTCATTTCAAAAATCTTTTTCGAATTGCACTTTAATAAACTGCATTTCAAAAACCTTTTTCGAATTGCACTTTAATAAAGTTCATTTCAAAAACCTTTTTTGAATTGCACTTTAATAAACTTCATTTCAAAAATCTTTTTCGAATTGCACTTTAATAAACTTCATTTCAAAAACCTTTTTCGAATTGCACTTTAATAAACTTCATTTCAAAAACCTTTTTTGAATTGCACTTTAATAAACTTCATTTCAAAAACCTTTTTTGAATTGCACTTTAATAAACTTCATTTCAAAAATCTTTTTCGAATTGCACTTTAATAAACTGCATTTCAAAAACCTTTTTCGAATTGCACTTTAATAAACTGCATTTCAAAAACCTTTTTCGAATTGCACTTTAATAAACTGCATTTCAAAAACCTTTTTCGAATTGCACTTTAATAAACTTCATTTCAAAAATCTTTTTCGAATTGCACTTTAATAAACTGCATTTCAAAAACCTTTTTCGAATTGCACTTTAATAAAGTTCATTTCAAAAACCTTTTTTGAATTGCACTTTAATAAAGTTCATTTCAAAAATCTTTTTCGAATTGCACTTTAATAAACTTCATTTCAAAAACCTTTTTCAAATTGCACTTTAATAAACTTCATTTCAAAAATCTTTTTCGAATTGCACTTTAATAAACTTCATTTCAAAAACCTTTTTTGAATTGCACTTTAATAAACTGCATTTCAAAATCCATTTCCCTTTCCTGTTCGCTCAGGGATTAACATGTGGATTAGCATTTGGATTAGCAGTTGGATTAACAACTTCATTTTAAAAATCCTGCTGCTATTCAAATGAGCCACACCGTGGGATGTAAGGAGCTCTCTGATTGGTTGGTCAGACACAGGCTGTCTGCCAGCCTGGATGTTTCTAGCTCATAGCTTCGCCCTGCTAAGAAGCCTGTGTGCTTGTACAAAGGCCGTTCGACCTCGGGATTTACACTCGGTTCGACAAGGATATGTGAAGAATGAAGGGACCCTGCAGCGAAACGGAGAGCCCAACCTCTGGCTGAGTGCCTGTTTACAAAGTCTGACCACCTGTGAAGGTAACGTGCTAACGTGGCTAACGCTAGCATCACCGCACGTAGCCCCGTTATTTTAAGGTCATCTTAGCTTATGAAAGTTTTACGTCGCAGCTGTACGAGCTAGCTACGTGTTTTGTAAGCTGCTGTGCTCTTCACAAATAAAGCTGGAAGCAGCTCAAACTATTAGAACCAGCACTGAGGCCTGTTACATTTATACAGTGTTAGAGCAACGGCTGCAGCCTACAGCCTTTAAACTAGCGATTAAAATGCTGACAGTAAACTCGTCAGTCCAGATGTTACCACATTACTTTGTGATACTTGTGAGTTAAAACAACTGAGACAGGCTGATTAAAATAACAGCTTTCAGTTCTCTCATTCAGCATATAAAGACTGGAGATCACACTACTGATTTCAGCTCATTTAATATGTGAGTGCACAGATTCATTCTCAACTGGACATAAACGATGATCAAAGGTTGTATATATGATGAAGTCATCAAACCCCAGCCTGTAACACAGTGCGCTGAATCTTAGCTTTGAATGTCCAGTATATTCTAATCAGTGCAATCTAAGCATTCACTGAACCTACAGTATCTACACCTGTGTGGTAAATGTGTGGTAAAGATACAGATAATGAAATTTAATTATTAATACAATATACGTCATGAGAAACGAAAGCTGAAATTGATTCAGTTTAGTACTTTTCTCTGTATGCTCTGTGATCATAAAGGCCTTAAATTCTGTGATATATACTGTAAATGATTTTCACAGAGGTCTTAAAGTACTTAAATCACTGCTGATAGTCTGGTTGTTTATATTTTCACATTTTTGTGTCTGTAGGGCTGTTTGATGACAATTTGGACTCCTCTGGGAGATGAGGACACACCCACACCTGTTCCATACTGCAGCCAATGATGGTGTTACGGCTCTGAGTCAGCTTTGGGCCATCAGACGCACACACTGGAAAACCAGCACCTGGACTTCATGCAGGAGAGACGGCCTCAGTGATGATGGACTCTGCATCGTCTATTTTACCTCCTAATCTCTTTCTCTTTAACACACAATTAAAATCTTAGTGAGGAAGTCTCTAACTTGTACACATTTGTTCTTTTACTTGTTTTATTAGTTATTTTTAAGAAGAGTAAAGTTATTCACAAAGTTTTTATTCTTCTGTATTTATTCTTTTGTATCATGTACCATAGTCATACTGAACTATACAGACCTGGTGAATTGGAGAAAAAAAAAATCATATATGAATGAATCATTCAGCTTCAGCAGTATTTCTAATCATCTTATGAATTCCAGTCTAATGTCAATTCACTGTTTGAGTTCAGTCTTGGTCTTAAACTCCAGAGAATACCACCTGGTTCAATTTTTTCATCTGATTATTGGGAAAACAGTTTTCTTCTGAGAGATGCTGCTAGAGCTGAAATAGAGCCCAAAGAAACAACAAAGTTTAGTCCCTCTGGATTTTCCATGGAAAATTGTTTTATCACTCACTCAGGTGACTTCTCCAGTGTCACGGATAAGTGATGAAAATATCTCCCACTGGAAACCATTGTGTCCAGTTAAAGTCAATCGACTTTTTCAAGGAGAGTTGTTAGATGCTGTGCTCATGAGGACAATGGGTTTTAAACTTGCAGCACAACACAAAGCTGAAATACTGGATCAACGATCAAAACACATTGAGCAGAATTAGGTCAAAATGTAATATCCTGATATGACACATGATCCAGCATTGTTCTAAGATTGCAAACTTTCTTATTGGAAGTTTCCACAGCTGCCAGAAAGGGACAGATTTCTGGCTGGTCTTAATGAGTGGTCGTTGCTCTCTTGTTTTCTCTGGAATTGCTGCACGAAGGATGTAACACCCATGATAAGCACTGAGGTGTATGTCCTTGTCAGAAATGAGCAATGCTCAGCTTCCAGGTAAGGAGAAGTGGAACCAGAAGATATTCAAATGCATCTCTCCACAGCTGCTGATGAATTCTACAAAAAACAAAGTTTGTTAAAAACATTTGCAGGTGAATCAACACTGATTTATCAATGACATCCATTTACTCAAAAATTACTGACAAGTGGACAACTAGAATATATAGTTTATAATTTCAACATTGTACTGTAAAAAATTGAACTTTATATGACAAATGTGTGGTGCTTGTGGAATTTTTAACAAGGACCCTACAAAACTTTACAGTACTCATACTGCCACACTTCTGATGGCTAGGTGTGCAGTTCCTGCTTTAAATGCATTCACTTTTAAGATTAAGAAATCTAAGTGATAATAGGCCAGAAATGTTTGAACTTGCTTATGAACCTAAATCACTGAGGCCGTCTCTCCTGCATGAAGTCCAGGTGCTGGTTTTCCAGTGTGTGCGTCTGATGGCCCAAAGCTGACTCAGAGCTGTAACACCATCAATGGCTGCAGTATGGAACAGGTGTGGGTGTGTCCTCATCTCCCAGAGGAGTCCAAATCGTCATCAAACAGCCCTACAGACACAAAAATGTGAAAATATAAACAACCAGACTATCAGCAGTGATTTAAGTACTTTAAGACCTCTGTGAAAATCATTTACAGTATATATCACAGAATTTAAGGCCTTTATGATCACAGAGCATACAGAGAAAAGTACTAAACTGAATCAATTTCAGCTTTCGTTTCTCATGATGTATATTGTATTAATAATTAAATTTCATTATCTGTATCTTTACCACACATTTACCACACAGGTGTAGATACTGTAGGTTCAGTGAATGCTTAGATTGCACTGATTAGAATATACTGGACATTCAAAGCTAAGATTCAGCGCACTGTGTTACAGGCTGGGGTTTGATGACTTCATCATATATACAACCTTTGATCATCGTTCATGTCCAGTTGAGAATGAATCTGTGCACTCACATATTAAATGAGCTGAAATCAGTAGTGTGATCTCCAGTCTTTATATGTTGAATGAGAGAACTGAAAGCTGTTATTTTAATCAGCCTGTCTCAGTTGTTTTAACTCACAAGTATCACAAAGTAATGTGGTAACATCTGGACTGACGAGTTTACTGTCAGCATTTTAATCGCTAGTTTAAAGGCTGTAGGCTGCAGCCGTTGCTCTAACACTGTATAAATGTAACAGGCCTCAGTGCTGGTTCTAATAGTTTGAGCTGCTTCCAGCTTTATTTGTGAAGAGCACAGCAGCTTACAAAACACGTAGCTAGCTCGTACAGCTGCGACGTAAAACTTTCATAAGCTAAGATGACCTTAAAATAACGGGGCTATGTGCGGTGATGCTAGCGTTAGCCACGTTAGCACGTTACCTTCACAGGTGGTCAGACTTTGTAAACAGGCACTCAGCCAGAGGTTGGGCTCTCCGTTTCGCTGCAGGGTCCCTTCATTCTTCACATATCCTTGTCGAACCGAGTGTAAATCCCGAGGTCGAACGGCCTTTGTACAAGCACACAGGCTTCTTAGCAGGGCGAAGCTATGAGCTAGAAACATCCAGGCTGGCAGACAGCCTGTGTCTGACCAACCAATCAGAGAGCTCCTT
Organism: Neolamprologus brichardi; assembly: GCF_056152115.1. Taxonomy (NCBI): domain Eukaryota; kingdom Metazoa; phylum Chordata; class Actinopteri; order Cichliformes; family Cichlidae; genus Neolamprologus; species Neolamprologus brichardi. The sequence continues at coordinate 19,264,285 of NC_142123.1, read as the reverse complement.
ACATCCCACGGTGTGGCTCATTTGAATAGCAGCAGGATTTTTAAAATGAAGTTGTTAATCCAACTGCTAATCCAAATGCTAATCCACATGTTAATCCCTGAGCGAACAGGAAAGGGAAATGGATTTTGAAATGCAGTTTATTAAAATGCAATTCAAAAAAGGTTTTTGAAATGAAGTTTATTAAAGTGCAATTCGAAAAAGATTTTTGAAATGAAGTTTATTAAAGTGCAATTTGAAAAAGGTTTTTGAAATGCAGTTTATTAAAGTGCAATTCGAAAAAGGTTTTTGAAATGAAGTTTATTAAAGTGCAATTCGAAAAAGGTTTTTGAAATGAAGTTTATTAAAGTGCAATTCGAAAAAGGTTTTTGAAATGAAGTTTATTAAAGTGCAATTCAAAAAAGATTTTTGAAATGAAGTTTATTAAAGTGCAATTCGAAAAAGGTTTTTGAAATGCAGTTTATTAAAGTGCAATTCGAAAAAGATTTTTGAAATGAAGTTTATTAAAGTGCAATTCGAAAAAGGTTTTTGAAATGAAGTTTATTAAAGTGCAATTCGAAAAAGATTTTTGAAATGAAGTTTATTAAAGTGCAATTCGAAAAAGGTTTTTGAAATGAAGTTTATTAAAGTGCAATTCGGAAAAGGTTTTTGAAATGAAGTTTATTAAAGTGCAATTCGAAAAAGATTTTTGAAATGAAGACTTAAAAAGCATTTTAAAAATCAGTTTATTAAATTGGAATTCAAAAATGAATTTACAAATGCAGATTTTATTCTACAATTCATTAATTAAGTACAGGATTTTTTATTTCGATGCGCGTGGCTCTTGTGGTCCTCCATATAACACTGACTATGAACACTATAGCACCAGTCCAACATAGTTTTGTAAATACACCACAGTACAAGCTAAACTATGTACTCTGAATGAACTGCCAAGTATTTTCATGCAACCTTTGAATAATACAAAGTTAGTACACTTCAGTTTGTTTTAATGACATTTCACAGTATGAGAATACATTATTTATCAAAATCTGAAATCTTCTGAAATCCAATATCCGATTTTATAAAAATTACATTACATATGAGCTTTAGATTTCTAGGTTATTAGATGTTACTGAACAGTCGTTATATCTAAATGCAACCTCTCTTCGCCCGCTCCTGTCCTTCCTTTCTTGCATTCGTTGTTCCTTGTCTCTCCCTTAGAAATACAGCAGCTAGAACTGTGAGACAAACTGCACAAAACATTTGTGTGTTTGATATTCACTGAGCTGTTAGAAATGCTGCATTTGAAATTGCTGGCCACAACAAATATCCCCCAATTTATGCTGGTGCCTCATCGAACACTAGCTAGATGTTGAAGTAATGCAACCACAACTTACAGACATCTGCACTCATCCTGGTCCACTTTAACCCCTGGGTATAGTGTTATTAATGATACACAATGACAGAAGATACACCAGTAAGACCAGTAAGCATTTCTGTGTTACTGTTCCCTCCAATTAGACTCAAAACAGTTTGATGTTTGAAGGCACATAGGGATTTGAAATATCAAATAACTTTAAAGTTTAAAATTTTTTAAATAGTCTTTAACAGATATTTGTGCAATTTCTTGCTGGTAAAAGTGAAATGTTGTCAAAAATACTCAAGTACAAACGTTTGTATGAGTATCCACAGTAAGACTGTTGGATTCTGAGGACAAAAATTGACATAGCGCACATACAGACTTATCACTTCACTTCAGAAGACAATAACTCTTTGTAAATGTAATAAAAGTCACATTAAATAATCCTTGGTTCAGTGTTTGGCAGCGTGTGGGACAGTTTTCTCAGCTCTGGCCTGAGATAATGATATGATACTGAACTTGAAAACTCTAAAGGATCCTCTCCAAAAGGTGAAGTTCTGCACTTGCAGTGTTATGCAATCACAAGTATTAACCCCCAGAACAGCATCCAGGAAAACTGGTGGTAATATCTTATGAATCCACCAGGGGGAGCAGTGTGGAGTTTTGACATTACCTGATGGATGGCATTACTGCCGCTAATCCTGGGATATTAAATTTGTGTGATTCAGTTTCATACTCTGTTTCAGAAATGTTGATCTATGAAAGGGACAATGCAAACACAACAACGGACACATGTCCCACAATATAGGGTCCAACCTGCTGCAGTAGTTTGTTTGTTAGCAACGAAAATCACGTGCTGACTATGCAATCAATAGTTTATTAACAACTGATGTTGATTTTATACATTTTTGGTATCATTTTTTGTGATTGTGCAGTCAAAGCAACATCATCATGTGGATGTAGAGGGTGTAAATCCTGCAAAATGTATGACAAACTATGTCTTAAAATGCAGGAACCCGCTGTCCATCCAGGCTTTCTTAAGACTGACAATAAATAAATAAACAACAGTATTAATGACAGGATTTGTAACATGTATTGCGTAGCTGTCTTAACAGCTGTTTTATTAATAGTGTATAGACTGCATTATTTTAAAATGCAGTAAATTCCCAGCTGTGAATCACTTGTATTTTCTTCTCCTTCCACACTCTGCACATCTCTGGTGAATCGCTGGAGTAAAAAACAAGTTTTGAACACGGGTAAGAAAGCCGGCCAGCGTCCAAAGAACAACTCTGAAACACCTTCATAAAGCTTCACATAATAAATGTGTGGGACTCATGTAATGGGTGGACACAGATGGAAGTATTGTAATAGTTATTGCCCCCCCCCCTCCATAATTTCATGCATTCTTGTCATTGTTACATTATGCGTTCAGTTCTTTATTACTATTTCTGACACATACTGTGATAACTGGCAATCCAGTTAGGATATTCTGATCAATGATGATTCCCATGGGTGGCGCTCACGCAGGCACTGAATCGGGCAGCTTTGGGGTCCTGTGTGTTCTACTGCACAGATAGCCTGCAGAGTGCAGCTACGCTGAACTGAAGTGCTTGTGTTTTGTATTTGCAGGAGAGCACAAGTAATGTGTTGATAAACAGAATGATGTTGACGTATGAGAAATGTATTAGAGTAAGGTACTGTCATTAATGGAACACAACGCTAATGTCGGAGTTTGTGATTTACATGATGTACCTGAACTGGTGTTAAACGGGATGTCACATCGCAAATGATTAATAAGGGGATCGAGAGGGTAGTCTCCATGCGCAACAATACTAGTTGGAGGAGCATACGAGTGTGCAGAATATTGTAATATGAACATTGGTAGGAAAATACTGAGTAAATGAGTACTTTGTTAACACGTGTTCAGTAGTTATGTGTAAAAGGGGTCCTGTGTGTTCTACTGCACAGATAGCCTGCAGAGTGCAGCTACGCTGAACTGAAGTGCTTGTGTTTTGTATTTGCAGTTGCAAATGAGCAAGTAAAGAGAACGATTCTTGACTCATGCACGCCTGGAAGTGTCATTTGTCCAAGTGTGCAACAAATATTGGAGGCACCGCTGGGATTTTTAACGTCGTGTCCACACAGCAAATCCAGCATGTCCAAATTACTGTCAGATTTGATTTCAACACTTTTAAAGTGTCTATATGGGTCCACACCAGAGAGTGTTAATTTAACTCTTTTTGGAGAGTTGGTACTTAACTCTGATTTAGTGTTAAACACCAAATCTGTCTGGAGTTGATAATTTAACACTTGGTGTTAAGAGTTTATATATTAACTCTCAAAGAGTATTTTAGTTTAACTACATAAGAGTTATCTTCTAATTAATTCTAAAAAGCGGGAATTTTACTGTTGTGAACTTCTAGAAATTTCTTTTGGAAATAAACATTTACTAAAAAGACGCAATGGTTTTTGAAAAACATTTATTCTGAACTGTGCACCACAATTTCAAAACATTTTCTGAAAGATGTGACAGTGTACATGTTCTCACTTTCAATTTTGTTTATCAAAAGGTCTGACATAGGTGAGCTGGCAAATGCAAATAACAGCATTCTCATCACTTATTTCAATAAATACAAAATACAATATGCATGTCCTTCATTCATCACTTTGTGGAACTTCAACACACTTCTGCTCTCCCCCATATTCCATCTTCACAAGCATATCCTATGTGGAGATTGAATAAAAATTAGCTGACACTAATTAATGGCACAAATCAATTGCAGCACAGTAAAAAAAAGGAATCCTTTTTGAGATATTACCTGTGTAAAGTATTTTCCCAAAAGACAAGGACACAGGCAACAGGTAATACTGAACTAAATGTAAAACCTCAACTTTTTCATTTTTACCTAAACCGTTTGCACAAAACTCTGGAGGGATCTAAATGCTAATGTAGAACCCAGTCAGGAAATCTGCTACTGCTGTTTGCTCGTTTTTTTATGGGAGATCATTTTCAGGCTTCAAGGCTTTTATACCAACATTTCACATTCTAGACATTGTTTTAGGTGTATTTGACCAAAAATTTGACTGAAAATTCACATGCAAGCTTTTTTTCAAGGCTGTGGTATTTGCCGCAAACAACACCTTTCAGCTAGCTAAAACAGAATATGATGCTATCACCGAGCAACATGGCTAATGCCTTTCACACAGCTTTGTCTCAACTCCAAAGAGCCACAGAAGTAAAAGCTAATAATAATAATTGAAACAATCTTTGAAAAAATGACTTACCAAGCATGGCAAACAACTCAAATCTGTAGAGCAAAATGTTCTGAAACGGCTTCACTTCAGCTTCGATTGGAGCCGTGCTGGGGGCGGAGTCTGTGAATTTACTCTATTAGTGTCATAGCCCCTGTAGGAGTTCAGAGTTAAGAGGTCAAGAGTTAATGTTTCCATTGTAACACCTCCAGATTTGAAATAGAAACACTCATTTTTAACACTGGGTTTTAACTACTATCATTTTACACCTCAGAGTTACATTAAAAGAATGTGACTCTACTTAGAGTAAAATTAACTCTAAGACTACTAACACCAAAACATTTAACACTTTTGAATTTGCTGTGCAGCGTGATGAAAATAAGGAAGGGGTGTGGCTACAGCAACCACGATGGACCTCGAGGAGCTGGCAGAGACTGTGTCCCAGACACTCTGGAACCTACAACTCGACCAACTCAAAGGGGTATGTGCTGAAGCTAAAATCCCTAGTGGAAATGTCACAACAAGACGAGCGTTAATAAAATTAATTACTGAATCTATGGACAAGGTTATTAATGATGAAGAGCAGGATGTTGCACTCTACTATCTAAAGAAAATGTTAGAAAGTGTCGACCCAGCGATAGGGAGCTCCAGAAACACAGAAAGTGTAGGAGATACAACGAGCTCGCCACAGGGAACTCAGGAAACAAGGGAAGAAGTTGATTTAGCAGAGAGATACGCACAGCTCCAGAGAAACAGCGAAGCACTGCAGGAAGAAATTAGGAGGCTAAGTGAAAGGGTGGAGAGGACACCACCAAGTCATCCAACCACCCCACAAAATATGTTTCCTGTCGCAGCCAACCACCTTTCGGAAGTGACGATAAGGAGGGAATTCAAGATCTGTGGTCAAATTGGGGAGAAGGGCCAAAAGGACAGACTCTCATACACCAACCTGATGCATCAGATTGACAGAGGTCTGAACAAAGGACACAGTGAAGCGGAGGTTATAGAGGCTGTGGTGAAGTCTGTCAGCCCAGGTTTGAGTCTTAGAGACATGCTTGAGATAAAACGTGACCTCACCCTCCCCCAATTGAAGGCCATATTAAAGGGGCATTTTAAAGAAGACAGCACCACAGATTTGTATCACAGACTAGTGAACGTCACACAAGACAGCCGTGAGTCTCCCCAAAACTTCCTCTTCAGAGCAATTGAGTTAAAAGAGAGGCTGCTGCTCGCATTGGAAGACACGGGGTCTGATGAACAATACAGCCCTGAGCTCATCCAGAAGAAATTCTTGAGGTCGGTTAGTACTGGGCTACTGAGTGACCCTATCAAGTTTCAGCTCAAGCCCTATCTGGATGACCCTCGGGTGACAGATGAAACCCTCATTGATAAGATGAATGAAGCAGCTAGTGTTGAATCAGAAAGGCAATTGAAGCAAAAGAAAACTACAGGCAGCAAATCTGTAAAAGTAAATGAACTCCAGACAGAAAGGCCAGCCAGTCAATTGGGTCTGGGTGTAGCCGAAACTAGGTTGTGGACTCAAGAGCAATCAGCTGAAGTGGTGAAACCCAAGAGCCGCAGAACACCTGTTGTAGCTGCTTCCCGAGAGTCAGAGCTGCATGAAGCGGTCAGGCTGCTGAGAGAGGAGATGGCTGAATTAAGGAGGAGCATCACCACCCCTCAAGGCCCCACTCGCCCACTAAGAACCAGTGGGAGGAGGGGATGTAAGGCATGCCAGGAGCAGGGAACCAATAATGGGTGTGAACACTGCTTCAAGTGTGGTCAGCCAGGACACCTCTCCAGAGGCTGTAGAGGGCGAAGGGGGGCAACAGAAAGAGCGGAGGGCACTCAAGCAGCAATCCAGACCATTGCCCCTCCCAAATCATTAATTCCCATCCATGCTGAAGCAGATGACAAGTTGCATGAACTGCTTTGGAATCGAATAAGACAGCTGGAGGCAGAATTAGAGCAGAGTGGCAAGGCTAAAGAGACTGTGGGTGCCACGTATGCCAGTCATCTCTCACTACGCTGTCAGGCTAAGCTAAGAGCCCTGATCGGGAAGAAGTGTATGGTGGATTGTTTCTTTGAAGGGGTAGAAACACAAGCATTGTGGGATACAGGTTCACAGGTGACTATCATTAATGAGAACTGGAGGAAGTCCTGCTTTCCACATATCCAACTGAGAAGCACAAGTAAACTCCTAGGTGAGGATGAGGCTCTGGTGGGTAAAGTAGCGAACCAAACACCCATACCCTTCGCAGGTTGGGTTGAGCTAAAATTTAGACTGGGGTCAACTAGAGATCCACAGCCAGAGTTAGTTGTCCCCGTGCTTGTCTCAAAAGAGCCAGGAGTAGCAGAGCCACCTATCATTGGCTATAATGTGATTGAGCATTTTGTAAAGGATGGAATGGAGCAGCATCCAGACGTTACACCTGCTGTGGTAAAGGAAGCCTTCTCGATTGATTGTAAGAAAGCGGAAGTGCTAATTAACATCGTGCAGCGCTGCTACAAAAATGATGAGGTGAAAGTGGTGAAAGTTGGGAGACAAAAGATAGTGATTCCAGCTGGACAAAGCAGGGAGGTTAAGTGCAGTGTGAGGACAGGTCCCCTCCCCCTGAAACAGGAGGTTCTTTTTGAACCAGAGGACATTTCAAAACTACCAGAGGGGGTTAACCTGAATGAAACTGTCATTGGCCTGCAGAGGGGAACCCGGTCCAGGGTGGTTATTCCAGTCACGAATGGCGGCAGCCATGACATCGCCCTCCTCCCTCATGTAGTGTTGGGACGACTACAGCAAGTGAAGGCTATTTACCCAGTAGACGTAAGACCAGTAAGTGCTGAAAACATGGGCAAGTTGACGTGTGCTAGTGAAAACACAGGGAGCACCGTCAGTGCCCCAGAACAGCACAAAGGGGAGTATAAAGAGGTGGGCAGTTGCAGCCAAGATTTATGGGACCCACCTGTGTCAGTTGATCACCTGACCCCAGATCAGCAGGAGCAGGTGAGAAAAGTCCTGCGTGAAGAGTGTGCTGCATTTTCAAAAGATGAGAGCGATGTGGGATGCATCCCCTCCCTGAAGTTAAAGATCAGATTGAATGACACAACCCCAGTAAGACGCACATACATCTCAGTCCCCAAGCCACTCCACAAGGAGGTGAAGGAGTATTTGGAGGACCTGTTGAACAGAGGATGGATTCAGAAATCCCGATCCCCCTACTCATCACCCATCGTCTGCGTGCGCAAGAAGGATGGAAGTCTGCGTCTCTGCGTGGATTACCGTGAGTTAAACCGGAAATCCTAGGTTTCCTGTCATACTACCGCCCCTACATTCCAAACTTCTCACGCACTGCCAAGCCACTATACCAGCTGCTATCGACCGGAAAGATTCAAGTGATTACTGACAGAAGATCAACGGTAATCAGGCACAAAGGACAGCGGAAAAAATCAGACCAACTCCACTCAAGCCAGCCAATCACATGGACGGAACAACACCAGGCAGTGCTATGCCAGCTTATAGAACACCTGCTGAGTCCACCACTCCTGGCATACCCTGACTTCGAAAGGCCATTTATGCTGCACTGCGATGCCTCTCAAGAAGGGCTTGGTGCAGTCCTGTACCAGAGACAGCAGGGCCAACTGGTTGTCATTGGGTATGGGTCGAGAACTCTAACAGCTCCAGAAACCAACTACCACCTCCACTCTGGAAAGCTAGAGTTTCTAGCAATGAAGTGGGCAATCTGTGAGAGGTTTCAGGAGTATCTGTATTACGCACCTTCTTTCACAGTGTATACAGATAACAATCCGTTGACCTACGTCCTGACTACAGCGAAGCTAAATGCTACAACACACCGGTGGGTTGCTGAGCTAGCCGATTTTAACTTCTCAATCAAGTATCGGCAGGGAAGGGCTAATGGCGATGCTGATGGTTTATCACGGATGCCACTAGACATGGAGGAGTACATGCGCACATGCTCGCAGGAAATGAAACCAGAGGTAATCACACCTGCGACACAGGCGCTTCAGCTGAAATTCCATGAACATGAGCCATGGATGTGTCCAGCTACCATAACCACAGCATGTGCTGATGTAGAGCATGAACGAGTAATGGCCCCAGTGACACAGATCTCCAAAGAGACACTAAAGAAAGCACAGGAGAATGATCCAGTCATTGGCAGGGTGCGAGAATATGTTATGACAGGACAATGGCCTCCTTGGAGAGGAAGAGACAGGGGTGAAGACACTTCAGTTCTAAGCCGGGAAAAGAGTAAGCTGTACCTCGACAAAGACGACATCCTGTACAGGAAATCAGCTGCTCGAGCTCAGCTAGTGTTACCCACAAAATTCCATCAGCTGGTGTACAAGGAGCTCCATGAGGAAATGGGACATCTCGGAGTGGAGCGGACACTCGCCTTGGTCCGTGATCGATTCTATTGGCCACATATGCAAAGACATGTGGAACATTATGTGACTAAGGTGTGCAGTTGCTTGAAACGGAAGGGTCCAGGCAAACCAACCAGAGCACCATTGGTCAACATTGTCACCACATACCCTTTTGAGATGGTCTCAATAGACTTCCTGCATCTGGAGAGTTGTAAAGGAGGATATGAGCACATTCTAGTCGTGATGGATCATTTCACCCGGTTTGCACAGGCATATGCATGCACCAACAAGTCAGCAAGAACAGCAGCAGAAAAGATCTTTGGAGATTTTGTGCTCAAATTTGGATTCCCTGCCCAGTTACATCATGATCAGGGAAGGGAGTTCGAGAACCAGCTGTTTGCCACCCTGGAAAGGTACTGTGGAATCCAGGGGTCACGCACAACACCTTACCATGCAGCGGGGAACGGTCAGGTGGAGAGATTTAATCGGACACTCCTTTCCATGCTGAGGAGCCTGGCAGAGGAAGCCAAGGCAGACTGGAAAAACTCCTTGAGCAAAGTGGTGCATGCGTATAACTGCACACGCAGTGAAGCAACAGGATATGCCCCATATTATCTTCTCTATGGCAGAAACCCCCGCCTACCAGTGGACATCATGTTTGGCCTGGTTCCAGGTGACCAGAGTACTTCTCACAGTGATTATGTCCGTAAGTGGAGAAGTAGGATGCAAGAGGCATACAGATTGGCATCAGAAACAGCTCAGAAAGAGAGGAACAGAGCGAAAAGGCAGTACGATCGGAAGGCTCATGGAGTGGAACTGCAACCGGGATGTCGAGTGCTAGTACGGAACTTCAAAGACCGGGGTGGGCCCGGAAAGCTAAGGTCTTACTGGGAGGAGCGAGTACATGTTGTGTTAGAAAGAAAGCACAAAGATAGCCCTGTCTATGCCGTACAGCCAGAGAGAGGACCAGGGAAAGTGAGAGTTCTGCACAGGAACCTCCTACTGCCCTGTGACTTTCTTCCCATTCAGGAGGAGAAGCTGGAGAAAAACAAGAATGGGAAGGAGGATGCCAAACAACAAAGAAAAGGAAAGACCCAAGAAAAGCAGCAGGAGAGTGACCACGACAGCAGTTCAGAGGATGAGGGTGACTGGGGAATTATCACCACACCAGCTGCGGAATCACCCACCCAGATTAGGAGTCAGCTTGGGGCAGAGGCAGAGGAGTTCCAGCCAGAAGAAGCTAACGGAGAACTGTCAAGTGGTGGTGTCAGCAGCGAGTGCCTAGACGAGGGTGGAAAAGGTGGACTGGAGTCAAGTGCAGAGGAGGAGGAGGCAGGGCGAAGTGAGCTGTCTGGGGAGGAGAACAGAAGAAGTCAAGAACAGGTGTCGTCATCTGATGAAGAAGACGAGGGAGAGCCCATCTCACAGCCAGTTCCCACAAGAAAGTATCCTTTTCGATGCAGAAATCCACCCAAGACACTCACGTATGACACCTTAGGTCAGCCATCAGTCATAAACAGACACAAATGATGTCCACAGCTAAGAAAAAAAAAAAGTTCATTGTCACATGTTGAGTTTACTGTGGTGACAGTTTAAACAGAAAGGGAAGTGTTCACAGTAGCAAATGTTAAAAAGAGCAAATTTGACAGAGCAACAACTGCATGTATTAGTTTAATAGTTCACATGAGTTAAACAGGGAGTACCAGAACCAGACTAGCTACACATAGAGAGATACTGGCTTGTATGTGAGATATATAGCAGTAAATGTGTGTCTGTGTAAAAGGTTACATGGTAGAGTGATAGGTCTACACCTTCAGTCTGATACAGAGCACGCCTGAGTGGCGGAGAGACTTTACAGACATTGCCTGGCCAGTAGTGTCTGTTGCTGGTACATGACATAAAGGGGGAGATGTATGTCATGCCAAAGGCGCTCACGCAGGCACTGAATTGGGCAGCTTTGGGGTCCTGTGTGTTCTACTGCACAGATAGCCTGCAGAGTGCAGCTACGCTGAACTGAAGTGCTTGTGTTTTGTATTTGCAGGAGAGCACAAGTAATGTGTTGATAAACAGAATGATGTTGACGTATGAGAAATGTATTAGAGTAAGGTACTGTCATTAATGGAACACAACGCTAATGTCGGAGTTTGTGATTTACATGATGTACCTGAACTGGTGTTAAACGGGATGTCACATCGCAAATGATTAATAAGGGGATCGAGAGGGTAGTCTCCATGCGCAACAATACTAGTTGGAGGAGCATACGAGTGTGCAGAATATTGTAATATGAACATTGGTAGGAAAATACTGAGTAAATGAGTACTTTGTTAACACGTGTTCAGTAGTTATGTGTAAAAGGGGTCCTGTGTGTTCTACTGCACAGATAGCCTGCAGAGTGCAGCTACGCTGAACTGAAGTGCTTGTGTTTTGTATTTGCAGTTGCAAATGAGCAAGTAAAGAGAACGATTCTGAACTCATGCACGCCTGGAAGTGTCATTTGTCCAAGTGTGCAACAAATGACAGTAGGTGTATTTTAGTATTGATTGGTGGCTTAAGGCTTTTGCACAATTATTGTGCACAATTTCCACAATTTAAAAGTTTAAATATTAAGTTGTAACCTAAAATAAAAATTGTAGGTCATGCTCATAATTCGTTATGGTGAAGAGAGAACTGAGCGTAAAAGTGAAGCAGAGATGCTTCCTGGGTACTTTTCTGTGAGTCCCTTCTGGCCCTGAGGAGGCCTCCGGGCAAACCCAGGAGGCGCTACAGAGATTACACCTCTCTGCTGACCTGGGAACGCCTCGCTGTATCCCCGCATGGCAGTGTTGGCATGGAAGAGGGAGGCTGGAGACAGGATCGTCTGCTGCCTCAGCAACCCAGCCTCAGATAAGCAACAGAAGATAAATGGATTTGTTGCATTTCTTTTTCGTGATGTTGTTTTTTCTTCCAAAATCTTTTCCAGTTATGTCTTTCTTTCTTTTTTTTAGTAGGATAAGAATGGGATGATACTGCTCCTTTAAACAAATTAGAGAAGTGTTCAGAGATCATTTTTTATCCACTCCCTCTTTAAAACATGATTAAAGTCAGAGATGTGTTATAGCAGCATCTGGCAGTTGATTTTTGTTGGAGCTTTTTACTGAGCTTAAAAGAGACCAGGAGCACGACCGTTTATTGTTCCTGAGTGGATCTGTATTGGTGATATATCGGGGTAAAGAGAACTGCTAGTTAACTAAACGAACCAGGCTCAGTGAGGGACAGGCATCTGTGACAACTGCCTGAGGGTAAGAGGAAGAGAAGATGACAAAATATCAAGAAAAAATATTCACAAATCCCAACTTAGGCTGTATAAGAAGTTTTGAAGCTTTACCAGATAAAACTAGAGAGAAATATAAATGCATCCATTCATTCTCTTCCCCTTATCCTTATCAAGATCACGGAAATAAAATCCAAGAAGTAAATAATTCTATTGACCCAACAAACTGTCCAATTCAGGATTAAGGCTGAGATAAAATGTGACTCGTTGAGTCTATGGCAGGGCTAATAGAGACAGAGAAGCACTCAAACACACATTCCCACACCTAGAGGCAATTCAGAAAAACCAATTAAGTCCACAGACATGCACATTAGATTATTTCTTTGGTCTGTGCGAAGATGCCAGAGAAGACCACAGAGACACAAGAAGACCGACATCTCGCTGTGAGATAAGTGCTAAACACCCTGGTGGCATTGCTAATTTAATTTTTCCTTCCTCCACTACATAGTGCCAGCTATTAAATATGGATGCAACATGTTTTAAATTCTCTAAAACGTGGTACTCTACGTGCTTGTGGCTGATGGTGCAGTTTTCACACCGATAGTTTATTTACTTTGGTCCGAATCAGTGGGGGGGCAGCAACATCCAGAAGGGTGTGGTAGGGACCATGACCATGCCCCAAAAAGGGCCAAGCTCAGCATCAGTCCTTTGTCTGATAGCATAAAGAAGTATGTAATTATTAGTTAACACAAACGTTTGGATATCAGAAGCCGTAGTCGAGTCTCCAGGCCTATCTATCTGGACTCATACATGTCAACTTGCATTGAATTTCCATAAATCTAAAGTGAATTCCCCTGCTGGGCAAAGTCTTCAGTTGACATGCTTACTGTTCCATCTTGCTAGACCTTTATGTTTTGTTGTTGGGGTTGTTGACAGTAATGCTCTTTGTGGTCTTTCAAAGATTGAGAGCCGTCCATTACTGAAAGCAGAGTCAGAGTCAGGAGCTACAAAAGGAGCAAACAGTGTGTCTCTTAGAAACCTTTAGGCTTTTATCAGTGTCTAAAAGTTGCATCAGCATATTGTGGTTGTTTTTACTGCTGCACCACAGGGTTCATGGGTGCCGAGGGTTCGGTGTCTTTCAACTCTGAGGTCGTTTGAACTTAGAGCAGGAGCGCACAACACAACAGAAATCTGCATGCTCAAAGCTGTGGTTTCAAACACTGTGATCAAATGAAACCTGTTTGTCAAAACTGAGCAAAGTGTCTTCAGTTTTTCAGGATGCTCTCGTGCATTTTAAAGCTACCGTGATTCCAACACTCACTGTGCAGTACGATGAGCTGTTCAGACTGTTACTGATTATTATGTTATGTGCTAATGTCTTGCAGTTTACTGGCCTTCTTTCGCTACATAGCACTCAAGCTGAATTTGACAGAGATGTGAGTAAATATACAAACCTGTTTCCAAAGCAAGCTGAGAAACTGAATAAAATGTCATTGAAAAGTAGAATGCACTGATTTAAAACTTAAAGCAAATAAAGACAGTATAGCCAGCATCGGAACTGAGAATTACACAGAACACAGACTTTGGGAGCTGCTGAAAAATATTTTTTTAAACATATATATAATCTTTTTTAATTAGTGATAGCTGTGAACTCTAGGCAGACTCTGAAAAGAAAACTGAGAAAGCCTTTGACGTGTGGCATCACAGTTTAGTATAAAGAGCTTTAAAGCGATTGAACTTCGATGGGACGATAAACCTGCTCATGCAGTGACTTCATATTCTGTTTTTTATGCAGTGGTATTAGAGGCGAATTCATGTTTTTGGACTTTTTGGCCCCTAAATTCTTGAACTATTCACCCGTAGAGCCTTACACAGAGCAGCCTGCAGCTTCCCATCATTAGTTCTGAAAGACTCGGGTTCTCTGGGGTACTTAACTGAACAATCTTACTAAGAAACCAAGAAAAGATCATCTCGATTGATTTTTAGCAGTCCATACCTGTGTCATTAGGATCAAATTCAAACTAAATTAACCCCTAAATTGTTCTTAAATTAACAAAAAAACAATACAATTTCTCAGTTTCAATATCTCATGTGCTGTCTTTGTGGGAAAATAGAAATTTCCATCAATTAACTTGATGATTTGCAAGTTATACTGCTACTTACATCTTTGCACAGCTATTTTCAGAATTTTCTTTTTTACACAACAGGTATAGCAGCACATAAAAAATGCTAAATTACATACCTCAACCCTTTGGCATAATGTGGCAACGAGAAAACCTGTTTTACAAGCAGTGGGCAGAAGTTACTGTTCACAGAAACTAACTTAAAGATTGCAACATGACATGCTTGTGCACTAGTAAATCCCCTTGTTCTGATTTTTGCATTATTAAGCAAACACAGAATATTATCATGAAATAAGGTTGAAAGATCAGATAAAGGTTAGTGTATGTTGGTCAAAATAAGAGTTAGTAATTGTAAAATCATTATTGCATGGCCATCAACAGCCACAGCGATAAAGTAATCGTAACAGAAATTTCTTTTACTGGCAAAAAAGGTTGCAAACACTTGAAAGTGGCGACAGAATGCCAGACATCTTTATAATGAACAATCCGGTCTTTAAGTCTGACGTCATCAGCCATTTCCGGGTCCAAACGCTGCTTCAGGTCCCAAAGTCAAACGAACACTGCGGCATCACTGCGAGTTAAAAACTGTCTACAAACTTTCATCATAAACTGATCAGCGTTCCTTCTTTACCAGGTGTAAGAGTTATGTTTAACATCCAAGCATCCATGAAAACAGAATTTATGAAGTTTTACAGAGTTAGAATTTAACAGGAAGTTAGCTCGCTAGTTTCCACTGTTCCACTGTGTTACTGTTCACAACTGCGGTGACACAGAGTCTAACACAAAACTGCATTTGATTGGTTTCTTGTCTCAATTATTTCAATTCCTAACTGAAATGGAATCACACATAATGCATAATAGTTTTTTTGTTTTTTTGTTTTTTGGGGGGGGACGACGACAATGGAAGGTACAGAATACTGTAACCAGAAAGCTGATACTGGAGAGATTTGGCAGCCAAAGCTGCTCTCTGGTCTTTACACACAAATAAAGAACCTTGAGCTAACAGTTGTTGTGATTTTGTGCTATAGAAATAAAAGTCATGGCTCTCTGTTTTGCCCTTGGATCACAGGAGAATAATAGTAAATCCTGTATGTGCCTGTGCAGAGAAGAAGATTTTATTGGTATTCAAAACAAATCATCAAATATTTAAACTGGGAAAATGTACCAGTGGAAAAAATTGGTAATTTTTAATCTGATGGCAACACTTCTCACAAAATCTTGGACATTTTCTCACGGTGCACCCTCTCCTTCAACAACAATCTTTAAATGTTATAATTTTCATCTTTACTCCTGAGAAACTCTCTAACGTGCTCTTTTCTATACCCTGTCTTCTTAATGACCTGATGTTTCTTATTAGCACCACTACTTTGTTCCACCTTGTTGTTTTTTGAGATGTCTTACTGTCAAAGTCAAAAGGTCCTAATATTTTTCATGACATAATAAAATGTTGCAGGTTAAACAAATAAACCTGATACATTCCGTTTGTTATGTTTTAATAAAATGCACATTTTAAACTGAGCTTGTATGTCCTGCTCTTCACTGTCACTTGATGACCAGTTTGTCATATTAAAGCCATTTAGCATTCTTGCTCTCAGTTGAACACCTGTACTCTGTGACTCCAGTTTGTCTGCCTCAGCCCGACTCCTGTTTCACTGCAGCTCTGTCTTCCTAACGGTCCCTCTGGTCCTTCATTGTTTTCACTCTCTAGAATAATGATCCTAAGGCAGCTGGCGCCTCCATTAAGGATGTGCTTTATTTCAAGCCTGACTTTAATTGTGTTGAAATTTACTGGTGAGCATATTTACAAAGACTGCTGTACAGCTATCTAAAAAGCCATAGGGTCCTGTGGGAAATACACTTATCAGGCAACATTTATCATCAGCCTTTTTCAGATCTGTCGTAGTCTAATCATTTAGTGAAAAACACAGAATAATCACATTAGTGCCCACTCTGATGTTGATGGTGCTACAGGTACAGAAGGGTTCAACAAGGGTTCGATCCTGTCAGTCTTGTCTCTGTGTTTCATTCTTTAGCGTCCCCCTCCCCTCCTCTTACACTCACCTTAGTGTCTTCCATGTTAAATCTGTCATGTGTCCGTGATTGCTACCTTCAGTCTCCCGAGCCCATCATATCTCGGTGTCTTTTCCTGTCTTAAGTCTGGGTCTCTGTTTGTTGTTTCCTGTCCTATTCTGATCCTCGTTCCTTGTTATTATGTTCAGTTTTGCTTCAGTTTTTGCTTCCCCTGTCTCATTATGTCCAATTTTGTGCCCCCCCTTCCCTGATGTCTTTTGTCACCGTGTCTGTGCACTTGCCCTTGTGTCTCCAGGTTTCAGCGGGCCTAGTTTCTATTTTTGCCATTACTTTATACTTGTGTCATCAGCCTCAAGAAAGCAGCTCATTGTCACCTAAGCTCATTTCCTGCCTGCCAGTGTTGTCTGCACATGGGTCCTGACTGCATGCATCACTGAGTCTGCACGTCTTGCAGAATCTTGACAGCTGCTTCAGGAACGACTTGAAGCAGTCGTTAATTGAAATTCGCATTTCATTTATAAATTAGAAGTTATTTCTAAGCTGTCAGTAATCTGAGTGATAACAGTCAGTCAAGTTAACCTCTTAAGCTCCAAGCCTAACTGATCTCCTGCCTTTTGCCCCCGTATCAGGGGCGTTGGGGCTTAAGAGGTTAAAAAGGGTACCTCTCATCACAGGACACTGATGGATCCTGCTCACACAGGACTGTGAAGAACGCCGAGTTAGAACTGGATATATTAAAATGAAAAGATATGCCTATCCCCCTAAAGTCATTCTTTTAATTTAACAGCCACACTCGCATGAATGGCGTTCATAGTAAATGGCCTGTATTTGTATAGCGCTTTACTAGTCCCTAAGGACCCCAAAGCGCTTTACACATCCAGTCATCCACCCATTCACACACAGGCAAGCTACATTGTAGCCACAGCCACCCTGGGGCGCACTGACAGCGCCGGACACTGGCGCCACCGGGCCCTCTGACCACCACCAGTAGGCAACGGGTGAAGTGTCTTGACCAGGGACACAACGACCGAGACTGTCCAAGCCGGGGCTCGAACCGGCAACCTTCCAATTACAAGGCGAACACCCAACTCTTGAGCCACGTTCAAGGATGTCAGAGCCGCAACACAAAGACTAAGTGAAAACTGGAGCCTCTGAGACTGAATGATAAAAATCACTGTGTGGAAACAGAAATATGAGTAATTTCTGTGTCTGTGTGACTCAGTCAATGTCAGAGAGAACGCCAACATTACATCATTTGTTCTTAAACTGAGTTTAAGTGCTTGCAATCCATCATCTGCCTTTTTATGTAACACAAAACTCACCTGTTTCATCTGTATAGTTTGTAATCAGAGTATACTGTCCATGTAGACAAATGAATGTTTTTAATGAGTCTGTTGTTATATAAGATGTGTGCCAGCTCTGAGAAACCTATGATGTGAAAGAGCATGGATAATATTCCATGTGGCTTTTAAATGTGGGACATGGTTGCATGTTGCCAGCTGAGCCAGCTTTGCACAGAGAGCATCTGCAAACCACACACTCGTGCTCGGTGCTGGAGCCTTGAGCTCTGTCACCTTCTGTCTCCAAGGGTCATGTATTCAGAACAGGTTAGGTCCCACAGTGGGAAATGTTTGCTGCACACAGAGGACACATTGGGGGTTCTACCAAGGCCCAGTAAAAAATAAATGAGGATTATTTTGAATTGTGAATCATGCAGATATATAAGTCCACATATAAAAGAAACTGATCTGAAAATGAGCAGAATACGACCTGTTTAAGTACGTTTTGATTCAGAGTCTGTGTGGCCAAACTTGGACTGACTAGTTTCTCCATTTCTTTGGCATTATGAGTATGATTTGAAAAGTGTTTTGACTTGTACTCATCTGGATGGGACATTTCAGATTGCAGCAATTATTCTTGAATCAGCCCTGCACACATGCAGCTACACGAAAAGCAACAATTAAAAAAAAATTACAAAAAAGTCAAAAGCATTTGTCTGCTTTCCGATTTTCTTGGTTTTCTTAGTTTTTGCATATTTCTCACACTAAACTGTATCCGATCATTCAAAACATGCTAATACTACACAAAGACATCATGAGTAAATACAAAAAATACAGTTTTTCATTGATATCATTTATGAAGTAAATCTAACAAGTGGTTGTTCCACCCGTGGCAACAAGAACTGCCAATGAGTCTTTCACGTCACTGTGGAGACATTTTGAGCCACTGTTCTGTGCAGAATTGGACAATTTGTGAACACATCACATAAACATCTCAATCTGATTTTAGTGTGGACCAAAATCATATTTTTTTTTATTTTTTAGCCATTTAGAGGCAGACTTGTGTTTATTGATCACTGTCCTGCTGCATAACCCAAGTGAGTTTGAGTTTCAGGGGATGAATTGATGAGCCGACATTCTTATTCAAGATATTCTGGTTGAGACCAGAAGTCATGGTTTCTTTAATTACGACAAGTCGTTCCTGAAGCAGCAAAGCAGCTCCAGGCCATCACACTACCACCACCATTTCTGACTGATATCATTTAGTTGCTGTCGTTAGTTTAATGGTAGATCTAAAGGACATGAACTCTGGAAAAACTTCAACTTTTGTCCAGAGTGTTTTTCCAATAGTCTTGGGCATCATTGTGTTTCAGGAAGTGTGAGAATACCCTGTGTGTCCTTTTGGGTGCAGCAGTGGTTTTCACTTTGAACATTAACACAAAGAAACAAATGTTTAAAGTTTTAAATATAAGCCATCTTCTGTCAGTACGGAGGGTGATGTTACGTGTGGTTGGTTGCGGTTGCAGGGCCCAAAGAAGCTGTTGTATTATTAATCAAGGATAATTAACCTAGGGCCTGGCATCCACATATGTGGACATCACATTTTCAGTTGTCTGTCAATTTTGCTCTACAAGGGCCTGATATCCACTTACGTGGACATTGTGCTGCCACTGTTCTATCCAAATTTAAAACGAATGTCCTCATATGTGGATCTCATTTTTCTTAGAAACAAAAATCTAGTTAAAAAAATTCTAGTAATTCTTTGTTTTTACATTCATCAGGTCCCAGTCAGCCCAAATAGCAAAGAGAAATTAAAAATGCATGCTGTGAAAGAGTTGGGAGGTTAATGGTGAATCCCTGCACACTTGGGTGTTTATGCATGCACATAAAAGTGTGTATGCATAAACACCCAAGTGTCAGAGTTTCAGCTCACATTTCTGAGTTCAGTTTCGAAAAGCAAACCCACTGGGTAGAGAATCGCACAACAAACCAGCCATCAGCACAACCTTTATCCTGCTCTAACCTGACTATAGTAATGCATTTGTCACTTAACAACTAATGTAAAAGAAGATTTTATGAATGACTGATGAACTGATGAATAAAGGTGGTGCTGTGTTTGTTTATTGGCCTGTCTTTTTTCATTTCAGGTGTCATGTGACACAGAAGATATATATAGATGTGTGTGTGTGTGTGTGTGTGTGTGTGTGTGTGTGTGTGTGTGAGTGTGCGTGTGTGTCTGTGTGTGTGTGTGTGTGTGTGTGTGTGTGTGTGTGTGTGCGCACGTGCGTGTGTGTGAGTGTCTGTGTGCGTGCGTGTGTGTGAGTGTGCGTGTGTGTCTGTGTGTGTGTGTGTGTGTGTGTGCGCACGTGCGTGCGTGTTCTGGTTTGCCCATGTTCACTATTTCAGTCACAATCTTTATAGCATTTACAGTCTTCCTCCTCTCAAACCAAAACAGGACATTAAACCAAATAGAACAGCACCCAGTTATTGGAAAAGCAGCCAGAAAACACAAACTGTGTTCTTGCAGCAGCTGTCAGTTCAGACAGTCAGATTATAGCATTTAAAATCACATCATATATCAACACATATGTGACCCTGTGTTGGTGACAACACAACAACCAATACAGGCAGCATTACAACTGCTTGTTTGCTTCTGTGGTGGTGGGGTTTCCCCTCTAAATATTAAATTCTCTTTTATTTGAATTATTTTCATGTCAGAGAAAATACATAAAGCAAGCTAATAATTTTACACCTGCATGTAAATTCACCAAGCCATGCACACAGAGAAGCATTCAGCCATGTCAGAGTGCCTCCTTTGCTCACACTGTATCAATTTCATACTTACTCAGGTAATCTTTGCTTCCATGATGAACTCTCACTTTTGACAGTTCTGAGGTGGACACCAATGGATTGACTGGCCATTACACGATTGGTCGCTTTCAAATGACATACATGACAAGGTCCACATACTCAAGGCCTTGAATTTGAGTGACAGCTGTTGGAGTACTGACTAATGGCAGCTGAAGACATACAAATAAGTGATGCTGATAAATGTTTTTTTCCAACAACTCCAAACTTTGCTGACTTTGTCCTTTTGATTTAACATTAAGATGGTTACTGTGAGCTTTGTTACCTGATGTTCAACGTAGTTTATGACTCAGCAATGATTTTTCAGATATTTCAAATATACAAATATATAAACTGAAAACGTTAACTACTCAAATGCTAGCAACTAATGTAACTGCAATTGTTTCATGCAGCAAGATAGTTAACTAGCATTTGGTTGGTGTTAAAAGAAACTTTGTTATCAAGTCTGGTTTGCTTCCCTGACTCACATTTGAAAAATGAAACTATGACACATCTTTAAAAAAGAAGTGTTTGGCCATGTTTCAGTCAATATACAAGGCTCCTTTATTTACTCATAAATATGACTTCAGGATAATGTAAACATGGCTCGTTAATCATGTCTTTCTTTCAACGGGGTGTTCTTAGAAATTAGAGTATTTCAAGAATGTGGGGAGGGCTTTAATGTTAATGTTTACCCAGAAATAGTACAGGCCTTAAGAGTCTCTGGCAAATGAGAATATCATGTTTGAAGCATGCTGGGTGTTTACTGCACCAGCCACAACCATTTGCTCCACAGATTAGAGTTGCTAATTATGTTTCTTCCTGTTGGGTTAAAAAGAAAAAAAAAAGTGCCTTTGAAGCAGGGCTGGGTATCATCACTGATTTCTATAATCAATTCGATTTGATTCAGTTTTGACTCAGACACTTAGCTTTTATAAAGGCTGACCCTCTCCATTGCACCAAATAATCAAAGAAATGTAGTGTAATATTTTTGAATCCATTTTTATTACTTTTTAACAAGTGCTTTAATCTGGGCAAACACACATTACACTGCACAGTGATGGTAGAGTCCTGCTTTCACAGGGAAAATGCTGATGAATTCCTAGCGCTGAAAGGTGCATGACTTTACGGCTCCCTACTTTCATGTATTAGAAAGCAGACCAGTCATTTTTCCAATCTTCTACTGCACTGGAGGTTGCCAGGACTATACTGCTTAAATCAAATTAAACTTAAATTGTCCCCTGTGTGAGACATATTACCTGGCTCTAAGAAACAAAAGGAAGAAGTGCTACGTTCTCTGTTATGCTTTCAGTGAACACATAATAAGGAGTGAAGCACTGCCTGTTGACACAGCAGACTCTGGTTTGATTGGCAGAAGGGAGGCAGTGAAAATTCAATCAAGAGTAAGTGAGCGCTGTTGGACTTAAAGTAGTTGGACTTTTCTTACCCATGTTTTGTAATAATATAATACCACATGAAGAGATTAATCCAGACTAATCCAACTGTCTATGTTCCTTTTTGTCAAGAAAGGTGTGATTGACAGAGTCCCTCTGGCTTACCTCTCATTACATCTGAGAGAGGGTGAAAGGACTTTTTATTATTCAAGTGATCCACAGTGACAGAACAGAGTTTATCTATATGTGCTTTTGCTGTTAGATCATCTTTACATTTCTCATTCATCATGTTCATTAGACGTAATTAGAAACCCAGAAAACAATCCCTCTCCTCTTGTAGTTCCACTCCTTGAGGATCTCTATATAAATATCCCATAGGGGTCATACAAGCTAGGTCCCCTAGCTTTGGGTAGCTGTTGAAAGGATCCAGTTGTGGTATATCAGTGGTTAGAAATACCATTATTATTTTAGGATTAGTTCAACACAAAGTCAGGGCTGACCAGGGACCATTGCTGTGAGACACAGTGTGCAGCATAAAGGCCCTTTCACAGCGGACATAGCATGTGTTGCTAATGCTAACTGCTAACTCAGAGCCAAGGATCCAGAATTTATTACGCTGGCTGCTGAGCTCTGTGGGTTTTTGCGGCAGTTCTACCTGTACTAGATGCGCCTGCTCCTTGTCATTTCTATCTCTGACTTTATGTCCTCTACGAGAGTTTGTGTTGTTTTATCTTCAAATGTTCAATGAAAAATATGAAAAACATGTATCGCTAATTCATAATGAACAAAGCTTTGTAATTATCACCACTAATGAAGACTGTGTCATTTCTACAACACTACTTTCCCCCGCAGCGCTGTTGAAAAGGCTCTGGAGTAGCCCATACTGAAGGTCTCTGTATAAGCACGTAAACCTGTGATACCAAAATCACCGAACACGGACACGCACAGACTGTTTTCATGGTGATGAAGGAAAACACTGGGCTGGCATGTAAAGGGGCATTTATTCTTCCCGGACCTAAAGCTCAGTAAAGCACCCCTCCAACAGCTAAACCTGTCTGTTCTTTGATTGGATTGTTAAAGTTGTGATTGACATGACATTGACCAATCAGCTGAAAGGAAGAAAAATCATGTCAAAATTTGTACTTGTAAGTTGAGAGTCACGTAGTTTTTTGCTTTGTATCCGTAAGCACACTTTAACAAAAAAAATTTGGAACTCATATAAATATTTTTTACAGATGCACAAACATCAAATTTTCACATATTTTGCTTTACAAGATTACAAAACTTACTTCACAAATACACATTTGATTTACAAGTACAAAATATTTATGACCACAATTTGAGCCCAAAGCATTCTCTGTGTGAATTGTCCCTGTGTAAATAAAAGCTTGTAAATAGTTCATCGTCTGCATTTGGATCCAAAGCAACCAGAACCTGGAGTTCGTGACAGCAACTAATATAACAAATAAAAAATACTATCTTCATAAGAAATGTATTCTTATAGCAGGCCTCTCACTGAGTCTGAGACCTTGGAGGCTGTGTGAGAAGGATGGGAGAGGGAAGTGAGCGTGAGGAGACCATCAGTCTCAAAGGATCTCTGACTTTAACATGTGTGTGTTTAAGAAAGAAATTACATAAAGCATATTGTGATTGATAAACACAAGTCATGACAAGAAAAAGTATTCCTAATTTACTGGGTTAACGATTTTATTGCTTGTTTTTAAGCCTCTTAATGGACGCGCTCCCATCTTTTAACAAGAAATACTCCAAGTAGAACTCTGAGGTCAGCTGATTGTTGCTTCTGATTGTTCCTAGAAGCAGACTGAAACACAGAGCGGCCTCTTCAAGTGAGGATCTGTCCAACACTCGACATCTTTGAATCCCGTCTGAAAACTTTTAATTGGGACTGAGTTTTTGTTTTGTGTTTGCTTTACTTTTTACTTTGTACTTTTACTTTGTACTTTACTTTGGTCAACCTGTGTTGTTTTTAAATGTGCTCATAAATGCATTGATTGATTGATGATTTTCATGAGATTGAGCTGATGAAAGTCAGGTTGGTGGAGTTAATGATGGACCATGTTAAAGTACAACATAGAAAAGGAGAAAATGTAATGAAGGGATTTTTTAATGTTTGGGCATAGCTTTAAATCATGTATGAGAAAGGTGACACAGAGAGAGAAGCAACAGTGTACGACCTGATGTAGATGTAAAATTTCAAATTTCAGCAGAGACACCAGAGGGATCGAGCGCTGCCAAAACTGTGCACTTACAGATTTTACCCTGGTCATTTTTGCTGTTTTCAATTATAAATTAAAGAGGATTTGGATTTCCATTGTTTTCCCAGAGGATGGAATTTTCAGTTGATGCTGGTTTCCTGTAGGACTGTATCTATATGGAACACAGATTAATGTGTCTAGAGTAGGTAACAACTACTGGAAAAGTGCATAAGGAAGAAAATGAGGAAAACCATAGTGCCCCTATAAAAATGAAAAATGCACTATTAAAAATAAAAAATGAAAGATGCATTCAGGTATGGTTTCATACAATGCCACGAACAGTTCAACATTTTTCCAATAATTCAATGCACTCCTGCACTGATTATCCACAAAACAAAAGGAGTAATGTATTTCTTACTTTCTTGTATTAATGTTTTATTTTATGTGTCAGTACAGATGAAGAGCTTATATGGGTAAAATAGTCATTTCTGACAAAAACAATTTTACATCATGTACAACATCAGATGCTGCACAGCCCATCCAAATCACTTCACACTACAAACAGCTTTGTTTAAATTATGTAGGTGAAAGAAAAAAGAGGCAGAACGATTCCCAGCTACAGTTTTCCACTTCATTAAAATTTTGCAGTGAGCTCCTAACAAAGACTAAACCAAAATTTCTGATCTCATCATCCACTGAACATAGAACTGATGTAGAAGATCAAGAGGAGGCAGTAGAGCATTTCCTTTACTGTCGTACATGAGAGAAAAGGACTGGAAGCCTTCAGAGCTCTCCATTTTATCAGCAGAATTGTGTAAACGAACTTCACAGTTAGCTTTTTAAATCTTTCTGCAGGGAACTAGGAAAAAATAATAGGACTGCTCTTTAATGGAGTTTTTTTCCCCCACTGTATGTCTTTCCCTTAGACTGCTGTATAAATGAATGCCAGATTAACTTTAGGACTAACTCTGCATCTTACACACTCACTCATTATGCCATTCCAACTGAACACAGCACTTTCAAACAGTGTGGCAGCTCCTTCCCACTAGGCGTTCAGATGTTAATGTCAGGCTAACTTAGCATTCGATGAATCAATTGCCTATACAGCTTCTGCTGCTAATGTGGAAAATATAATAGTCAGGTGGCAAACCTCTGTGTATACGTCTATGAATGCATACTCCTGCAGACCACAGTTGGATTGAGACACAGGTTTTCAGGATCTGAATAATAATCGGAACCCATCTTATCTTAAAGACCTTAAAGTACTATAATACCCCCAATAGAGCACTTCAGTCTCAGACAGCAGGACTACTGTAATTCATTATTATCAGGAAGTCCTAAAAACTCTGAACCTGAAAAGCCTTCAGTTAATCCAAAATGCTGCAGCAAGAGTCCTGACAGGGACTAGAAAGAGAGAGCAGATTTCTCCTGTATTGGCTTCCCTTCATTGGCTTCCTGTTAAATCCAAAATCAAATTTAATATCCTTCTCATTGCATATGAGGTCTTGAATAATCGGGCTGTACTTTATCTTAAGGATCTCATTCAATTCAATTTAATTCCATTCAATTTATTTGTACAGTGCCAATACACAACAACAGTTGCCTCAAGGTGCTTTATAATATAAGGTAGACCTTATACATACAGAGAAAAACCCAACAATCATATGACCCCCAGTGATCAAACACTTTGACAAACACTGGGAAGGAAAAACTCCCTTTTAACAGGAAGAAAACTCCGGCAGAACCAGGCTCAGGGAGGGGCAACTATGTGTTTAATATGTGCATTGAAGGACATATACTGGTCAAAAATGACGGCAAGATTCCTCACAGTGTTACTGGAGGCCAAGGTAATGCCATCCAGAGTAAGAGTCTGGTTAGATACCATATTTCTAAGATTTTCAGGGCCGAGTACAATAACCTCAGTTTGATCTGAATTAAGAAGCAGAAAGTTAGCGGCCATCCAGGTCTTTATGTCTTTAAGACATTCCTGCAGTTTAACTAATTGGTGTGTATTATCTGGCTTCATGGATAGATAGAGCTGGGTGTCATCTGCATAGCAGTGAAAATGTATGCTATGTCTTCTAATGATGCTGCCTAAGGGGAGCGTGTATAATGTAAACAGAATTGGTCTTAGCACCGAACCCTGCGGAACTCCATAATTAACCTCAGTGTGTGAAGAGGACTCTCCATTTACCTGAACAAATTGGAGTCTATTAGATAGATATGATACAAACCACTGCAGCACAGTACCTGTAATACCTACAACGTGCTCTAATCGCTCTAATAGGATATTATGGTCGACAGTGTTGAACGCTGCACTGAGGTCTATCAGGACAAGCACAGAGATGAGTCCACTGTCAGAGGCCATAAGAAGATCATTTGTAACCTTCCCTAAAGCTGTTTCTGTGCTGTGATGAGCTCTGAAACCTGACTGAAACTCTTCAAATAAGCCATTCCTCTGCAGATGATCTGTTAGCTGTTTGACAACTACTCTTTCAAGGATTTTTGATATGAAAGGAAGGTTGGAGATTGGCCTATAATTAGCTAAGACTGCTGGGTCTAGAGATGCTTTTTAAGTAAAGGTTTAACTACAGCCACCTTGAAGGCCTGTGGTACATAGCTGATTATTAGAGATAGGTTGATCATATTTAAGATTGAATAATTAATTAATGGCAGGACTTCTTTGAGCAGTTTTGTAGGAATGGGGTCTAAAAGACACGTTGATGGTTTGGAGGAAGTAATTGTTGAAGTTAACTCAGAAAGATCAATTGGAGAAAAAGAGTCTAACTTAACATCAATGGAACTAAGAGTAGCTGTAGATAATATTACATCTGTGGGATGATTATTGGTAATTTGTTCTCTAATGATTAAAATTTTATTTGTGAAGAAGTTCATGAAGTCATTACTAGTTAACGTTAAAGGGATGGTTGGCTCAAAAGAGCTCTGACTTTTTGTCAGCCTGGTTACAGTGCTGAAGAGAAACCTGGGGTTGTTCTTATTTTCTTTAATCAGTGACGAATAGTAAGATGTTCTGGCTTTGCGGAGGGCTTTCTTATAAAGCAACAAACTATTTCTCCAGGCTAAATGATGATCTTCTAAATTTGTGACACGCCATTTCCTCTCCAGCTTACGAGTTATCTGCTTTAGGCTACGTGTCATTTTTAGCATCTACATGGATGTTAAAATCACCCACAATGATTATTTTATCTGAGCTGAGCACTAAATCAGATAAAAAGTCTGAAAAATCAGACATAGTAAGATGTCACTTCAAAGGAGCACTTCGCTCATGCTGCGGGCTTACTTGTGGTCCCGAGGACACAAGATCCAAAGCCTTCAGCTTTCAGGCCCCTCTTCTGTGGTACCAACATCTCCAAGATGGCTCTTGAGGCCAAAACAATAGTGAGAAGCTGCACGGTGGATTTTGAGCAGAAATGTCCCCAGCTTCTGACAGACAGTTTATGAAATTGACAAAGTTGATGTTCCAGTTCATAAGTTTAACCTGGTTTCAAACAAGTTCATTAATTAAACGAAATAAACCAGTTAAAGAAAAACAGGAA
The DNA here is from genome assembly GCF_056152115.1 of Neolamprologus brichardi. NCBI lineage: Eukaryota > Metazoa > Chordata > Actinopteri > Cichliformes > Cichlidae > Neolamprologus > Neolamprologus brichardi. Next base: position 19,236,619 of record NC_142123.1, on the reverse strand, counting down.
AATGTAAAATAACAACAAAGAATACATTAAATTTGACTGACTAAATGAATAGGCTGACACATAATAAACCGTGTTTGTTTTGTTGATAACAACAATGTTGATATTAAATATAAAAAATTACATCGTGTAAATTTCCTGCACCTGTCATTGATGTCCACATGACGTCCAACAAAATTACCCAGTCCAAAGGTCAAATGTTGAGTTGGGTCATGGTTGGACGTCCAAATTGTGGTCCTGGTTTGGAATCGTATAGACATCTAGAATTGTTCATTAAGCAACAGAACCAATACAGACGTGATGTGTATGTTTCACGTCCTGTGTTTAGTGGGATATTACTAAATCACATAAAACCAATACTGTCCTGGTTCTGATACATGGCTCTGCTGTCAGGCCAGGGTTGAATTCATTATGCAGCTATCACTGAAGCAAAATGAGGAGTGAGAGCAATCACCCTGACTGTCAAATGCAGACGACCTTAGCTGGCCGGGTCAAAGACCAGCAAGTTGCCCTTTGAAGGTGCAGATGTAGTTTTCTGTGACATAGTGGATGATGGAGTCGACAAATACTTCACCATCAGTGTTAATTTTCTTTATTAATTACTAACGTTTGGTCCATTTACTCTGCTGTGTAACTTTATGACTGGGTTATCTGCTTCATATAGACTGCTGGAACAAACCAGGAACACAAAGACAACAGTGATCCAGAAGAATCTGCTAATACAGAGAATATTCTTCCCCTGTATGAAAACCACATGAAGTGCCCTGTGGAGGGTTATGTCTCTTGGTCAGGTGACACAATGCCACCAACTAATCTGAACAGAATAACACAGTCTGTCCGGTGCTAAGGGGCTTACATACAGGAGACTGTTCCACAGAAACCCACAGAAATACTCATGAATAATTTACTGTGATAGTAAGATCTATTTAAGAGACCATATTTCCCATTTTGCAGTTGAGTAAGGAGGGTTTTGTGTAAATGTTTTGTTTGTTATTACAATATTATGAACTCTGTATTGGGTGTACAACTGCATTCTGAGAAATGAAAGGTAGGAGAGCTTGATCGCGTCATGTGTGCTTCATGTTGTTTCTTTGTTTTATTCCTGTCACTCAAACTAAATCATCTCTCTACAGCAGCGGTCCCCAACCTTTTTTGCGCCACGGACCGGTTTATGCCCGACAATATTTTCACGGACCGGCCTTTAAGGTGTCGCGGATAAATACAACAAAATAAAACTATTACCGGTACCGAAAAAAAGAAGATTTATTCATAACACACGTGAAAAGACAGGAAAACCGAGGTTAACGATAAAAACGATAACAAAATAACGCTGAAAACCGATAAAAACCCTGAAAACCCTACATTTCACACCTGAGCCTCAACTCTCGCGGCCCGGTACCAAACGACTCACGGACCGGTACCGGTCCGAGGCCCGGGGGTTGGGGACCGCTGCTCTACAGTATTGTCAAGTCTGGTCCTGTCCCTGACGTAACATTCATCTGGGCTGATTCTACATAAATAACACTGAAACAGATAAATATGTAGTATCTCATTACAATAGAAGCATTACTCACAATAGAAAAAGTGTTTGAAATTGTGTGTTTAAGGTTACTGAGGTGAGAATTGACCCAAAACGTGAAACAGTTGCACAGTTGTACATTTTACCTCTGGACTCCTGAACTGTACTGGACCCAAAACAATTTGAAATAAAATTCTCCCAAACCCAACAGAGCTGACCCAAACAGATCCAGGAAAACAAAACAAACACCAACAGCAGCCTGATGCATCATCATTATGATTAATTTAATTTAATAAATAATTCATGATGAGATACATGGGGATATAACACTACTGCTACTACTTCTAGTAACAATAATAACATCCTCTTCCAGCTTATCCAAGGTGTTCACAAGCCAACCGAGAGATATAATTTTCTAAATAACAATTTAAAAATCTAATTATTAATTAGATTTTTACTAATCTAATCTAATAATGTAAAGAAAAAGTCATATTTCCCACCCTATTTTATTTGATTTCAGGAAAATAAACAAAACAAAACAGAAGTTTATTCAGTAAACCAGTTTTGTAAAAGTCAACATCCCAGCAGGATGCTTCAAGCTTCTGCAGAACATCCAGCGAGTAAAACTGATTACTTTGTGTGAAAGAAATGAGAGAACTGCACCATAACTGTGTTATATATATCTGTGTGTGTTATAATGCTCAAACACCACACTGAACTGGGTTTGGGTTGGGGGTGGGGTGGGGGCATCTTCAGAGCATCTTTAATACTGCCATTGTGCCATCATTTTGCATCATCCATCCTTCCATTAACACATTATCTTCTTCATCTGTCACTTATCTTTTCACCCATCCATTATTAGAACTTCTTTCTGCTAACTCAGTCTCCAAAGACTAACCTTCGTCATTTCTCCCCACTCTGTCTCTGCCATCATCTCATCAGTGGGCTTGAGACTGATGTAATATTAAACCTCTCTACATCCAATAAAGCTTTGCAGTTACCAGCTGTAATCATCTCCTTCTCTGCCTCTTTGTCAAACAGATCAACACTCCATCAGAAACACATACAAGGTGGAAAAGACCTTTGACCTTTGTGACCTGCACTCCACAATGTGGCCTTCACTGCGTACTGCCATCTAAAACTGAGCTCAGTGTCACTGCTGTCTGTTTTTAAACCACAGTGTTACTTGGTATCAGTGATCAGTGCTGATTAGCGTGAGGCTAGAGCAGGGGTCGGCAACCCTGGGCATGCTTGCCACAGTTGGCACGCGAAGGGTTAACTGATGGCACGGCCATAGCTGGACTGGCCAAACCAAGTTTAGGTGGAGTTTATTTTCGTTGTGCTGACTTTTTACAGTCAGTTACAATAACTCGTACTGCATACTAGCTAGCATGATGGAGTTTCTATACAGCTGGGTGGGTGCTTTGATGTTACTGATGTTGAACTGTATTTAATTCATAAGGTTAGTTAGTAGAGTTGCCAACCGTCCCGTAAAAAGACGGAATCCCCCCGCATTCAGAGAAATTATTATGTTTCGTGTTGAGCTGAGAGGGGACGCAGTTTGTCCCGGACTTCAGTTAGAATGAAAAAAGACACAAAGCTGGAGTTATTCTTTGTCTTTGCTGCACAGCTGCCTCTTCTTCTCTCATTCTCTCCGCCTCCCTCTACTGTTGCTACTTCAATCATGAAACTGATCAATGATCAGCTGATCGTCTCTCTTGTTTGTTTATCGCCCACTTTGCACCAGAAAGAGGAAACCAGCGGATGTCGCACTAAACAACAGCAGCACATTTAAGCTGGATCAGCTGTTGTTAGAATTTATTTAATATTACTTTCTAGTATCAGCTGATGTTTGCTGGAGCCACAGCTGTAAAAGCTGCTGGTCATGATGTCGGTTTGGTTATCTGGTGAGAGGGAAACATGAAGATGAAACCAGGAGATGTCCTTACTGAATCATCAGAGCTGAACAGGTGATGGAGAAAAAGGTTTACCTTTTAGGTGACATAAATGAGTTGAAGGGAAGTTATGAACTGTTTCTGAGAGACAAATAACACCAATATCATTTTCTAAGTAGCTGACAGCCGGTAACTGTGCAGGGGCTGATCTAGCAAAGTTTTGCCAGGGGGGCCAGGTGGGGCATTAACAGGGAAAGGGGGGCACAAAGACATACTTTCTTATTCTCATTTAAAATGTCTGGCTGTTATTAAATAATTATCTGAAGCTTACAACCAAAGTTTTTATCTGATGTAAAATGTATAGAAATCATATATATATCAACAAGACTGTACATCACTGTCACAACTTTGTTTTTTTTTTTATTCAAAGGCTTTATGGCTTTAATACCTGGTGGACCGGTCTTTAGTCAAAATGCCCGGGCTGTTTTTTTTTTGTCCCAGTCCAGCCCTGTGCACGACACGCAGTGAATTAATCTGAGAAGGTGCATCAAAAAATAAATGGCCGCGCCAGCGGTGCACATCGCAAATCAGCTCGCATAGACACATTAGTTGTGCCTCTTCTTAATGACGGTATCTTAACTAACAACCCCAACTACCAGATTCAACTTGTAATTGGCTAAAAATAACTTAGGCTACTGGTAAGAGGGACGTTGTTAGCTTTCCACATTCCGACACTTCAAAAGCTTCAGGAGCTGTCCACTCAGCACAGCATCAGCACCACGGAGATACACGGATACATTCGTAGACTTGACACACAATGCATTTTTGGGACTTTCAGGCGTATGGACCAATGTTTTATTTTCTGATCAAACCAGAAATCTTTAATGAGCTGCTGGGTTTGTCTCGCATTAACTGGCTGAGTTAATGCCAGTTAATGCAATATCGAAGCAGCTGGAATCCATAGCTGTGTGTGTTCATGGAGCTTGCATTTTCACCTGCCAAGTTTAACTGTCTTCAGAACATTGCAGAGGCCTTATTGACAGTATTTGGCTCTACATGTCTGTGTGAGCAGATTTTCTCTCACATGAGTGTCCTCAGGTAGCCATCTGAATGCTGGACACTCGGAGACCTGTGTCTTTGAGTGGGAGACCAGAGATCAGAGTGTATTAACAAACATGCCATATTGGCCCAGTTTATTTTTCTTATCATTGTTGTGAGAACACCATAAATAGCATTTGCATTTTCTGTTGTACAGTTCATTTGCTGTTATGGAGTTCTTGTTATGGATAAAAAGTGTCTTTTTCTGTTTCAAAATAGCTGATAACTATTGGCTGATAGCTGCCAAATTCTGCAAACAAATATAATTCTATAAAGTGGTTCTATATAGTGTGTAACTCTTAATATAGAGCGTTATTAAATTTATTGCTAATGCAATCATATGGCACACTGACCTCTGAGGAAATTTTAAATGGCACTCGCCATCAGAAAGGTTGCCTACCCCTGGGCTAGAGTAATGTTTGGACTGTTTCTTTGTGTCATGATGGGCTCACACTGTGTATTCACTCAGCTCTGGACTGACAGTCAGCATATGCTTATATTACATGTGTATTTGCTAAGCCTTCTGCTCTTCAGCTGCAAGCAAACATTTCCGTTTTGGGTCCCGAATTTTTGTGAAATTAGTTGATTTTTCTTTCAAATCGATTTAAAAAAAAGTTAGAGTCTTAAACGTTAAACTGTGTATGTCTTTATATTCAGATAATTCATAATTCAGAGGATGAATATAACTGGAAAAAGACCTTTACACAACCAAAGAGAGAAGCAAAAGGCAAGCCTCCACCTAACCTCATGCTGAAGCTCAGCAGGCTGAAGACATAATGAGCAAGTGATGGATTCATCAGAAATGTATGATAATATGATAATAATCTCCATTCATCTGCACATTTTCTCTCTGCCTCTCTCAGTTTTAGGTCATTACTAGATTGGAGGCAGGGGTAGACTGTACACATCTGATGTACTGACACGGATAAATGAGCATGAATGGTAACACATGAAAAAGAACTGCAGCCAACCAAAATCGTCCACAGCATCAGCCAGTTTTCTGATGTTAACAATCAAACATAATAATTAGACATCTCAACCATCATTTTACTGTTTAAGCACACCAATAACTTTTTATTATGCCACGCAACCCCAGTAAACCAGTCCAACCAATTAAATTGTAGCCAAATGCTTCAAATCAAGTACAAATTATATCTGACTGCTTGATGAGCCATAAAAGGAGCAGCAAACAGAACCAGGAGCAGAAAAGAGGAGCAAAGGCTTACTTACTGAATCTCTGAGGCTCCAGCTCCATGCTGCCTGCTGCTGTGGCACTGAGACAACTGACACCAAAACAGACTGAAAGCTCTACGTAGCTCCCTCCCTCCCTCCCTCACTCGCTTGCTCGCTCGCTCTCCCTTTGTGTGTCTGTTGTGGTCAATGACTTCTGCCATGATAGCACAAAGCTCATTTTTCTCTCTTTTTCATTTTGCGTCCCTGACTGCATTGAGGCTTCTTCACAGCTCTCCTTACTCCCCATCACCGCCCTTCATCTCTCTGTACTCTTCTCTTTCTCATCTCTCTCCAGCCTTGGTTGCTATGCTCACTAGCTGTGTGTAAAGTCTGCCTACTCCCATGTTACAAGTGGCAAACAGAAGAAGAGTTAATACAGCATTCCAGTTGTTATGTGCAATGTTTAACTAATTTTCGGCGATTGTGGCTCAAAGACTTGGCAGTTTGTCTTGTAATCGGAAGGTTGCCGGTTCGAGCCCTGGCTCGGACAGTCTCAGTCGTTGTGTCCCTGGGCAAGACACATCACCTACCGCCGACTGGTGATGGCCAGAGGGGCCGATGGCGCAATATCGCAGCCTCGCTTCTGTCAGTCTGCCCCAGGGCAGCTGTGGCTACAACTGTAGCTTGCCTCCACCAATGTGTGAGAGTGAATGAATAATGGAATTGTAAAGCGCTTTAAGGGCCCCGAAAAGCGCTATATAAATGCATTCCATTAATTTATTAGACCACCTGTAAACAGTGTGTAATACATTTATTAGACCTTCTGCCATAACAACAAGAAAACACAGCTACTTATTCTCAGAGGATGCTGTGCTGTAGTAACAGAAGATGAACCTTGAGAGGATTGAATATGGTGTTGAGCCACTGATTACAAATATTTCACTCATTAGTTCTCTCCTTTAATTTCTAAAAAGCCTTAAAGGAACAGAATTTCAATAAGGACAGATCATTGGAAGGAACTGCACATGATTTATTGATATACAGAATTCAGTTATGCTGTCTGGCGATTACATTCTGATAACCCATCCCAGTGATGATAGGAGCCTACACCCCCAGAGTCTAGATGCTGAAAAGGAAAAGGAAAAGAACTGGAGGAACGAGAGGAACAAGAGGAAGCAGACAGCACAGACACTAGTAGATGAAAAACTACACCAGTTAGCTCTGTATAAAGCACTGTAAATCAAGTACAGCACATCATTTAATGCTTCGAGCATGAGTCATACTTCCACAGTGGTGCTGAAACCCAGTCCAGTGAGGGATGACAGAGCAGTGACCAGCACAGCACGTAGAGGTGCTGGCCCAGATGGTGGCAGAGCTAGCCACCATGTACATGGAGCAGATGGCAGTGCACTAGAAACAGCTCAACAGTTAGAGGACCAGGCAAGACCTGGTTCCTTGGTCTGAGTCCAACTGGGCCCCGACAAGGAGGGAGGCTCACATGGCAGAGCTGCTTGGACTGAAGCTGTTTGTGAAGGGGCTCCCTGCAGGTACAGTGGAGTGGGTCAGCTCCCACTAACTACCCGGACGCTGCCATTGGCTGAAGACGACCTGTCAGTATGGCTGAGGGAGTCGGCAGGGCAACCATGACCAGTGGCATGGTGCAGACTGATCCCAGCTCCAAGGAGGAAGCTCCGGAGCTCCTCACCACTGTGGCTCAGCCGCTATCAGCCACAAACCTCGTTTTAGCAAAGCCATGCTGTTTCTCCTCAGGGCCCAGGCCTCTGACACGGTCCCTTGGCCTGGGAAAGACATACTGCACACTGTGAAGTTGTAAATACACACTAGGTATTGGTGGACTGAGACCCTGGTCAACAAGCCCTGATTCAGCTAGGGATGTTGTTGGAGGCAGAGTGGGTGGAGATTAGGTGTTTGCATGAGGATTCTTATGACCCAGGTCATGATTTTGTGTGTTGTCCTTGCTCCTCACACCTGAGGGTGGTGTTGTTCATTCTCTCTGTTTGTGCTTATGGAAGTTCCAGGTGGAGGCTAGCCATTGTTGGAAGACTGAATTATGCCGGCTTTAAATTGTGACCCATCCAAACCGGCAGCCCCGCCTACTTCCTGCTTCCAAACAAGCTGTGCATTTAGCCCTGTGTCTTGTGGTGTGCTGTGTGAACAAGTTTACCTTTTGAAATTAATAAAATATCTGGTTGTTGTGAAACTGCAATCCTGTGGCAGCGTTGGTTTTTTCCTTGGGAGCAGGGAGCGGGCACGTTATCCTTTCTTCCTTTTTTGTTTCCCCTAGGCTGGGGTGTAACAGGGATATACACAAATATCCCACAGTGCTGCTAGAAAAAAAAAATTAAGGGCAAAACACATAGAATCAAGGCTGCAATTGGCTTAGCGATGTGCGTCAATGGTGTCTCAGCTAGTGAACCAGCCGACCATTCCAAGCTCTTTTGCACTATTACTGTTAATGGAGGTCCCTTTGAGCGCATTGGCAGGGACCTTATAGGGCCATTTCACAGGCATGCATGGGGATATCACTTTGATTTAGTTCTGCTGAATTATGCAACACAATATCCTGAGGCAGTGCCATGGCACTAGTTTTCCAAGTCGACATTCCTAAAAAGATACTGACTGACCGGGTCTCTTAATTCATGTCTCGCACAATAAAGGCGCACCTGTCATAGATGCCCACATGACATCCCAAAAAACTACCTAGTCCAAAGTTCGAATGTTGAACCTCATGTTGACGTCCAAGTTGGGTCATGGTTGAACATCCAAATTGTGGACCTAGTTTGTACCTGGACCGAAGGACCAAGTACAGACATGGTCTGCAAGTCTATCCAACGTCCAGTGTTTAGAGTGGCCAAATTGAAAAGCTAAACATTCTGAATATGTCTATTTTTAGCATAATGAATAATTTTACTGTACTTTAAATATATGTTCATTGTAAACCTTTGTACTGTTATGGCAAATGTTAGTATTATGACCTTTGCGTAAAACAGTTATTCAATACAAAACCATGTTTCATATAACACGATTGTACCAGGAAACATGGTAGAACCTGGAAATTGTAGCAACTGCTTTATGCAAAACAGTTTCTGTACAGTTTCTCTTTGGTCTTGAAAACCTCCATGTTTGTGTCTTTGTACACATGAATTTCTTTTTATTTACTCAAATCTTTCCTTTGGGACTTTTTACACAAAAGTGTATGACACTTTTCCTCATAGACAACCTCAAGAATAGCAATGTACTACTCTCTGTTTTACAAGACCTTAGAAGTTTTTATTCAATGAATTAATACATCCCATTTGGAATAACTGCTGTTACAACATCAGAGACACCTCTGATAACTAAAACCTGCATGGCCACACCGACAGCTCTGATAATCCATTCATGGTTTTGCAGGTGGGTGGATCAGCAGGGAGACCTGTGCTTGTGGTTCAGACTGAAGAATTTTGGTGTGACTTGTTTAACTTTCAGTGGTTTTCTAAGCTGTTTGAGGAAGAAAGACGTGCGTACATAAACAGACACACAGCAGTGATTGTTCAGTTCAGGACTGAAATTCATTAAATTCATTTGATAAATGGGATAGTCACTTCATATATCAGGAGCTAGATGTTATAAACCCACAACCAAAGCAAAGAAACACCATGGCTCTTTCTTTTCCAATCCCCCTGCCAACCACACAACACATGCAGACGTGATGGCATCCACTGAATACACCAAAGTTCAAAATGTTTCATGAAAGTGTCCCTCACATAGTGTGGAGCATTACTCTGTCCCTCCAGTTTCATTGTCTCATTGTTTGTTTTTTAATGAACAAACATTTTCCCCTCAGGCACCTTAATCAAGTCTTCCTCCCTCAGTGTCGCTGTTATCCCAGATAAAGTGCCTGTTTTCAGTGCTGTTACTGTCAGTCTCGTCTGAACTGAGCTGAAAACAAGCACCAAGGTAAAAAACAAACAAACAAGCTTTTACAAAGGTACAGCTCCTTTCCCAGCAAACATTGTGATGATGATGATGATGAAAAACTATGTTTGTTATGTTCTGTGCCCAGCTGTGAGGTCACTTTGAAAATGTTGGCCGTTTGCTGTTCAGTCTGTTTCACAGTGAGCGCTCTCTTTTTATTTCTTCTTTATTTCACCAAATAAAACCCATTATTCAAAAAAACTTTTAACTTTTCATAAAGTTCTTCTTCAGTAATGAAACGATTTACATGTGTTAGTTTTTGTGTTATTTGTTGTTGCCTTTGTTTATTTTGTTTGTTCTAATGTGTAACTTTACTTCATAACGCCTAAAAATTCAGCTTAAATTCTTGTTTTGTTAAATCTGATGAAAATTAACAGCCTTTTCGGGTAATAGCATCTCTGCCATTTGTTGCAGGAAATTGTCAGTCTGGCCTAATGTCAAATGTGCTGTCCTGTTACTTCTTATTATTCCGTCATGACTTAGATTGATATGACAGGTTTGTTCTGTTATGTGAGATGACAGCAACATCAGTGTTACGGAGGCATGGCTAAGGTTGTTGCAAGTGAAGCAGGAAGGGAACACTGATCATTTCACATCTCCCGATAAATGAAACAGCACCAAATATTTGAATCAGTCACGTCACCTCTGGTGTTTCGCAGTGAAGCCTTGGCGTCAATGGGCATGTGATTACAAAGATCTGACATAAGCCCCGGCACAGTGAGACGAGACGCTTCAGCTGAGAGGAAACAAGCTTCAAAGTCTCATGACGCCTCGTGGACTGTAGCACGTTCCTCTTACTGCATCCACATTGTGTTGGCACGATGTTGATGTGTCGCTCAATTGTGCCATCTGCTGGTTGCAAAAAAATATTACTGTGGAGACTAAACTCTGTTCATTCATTCTGACATCTGGACACCAAATGAGTGATAAGGCATTGTGCATAAACAAGAATGATGTGCATCATTATATTTGTGTGTGCAGTGTATGATTTCATGGGGTTACAAACATCACAGTTGTGTGACTGCAGGTGTGATCATCACATGACAGAAAGTGCTTTAAGTGCTCAAAGTGTTTGTTTTTAAGGCAGAAAGCACAGAATACAAAAAAAAACTAAAAACCAGCTTATAGCAGGACGTCACACATACATGTGTGCATCCATGTGGGTTTACTGGATATAAATACAGGCTCCATATTTATGCAAAGGTGTAAAGAAGGTTGGTTTTAGGAGTAATTTATGAGGTCAGATGCTGATGTTGGACAGTCGGGCTTGCGTTCTCCACTCGAATTTATCCCAGAGGTGTTCTATCAGGTTAAGGTCTGAGTGGGTGAGTGAATACTTTTGGCAGTACAGTGTAAGTTTATGACATATTGTATCACAACTTTTTGGCAGCTGGGCAGACATACCAGTGTGTAATATTACAGAAAAACCAAGGTGAAAGAGAATCGATTGAACTGATTGTCCTGAATTCCCTTCTTTGTTTGTATTCAGTATTTTATTTTTTTTGGGCCCATTGGTGTACCTAGAATAAAGTTGTGCAACATCACCTGTGCAACAGCAGTAGCATGTACAATTGGACTGCTAAATGAACTAGTCGGTCCCTTGAAGGATTTTTCCTTTTTTACAATTCTTGGCATGTGATTTAAAGATCAGCCTGTGAGTGAATATGAAGGGAACTCATTTCTGAATCCAGTGTTCAGAGAATATCCTGCATATACTGAACTCTGTCAAACTGTTTGACATGCAAAATGACCTCAGTCATTTTTTTATTGCCCTCATGTGAACTGACCAGTGTCAAAGTCTTTACTCAGTAACAGTAAAGTATTACTCATTACTTTACTCTTTACTTTTAAAGTAATGCAGTATGTTCTTTACTATCACCATTGTGAGTCACAGATACCGTGTCTAACAGTCACGTGTGCTTGGTCAGGCATTGTACGGTGAATGCAAACACCTTCTTTTGATCCATGATGCCATTAAAACCTTCACTGAGTCGCCTGTAAGCTGTATTGTATAATTTGACTGTCAGAGAACAGATTAATATTTCTCTGTGCATTTATGAATCTTCAGCTCATCGACCGAGCCATCATACACTGTGCACTGTCTCAGAAACCTGTTTGTACACAAACATGAGGTTCATGAAACATGACATGTTTCTGTTGTAACTGTGAAATCTCAGCCTCTCTTTGTGTACTGCTAGTGATTTAGTCCTTCTCACACTTTCCTCTTTCTATCAGCAATATAGTGATGCTATTAAAGTAGGTGCAGAATTAAAGAGAAGGAAAGAAATGATCCGGACCCCCGACTCACACTGAGTGAAGCTCAACTTCTTGGTGTGCTGGATGGTTGGGTCAGCTGTTAAAGGATGGAGGCAAGTGCTGAGAAGTCACAGTGAGAGAATAACAGTGGACTCATAATGAGACAACTCCAGCAGCCCAGGGGAAAGCATTAAAAAAACTGGTTCTGCATTTCCAGGCAGATCGCAGCACAGCATGGATGTATGTATTTACCCTACTTACAGTACAGACTGTGCAGTAGCTGAACTGCTGTTTTTAGTGCAGAGTTAAAAACCTGTTTCCAAAAACACTTGGATGCCACGTAAAGTGTAAATAAAAGCAGAATTTTATTGCTGCTTATGACTGAATATATTTTAAAATGCTTGCATATTGTAGCCGAGGAAAAAGGGAAAAGGTTGCTGTAGTTTAAAAATGAAAATGTTTCCCTTTAAAGATTAGATGAGGCCAATTTGGCATCCAGACTCATATAGTTCAGCATTAATGGTGCTTTCACAAATGTGTAAGTAACTCATGCCACATGTCTGTGAAGGTTCTCAGTCATCCAGGTCATCGTAGTCTAAAGAGCTTGGAAAGAAGTCCAGAAGTCCTTTCTTTCCAAACTTCTTAGACTAACTCATGCCACAAATATACACATTAGCACCAATGCTGGCTTTTGAACTATGCTATGATAACTAGATGGATGGTCACCCACATTTTTAGCTTATATAACAGCATCCCTGGTTTCCAGAGGAAATGTCTAACTGTGCCCAAGTCCATCAGTCAGTCACGTTTTCCTTCAGTCAGACCTGTAAGTGCTTTCACTGTGTCCAACTCATCTGTTTGACGTGCACACATAGATCTCTATAATATCAGCTTTTTAGAATTTTGATTGTTTCCTTCAGTTGTTTCCACCTTGTACGTGAGCACTACAATGTACGCTGGCTCTTCTGAACATGTTCTTTCTGTTGCTCAGTTTACAGGGTCAGGTGATCTTTTACTGAGTTTTCAGCTGTCATGGTTTGGTTAGGAGTGTATGTTTTAAAAGCTGAACACATAATGTAAGACGACAGCTTGATACCTTGTTAAACACAGTCATATGAAATCCAAACCTTGTGCGCTTGTAATGCTCCTCCCTGCCCCTGAGAGGCGCTGTGAGTTATAGTGTTGGCTGTCTGTCTCCAGTAATGTTTCCTGGAGCGGCTCAAAACTCCGCAGCTACTCTGAACACTCTCAGTTGATGTTAGTGGACGCGAGAGTGTGTAAAATGCGGATAAGATAAGAATAAGAACAAAAGCAGTTAGGTTTGTTTTCAGCCCAGTCACGTTTTATCTGGTGTAGTGACCGGATGACTGGACATCAGCCTGCGTGTGAATGAAGAGCAGTCCACTGGACGGTGATATCTCGGTGTCACAGCGTGTGACCGGCTGTACCGGACGATGCCCCTGGCTCCTGCGACTCGGGCTCAGCTGATTCGGTCCAGTCAGAAGGACGACTATTATCGAAGCTCTCTGAGAAACAGCGCTAACGACGCCTTCCAGACTCTGGCCGGTAAGAGAAGCACAGCTAAACTGGCACTCAGTGATTCTGGTATAAGACGGACTGAAAGTCTTCTTTTTAACGTAGTTCACTTTTGAGCTCGTCCTGCGATGCGACAGGTGTTTGTCTCCCGGTGTAATCACGGTCTGCGACTTCAGGTGTTTCTGATGTCTTTACTTTTATAGGGAAACAGCCTTTAGTGAGCAGGATTATTTACAAAGGGGTTTTATATAAGCTGTAGATATAAACTGTATCTTTATGACTCTAGGATATTGTAACTACATTGTAACCAATCCAGTCTTTTTTGGCCTCTTAAAATATCTTCATAGATCTATGGTTATAGTTGTTGGCCAGATCACTCTTAAAATATATATATTTTTTTATGTCTATGAGATTTTTTTAACTGGAGAAATAAAGAATATATAAACGTCACTTTGCCAAAAACAGTTTTATTTATACAGCACCAAATCATAACAACAGTTGCCTCAGGTTCTTTATATTGTAAGGTAAAGATTCTACAATAATACAAAGAAAACGGAGAAAACCCCCAGAATCAGATGTGAGCAAGCTCTTTGGCGACAGTGGGAAGGAACAACTCCCTTTTAACAGGAAGAAAATTGCAGCCTAACTAAGGGAGGATTCAGGGTCACTTGATCCAACTGTATGCTTTATCAAACAGGAAGGTTTAGAGCTGGATCCTAAAGTCTGTCTCCCCAGTCCAAACTGGAACCTGAAGGTTCTGCCTCCCATTCTGCTTTTCAGTACTCTAGGAGCTGCAAGCAAGCGAGACCACAGTCTGATTGAATATTTCAAAATAATAGCCCTTTGAAACTGCTCATATATTAGCCACTCTGATTGGCTGTTGCACCTCACATGATAACCTTACACTGATGTGTGCATCAGACACTTTGCAAAACGAAGCGGGGATCTCAAAACAGCAATTGACAGCATGATAGCTACAATGAATAGTATTTGCTCCAAAATAGCTTCCTCCCTATGCTGCTCTCAGAAGTGTCCACTGAGCACACTGTTGTCAGCTGGTTTTCATGCACTTTTTGGTGTGTATGTGTGAAATATGACCGGTTTCAAAGGGAAGTGATGAATAAACATGAGTTGTTTTGCTGTTTATCTGTTTATCTTTACATTCCTAAGTTTGAAAGTCTGGCCCACCTAACATTGTAACTGCTGTATACCCATACAGTGATACTTGGTCAATTTCAAGATTTTTAGATTTCAAAATAATAGCACTTGTTCATAATGAACACCAACATGTACCTGAAAAAATAAATGTCGATCTAAATTACTGCAGTATTTTTTTTCACTTGCATGAATCATGGTGTATTTTGGAGCAATGTTACTGCTGCACATGTGTGTGTTTTGACATAAGCGTTTGGTCTTTGTATCGTCTCTGCGCTGTTGGACTGTTTAGCAAAAATCAGCCCATCTGACCTAAAACAGTTATGATATAGTGAGATTTTCTCATCCAATGACGGAATATTTAATTTATAATCTACTCTTTATTTGATCAGCAACATGCAGCTTGTGAGTTTTCCTTTTACCCATGTAAGTAGAAGCTGAAGCTGTCGGACAAATACAAGTTTGTCTCCATGTATAATCCATGTGTATACGCACTGTAGAGATATTTGTCTGTGGGATGATGTTAATCAAACATATTTCATGCTGGGCATTATATTATATGATATTGCCAAAGTGACCGTAGCCTCCGTATGTTTTCTTCATCTCCCTGTAGGATCCAGACGATGGCTGGAGTGCAGGAAGGAGATCGAGCTGTTGTCAGATCTTGCATATTTTGGCCTAACAACATTCTTGGGTAGTCACCACAAACCATGTTTAGTTAATGCATTTAGCAGATTTCCTGTTTTGATCGATGGTTCTCCTCTCCAGGCTATCAGACTCTGGGTGAGGAATATGTTAACATTGTCCAAGTGGATCCCACTAAACGTCAGATCCCCTCTCCAGCCAGACGAGGTGTGTTTGTCCTCTGCCACGCCTTCGTTCCTTATCTGTTGGACAAGCTGCTGGTGTGTCTGGAGAACGAGCTTGAAGGCGGGCAGGAGAGCCGCCGTCGGCAGCAGGTGGGGTCTGTGCCGTGGAGCCTCGAGTCTTGGCTGAGGAGATGGGTCCAGAAAGCGGCGGCGCTGTGTTCAGAGCCCCAGAGGAGGGCGTGTCTGAACGCTGTGTTTGTCCTCCAGCAGAGCCTGACCCTCCTCTATCGCCTCCATTCGGCTCTGTTTTACGTCAGTGGGTCGTTCCATCACCTGTCCAAGAGAGTGGCTGATATTAGTTATGTAGGTAATTTTAAAAAAATCCAGTGCTGTGGGAAATATGTCCCTGATTTCTTTCTTTTTGTTGATTTTTGCATATTTGTCATACTTAAATGCATCAGATCATCTTTGGTATCACTGTGGATGAATTCTGTGCTACTGTTCTTTGCAGAATTGTGACCCTGATTTTACTTGGAGTCCAATGAAAGTGACATTTCATCCTACAGCTCGTATCTTCATGAATGTGTGTGTGTGTGTTTAGATGCGTGTGGTAGGGCTGAACAGTAACGACAGCACCGTCGGGAGCAGTTACAGGTTACTGGGAGTCATGTCCCTCCTCCAGCTGCTCATCACTGTGTGTCTGCAACTCAACAACTTCAGACAGAGACAGAGAGCCAGGCAGGAGTGGAGTCTTCACAGGAAGCTCAGGTACACACTGGTGTGACAGCTTAAATCCCAGCACCATGTGCTCATGTCAGGGCATCGTTCCTGTTCCAGCAAGATTTAATATACAAAAAACACATTCTAGGAATAAAACCTGATGAAATTCACATCTTTATAAAAAAAATTAAAAAAAATTGATTGAAGTATGTCTGTGTAGTCCACAGCACAGACAGAGCTCCAGCCGCAGAACTGCCCTCTGCATCCTCTGCCTGGAGGAGAGGAGACACTCCACCTCCACCCCCTGTGGACACCTGTTTTGCTGGGAGTGCATCACAGAGTGGTGCAACACCAAGGTCAGTGTGCACCATGTTCAGTGTTATTGGACAAACAGCAGTGCCAGTGTGATCGCTGTCATTAAGTTCCTGTTGCCATCTTGTCAAAATCAAGTAACAAAGAACCAAAATGCTTACTAGATTACTGACACTAATGGTATTTGTAGCCAAGCCAATGTCCTTTTATTGGCTTCTGACATGTTTAATAATTAACGAAACACACTGTAACCGCACATTTTTAATAACTTGAACATTAAAATGGGCAGAAATAACTGATTGAAAATTTTGAAACCAGTGAAAATGTAGACATTTTCCAGTCTGCCCACAGTGATGCCAGTTCAGTCGTGGTGGGCAGCATTGCTTACATTTACACCAGTAAGACACTTAACAGCTGATTAAATCTACAAGCTAGCTTGTTTAACCAATGAACAGAGGGGAATCCTGGAACAGGAGCACGGGTAGTTTTTGAGGGTCATCATCCCGGTACCCTGGACGGTCTCTGCAGATGTTGTTCCTATAACAGGAATTCTGCTGATTTGTGGTGTGTGGTCGTGCTATGCTCCTCCCACAGCTGGCTTTCACAGACGGCTGCCCCTCCCTGAATGTTCTTCATGATGCTCATCAGGGATTGTTGAGATTTTCTTTTAATATTAAGTTTTACAATACTTGACAACTGAAATAAAAAGCAAGTGACCAAGTTTTCCTTCTGACGTGAGTCCTTTCTGTCCTCTGGAGGTGCCTAAGTGTAAGTCTTACTTTTCTAATTAAAAGATAGAAACAAAAAATTAAATGGGGAAAAAAAGAGATACACTTAATTTTTAATTCCTTTTTTTGGGCACGTCATCCAACGGATAGTCCTATAAACTGAAAGTAGGCAAAGACAGACACCAACTGCTCCACCGTGCTTCCTTCCTGTGGCACCGTCGGCTTCACACCTTCAGCTACTAATGCAGGCTTGCTTGCGGTTTGTGGGTGTATATAAAAGGAGGCACTGTGGTGATCTGGTACCGTGGGGTATGATTATTCAAGACCTTGTGTGGGAGCAGATGTTAGATTTAACAGGGAGCCAATGAAGAGGAGCCAGTATAGGAGAAACACGCTGTCTCTACTCACTGCAGCATTTTTTACCTGCCTTTTGAGACAACCTGATAACTTGTAGTTCATTGTTATCAGTCCAGCCAGAAGTAATCATTACATGAACTTGTTTTTTTCAGCATCACTCTATATTGTGCAGTCTTACATATTTACACATCGAAGGACACATCGTGTGCGTTAAAGCCATCCAGAGTGTGGTTAGACACCAGGTTTCTAAGATTTTTAACATCATCTCAGTTTTATCTGAGTTTAGACATCAAGGCCTTTGTCTTTGCCATGTAATGAAAATGTGTGCTTCTGCATGCAATAGAGCTTTCTGTAAACCTTTCAGTCTGCTGTTTCACAGCACAGGAGTCTCTTTGAAATAGAAACTAAAGGCCTGAGATTGGTCCGTAACTAGCTAAGCTAGGCTGGTCAACTGACATCTTAAATTTATGTTTAATTACCAGTAACTGCAGTACATGGCCATGATTAAAGATAGACTGATGATACTTAATGTTGAAGCATTAATAGATGGTAGAGCAGTCGTCACCTGACCTCATGTGTTTTACAGGCAGAGTGCCCCCTGTGTCGGGACAAGTTCCAGCCTCACAGACTGGTGTACCTGAGGAACTACAGCTAGAACCACAGAGCCTCCACTGTAATCAACTCAACTGCAGAAAACACAACTTGTTCTTTTTTTTTTTTGCATTATTAAAAGAAAATTGAAAATATGTTACCAATAAACATTGTTAAGTAATAAAATATGAATACAAACATGTACATGATTTGTGTTGCAGCCTCTGTTTCTGTTAGTTTTTGTATTTCTGTAGTAGCACGCTCCTCGGATAAAACGTAGCAGCTAATCCAGTGACAGGTGTCAGATGAGCCGCGTCCTGCTCATATTTTGGAATAAGGCTGTAAATATGACGAGACGCGGAACCAGTGAAGGGCTGTACATAGTCTATGGCTGAAAAAAACGAGCAGTCTAGGATGAAGCTTAGTGTCTGTGGTCTTTGCTTCGATTCTAGTTGTGCAAGACTTGACTGCAAACCTGGGCCCATAATACTCTTGCAAAATACTTTTTTTTTTAATTACCAAGAGGTTCACTTCTTGGTTTAAAAGAAGATAAATAAATAAAAATATAATGCTACAGAGTTCAGAAGCAATACAGTAAGTGCAGAATAATTAATTGTCAAATATTAGAAAACGTACAACAGCAAACAGTGGTATATAAATAATGTACATCCACCTTCTCCAAAGCCCTTATCTGTGACTCAGACGACATGCAGAGCATAATGACGAGCACAGCATCTGCAAACATTGCTGGTTTAAAAAAAAAAAAAACAAAAAAAACCCATGCGCGCGCACACACAGACACACCAATAAAACAAGTCATTCTACATCAGTTTCTTTAAGCCACCACATCTACGGTTTGGTTAAAGCATGCAGAGCTGGAGCATCATAACAGACTGTTAAAAAAATGGAACCCAGCCATTAAAATAAAAGGTGCACTGTATCCTAAAATGTACTGAGATTTATCTACCCACTACCTGTATATACTATATTACATAGAAAGTCAAATCTTTGATTTAAGACTCGCAGAAACATGAGAAACAAACCAAACATTTAGTTTTCACAAACCAGTCTAACATCCGTGATATCTTTGGATACAGCTTCAACTATACGAGCAGAGTTTCATCTTGGAAATATTATATCTGATCATTTAAAAACACAGCATTAATCTGATCAAAATACAATTTAACAACATTGCTAAGAGTTTGGATTCGCTGAAGTAAAAAAAGGGGGGGGTCTACACCTCATTCAAACAAACAGCATTTTGAAACTACTGTGGCAAAAAGCACTTTCCCACAATTCCAAAAAAGTTCATTTACATTCACTTTAAATGACAGCATTCTGGATATTGTGTTCACTGAAGAATCATTTAGCCCTCAATGTGGATGGACCGACTTCCCACTGGTCCTGTCTGCTCTTTAGTGGAGACAAACTCATGTTCAAGCCATTTCACCACCTCTTTATCACATCAAATAGATTTCATGCTGCAGCAAACCAGTTTGAAGGAAAATCAAACCAGTCAAAGTGCTTTGAAAGCAGTGATAAGCGCAGAGGTGGCAAAGAACCAGTAACACAGCTGGAGCACAATCCTGGGGTCAAAGTGTTAACACCATTTAAAGCTACATATTAATGGACCAATAATCATGTCTTAAAACCCTCACTTTTATGCATCATACAAATGTTTTTAAAATTGTTAACCGACTAGTGTCTGGTAACAACTAGTCAGTCGCACATCCATCATAAGACTGTTAATCAATCACTCAAACAATTATTCATTCTTCAATTTAATCTTATATTCCATTTTAATTAAAATATATTCCCCTTTAACTAAAGATGCTTGCTGGTTGGCTCTCCTGAACATTTGTAACATTTGTCTAACTCTGAAAACAAGTCACCAATTCAAAATGATTAGTTGCACATTAAATAATGAGCACAGCCATTAGTGGGCGTTTCCTTCCCCTGCCCTGTCAAACCCAAACTATTATTTTAAGCACGCAATATAAGGAGCTGGAGGCTTGATTATACTACAGCGACATCCACATCATTTAAGGTGCAGAAGGCAGACACGATGGGGTCAAATGTCACATGATCTGTGTGTGTGTTTGTTCCATAAAATTCATAATTCTCAAATATGCACGCTTTAACCTAAACAAGCACAACAGAGTTAGTGGAAGTGAAGAAATGGAGAGATCAAACATTCAGTTCAGTCTTTGGTTTGATCTTAAGAAGCCAGCAGCACTTTAGACAAGCTCAGAAAAAAGAAACACAAGGAGGGAATCCCTGAAAAGCATCTGTTTCATGCCACGTGACGATTTGATGCCATCTTCAAGTTGACATGTTTAAAAAAAATAATTTCAAGGAGGGGGATGTGCTGGTTTGGCAAGACAAGAGCACTTGGTAAGTCCAACAACATAGTGCTCATTTTACACACAGGGAACATCAATGATGCTATCAGGAGTGAAGAAAACCATCTGCAGCCACTGGTGGAAAATACAAGTGGACATATTATTCCCAGTTCAGTGTCATTGTGAGCAGGAAGTATAGAAGTACCCTCGGAAGCATTAGATAGAGCGAACAGCTGCAGAATGATTGCAGCAGTTCCTACTAGTGAAACGAAACATTCCTGTGGAAAGCAACAGAGGAAAAGTAGTCCCCTTTTTATTTGCAAAGAGCTGTGTGACACCACACAGACAGTTCTTTCAGGACTCGAGACAGCTCCTTCAGGATTCATGGAGGAGTTGGACAAGCGCCTGTGTGGTGGTGTTCATCTTTTTCCCGACTTCATGTAGGACGGGATGGCACCTCGAGCCGTCAGGCCTTCGAAGCGTTTGTAGGTGTAGTTTATGAAGACCCAGTCCTTGTTCTTCAGATCAGCCTCAGCCTGATTGGACACCTGAGTGGCTGGAGTAACACAACAAGTAGTAAGGGATTTTAATAATCTGAGATTTCACAACAAAGCATGAAATATTTGGAGCTACACTGTATGTACCTGTAGGTGTGAGGATATCTGAATCAGGGAATTCGTCAAAGTTTGAGGTGTCGTCAATGCTTCTGATATTTATGGGAATGGCAGCAGGCCTCTCCCTGGAAACATCAGTAAAGTTACAAAATGAAAGTCAAAGTTTGCATTTGAAAAAAGAATCAGCAAATTGCCTGAATGGCTAACGTTCCCCTCCACAAATCGCCGCATTACTTTGTTGGAGGGTTTTGTGTGTCCCAGTGATCCCAAGGGCCATGCTGACCTCTGGTAGGATCTCCCAAGGCAAACGATGAAGAGCGATTCAGTTGACCCCTACTGATAAAAGATGACCAAGGGACCAGTGTACCCTGTCCGGGATAGAGTTATGGGGGCCCCGCCCTATGGAGCCCGGCCTGGGGAGGAAACTGGAGAGAGCGTTTGGTGGCTGTGCCCAGCTTGGGCTACCCTCTTGTAGGCCCAGCACCTACAGGTGGCGCAGTAGGCATCAAATGAAGTGTGTGTCGGTGGCAGAGGCCCGAGGTCTGATCCCTAGATACAGAGACTGGCTATCGGGAAGTGGAACGTCAACCTTCCCGCAGGGAAGGAGCCTGAGCTAGCGTGTGAGTTTGAGAGATGTCGGCTCAGTTGCGCTAACCTCAACGCATGGCTTGGGCTCTGGAACCAGACTTGTAGAGAGGGCCTTGACTCTATTTCAATCTGCAGTCAAATATAAGGATGTCCATAAATGCACATGGCACCACAACACCCTAGGGCACAGGTCGATGATTGATTTTGGAATTCTTTCATCGGATCTGTGGCTGCATGTTCTGAACCTTCACGTAAAGAGAGAGACTGACCGGGTGCACCCAAGCGTATAGTGAGGGAGCACTGGGAACGTCTTGCAGAGGCCGAAAGTACATCTGTAATCCCACTGACACACTTTCTATAGAGGAAACAGCGTCTCGGGATGAGAGGAGGGTGACCCTAATCCTTGGCTGACATGCCTCTGAAATGTCACGTGGAGATCTGGGGAGGTGCCTCCGGACTGACAGACTGGGGTAGTGGTTCCTATGTTTAAGAAAGGGGACTCGAGCGCCTGCCTGTCAGGGAAGGTGTACGCCAAGGTTTGCCTGTTAGTCAAACCTTAGATACGGGATGAATAATGTGTTTTTTTGTCCTGGTCACAAAACAGTGGACCAGGTCTTTATCGTCAAGGACATCTGAGGGTGCACAGGACTCCAGCCAGACAAAGATCATCTAATGAAACTCATTTTTAAATGCCTTCCTGTTGACTTGTAGGCACGTTCACAACTCTCAGAGATTCTGGGTTCTTCTGTTTATGTTAAGTTCAGGGCTCGCAAAATCGCTAGCCCGACGTCCCGGGGCTAGCGATTTTGCCAGTCGGGCTACCAAAATCTATCTTGCCCTGCCCGTCGGGCTATCATAGGAAGGAAAAATATATGTCAATGCTTTTGCATTCTTTCGGAAATGTAGCTGGGTAATTATGTCATTGGCATCGGTGAGCCACTGTCAATATGTGACATATTGAAATTGCGTTTGAATTTGCGCTTGTTTTTTGCTTTCACTTTGCAATCACGCGAACTGTGTATAGAGAGCGACAGTACTGATTGGTGAGTGACAATAATTTGTGCACCAATTCCTCTGACATCGTCTTATCAATCGTTAGCTTACTATGCAAACATGACAAGTGAAATCTCCCGCAGCTTAAACATGTGAGAGGTTGATCGCGCAGAGAATCGCTGAGCATTATGTGAGTGCTTGTGTAAAAGCAGCAGGATATATATTTTAGTTCTGCTGAGCCAAGTAAGACAGGTCAGCGTGAAGAAGTGACAGCCAAAGAAAAGCTTACCACAAAACGGAAAAGTTATGACAAATCAGACTACAAGGCAAAAAGAAAGTGCAGCTTTATGGTTTCAAGGACAAAAGAATTTCTGTAGCTGCAATATGACAAGCTAAATAACTAGGGCTGCACATAAGTGGTCCGCAGGTGCGCATTCGCTGTCAAAATAAAAAAAAACGTGCACAAGATAAGAAGTTGCAACGCGTGTTTGCGTACATAAGATTTTCTGGAGGAGGACAGACATTTGTTTAGAACTCTTAAAGATGCCGGAGAAGCAAAATCTTTTAAGCAATTACTTTGGTGTTCCTCCACCTCCAAAGAAATGTCAGGAGTCCGAACCACAAAAGAAACACGTATTCTTGGAAAAGTGGTTGCAGGAGGTGAGCTGGCTTCAAACAAATGATGAACGCACAGAGATGTGGTGCAGAATGTGCCGTGAAAATCCCACTGTAGTGGACAAAAACAGTGCCTTTTATATAGACGCAAACGCGCGCTGCAACTTCTTATCTGGTGCGCGTCTTATTTTGACAGCGAATGCGCACATGCGGACCACTTATGTGCACCCGTGTAAATAACATAATGTTCTGCCGGGTGTGTGGTTGGTTTTCCCTCGATTTCTGAGTCGACAAGCGCCTTTGTTACTGGGACCAGTAATTTTAAGAAAGGTCCCCATTAGAACCCATGAGAAATGCAAGAAATGCATTATTGCTCAGTCTGCAATATCTTTCCCGGAACAAACACAAATTGCAAATAACATACTAAAAATAAACCTGAAAAATCTGTTTAGAACAGCGTACTATGTTGCAAAAAGTGAACTACCACTGGCACAATTTAGCAGTCTTTGCAAACTTCAAAAAGCAAATGGCCTCGATCTTGGTTCCACTTGCCTCTTACCCGTGACTTCAGTGGAAATTTCAAATTCAGGATCTGACACAGACTGATTCATGTTCTACACAATTCTTACAAGTTCATAGAAATTTCTGTTCAATTAGAACCAAGTATTTGAGTTGATGATTGTAATTTTTATACAATGTTGCAATTTGTGTTTCAACAATTTTTTGATTAATGTTTTGTTTCCGTTACAATATTATACTTTAATGTATAATATTGTAACGGAAACAAAACATCAATCAAAAATTTGCTCTCTTTTTTTATTTGGGCTACTTAAATTTATTTTGGGCTACCAAAAACCGAAGAGTCCCTGCCCGAAGGGCTACCAAGGATTTTGAAATTTTGCGAGCCCTGAAGTTGATTATTACAATTTAAAATGAAGACATCTGAGAATTCAACATGTCAGCACAACCATCTTTAACGTGCGTGGTAAGTATGCCCACCTGATATGGTCGTAGTCTACGCCCTCAAAGAAAGGATTGGACTTGATCTCCTCCACGCCCGAAGCCCCAATCCTGTGCTCCTCCTCACAGCAGAACCTGTAAACTCACGATCAGTTAGTACAATGCAATACAAACACCTCAGGTGTTAGAAGCCATTAGAAAGTTGACATTTTTGAAACGTCCATGGTCAGCATACAAAACAAGAGTGACAACAGCATGAACTACTATGACAGGATGAGAGATGAAGGAAAGCAGAGGTGTGCACTTGCCTGAGAATGAGGTCTTTGGCCTTCTCTGATATAGGCACCTCTGGGGGAAAGACGAGTGTCTCTCTCCAGTTCATCACTTTTCTGTACGTCTCTTGTGGAGTCTCTGAGCAAAATGGAGGATAACCTGCCCAGACCAAAAAACAGGAGTCAGATATTATAAAAGCTCATCTTATAATAACCTCAAAAGGTGAATAAGATTCATTTCCTGAAAAATTACCTATCAGCATCTCATACATGATCACACCCAGGCTCCACCAGTCACACAGTTTGTTGTATCCATTTTGCATGAAGACCTCTGGAGCAATGTAGTCCGGTGTTCCCACTGTGGAGAATGCCTGATGGATAAAGGAAGGGTCAATAGGTCAATACATAGGATGAAAGGATGGGAAAAGCTACCACCTTTGTTTAAATGTTACACTTTCCACAGACAGGCTTCACAAAGACATTGCTTTGTCTGCACCGGGTAAGATCAAGATTTAACTCAAGATTTAAGGGCTGATCTAATCAAAACAAAAGGAATTGAGATTGTAATTCTAGCCACACGATGTCATGCTTCCTTTGTGCCATACATTTACATTATTATAATAAATAAATATGAGCTTTATATGTCGATAACATGCAGGACTTTATTGACTGTGAAAAGCGTAACACGGTGCTTTCATCCTTCAAATGCTGCTGTTATTATAAGTTTCAAGAAGAGCACATTATTACACTTTTTCTGTAGATTCAATGAATTAATAGTTTAAATAATGAGCATTTCGTTACAGCAGGGGCAGAGGAGTGAGGGGAAGACATGCGGGGCGGACTCGAAACCGGCCAGCCACTCTCAGCCTTATGGCATGTGGTCGCCCGCTCCACGACCTGAGCATTTCTTTTTTACATTTCAAATTGTACAATCAAATACTCCCGTGGGTTTCTCTTTTTATTCACAACTAGTAACATTTGGCTCTGGGGTTTATCGTGAGCCCCTGACTGTAGCGCCATGTAAGATTTCTAACAGCTATCCCAATGACAAAAATATTTCCATTAACATTGGATTTGGTAACACCACAAAAACAATCGAGCACAATACCAAATAGCAGACATTTTCTACACTTTCTAATCACATGTGTGTTCAAACCTACCAGCTGCCTCCTGTTCCTCTTCCAGGTCTCTGCTTTCCTCTTAGAGTTCATGTTCTGGGATGCTGTGTAGGCAAGACAACTCCGTATTAAAAGCTACGACTCCATCACTGTGCATACAAACAGCGAGGCTCTCATCAGTCATTGAATACATAACATTTGTGCCACTGAAGATGAGTGCAAGTCTTCCTCACGGTCAGGCCTTCTGTTTCAGCATGATGTCTATGATCACTGTGTGAACACAACTGTGAAAAGGCTGAGGTGTGCCAAACTATACAAGAACCAAACTGAAACCAGTCACAACAGCTCATGTTTTGAGGCTGCACTTCAGCCAATGCTTCAATACACAGAAATGTACCATCAGACTCGGATACACCATCTGGAAAGTATCTGATTGCCAGTGGCTTAATTTGTCCAGCATGACAATGATTTCACCCACACTGCCAAAGGAGTGAAACCATTCTTGGATAGACAAACACACAATGGAATACACTCAGACTGGCCTGCCCAGATCCCAATATTACGGAGGCAGAGTGGGATCACGCTGAAAGGATGACACAATGGACAGCCATCATCCAAATAAGAGCTTTAGAGTGTTCAGGAGAAGTATTCCTGAAGACTCCTTACAGAAATAATTAAAGAGTGAGAGAGAGAGCGAGAGCGAGAGATATCAGCCTGTGCTGAGGAATAAAAGTGTCCGACGTTCAAGTAAGGCTGCAGCGATTCATCAAGTAATTGGAATAATTCAACCATAAAAAAAAAAAAAAATTCCTCAACACATTGAAAGTTTTTCTTTCAATGCTCTGCAGCTCGCCGCTCTCACACGACTGCTTCAAACACATTTGGAGCCAAAAACAAAACCTACAATAGAAACGTATTTAGAAGCAGCGTGTGATTAAAATGTATAACGAGCACACGCAGCCGCTAGTTTTAAACAAAAACACTGATGAATATGATGCTGTCATAGTTTGATTACACACTCTCACACACGCACACACATAGAGGTGGAGTCCTTACAGACAGTGAGTAAAAGAAAAGTGTTTCTGTCGTCCAAAACAGCAGCGCTGCTCCTGCGATCACCATTAAAACCTTTACTGGGAAAAAGTGAGTGTCCTTCATCAAAGCAGCTGATCAACAAACTCCAACATGAAGAAAATCAAACTCAGCAGCTGCTAAGATGTTTGTTTCACACAGAAATCTGCAGTAAGCCTCCAGAGATTGCATTTAAACCTGCAGATGAACTGCTAACTTAGCCTGTTTGTACAGCAATCGTCCTATTTGATGCCTGTAGCAAACGGGGGTAGTCTAAAGGGGGGCATGGGGTGTACTGGACCATATTAAGGCTTTGTAACACTTTTCAGATTAAAAGTGTTAATTGAAATGAATTAAACATTAATATTTAAAAATAAATATAAACATCTTTTCACAAGCCAGTAAAACTAAGACACTGAGTCAAGCAATTTTAGGTTGTTATCAGAGCGAATGAACATCTGCATCATAACATCTGTTTCAGCAGCACAGCAAACTGGCCTTCCTTCACTGCAGCCAGCACACGCTCCGTGTAAGGCTTACAGTCACTGGCGGCACACTAAGCCACACACAAACACTGAACACGTGCACACCACAGCTACCTCATCCACAAGATAAAACACTGTCAGAGAGAACTTTAGAGCATTTATAGATTTTGTGTTTTCTTTTAAAATTTTAATGTAATATTTTATATAAAAACAGCCTAAGGGTTGAGTTAATGTTACAGTTTCTAAAATGGAAACCAATGAGCAGTTCATTTTAAAAGACCCGTGTTTCTCTTTGTATATTTATTATTGCAAAGCTATTTCTTATACGATTCATCGATGAAATAATCAATAGATTACTCGATTACTAAAATAATCAATCGCTGCAGCCTGACTTTCATCCTTACTAGAACTGTACAAATTCTGTTGTGTGCACATTTTAATAAAAGTCTTTTTTACGGTACTGTAGGCCCCAATATTATAGTCACCATGTCAAATGTGACTGCAAACACTCAGACACTGTGTAGAAACATCCACCTTCAATCAGTATTCCTAGCAATCCTGCACATTTCCTGTCATCTGATTTATGGAAAACTGAGCAGAGGAAGAAGTCTGCTCACACTGACCGTGGTCAAACTTCTGAGCTGTGAGCACTGTTTTTAAGGAAACAAGTTAAATGCAAGCAAGTGACAGGTGCTGCATGCAAGCTATATTTGAATTAAATGGACTTTGCTGACTTTGCTTACTGAGGTCATTGGGCAGGCTGTGGTTCAGGTTCTTGTAGAACTCAGTCCGATGAGCCCTCTTTAAGCCTGTGCACAGCCCAAAGTCAGACAGCTTCACGTGACCCTGAAACCAAGAGCACAACATTACACATAGCAGCAAAGTATGACGTCATACCAGGGTCACAAAACCAGACGTGTGCCCCACTGTGACCAAAGGTCAAAGTTCCTCATAGATAAACAGACCAAACAGAAACTCACAGTGTGCAAGTTTCACACAACAGTACAAGTTTTTCATATTTCTTTCATGATACGAAGAGTGCCAATCTAACTATGGTCACATGTTCCAATCATTTAAAAATGGTGTTTCCACAGAAAACGTGAGTGTAGTAAAAACGAGAGCTCGGACGCACCCTGGAGTCTAGCAGCAGGTTGTCTGGTTTGATGTCTCTGTGGATGAAGCCCAACTGGTGGATGGAGTCAATGGCCAGCACCGTCTCTGCTATGTAGAACTGCGTAGCCTCTTCTGACAGAGTGTCCTTCTTCATCAGCAGGGTCATCATGTCGCCTGCACCACAGCAGCAGAGAACAGTCATTCTACAGGACGGATGATTTCTAGTCAAAGAATACGGTTTTCAGCACATTTAAGTGGGTTTATTTTACTAATTAGCATCAACGTCTGTGCAATGCATCGGAAAAAACAAAAACAAACAAAACACAGAGACATGAGAGTGTTGTTAATGTGAAGCAACAGGATGACTGGTTTTTTTCCCCTAAACTGTTTTTGAGTTTGAAATTGTGTGAGTGATGAAATCATAACTGACTGCCAGGCTTATAGAGGGGTGCAGCTACAGTACTATTGAAGATGACAGCAGCATTCTTGTGTCACAGCAGTTTTTCATGCTGAGCAGCACCCCGTTCGTACCTCCAGGTAGAAACTCCATGATGAGGTAAAGGTTCAGCTTATCCTGGAAACTGTAGAACATTTTGACCACCCACAGACTGTCGGCCTCGACCAGAATGTCTCGTTCAGCACGGATGTGACCAACCTGTACATGGACAGGAAGAAGGGGTTACACACAGATGTCAAAGGGCAGCACTTCAGGGTGTGTATCCTGTAGCTCACCTGTTCTTTCTCAAGCATATCAGCTTTGCGGAGGATCTTCATAGCATAAACATGACCGGTGTCTTTCTTCTGCACCAAGCGTACCTGCAAGCAGAAATCAAGAGTGCTCATCAAAAAGCTGATGATGGGTGTGGTTGGGAGCTTCTCCTGCCCAGAAGTTAGCCTCTCTTCTTCTTTCACTGACTGACTGCAGGATGGATGGAGAGGACTATGGAAACCCGTTTTTGTCACTAAAAAATGTATCCATAACTCCAAATTTTGAGTTATATTCTTGAAATTTTCACTTATTAACTCGAAATTTTGAGTTAGCTCTGCCAATCTGCGTGAATGAAGTCATTTTCTTGTTACCCGGAAGCATATGGCACAGAGTAACGCACGCTCAAAACAGGACCACAACAAATTGGAGCTTTCGAGAGTACGTTTGCTGATTTTAACGCCATGTGATTCAGCTAATAACACAAGGATTTCATCATTTGTGAAGCCTGGCTGAAAATACTCAGCAATTCATTCATGTGCATTCATGAGTGGCTGTAATACTGGTAGCTTAGCTGTAGCAGTACTTGAGGGCTTCAACTTCCGGGTAACAAGGAAATGACATCATTAATGTAGATTACTGATTGGCAGAGCTAACTCGAAATTTCGAGTTATTAACTCGAAATTTTCAGAAACGTAAGTCAAAATTTTGAGAAAATAATTTGAAATTTCGAGTTATAGATACTTTTTTTTAGTGGCGGAAATGGGCTTCCATAGAGGACAGATCTACTAATGAAGCAGAGATTCTTTAAATGATGGAAATTTTTTTCTAATCAACCAGGTGAAGCCAGTGCACTACACTCTGCAGTGATATGCTGAAGGACCAGCACTGGAGTTAGTAACATGAGGAATCAGCAACATGTAACAGTCAAGACGTGGTTACTTGTTACATTTGTTTTTTTTTTTAAATGCTGTAACAAAAAAAATATCTCAAATGTGGACAAAAATTAAGTATTTCTTATCTCATGTTCCGTTAGAGTAAAGTTCTATGTTCACTGAATCTTTAAAGCAACAGTTTAAATCAGAATGAGCTCGCCCCAGTCTCCTAGCATAGACCAGCTACAGCAGGGGTGTCAAACTCAAATATACAGTGGGCCAAAATTCAAAGTCGCGGGCTAACGTTAATATTTATAGAAATATATTTATTCCTCCAGATATAAGAATGAATCTTTTCTTATGGACTCAAACACGTTTTGCTGAAAAACTGAATATGGAACAAGCAAAGCTTAATACTAAACAATATATATATTAGCTGTATAATACCAGTAGGCCAGCTCTAATAATAATTTGGTATGGCTTCGCGGGCCAAATGTAATTAGCTTGCGGGCCAAATTTGGCCTACGGGCCAGAGTTTGACACCTATGAGCTACAGTATCAGTTTCAAAATCCCATGTGGGCTTTTTGCCTAGCTATTGCATTCACAAGATTTTCACAAGACTTGACCTCTAACCTTCACCCTGAGGTTTAGGTCACCGACATTTAAACTCATCTGACATTTTCAGCAGATACACCTACACTATCAATTTGAAACTTTGTCACCTCATTTTAGAGTTATTGCATTAGCAAACTTCAGGGTGTACGTCAAATTTGTAATTGGTGCATTTCTACACAGTGATGAGCAGAGTTAGCATTGTTTCCGTTTTTTCCATGTTTCAAAACAACAGCATCAAATGCTTTTACCTCTCCGAAAGCTCCTCGGCCAATCACCTTCAGGGATTCAAAGTCCTCCAGACCCAGTCGAGTACGTTTCAAACGCAGAAATTCGGTCTCCTTCCTTGCATGCTCAGAGCGCCGGATACGTTTCTGCAGAGGACACAGCACTTTAAATACACTATACTGTTTAATTCACACTTCCGAGGTGTCTTATTTTAAAGAAATAATTAAAATTTACTGTTAAGAAAATTAAGATGTAAGAAAGAAAAATGACCTCCAACAGGCCAGCTTAGATTACTGTCTGGTGGATTTTCAGTGCTTCTAGCTAAAAGAATGAAGAACCGTTTACTGTTTAAGGGACTGCCAGTGAAAGTGGACGGTATAACCATGATTTTTAAACATAAAGCTCATTGTTGCAGCCCGAGGTAGCACAAAGGTGATCCCTTAGACTGGTTTATAGTTGAAATCCCCCCGTGTTATTGGTTCTGTTACCAGTTAGTTAACATAAACAAATGGAAGTCTACTGACCAAAAGCAACCAGACTCATTTTTAAAACTTTAAAAGACTAGTCTAAAAGTTTGAGAGCAGGGCTCCATGCTGTAAATTAGCCTTTGTACATGAAGCGTTTCATGTCCACTGTGAGACTTTATTATACTCTGGAGCAGACACAGACAGCTGGAGATACAACAGCTGATTGGTCGTTCCTGTTACACTCTTTGAGTATAACATTTGAGTGCACTGATTCTTATATAGTGCTTTTCTACTCTCCTGGAGTACTCAAAGCGCTCTATACAACATGCCTCATGCCAATAACACCCATTCATACAAGCACTTTCTTCTATACTTTAGTGCTATGTAGCTAACATTCATACTCCGATGGATGCATCGGAGAGCAACTGGGGGTTAGTATCTTGCCCAAGGATATTTGGCAATCCCTGGCAGGGCCAGGGACAAAAGCTCCAGAACCCACTGGGGTCAGTAAACACCTTACTCACCTCTTCATCAGCCAAGCCCTCCTGATCCATAACTTTCTCCAGCTTCTGCTGCCTGAAACCACAGCACAGCTTATTACTGGTTACAGGCATAAGTTATTATGTTTCTTTATTAAACACATGACAAACACAGAACAAAGCTTTAGTGCACTTTTACTACCCTATCATTTTCATATGGCAAAAACGTTCTGTACTAAAAATGCAATAAACCAGTCAGGACGAGGTTATGACTATACTGTACTGTGAATGTCACAACAGGAAGTGACCCCTCCTCGGTGTAATAGTGACAGAAGCCACATCCATGATGAACCAAAACAAACAAAGTGGGTTGTCCATGCATTAGCCATCAGGTTCAGTTGTGCTGTGAATTCAGTGGTTAGTTGTTTTATTTGGAGGACAAATTAATCAGCCCACTGTTTTTTTTTTTTGTAGCTCATAACTAAAGCTAAAATGGCAACGTTAGCCTTTGTTCATGTAAGAAGCACTAAAGCTTGCGAGCGTTACCTCATCTCTCTCTCCTCATGCTGAGCGATGAGGTTACTATAGAAGTTCTCCAGGGTCACTTTGGCCATGGTGACCCTCTCTTTGGTGTGGTTACTCATGGAGGGGTACGAGGTCTGGCTGGTCATTGCCATGCTTTACCTGAGACAATAAAAAGAGCAAAGAGTTGTGCACTGAAGGATGCAGAGAAGACATCTGCTCTATTAAAACATGTATCGTGTTATGGTAATCTCAGATTTCCCACATCTAAAAATACTAAACTATGAAATAAGAAGACCGTTGGTCCACAGAAAGAGGAAGGAAAGTAGCAGGCTCTGCTGCCTGTGACAATGCTGCTATGAAGAAACAATGAGGAAATCTAACGTGTAAAAAAACACTGACACCAGACCAGAGGAGGATATTTTAAATATTATGTGGAAGGGCTGGGTTAGAGTTGCATTTAAGTCAGGAAATTGAGCAACTGTTAATTATTGTGCTTTAACACAACTGTGCAAAAGCCTTTTGCCACATGTCACTTTATATTTTGCTAGGAAACAGTTTGGACCATTTGAACCATTTGAACAAGTTTGAACAGTCATACTGATACAACCAGGTATCTATACTACCTTTGAACACAGCCTGAACTCCCTTAAGCAAGCTTCCAACTAATTCTCTCAGTCATCTTCAGGTTTATCAGGCTTCCTGAAGGATATTCCAAAAGCTTTCTTTGGATGATGTCTGCTAGTGATGTGCGCGACTAGTGGACTAGATGATCGTGGACGGTAGGGCAGGGCGATATGGCCAAAAATATATATCACGATATACATTTGAAAATTTGCGATAACGATATAATTTCTGTGAGACAAAATACAACTCCACAACTTTACTAGCGCAAAAAAACCCCAAAAAGCATCCATTTATTTTACTTAAACAAGCAGCTGTTTTTTTTAGGTTTTTTTTTTTTTATGTGCATTAAAGCTATATAAACATTTAACAGTGCAAACGCAAATTCCTTGCTGAAAGTTTAACTAAAAGGCATTTCCAGTAGAAATGGGCTGACATATCCTGAGCATAACCATGTATAATATCCACTGAAGTTAAAAAAGAGGTGCTTTGCTACATTAAACTGCAGTCTGCCAAATAAAAAAGTCAAATACGTATTTTTCAGACCATAAGGTGCATGGGGTTATAAGGCACATTAAGCAAAACAAAGCAGTCAGATAAATCAAACATTATTCAATTCATTCTTCTTGCTTCCTCCACTTCTGTACCATTGATTCGTTAATGCTGTATTCTATCACAGCTGCTCTATTCCCATGTTGTTGCAGTATATTAATGACTAACCTCGTATTGTGGATGGATTATCTCAGTTGTTCGCCTGACTGAAGTTTGGTCCGTTTACAGCATCCTGCCATGCGATTGCATTTGTCTCTAACCATCAGGAACCTTCACGTTAACTTTTATCGAGTGGAAAAGTGTTAGCGTTCATCCTCCAGCTTCACTGTTTATGTTATGCTAACATAGCTGTGTCGCGTAGCACATCATTAAATACCAGCTAGCCCAACTTCAGTAACCCTACAAACGTCAGTGCTGTGTAGCTTTCTGTCTTCATTTATATTGGAAGTGATAGCAGAGCTGTATGTTAGATTTTTTCAGAAATCTCTCAGTCAGAACATGCTATATGCTTAGGTAACTAGTGAAACTAGCGAGCTAATGTCCGCTAACTTCCTGCTAACTTCTAACTCTGTTAAATGTAATGAATTCTGTTTTCATGGATGCCTGGATGTTAAACATCATAGTTACACCTGGTAAAGCAGCAATGCTGATCGTTTTATTAAAGATGGAAGAATTTAGACAGTTTTTAACTCTCAGTGATGTTCGTTTGACTTTGGGACCTTAAAGGACGGAGTTTAGGACCCAAATTACTCCCAGATTTACGAGCACCTTAGTCCGACAAATACGGCAAAAACGACGGCCTGCTTGCATGTTCTACAAAAAAAATGTGCTTTGTTGTGTATCTGACGGACAAACACCAAACCAGTTAAGTTGCATCATTTTTACAATCTAATTCTGGTTCATCCTTTTCATTCAACAATCTGCTTTCCCCATTCTCATTCTCCGTTACCGCCGTGCTTTTTCGGCACTGCGCATGGGAGTTTTACCCATATTCTATCACAATATTTCATTTTCTTATCGTTGCCTAGCATTGTACCGGTATTACCGTGAACGGTATAATATGTCCCAGCCCTAGTGGACGGGCTCTGCATTAGCACACGTTAAAGAGTTCAGTCATCTGGAGGGGCTCAGAGTAGAGCTGCTACTCTAAGGAGACAGGAGGCAGTCTAGAAGGTCGCATCCTGGCTGAAATGGAACCTCAAACCATGACAGACACTCCACCGTGTTTACCGTCCGCTGTAGACAAATATTTCTTTAGATTCATTGTACAATCAAACTTGTTGCCACTGATTTTTAGTCTAGTTTTTGTGTAATTTGGCACAGCTCAGCCTTTTCTCCATGTTTCCTTTCCTT
Organism: Neolamprologus brichardi; assembly: GCF_056152115.1. Taxonomy (NCBI): domain Eukaryota; kingdom Metazoa; phylum Chordata; class Actinopteri; order Cichliformes; family Cichlidae; genus Neolamprologus; species Neolamprologus brichardi. Next base: position 19,201,905 of record NC_142123.1, on the reverse strand, counting down.
GAGAATGGCTACTTGACAGCCTATTCTTTCATTCAGATCATTTCTGCTGTAGAGGAATGGCCTGTGCATCTCACAGGTGCTATGTTAGGGCTTTGGTAAGTCTTTTAAATAATGTTCATCTGTAGACAGTTTTGTCATACTGGGTTTTTTTGTGTCTTATCAAGTTTCCTCAATTTTTTAAGGACAATCTGCAAACCTCACTGATGTGAGTTTTTGAGAATCAAAAGTCAAAAATACTATTTCATTCCTGCCAAACTGTTATGGCTGACGTACAGCTAAAGAAGAAAATAAATCATACATTTGTGACATAGTGACATAGGCTGCTAGTAAAAAACAAAAAAACAAAAACTCCTACAATTTAAAATTGCATTCAAGTTGTTTGGTATGTGTAGATGCAACACTGGTTCATCCCTTTTGTTTATGATTGAATGATTCATAGGTCAGTTTGTGACACACTGGACTTAAATAAAATGCAGCAAACATGTTTCATGAATCACTGTTATGACCTGAAACCCAAATATAAATCTGTCATATTCAGTCATGCAGCAAATACAGTTATATACAACCATTTATATTAAAATGCTGACAATGCCTTGTGAGTTTTTGGGAAACAAAAGAAACAACTAGACTGCACACCAACTACACACTCCAAACACATTAAATGTCACAAATCTCGCCACTGTCAACTTTCCTCAGCAAACAAATGTCACATCATTTATTTGTGGGCTTTGCGAGCACAATCAGCTTGCCTCCAGTATTTCCTTAGATTATCGCCTTTTTATTGTTTCTTTCTGCACGTATTATTAGAATCAGGATTGTCGTTATTTAGCCAAGTTTGTGCACACGGACAAGGAACCTGACTCCAGTTCACACTTTGCTCTTCTGCAAGGAAGAAGATTCTAAAGATGTTAAATTATTGCATATACTGCTTATTTATTTATTAGTTAGGGATGTTCAACGTTTCCTCAGATCTCTTAGTCGACTACACGAGGAAATTTTTTTTTTGACTAACTGACTAGTCTAAAAACCAAGAAACACGCAGGTATTAGGTTGAATTTGATACGCAGGTAATGGAAAGTGTCAAACTAACAAGGGCACCTGACACCATGAATCACATTCTTCAATAATGAATCATGCTACTTAAATACACAGCACCTCACATCACGCCTTACCAACACTGCACACTTACTGCAGACCAACAACTAGGGATGGGTACCGGTATCCGGTGCCGTTCTGACATAAACGGTAGTAACCAGACCGAAAAGCAGCGCACATTTCGGTGCTTTATTTCGGTGCTTTATTTTTTCCGGAGCTGTGATACACTTTAGATTCTAGCCAATCATTTTACGTTTCTGAGGATAGTAGGCGGGTCCAGGTGCGTACATTCTTCTAGAGCAGAGCTACAGATTAAAAATGCCCAAGGCGAAGCGGTCAAACGTCTGGCTGTACTTCACAGCAAAATATGCAAACTCAGCAGCCTGCAACAAGTGCTTTAAGGTGATACTGTGATACTGTGCAAAGGAGGTAACACCTCAAATCCAATGAAACACCTGGCAACGCATAGCGTTTTTTTTTAAAAGCCGAGAAATGCGCCGTATTTGATAGCTTGCTGCGAGACCTCACACCGTGCACATCTACTGCGGGTGTAGCCGTAGCCCTGCCAGTGTAGCAGAAATGATGATGATGATGATGCAGCAGCAGCCATTCTTCTCTGCGTGAGTAGCTTAATGTTGTTCGTGTGTAATTTACGTTGAGTAGGCTAACCACGTTATTACATTAATGCATGTAAGGTGAACTAGCAAACATCATCATAGCTACATGCGGCTGTCTTCTTGTTTGATGGCAGATACTCCCTTCACCCTGGCCAAAAAGGCTAAAATGACCAAAGAAAAAGTGGAAAACAGTTAAACATGAGAGGTTTTTGGACAAAGTTTGTGTTTTTTCCATTGTTTAAGCACTGCTTCCAGCCAAGAGTGATACCATATATGCCCTATAGCTGCAGAAAAGTCTAACACTGTTATTTTTACAAAAGAACAGCTGAACATGAGAGGTTTTTGGACTAATTTTGTGTTCTCCATTCTTTAAGCACCGGTTTGAGCACCGTTTAAGCACAGGCACCGTTTCAAAAGTACCGGTTTGGCACCGGTATCGGATAAAACCTAAACAATACCCATCCCTACCAACAACGCAGATGAAAAATGATGAAAACAAATCGACGTTTAACATGACATGAAAACACAGAACGCATTACTAAAATATGACATCCGAAAAACGAATGAACTGTGTAGTGTGGTGCTTAGTGCTGTGCACACTGTTTGAATGTTCATGACAGCCACTGAATTAAAAGTTTAAATCTAAAATAACAAAATAATAAATCATCCGCTTATCTGATGTCGGGTTGCAGGGCAGCCCAAATCTCCCTCTGCCACCTCCTCCAACTTATCCAGAGAAACATTGAAGAGCTCCCAAGCCAGCAAATCGATATAAGCTTCCCAGCTTTATTGCACAAAAGGATGAGAGCGCAATGGTAAAGTGGAGGACAGATACAAATGCCTCATACTGTTAACACAACTTTGGCTCTTTGAAAGCACCTGCACAGCAAGCATGCTAACGCTAAGCTAGCCGAGAGCCCAGAGTGATGTTAAAGCTGAGTAAATGCTGACCCCAGACCAGCATCATGATAAAGTGAGCCACAGCTGCACATCAACAGGTAACAAACTGATGAACAGCCAGGCTGCAGCTTCCGTTCTACCTGTTCATGTTCCTACCGTAGAATCTCTGTGGTGATCACTTTAAAGTGTCTTATATTTGATTTGTGTCGTCAGCTCTGTTTTCATACCTAAATGCTCTGAGAAAGCTCAGGTGTGTCCTCATTAGGACAGGGATTTGTGTTGGCTGTAGCCTCAGGTTTATATTGTTAATTGGTCATTATGAGACAGTATTTCAGATCATTCAACATGAAAGTAACGTAACAAATCCTAAGTGTAATCAAGTAACCTACTGCATTACCTTCAAGGAAAGTGTTCTGTGTAATATGTGCATTAATTACTTATTTGAATAATGACAGGAACACTGATCACAACAAAGAGGGGCAAAACCTCCAACATGCACAAACATGTAATTCATTTGCATGAATAATGTCTTTGATATGCTGCTTAGAGATGGTGGTGACTCAAAGTGGAGCCAATGAGAATTGATAAGTGATATCTATAATGGAGTAGAAACTGCTCAATTCTTCCCCATCCCTGTTGATTACAGGACCAGTGCTCCTGTTTTGGATGCTGGAAACATGTTTCTCACTCAGCGTCTCAGTAACAGCTCAGCCTCTTTGCTCTTAGTGGTGTCCATGTGACAACATCATATTCACTTCAGCTGCTATGTTATCAGTGTTTTTGTTTATAACTGGGGGCTGTGTGGGCATAATGGTGTTATACTTTTTATTCACACGCTGCCCCTAAATATTGTTGCAGGTCTGTTTTTAGTCGCACATGTGGGTGAAGCACTCATGCTACAGAGTGGTGCATCATTGAAGCAAAACCTTTTATAATTGAATTACTTGATGAATTGTACACTATATTGTTACATACCTTGTGACAAAGGATTCAAATATGTATAAAGAAGGAACTTACACATCGGACGGTTTAACAATTTGTTAGGAAAGCACACAGGCTTCGACTGTGGGAAATCAGCACATCTCCAACCTCCAAACCACCACTAATCCCTAAGAACCACAAGTATTATCTCACCAAGTTTATAATGGTAGACTGACAATGTCATGCTCCCCTGCAGCCTGTACAGCTAACATTAGTAACTTTAGTTACATTTGGTGCGTGGGAGAGTAAATTAGTTTCTATGTGTAGTAAACAAATTCTATGAAATATGCAACACATAACACAATTAGAGAAAAAACAGAGGAAAAAACAGGGGGGGCGCGGCTATGTCATGTTTTGTCAGACGTTTATGACGTTTCACTGAAGTCCACACCGTCTGCCTTTTTCCGCAAGTTGCATCTGCTCAAAGTTTTATGATCTCAGATAAACAAGTACATTAAAAGAGGAAATAAATAAAACGCGACGGTCAAGAAATAGCATTTAAACCCGACAGGAGCCAACAACACGTAGTTCCGGATGCACGCAGTGCCTAAAGAGTAAAGTATTACGGATAGAGAACGACTTAACCCAACACTCACGATCCTTCCTCGGTTCTCTTGAAGTTTAGAACTTTAAATTTACAAAGTTTCATTAATCTCACTCTACTACACTAACTTGCTATCATTAGTTAGCTAGCTAGTTTGCTATTAAAGTTCCTGCCAGCGTAAAGCCAGCGAGGGAAAACATAAGCGATACCCAATACTTCCTTCAAAATAAAACGGCCCTTTTTCGAGGAAATGTTTCGCCTCAGCTTTGAATGTATGCGTCTTTATTTTTTAAAGCCTTGACCAGAAAACACCGGCCTTCGTATCCACTGCTTTACAACTTGACTTGAAGTTCTCCAAAGCAAACAGCTAAGTGAAAGTTAGCTAGTTAACGTTAGCTACTTATCTGCTCAAAGCGCCCCAGTCGTTTGTCACAAGCACAATAAGGAACAAAAAAACATATTCGTTACTTGTTTCACAAGGCAGCGAAAAAAAGGAAGCAGCTACTACAGCAACTTGTCGTCGTTTAATTCCACGTTTTTAGAGTTACTCTTTGTTCGCTTACCTTGGTCGAAGGTGCGGTAGCTGTCGCCTCTTGCTCTGCTTTGCGATGAGCGTTGCGTCACCAGCAGTTTGAACTCAGCGGACACCTAGCGGCGCATCATGCCCTCCTCCGTGAGCCAGCACAGGAAAGAGTGGATTTCTCCACTGCTCGTCCATACGTGACACTTTGCGCGTTCACTCAAACACGTGGCGACATGTTAATAATTTGATTCTCATAAGACGACCGAGAAACAGCTCAACGGCATTACTGCTAACACCAAGTATGCACTGTACTGTAAGCTAGCAACATTATTTGACAGCAGTAACAAAGCTCTTTATAGAAAATAACAGTTTTAAAGAAATATAAAAATAATAATACACATTTAAAGGAAATCAAGAAAGCTTTAAACTCAGCAAACAATAAAGTTACAGCTATAAAATAATAGGCTATTTTCTGCATAAAGAGAAATGAGTGGCCTCAACTTTCGCAATAATATTTATTTTTGCTCTGTCCGGTATTTAAAGACTCCCTGTGGCCTCTTTTGGATCCTCAAAGTCCAATTTCAGGATAATGTATTGCTGGTAATGCTGGGAAAAGTTTCACACAAGTGTAAATGGATAATTAAAGATTCATAGTTAACTGTATAATTAACCATGAAAAAGTTCGGCTGCAAAGTTTTATTAGAAATCAACCAAGAGTTATTTTTAGGTTTAGTATCACTCACTGTACATGTATGTAGGGTTGACCGCTTGTTACACTTTCTACACATGAATTGCTAATAAATGATAAGTATTTCAATAATCATTTCTTCATTAAATCAGAGCTTAAGGTGTTGCCTCCAAATGGGAAATGTTTTCATTTTTGCATTTAATTGGAACCAAAAGCCATTACCATCAACAGTCTGATACATTGTATTGTAAGTTTCTGAGAGTTAATAGCTTGAGTGATAGGCGGCTCACAGGACAACTCCAATTCTTTATTTGTACTATCCTTTCATTTCAGAGTGCAATGAGACATCAAACGTCATAATTTTCAATTTAAAAAAACTGGAAAAATTGGGGTGTTGTTTAAATTTTGACCATAAAAAAATATTTATGTATGTTTTTCAGATAGAGATGTCAGTAAGTTTAAAAATGAACACCACCTAATGCCCCCATGAATCTGAAGCAGTGCTAAATATTATGAAATATTTTACATACAAGCAGTGAAAGGAATGAATTTACAGTACTATAATCATGTAGCTATTGTTAAAGCCAAAAATAGATTCCAAATTCCATGGCTGTATTTTTTGTATTTCTAACTGATGTTTCATTGATATCATTACAAAGGAAAGAGTTTCCCTACATCTTTTTTGCAAGATTGAGAATAAAAATGAACAACATCAATATTAAACTGAACTGCTCTCCATTTTAAAATCTTGATGCTCAATCTTCCAGGTAAGGAACGTCTTATGTTCTCTATTTAAAGGTTGCTAGGCTTGATCCAGTAACTCTATAACTCACTCAAAGTCACACAAGTCAGTTCTGACCCTGGATTTCCAGGAGTACAATCTCTGTGAGATCAGTTTTGGCAGACAACACATCTAAGCCATTCTTCCTTCTGCTGGCTGTTGGTTTATGGTTCAACACAAACTATTGTGCCAAGACATAAAGAAACAAAAACCCACTGCCTTTCCCCATGCCCTCTTGTTAAACATTTGAACCTAGCTAACATATGGCTTTAGCTTTTAATAACTGCCCTTAAAAAAGAGACTAATTTTGTGTTATCTTTTAATATAACAACAACAAGATGAAAAAAGACCCTGGCCCATAAAAAGTACAAAGTACTTCCTCTCCTCAAACTTTTGTGTTTTCCACAAACTGACCACTCGAAAACACAGACAGACTGTCAGGTCAACAGTATCCTCTAATGTGGCATCCAAACCAACTCTACCCCACAGTGTCGGTGTCCTGCATAGGCCAGTTTAGACCCTTCTTTGGGTGCTGAAGTGCCCCCAAATTTCATCACAGCACACCTAAAAATAACTATCAGTAGTAACAGTAATGTATAGTATTATTTTCTGGCTTTGTGTTCACCTACAGGATAGAAAGAAAACAGGTTTAACGATCCCGTGTTGTTGGTATCATGTGTTTTGGTTGCCTTTGTTATCTCTTGAGTTTAAGATTCTATTTTCTTCCCCTACTCTTGTTTCTACCAGACTGTTAGGGCAAATACGTGATATCACAGAATTACACAGTACTCTCTAATGTGGCAGTAACAAGCAATGTGACGACTGACCCAGGTCAATCATCCTCCAAGCTCTAGTGTCTGCTTATTTCCTCTCCTCTAATACAGGACTGCTCAAACCTGGGACTGGTGCTTGTCTTCTTCTTTATCTTTATCTCTTATGGCCACCTGTGAAAAACTTTGACAGGGACATGCATCACAATACACACAAGTATATTCTTCTAATGTTTCTTCACATTGCTCTGCAGCATACATTTATTATACCAGCAGAGGTCGCTGTACACCCTTCTCATGTACTGCGTGCTGCATTGATTGAAATGTAAATAATCCATATTTGATTTTTAATTGTTTTTTGTGATGTCATGATATTTGCTGTAAATCTGTTCCAAATGTTTTTTTCTTCTTTTTCAGCAAACAAAAAAAAAACTTTGAGGAACTGATTTTAACATTTTAGAACCTGTAAAGTTCTTCATGTCTTGGTTTCAAAAATATACTAGAACTGCTTTTCCTGTACAGACCTGCAAATCCTGGACCTGCTTAGGGACAAATGAGCTTGAAAGACATTTCATTCTTAATCTATAGCAGGGGTAGGCAACTCTAGGCCTCAAGGGTGTCCTGCAGGTTTTAGATCTCACCCTGTGTCAACACACCTGAATCAAAGGATTAGTTCATTACCAGGCCTCTGGAGAACTTCAGGACATGTTGAGGAGGTCATTTAGCCATTTAAATCAGCTGTGTTGGATCAAGGACACATCTAAAACCTGCAGGACACCGGCCCTCGAGGCCTGGAGTTGCCTACCCCTGCTCTATAGGGTTTAATAAGATGCTGGCTCACCCTTTTTCATGTATAACAGCTTCAAGTCTTTTGGGATGGCTTTCCACAAGGTTGGAGAGTGTTTAGATAATCTTTGAGCATCTGCCAGAAGCGTATTTGTGAGGTCAGACACTAATTTTGGATTAGAAGGCCTCGTTTGCAGTTTAAGCTCTAATTCAGGGGTCCCCAATCCCAGTCCACAAGGGCCAGTGTCCCCGCAGGTTTTAGATGTGTCCTTGATCCATCACAGCTGATTTAAATGGATAGATTACCTTCTCAACATGTCTTGAAGTTCTCCAGAGGCCTGGTAATGAACTAATCATGTGATTCAGGTATGTTGACCCAGGGTGATATCTAAAACCTGCAGAGAAACCGGCCCTTGTGGACTGGGATTGGGGACCCCTGCTCTAATTCATCCCAAAGTTGTCCTGGCAGGTTGAGGCCAGGACTCAGGCCACACACCAAACCCACCCGTCTTCATTGACCTTGCTTTGTTGCATTAGTGCACAATCATGTGTAAACAGGATGGGGCCATCCCTAAACCATAAAGTTGGGAGCATGAAATTGTCCCAAATGTCTTGGTGTGCCACATCCGACACTTTGCATTTGATGATGTTAGGCTTGTATGCAGCTGCTCGTCCATGGAAACCCATTCCACGAAACTTTCTAAACATTGTTCTTGAGCCAATCTGGAGGTCACATGAAGTTTGGAGGTCTGTAGGGAGTGACTCTGCAGACAGTTTGTGACCTCTGCATATCCCTCAGCATCAGCTGACCCTGCTGCCATTCTCAGTCACTTCCACTTGGTTAAAATACCACAAACAGCTAACTTTGGAATATTTAGCATCCTATCATGGTACCACGCTGGAACTGACTGAGCTGCTGAGAGCACTGTGGGAGACTATATGTATATATAAAAATATATAAACGTTCATATATGTACATACATGGATTTTTATGTTAAATTTCAGTTGTTCACTAAAAATCTGAATCATTTTATATCTTATTCTAATTGTGATATTGCACAGGAGTCTTGATTTAGTCTTAATTTTTTTATTTACGTTTCTGGGAAGCATGACGCAAATCAGTGGAGCTGATTCAAAACACTTTACCTAAAACGTTAGCAACCACAATACTGATACTACAGTTAACATGACTTACAAACTGCCTGCTCGTGTACGATTGCCCACTAAATTAGTGATGTGTCGGTCGCGAACGAAACGGCTCTTAGAGCCGGGTCTTTGACGTGAACGACGTGAGCCGGCTTCTTATCGCGAGCCAGGGGCGATTCTAGGATGAGAGCTTTGGGGGTGCTGAGCACCCAGAGAGCTGCCCATCCAGGCAAGGTAAACTTTACTCGTCATGATGAGACATCTTTCCTGTCTCTGTCAGTCCCTGCATCCTTAAATGTCTCCAGTTGTCTCGAGTTCCTTCCTGTCCTGATCGTCTGTTGTCTTCATCTCCATTATCAGTCATCATAATGTTACCTTCTCTGTGCAAGTCTGCAAATTTCTTTATTAAATCATAAGATTCTTAAATTCATCAAGTCTCTCTGTGCCTGGGTCCTCGTCACAAAACATGACATCACTGTTTTGTACATTTTAACACAATTTAATCCCCACATTTGTGAAAGAAAAGCCAAACCTTTTTTGAAAAGTCTGTAACAAAACCATCAAATCTGATAAAGGTTATTTAAATGCTGCTAAAGAAGAATGGATTGGAATTAAAAAAAAATACATATTCTAACCTTAATTACTGCGGAAGAATAATGAATGATGCTCATAGTGAGTAAAAAGTAAACTGAGTGCATTTTTTGGACAGAGATTCATTTTTAAAGTGTATGTATAATACAATACAGATACATAAAAAATACGCTCCAAAAATAGAGGAGTCCTTGAAATGTACAAAATATTATTAAAATATTGAGACACCTTGGCCTATGGTACAATGTATACAATGTATGAAAAGATCTTTACTGCAGATACTACTATGGCTCTGCAGATTTTTTTCTTTTCTTTTAACCTATGTCGCCTCACTGAGGTTGGCAAATCTGTCCATCACATTTTGGTGGTCTAGTCTCTCAAGCATCTTTCTCAACTGACCTCACAGCCAGGTGCTGGCGTCTGCTTTGACCCATGGTCCTTCTCAGCCAGGTATGGAACTGACTCAAGACACTAAAAGACCTTTCACAGCTACAGCTGCTAACTGGGTTTGTTAGGGCAACCTGAATAACAGTTTTCAGTGTGGGGAAGATCTGATTATCCAGAAGATTGTACAATGTTAACATATCTGGGATGGCACCAGCCTCACTCTTGAGCTTCAAAATGTTTTTGGCAACCGTGACTTCCTCTGACTGAAGCTCAATATGGTAATGCAGTGCCAGGGCTGACAACCCAGTTTGTTTTGCAGATTCTATATAGGAGCTTTAATATAGGGAGAACACAACTTCCAGATTGTATGAGTAAAATTAGTTGTTTTTTTTCTTTGTCAGTTTAACAGTTTCTGTTTTGCCTGTTAGTATTCCCCGTCTGTTTTCTTACCTGGTTCTTCCTGACCTTGTACTTTCTCCTCATGTTCCCCTCTTTCCTCTCTCCCTCTTTGGACTGACAATTATACACAAATAGATTGTATTCAATTAGATTAAAAAAATACTATTAAGATCACTAATAAAAAAAGTCCTCTCTCAGTGTACTTTCAACCAAAAGGCAAATAACCAAACCACATGTACATCTAATAAACAATATAAATATTGAAACACTGATCCAACATTATCCTTTATTGACGGATCATTTGATCTGATCTTATATGAACCTGGCTGTCTCTCTGTACACACACACACACACACACATACACCAGGAGTAATAAGGTTAATGGGAATCCAGTCAGTTAGCTAGTTAGTACCTTGAGTTTAATATAGGCACATATGACAAAATAACCAGCTTCTCACATTACATTTCAAACAGGACAGTGGCAACAACAGTAGGCTACGGACAATTTTAAGTTTTAGATTTTAAATAGGCTGTATACATTTCAATGGGAGCAACAGGATGCTAAAATATTTACTACAGAGCAGGACGGATTGTAGGATAGCAAATATCATTGGAAAACACGTTTTCAACACAGCAGGTTACCTGGTGTAATGTTTTTCAGCTAAAAAGAAACATGGCCTGACTCCTACCTAACTATATAAAGAGTAACTGAAGGTTAAATGCAGCTAATATGTCCTCTTTTAAGGCAGGAGTTTCCACCTCCGCTCCGCTGTGTCTCGGGCACCAGAGCCACAGTAGGGAAGAGCTGGAACAAACCATTTTGGGAGGGGGGGGGGGGGGGTATCTATGTTTCTGTTGTTAATATGTTCCATCTCAATTACGTACTGTATGCTTTTTATATTTTTAGTAGTGTGTCCCACAAACAGCAAATATTGTCAAAAAAGTAAGAAATCTTTGGGGGTGCTAAAATCGCCCCTGTCGCAAGCCGTGGGTTTTTGTTTTGTTTTTTTCTTTCTCTCACCCTCTCTCTCTCTCTCTCGCACATTTTTTTCCGCTTCACTTCGCATACCAGCCTTGTGCTTTACGCTGGGAAGAGGGGGGAGGGGCGGTAGTTACACTCGCAGTAGCACAGGAACAGAGCGGGAGGGAGAGACAGAGGGCCTTTCTCAATATGCATACTTGTGCGTACTTGCGTTCTCGTGTACTCGTGATACGTCATCAGTCGGAGACCAAGTACTGTTCCAATTCGAAGTACGCATCAAGCCGAGAACGCGAAAAAGTCCCGGATGTGTTCTCGCTCCGCCCGTTTTATCAAGCATGCATCGGTGGTGACTTGTGTGGACTTGGTACAGCTAAATATCCCAGAATGCATTTCGTCCAAAACTCAAACGCGGCAATGGCGGACGAGCGGGGCTAAAAACTTTTAAATATTACTCTTTCTGTGTCACAAAATAAACTTTTAAGTTCTTTTCAAGCGAGAATGTAGCTGTGTAAACTTCGAATATCTGCTCAGTTTATCAAGATATCATATATTTCCAAACGAGGTCCGACGTTTTCGGAGATGTCTGTGACCCGCCAGCTCCATAGCAGACAGCGAGGTCGAGGATTATAGCAGACAGCGAGAACAGCGGACTCCCGGCAGATCGTTTTCAATCCCCCCCGCGGTCTTTTCGCTACTCAGGTTAAACAAACCCCAAACCCCAGTAGCTGTCTATTGTATTGAGTGTCCACTAAAATAAAAATAAAAGCGTTCTAACATCTCACCTGCTTGTTTTTATTAAGGTATGTACACGTATGTACATGTACACTATTTTTATTAATAGAGATTTCACTACTGAGGTTAAACATGATATATAAGTCACTTAGATCACTTCTAAATGTTAATGTTTGGCTTATTTCGGCTTTTTATTTGTTCCTGAGTAAACCGGTTTGGCTGTGATTAAAGTTAAGCTTCATAACATAACATATTACTCGCAGTTAAATTAAGGACGGCAGTAAAAACTCCGGACCTGTGACATCATCAAGTACGCTGGTGTTCCAATTGTACAAATCGCGAGTCCGTGCTCGTGTTCTCGGAGAGTCCGTACTCCCGTGCGTTCTCGGCGAGTACGTACCCGCCGAGAACGCGAGTACGTACTCGCGTACTTGAGAATTGAGAAAGGGCCATAGAAAGAGAGCCAGGGACAACAACGTCACATTAGAAAGGTATTTATTCATGCAGGCCCATATGACAGAGAATATGCATGTTCTTTTTGTTTTATATTTTAATTTATATTTAATTGTGTTGTGGTTTGCAGTGTTTTGTGTTGTTTCATTTTAAATTTGTTTAAAAGGAAAAAGCTGAAAATTTAAATATTTAAAAGTTAAAATGTGAATATTTTGTTTTTGAACTTCAAAACACGTAAAAACTCCAAAGCAAGTACAAAAGACAACAGAAGTGCTCCAGGATGCTAGGGGCAGTGTTGAGCGTTTGTTACCTAGTGGCTACACAAGCCAGCAAGTATCAACGACCGGATTTGGTGTGTGGTAGTAACAGGTAAATGAACATTTTTTAAAATTATTTGAATATATGAGTGCTTGTGTATAAATACACAAACAATACACATATGTTTTCAATTGTGTAATTTAAGTGATCTAGGTAGCTCTGCTTTGGAAGTTCAGTTAATGCTAGAAATGTGTTTTGGAGGGGCAAACCACTTTTTTTTTACATTAGTAATTCCTTTTGTGCATAATTTTATATTACTGTTAATAATAAATTAATTAAAGCAACAAAACAACCTGAAGAGCCGGTTCGGAGCTGAAAGAGTTGTCTTTTTAGTGAGCCGAGCCAAAAGAGCCGGTTCTCTGAAAAGAGCCGGAAATCCCATCACTACACTAAAAAGAGTTAAAATGATTCCTAACACCGATTACTGGATTAATAGCGATCATTAGCTAATTTTAGCTTTCAGAACTGCTAGTGTGGTGCAGCCCAAGTTCCAGCACTAGCCAAGGAGCTGATGTACCTTATTGTACACTAATGTTTCATATTGTGGTTCAGTGTTTGTGTACACTGCAGTACAACTCCAAATCCAGGTGAGAGCAAGTCAAATAAATGTTGCCTGTTAATGTCCAGTAGCCTATATTCAGTTATAATCTGTTCTAAACTTTACTGTCAATGATGTTTCACCTTTTACAAAGACAGAGAGCGAGCAGGGAGGAGAGCAGTAAGAGGTGAGAGTTGGCACGTAGTCAAAGTGAACACTGCAGTTATAATGCTAAGCTAGGTTTAGCATTATAACTGCAGTGTTTGTGTGTTTGTGGCAGTGCAAAGATGAAACAAGGACGAAGGAGAGACACTGAGGTGGAAAAATAAATGTTGAACAAAAAATGTAAAAATCACAAAATAATTTGAACATGCATTTCATGGATGCTTCACTGCACAGTTAAAAATGTCAGTGAACAGTCTACATCAGCGGTCCCCAACCCCCGGGCCGGTACCGGTCCGTGAGTCATTTGGTACCGGGCCGCGAGAGTTGAGGCTCAGGTGTGAAATGTATAGTTTTCAGGAGTTTTATCGGTTTTTAGCGTTATTTTGTTATCGTTTTTATCGTTTACTCGGTTTTCCTTAGTCTTTTCACGTGTGTTATGAATAAATTTTCTTTTTTTCGGTACCAGTACTAGTTTTATTTTGTTGTAATTTTCCGCGACACATTAAAGGCGAAAATATTGTCGGGCATAAACCGGTCCGTGGCGCAAAAAAGGTTGGGGACCGCTGGTCTACATAGAAGCATCCATGGATATGATCAGTAGCCATTAACAGGATTCACTGCACTCCAAACAGCTGGAATAGAATGGCTGCTACTGCTCGGAAATCAATTTCCCCACTTTTGGATACAGTGTACTCACTGCCCCGCCTTAGTCTGCACAATAAAGTGAGAGTCTGTGTGAATCTGAAAACTTTAATTTAATAAATGTAATGAATGTAATATCTTAACAAGGAATGGAAGCAATTTTTCCAAACTGACAAAAATCAAAGATCCACTTCACAGTGACATTGTGTGTTTTGTGAAGAGGCCGTTACTAAACAGATGTAAAATCACAAAGCAGCTACTTATTAATCATTTGATAATTTATTCTGTACAACACTGGCTGATGGTTTCTGAGTGTCTCTGTAAAAATGAAATAAAGGTCAGGTCAAATGGATCTGACCACAAACAGGTAGAGCAGTCTCCGCCAACAGCACATCCCTAAAAACAGACATATATACACTATGCATAAAGACATATGTACTCTTTTTCCTGTACGTCCATTGGGAGTACATGTCTACTTTGAACATTATGCAGAGACAGCCACAGTGTTGGATACAAACTGCTGCTCCACCCAAATATACATCTTCTATCAGTAGCCTTAAAAAACAAACTGCAGGTTCATGAACTTAAAAAGCTCGTCTTTATTTGAAATGAGTTCCTGATTATCAGAAAGGCTAAAAACCACCACAGAGAATTTAAGTCCTGCATTCTGCCAGTGTTTCACATTGTGAGGAGCAGTCACACAGACATACAGTAATTCACACAAGAGAACATAATTAATATACTCCAAACTACACAACACAGAAAACACAGTGCAATATTCACATCTATATACCCCTTTATACAGCCATATTTCTATGCAGACAGCTAGTGTTTCTTTGTCTTCTCCTTTTTCTTCTTCTCTTGATATTCAAGGATCTTTTTGTGAAATATTCCTGCAGGACAAAGGAAATGCAAATCAGGTTGGACTTTTGCTGCAGCACAATTACCAAAGAAGTCAAGTGCATGACTTAACATAAGTCACAAATGTGAGGACTTGCTTGACTAATCTTAAATAATGACTTGACTTTGTATTCATAGCACAATATTTGGGCATCAGACTTAGACTTTCCACCATTTCAAATAAAGAGCAACGAAGTTTAAATGAATTATATGCTTAACCAGGAGAGTGACGGAGCCTAATGATCAGAGAGCAACCCTGCACACACACACACAGTTTATATATCTACATGTCAGGAACTCAGTGGGGATGTGGCGTACAACACTAGACGCCAACTTCAAGCCCATAGCGCAAGTCACCATCAAGTGTGGGATCTACCAATGAGACGCTCTATCATGTCATCATTTTGTCCTTTATTTTGTTCAGACTTCTAACACACTGGTGTACATGGTTGTAGGTGTTGAACCCAACCTCATGTGGCTCTTACTCTATTCCAATCAAATGACTGGTTCAGTGAAGCACACATTGTCACAGGCCTTTCCCTCTCCTCCAGTCATTTGTTCTTGAATTGTTGACTGGATTCTGGTGGCGGTGCTCTCACTTGGGTATTGTATCACTTCCTTGTTATCACTGTATCATTTATACTCCAGGGTTAAACTGGGCAGAACAGTTCAGGTGTTCATGTTACATTTGTGGTAGTTCAGCATCAAGCTAGTGCTACTGAAAAGAAACAAGCATGAAAAGAGTCAGGGTTTTTTTAAGTGCCAGGTAATTTCAAAGCAAAGTTTCACAAAAAGCTCAACAAACATCAGCAAACACACACTGTGTGTTTGCAGACGTGTCCCTCCCTCACTTTTATGCTCATTGTGTCACATGTTTAGCTACACCTCGGCCTCATTTACTAATAACAAAAAGTTGAAGCCTATTTGCAGCTCTGGAGGCCAGGATTAGTGACTTGACCCGGCTTAGCACCCTGGAAAATCCTGTGGTAGCCAGGCCCATGTAGTCAGTGGGGTCAAAGGTAGCTGTGGCAGGGGTGTGGTCTCTGGCCCGCTGCAGTGAGCTCATCGGGCGGTGACGGGATGACAGAGGGACAGGTGATTATGATGGGACTAATGACTCTCTACCCTTTTATAGTGATGCAGGAGACTGGTGAGACAGGAGTGTGCAGTGGAGGAAGCCACAGGGGCTCCACAAATTTGATAATCTGGAAAAAAAGAAGTAAGCCTAAATGTTCCACTAGAGAAGTCTTGTGCTGCTACGCTCAGCCTTTGACCAAGTGACAATGTCAAAGGCTGAGTGCACCCTGGTGCACCCTGAAGTTACGCAGGCACTGTTTTAGGTCGTCTCCTGGGTATTCCGAAAGAAATACTAAGAGCACGTCGTTCATGTCTCACACACTGAAAGAACTGCACGAATAAGTGGGCATTAAAGACTATAGACTGAAATTATACAAACACAGCTCATATATTTAACAAAACATGCACAGTGAAACGTGTAGAGTGTGAGTCCCTGGGATTGGGATTACTTCCTTTATTTATGAGCTGTAGTTGAGTGCTAACCTTGCTGTGGTCCAGGCTGCTGCTGCTCCACCTCCTGGATAAACAAGTCAAACATCTGCGTCTGAATGAACTTCTTGACAAAGTGTCGAGTGACCTTGGGCTCGATTGCCTTGTAGAAGCTTCTCTTATCAAACACCCCACCTTCTCCAGCTCGTGCGTATTTTACATATGAGGCATAATGGCCGACTGTTTTCACGAAGAATTGCAGGAAGGCTTCAGAAACCACTCGGTTTAGCTCCTCCCCCACTGAAGGAGAGGACAGAGAGCATTAGAAATATCCTGTCTCAGAGTGATGCTGAAAAACTAGTTCATGCATTTATTACTTCCAGGCTGGACTACTGTAATTCATTATTATCAGGATGTCCAAAAAACTCACTGAAAAACCTTCAGTTAATCCAAAATGCTGCAGCAAGAGTACTGACAGGGACTAGAAAGAGAGAGCATATTTCTCCTGCTTTGGCTTCCCTTCATTGGCTTCTTGTTAAATCCAGAATTGAATTCAAAATCCTGCTCCTCACATACAAGGTCTTAAATAATCAGGCCCCATCTTATCTTAATGACCTTGTAGTACCATATCACCCTATTAGAGCACTTCGCTCCCGCTCTGCAGGCCTACTTGTTGTTCCTAGAGTATTTAAAAGTAGAATGGGAGGCAGAGCCTTCAGTTTTCAGGCCCCTCTTCTGTGGAACCAGCTTCCAGTTTGGATTCGGGAGACAGACACTATCTCTACTTTTAAGATTAGGCTTAAAACTTTACTTTTTGCTAAGGCATATAGTTAGGGCTGGACCAGGTGACCCTGAATCCTCCCTTAGTTATGCTGCAATAGACGTAGGCTGCCGGGGGATTCCCATGATGCATTGAGTTTTTCCTTTCCAGTCACCTTTCTCACTCACTATGTGTTAACAGACCTCTCTGTATTGAATCATATCTGTTATTAACCTCTGTCTCTCTTCCACAGCATGTCTTTTATCCTGTCTTCCTTCTCTCACCCCAACCGGTCGCAGCAGATGGCCCCGCCCCTCCCTGAGCCTGGTTCTGCCGGAGGTTTCTTCCTGTTAAAAGGGAGTTTTTCCTTCCCACTGTCGCCAAAGTGCTTGCTCATAGGGGGTCATATGATTGTTGGGTTTTTCTCTGTATCTATGAAGCGCCTTGAGGCGACTTTTGTTGTGATTTGGCGCTATATAAATAAAATTGAATTGAATTGAATTGAATTGAATTTAAGAATCATTGAAGAAACACTGTGCTATATGTGTTCATGTGCTGCTGTTCACCCACCTGATGCATTTTGTCTTTTACTTAGAGCCACTAATATTTCAGCCTGGAGCTTTGGAGGCAGGATAGAGCCTTCATCACCAATCTGCAATTGTGACAGAAGCCCTTTTGTTAGCTAACAAATCCTGACCTAAGGACGTTAACATTTTAGGTTTTTCATCATTTGACAACTCTTACTGAAACAATGAATGGGTCCTTTTTATCCTCAGACACATCAACCACCAGCAGCTGTGTTACACACAAAAAAGGACCAGAGTAAGGACAGAGTGCCAATATTAACACCATCTTTTTGGTTGTTTTTATGGTCTCCATATTAACTCACATCACTCTGGTCAGTGACTTGGTCCAGCAGGCGCTTCTGGACTCCCAGTAGATAGGGGGTAGGTGCCATCACTACATCGATGAGGATTTCTGGAACAATGGAGATGAAGGTATGCTGCCAGGTGAAAGGGTAGAGGAGGGCTGCTACTGCATGAATGACCTGAGACAATGTGCTGCAGACAGACAGAGTCGACATCAGAGGTGGTATCCCGATGGCAACAAATGTTTGTGATTAAAAAATTATTTTTCTCTTCTTCTTTTATGGTTTAAGTACACGTAGCTGCGCCTCACTCAATGTTTTAATATGTTAAGCAGTAATACTGACTGAAATATACTGACACAAAAACACACTGCTTTATGTATTTATACAAGTTTTCTTTTCAAACAATAAACGTATTATTATTTGAAATTTTGTATCCGATGCAACAAAAACTAAGATGTCAGGGATGGGTTAAAGCTGTGATTGGCTCTGTCCAGTCCCAGTGTTTTCACACAGCAATGCTAGAATTTAATGTAAGAGTGGGATGTAAAGTGGTGCATCAGAGGTGCATACATTGCATAGATACCAGAGACACTAAACTGAGCAGTTGGCAGTGTTTCGTGTTGTGTAATCAAACTGAGCACAGATCAGTTAATTATAAAATCTACAAAGAGCATTCGGTAGTGAACACAAACATAACATTTGTCAACAAGATTCTATCACCCAGAGAGATCTTTGTGTCTGTGGTTAATATCTAAATGTTCAAATGTTCGGACTAAGGTCGTTTCAGATTTTGGAGAAACTATAAAATTCATTCCTTTGACTTCAGTCTCACATAACATGGCCCAGGATCTTCTTCTGCACATCCTGAACTGTTACTACTATTACACTGTTGGTAAATTACCCACAAATCTTTCTAATCCAGTCGTTTTTGCAGCTGCAGGCCTCACACTGACTTCCCCTGTTTGTAGAGTGGTACGACCGGGGCTACGCTGTGCAGTAAATGACATAAAAGTATACCTTGGTATGATTAAAGTACGTGTCTGAGTGTATAGACGATGTGATCTACCCAAGTTCATCTGCGATGAAAATGATCCGTCTCTCCAAGACAGCCGCTGCAAACACCAGCAGCACTTGCTGGTCCGTCAGGCAGCCAAAGAGCGTGGCAAAGTTGACGTGTTCCAGCCAGGAATCCAGCGGCCGGGTCAGACTGATGATCTGGTGGAAAGTCACCACTGTCACAAATATGTCAACAGTGGTGCCAGCATGTCATCACTCAACTGACAGGGCTCTGCTTTTCAGCTCTTTCTATAGCACCGTTTCTTTATATTTATTCTTCTTCCACTTTAAAAAACTGCCCATAAAAATGTCTTTACAAAGCCAGAGAACCATGTTGTCCCCACCCCCCGAGGCCTGGTCACAAACAATGACCACCATCACTGAATACCTGAGATGACTGTGAGCTGTTGAAACATGGTCTATGACGGGTGTCAGGTTTCTGCTCTGAGACAGAGGCTGGGTAATGCAAAACATGTTCAGACAAGTCCTTAGAAACATGCCAGCCTGAGGGATCTCTTATAGTCCCTGGGTTACTGCTCTGTGTGACCTGCCTAATGTAGTTTTAATACCTTTAACTGCTCAACATATATATTATTTTACAGATAGAGGTGTGGGGTTAATGGATTTTTCAGCTCTTTGATGTGTGCCGTTTCATTCTTGATATTGAGACATCTACTTGACGACTGTAAAAATCTCCTTGATTACTGCAGAGGGCGTTCCTACCAGCATGCATCATTTTAGGCTGTCTGCAGTTTACTTCCAGACATTGTTTACTGCTGCTTTGTCTCTGTACACTCCATGAGGTTTCTGGGCGTGCAGATCTGTGATGATCTCTCCTGGACTGCAAATACCACAGCGGTGGTAAAAAAGGCCCAGCAGCGTCTCCATTTTTTGAGAGTGCTCAGGAGGAACAACCTGGAGGAGAGGCTGCTGGTGACATTCTATAGAGCCACCACAGAGAGCATCCTAACGTACGGCATAACAACATGGTATGCAGGGTGCTCAGTTGCAGACAGGAAAGTACTGCAGAGGGTCATCAACACAGCCCAGAAGATCACTGGCTGCTCTCTGCCCAGCCTGGAGGCCATTGCAAACTCTCGGTACCTCAGCAGAGCTGGCAATATCATTAAGGACTACTCTCACCCCAGTAATCAACTGTTTGAACTATTACCGTCAGGCCGACGGTACAGGTCACATAAAACCAGGACAAACAGATTTAGGGATAGCTTCTTTCCCAGAGCTATCACCGTAGTAAATAAGCACAAAACAATTGAGCCTGCTTAACTATACCATACTTGCCACTGTCACTATATTATGCTGCTATTCATACTATCATTATATGAATGTTGCTATTCTGTATATATCGTATTTATTATTGTTTGAGTACTTCGGTTGTTTTATTGTACTTTTTATATTTTATATTTATATTTATTATTGCATTTTGCACCAAGGGAGTGGCACTCCAATTTCGTTGTACCTTGTACAATGACAATAAAGGCTATTCATAAATGCTTACTGCCACACTGACACTTATTTTCAGTGCACAGGGGGCTTACATGACGTGGCTATATTAAAAGTACTTCAGATCACTCATTACAATCAATTTAGCTGTGAACTCTTGTCATTTCTTGACCTCAACATTCACATTTTGGCTACAAAAAGAAAAAAGGAAGGTTTTTTCTCAGCACCAATGATGCTACAAATGCTAGGTATGTGGTTAACAGTGTCATTATTTGAAGACGCTGACATTATATGTTTAGCATTTGTCTTATCATATGTTATTTTTAAAAAAAAAAATCTACTTAATTTAAAAAAGCCTTCTAAAATCACTAAAATGTTTGTGAGGTCTGAACTTTTGCCAATTTTAATAACAACAAATGCTACATTAGTCACATTTGTTGTCTTTGTCCCAAGTTTAACAAGTAATACCTGTTGAAGTTACTGAATTCAGTCCTGTACAGTTTACATGTCTTTAGGCAGTTCCAACAGCACTGCACTGAATATACCTCAAAGCTGAGATTAAAGCTCTAACAGGGCATGAAAACAAACAGTCCGACGTCAACACATAGGCTTACTTCTTTCTTTCCAGATTATCAAAACCGTTTACATCAGGTGTGGGAAACGAGTCAAACAGCACGTGGTGTACATCATTATGTGACAGGACCACAGAGTGACCGGGAGAATATTACACGTGAGTTTTCTTGTGAGTTAATAGCCAAGAAGCTGAAACCTCATAGACTTTTTTTGGTTTTTCCTTTTTGCATCCCTAGTTATGTGTCCGTAACAGTATGGCCCTCGGAGAACTATATAAAAATTTAAATGGCCCTTCATATGAAAAAGGTTCCTCAGCCCTGATTTAAACAGATGAAGAACTGAAATGAACCAGAAAACACAGATAACAAACTCACAGACATGACAACCTGAGCTACACACATAAATGACAGTCTTTTCTTAATAGACATCAAAGAGGCGCTCGCTCTGACCTCAGTGCCCGACTCAGGAATGAAGCTCTTAATCTCCACTGTGTTCCCTGGTGCTGGGAATTGAGCTTCTCTAAGTTTCTGCATGAATGGATAGATCATGGCCATGGAGATCTGCCGGCGCTTCTCCACCTCGTCGAATATCTGCACACATGGGAGAGAATAGTCACAAACTCAAAGTACGACATGTGCTAAAGCAAGATTATTTTATTTTACTTATGTTGTTATTGACTTAAATATCTAATTTCATTTTGTTCCGTTTCATGGACAAGCTGTCTCAAATCCTCACAGTCAGTAACACAATTAGTTAATCATTTAGTTTCTACCTTCACACTTGAACATATGACATACTTCTGCTTTGGCTCTCGGAGGAGGTGGACGCGTCTTTCACCCCCTCCTTCCCTTATTTTCCCTGCTGCTGCTTCTATGTCCTTGTCTGGTCTCGTTTGACTCTAACCCCGAGAGAGCCTCTCATTCTCGCTCTTGTTCTCTAAAAACTAAAGAAGAAGAACTATGGATTTGATCAACTGGTCCCTGAATGCAATTGACACTCTATTCTCGACGAGAAGCCTGGATTCGGGAGAGCCTGAGTGTCCTAGAGGGACGTTCCCTGCCGGATGCACGATGGATGGGTGGCAGAAGTGGCGCGTCGTGTGCCTGGCGGGACTGTCTGTTGAGGACATCGAAGACATCTACCTATTCGGCACCATGATAACGGGGTTCTTGCTGATCGAAGCTGGCTTGGCCCTGGTTAATCTGAAATTGAAGAAAGCGGTGACTGCTGTTCAAAACCCCACAAGGCTTGCTGCTTTATCGAAAATGTGGGAGGAGCGCTGAGTGCTCAGACTGTTCTTACTGAACACAATATGGAAAAGATCTTGGAGGAGCTCACAGCTCTTAAACGGGAGATACACCTGGAGACCAGTGATGGACACTAAGAACAACTGTCTGTTCGTTCTAAAACAACATATCCACCATCTTTCATGCAGCTACCCTCCTCCCATTCTCACCTCCCATCCGATGTGGACAGGGGCTCAGCCGGAGGTGCGATCGCGAGATTGCAGCGTCCCAGATGCAGCTGTGCACACTGGCATACTCCCCCATGTTGCTTGTCTTGTGTTTTTATGGTGTGGTGATATTTCTGTTTTTCATGTGCTAGAGTTTTTGTCTTCTCCTCATGCCAACTCCTTTGGGGATCAGTATAAGCACACATTCTTTTTCTCTCCTGATCTGCCCTTTTGTGTTACACATTTCGTTGTTTTTCCCTTTTGCTACCTATCCTGACCTGTCTCCCCAATGTGAAGTTGTGTATTGTATGTACGGACGGCGAGGTCTGTCATCTACTACCCATCTTCATTGTTGGCATCTTCTGTCGTTGATGGAGAATGAAATGTAAAAACAAAGCTAACTTTCCAGTTTAGATGATTTATCAGCAACAGCTTCCCAAGCTACTGTAACTTGCTACCTTGTATCCTTGCTGTGTTAATAGTGGTACACAAGAAATCCCATCTCATCCCAACCTTTGTCTTTTATAGGAATGCCATAATTACAAAGCAGGATTTCATCTTCAAATTCAGGGTTTATTCTGGGTTTTTCTGTACCGAACACGTTTCTCTTCTTCCTCACTACCGGGTATATCGCCTTGGTAACTCATGCTGCAACCATAACCTATTGTGGAGCAGATTATGTTCCAGATTAGAGGTCAACAGGTAGGAAATCACTGACTACTGACCAGTAATTTCTCTGGAAACTAGTATCAGCAATCCTATAAGACAGTACTCTAGTATAATATATAGTATATAGTAGGATAGTAAGAGGGTCTTTATAGTCTTTTAATATTTTGTTGTTTCCCAGGTGATCTGTAAAAAAAATGTAAATTCTTAAGCACAACTTGATTTTTTTTCCTGCTGGCTACAAACTATTGTTCTATAATAAAAGGACAATAAAACAATAAAACACAGAACATCAGCTCATCTGATGTTCTGTGATTATAAAACATCTGTTTGTGGATGACCTAATATCACATTTGCATGTTGAATAAGCTGCTTTTAGATTTTTATTTCCACTCGCTCAACTGCAGCTGCAGCTCAAAGAATACAAACTAAAACGCCTGTTTGAAATCAATTTCAATGAAAATTTTCAGATTCCCACATATGTTAATGACAGAGTTGTGATGTTGATTAGTCAGCTTTCTTTCTTTTCTTCAAATACGCTAACATTTACTAAAACAGCACCGGCCTTTTTAACCTAAGCATGTTGCTTTCAGACTATGTGTTTAACTTCCTCATGTATTTCCAACAGTATAGTTTTATCTTGCTTCATATAAGCAGTTGCTTTACTGAAAGTAATAATAATACTACTAATAATAATAATACTAATAATAATAATAATGGATTGGATTTATATAGCGCTTTTCAAGGCACCCAAAGCGCTTTACAATGCCACTATTCATTCACTCTCACATTCACACACTGGTGGAGGCAAGCTACAGTTGTAGCCACATAAGTACACATAACTGTGATTGAATTGAACTGAATTTGACCAATTTAATTTATAATCGCACCAAATCACAACAACAGCCACCTCAAGGCCCTTAACCCCAACACCACCCCTTTCATGTGAATACACAGGGAAATCCATAATGATAACCAGCATCGTGTGACCGTGTATTCTGACTGCGGATGTTAGGATGATGCCCTGGGTGTGTTTAACCTGCTTATAGGGCTTGGTGCCAACTAAACCAACTACTATTAACTGCTACCAAAGTAATCTGACTACGCACAACCTCTGCAACAAGTTTCCTAAAATTCAGCCAATTTTCCTTCCAGAGCTGTTGTGCAGAACTCACCTTGGAGAAGAGCCCAAAACAAGCCAGTGTACTAATGATGCAGTAAGCCTCAGGTGGTCGCGCTCCTCTCCCTCCTGGCTGTGGATCAGAGAATTAAACAAATATCAGACAGCAGTTTCCAAATGAGGACACTCTGCAAAGGACAGCTTCTGAACACTGACCAATAATCTCCTGCAGTATCCATTTCTTCTGCTGCCATCGATCTCAGTCAGAACAAAGGAGAAGGTCTCACTGAAAATGGACAACAACAACTGAAAACAGGGGCTGTAGGCTGGTTTACACAGAACAGAACCCTGAATACTGCTCAAAGGTTAAAGACCACCTGATTGACATGTATTACCTGTGGTACTCTGTCAAAGGAGCCCAGTTGATACCTTCTGGGAAACAAAAAAGTGTGATTGCCTTTAAAGTCTTCTCCTCCTCCTCCTTCTGAGATCTCGCCATTCCATCTCTCTGCAAGTAAATATAAAAGTTTAAATCACTGTTTCCAAATAGATACATACATCATATGTACAACTGATTATAACTGTACAATTGTACAAAACAAAATTAAAGGAATACTTTTTAATCAGAGTATATCATTACGTTAACTGAACCTCTCTGATATAGATTTGGACAGTTAAGTAGCAGAGCAGGTCATTTCAGCTGCTTTGGTGTTCATTAAATTAATAACAGATGCACCAGAGGGGCAACATTTCCCAGAACAGACATATTTTTTTTCACTAGTTTTGCATTTAGCCAGGGTCAGTGTCAGCACTGTTAGCATGTCATAGAGAATATTATGCTGCCAGTAAAATGACCAAGTGATGGTACGCATATTCATGGAGGGACACACAGACCGCCAGAGGATAGGCAGCGCCAGCCCTGACTACTATTAGGTATCAGAATGAAATCCATGGATCCACTGTCAGAACCCTTCTTTGGTGCTCTCCTTAACTTTTGGTGCTCTGTCCTGGTTGTTGTGTCCTTGGGCAAGACACTTTACCCTATCGCCTACTGGTGTTGGCCAGAGGGGCCGATGGCGCGATATGGCAGCCTCGCTTCTGTCAGTCTGCCCCAGGGCAGCTGTGGCTACAACTGTAGCTTGCCTCCACCAGTGTGTGAATGCGAGAGTGAATGAATAGTGGCATTGTAAAGCGCTTTGGGTGCCTTGAAAAGCGCTATATAAATCCAATCCATTATTATTATTATTATTATTATTATTATTATTATTATTATTATTATTATTATTATTATTATTAACTAAATCCAAAAGAACTCCAGTGAGAGAGAAATATATTTTGGTCCTTCCGACAACTCCAAGTTGCACCTGGAGTGAGTGAGTAAGTGAGTGAGTGAGTGAGTGAGTGAGTGAGTGGCTGGAGCATTGAGACAGAGGCTTTCTTGTAGTCAATGCACATTGTGCACAGGTTGGTCAGTCGGGTCTGGCAGTCTTGAATGTCTGCTCTATCTACCAGTGGATAGTTTTGCCCCTCTGGTGTTGGTGCCAATGCTTTTCTGGGTCCTGCTCATGTATTGCCATTCCATATACCTGTTCATCTTATCTGCTATAATGGCTGATGTTAGCTTCCATGTTGTGCTGAGACAGATTTTAGCCAGTAGTTGGAAAAGACGGGACCCCTCTGTGGGGATCAGGACTGTCCGGGCTTTCAGTTAGACAGTGGGTTCATGCTCATTTGGGCTGTCAGATGTTCATGGAGTGCAGTTAGTTTTGCCACATGATGTTAGAGCCAGTGCTGTCCCTTCTCTCAAATCCTTTCTGAGTATGTTCAAAATATACACAGCAATGACATTGGAATGTCATTCAGATTGGAGAACCGTAGTTGGATGATAACAAAGAGAGGGAAGGTAGTCAGAACTGAGGGGATCGAATTACCAGAAGGCAACATTGCAGACATAGAGGACAGCTACAAGTACCTGGGGATCCCACAGGCAAATGGGAACCATGAAGAGGTTGCTAGAAAAGCTGCAACCACCAAGTACCTGCAGAGGGTCAGACAAGTCCTGAGGAGTCAGCTGAACAGTAAGAACAAGATCCAGGCTATCAACACCTACGCCCTGCCTCTGATCAGGTAACCTGCTGGGATAATAAGCTGGCCAAAGGAGGAGACAGAAGCCACTGAAATTAACACCAGGAAGCTCCTGACCATGCATGAAGGGTTTCACCCCAAGTCCAGCAGCCTGAGGCGGTACGCTAAGCTAAGGAAGGAAGCTGGGGACTGTGAGTGTCAGCACCACAGTCCAGGATGAGACAACAAACATCCACAAGTACATCAGTAAGATGGCCCCAACTGACCGCGTGCTCAGTGAATACCTCAGGCAGCAGAAACCCAAGATAGAGGAGGAACCATCATGGAAGGACAGGCCCCTGCACGGTATGTAACAGCGGCAGATAGAGAAGGTGGCTGATGTCCAGAAATTCTACCAGTGGCTGAACAAAGCTGGACAGAAAGACAGCACAGAGGCACTGATCATGGCAGCACAGGAACAAGCTCTGAGTACAAGATTCATTGAGGCTGGGGTCTATCACACCAGGCAAGACTCCAGGTGCAGGCTGTGTAAAGATGCCCCTGAGACAATCCAGCACATAATAGCAGGGTCCAAGATGCTAGCAGGCAGGGCATACATGGAACGCCATAACCAAGTGGCCGGCATAGCGTACAGGAACATCTGTGCCAAGTATAACCTGGAAGTCCCGAGGTCAAAATGGGAGACGCCCCCAAGGGTGGTGGAGAATGACTGAGTTAAGATCCTGTGTGACTTCCAGATACAGATGGACAAAATGGTGGTGGCTAACCAACCGGACATAGTGGTAGACAAGCATACTTGGCCTTCACGATCATACTGACCTTGGGAAACTGGTAGGTAATCTGAGGTTCGTAGGTACTGCTGTCCTTGGCCTTCTTGAGGCTGACCACCACCAGATACTCAAAGAAGTACTGACCACTGGCATAGCGGTGCTGTCTGGTTGTGTTCTCTGCTGCCTCCAGACCAGGTGGCTCTGTAAGCTCAGGCTCTTTGACTCCTATGTGAAGATAAAAAAGAAAACACAAACACATTTAGTGTGCTTGATCATGCATTTCCCAATAGTTCTTATTTGTATGACTACAACACACCAGTTAGAAATTGGAGAAGTTACAACATTAAAGACCATATATGATACACACAAACACACTAATGAGAGATATAAGAGAGAGAAATGCGAAAAACCAGCTACTGTTAGACAGAGCAGTTCCTTGAGACTATAAGAGTAGACTGGCGACCCTATTCAACCTATGACTCGATGCCTCACACATGGTACCTGGAATGTCTAGAACTACAGTCTAAAGAGTTTGGAAGAAAAGCGCCCTGACCTGGCTGAGGGGTTCAGGCCTGTACAGAAAAGCAGTGGGGACAGAGCAGCTCCTCCTTACTAAATCCTGCACTTCATGCAGAGTTGTGCTATTGAAGTTGGCCTGTAGTGTTGTTCGCCCCATCCCAGTCTGATGAAAGCTCTTAGATGATGTATAGTTCTAGTCATTCCAGGATTTATGTTTGTGACACAGAGTCATAAGCTTTCTTGTAGTTAATCTAGGTTGTGCACAGTTGGTCAGTCTGGTCTAAAAGTCTCAAGTGACTTTTCTATCTACCAGAAGTAGTTGATAAGTAAAATGCTTGACCTTGTCTTCAGCAGTCAGTTATATCAGTGGATACTGGATTTTCTCAGTGACAGTCCACAGACGGCAAGACTTGTACCCCACACCCCACTGGTTGTACTCATCTCAAATACGAATAAGGTGAGGTGCACAGTCTGAGGGGTGCTCCCATAACAACTTCTCCCTAAATCATCATTGCTTTGAAGTAGCAGAGATGGAGCGCTCTACTGGAAATAGGGAGAGAGTGCCTTGCTTTAACTTTCTGGGAGCTACCATTAGTGAAGACTTTAAATGGATAGTCAACTTTCCTGTTACTATTTAAAAAAAGGCACAAAAGAGACTTTAGTTCCTCATCACATTGAGGAAGGTCCACCTGAAGTCTTTCTACCACTGATCAGTCAAAAGCATCCTAACGTATTGTATAACTGTCTGTTTTAGGAACAGCTTAGCAGCTGACAGAGCAGCTCTCCAAACGATGATAAAAGCTGCTCAGGGCATCACTGGCCAAGCCCTGCCTCCTCTGGAGGAGATCCACCGATTCAGATTGAGCAACAGGGCTTGTGACATTGTGAAGGACATCACACTGTCACAATCTTTTCACCCAGCTCCCCTCTGACAAACAGTATAGCTTAGCAAATCCACGAACTGCCAGGTTCATGAGGAACAGTTTTTATCCAACAGCCATCACTAAACTGAACTCTGCCCATCACCCTGTGACACCAAAAATAACTCTCTCCATCAGTATAGATTTTTTAGACATTGTGATTCTGTTGTATGCGACACATACAATGACAATAAATGTATTGTATTCTACTGGCTGGTAGCTGAACTGGACTTACGCACTTCGAGGCGACTGTTGTTGTGATCTGGCGCCATATAAATCAAATTTAATTTAATTCATTTTTAATCATTGTCACTGTTTCCATCTTCTCAAACTTACATTGGAAAAAATAGAAGCTCCTTTCTATAACATTTTATTCACATCCTCACTTTGCAACTACTTTTAGTCCATCCATCTATTCGCTTCAGCTTTTCCTTTCAGGGTCGCGGGGGGCACCGGAGCTTATCCCAGCTGGGGTATGTCACACAGTGGAAATTTGTATCTATCTTTTATATTGGACCTGATTTTAGTGTTTACTTGTGAGTGTAGTTTTTATTTGCATGATTTTATGATGTTCCACTGTGGACCTGCTGGGTATGGGACAATTAGCTGATAGTGATCACCTGCTGAGGCATGGGTGTGTCCAGATGTGGCCTATCAGCTGTTTAAAGGACCTATTAAAAGGAAGCTAGGTGAGCACTGGGGGGAGAGAGGCCCCAGAAGGCCAGCATGGAAAAGAGGGACCTGCTGCCTGATCGTGGGGGTGTGATGACTCATTTGGAGACCGATCTGTCAGCATAACGTGGCGACCCAGTGCCGACAGCAGGAATGGCGCCAGCAGGGCACCTCTGCATGCATTTGTGAGTAGTGTCTCCACTGCTGTTCAAAAAAGGGAAATGCTAAATGGACTGGTTCTTTGGTTCTTATGTAGCGCTTTTCTACTCTGCTTCAGCACTCCAAGCACTTTAAACAACACGCTCCATTCACCCATTCATACAACACTTAAGTGCTTTCTATCTAAGATTTACACATACTGAACACATCAGGAAACAACTGGATTCAGTCTCTGGCTGCAGACTGAGGGAGCCAGAGGTTGAACCACCTGGCTGTAATGACAGTGTTCAGGCTCAAACATAAAACAGCTGCTCTGATGCTGAAAACCTTTAAATGTCTCATTTTTAAACAATAGCCTTGTATGTACAATTAATAATGGCTTTAAAATTATAATCATTCTATTATTAATTATTCAATTATACTTAAATATTATAATAAATATAGAAACATTTCACTGCCCTGATGTCCGGTGGAGACTGTACTGCACAATATTAAAATCTCTGCCCTTGATGCACTGGGTTATTTAACCAGTACTTCCTGTGTTGTCACAACAAATGCACGAGAGGAAACGAGATTTAACGTTGGCCAAAAAAGACCTAGCATCTGCAACAGAACACTGCTCACATCAGCTCAGCGGTGCACGTGAGGTCAACCACAACTACAGTCACACATTTGGAAACTGTGTTGACATCTGATCACGACGTGTCCAAATGTCCAGCAGCACCTTCAAAAATCCGTTTTCAACAGGATAATACTCACTGTCCCTTTTGCCTATGCGGAGGGAGGACCACATGGCACTAAACCTCTTGAGGGCCCCTTGTCGTCCGTCATCTTCGACTGATGGAATGGCACCTGGAGAAACCAGCAGCTGCTCAGTACTGAAAACATACGTCGGGGCTCACTTCCCCATACCTCCTCTGCTCGTTTAAAGCCTCATAAATCTCTGTCCTCTTTTCCAGCACTCTAGCTTATCAGATTTCTGTTCGGGTTAAGTCCATTAACACCATTATGCCTGAAATAAATGTGAAT
Organism: Neolamprologus brichardi; assembly: GCF_056152115.1. Classification (NCBI taxonomy): domain Eukaryota; kingdom Metazoa; phylum Chordata; class Actinopteri; order Cichliformes; family Cichlidae; genus Neolamprologus; species Neolamprologus brichardi. Next base: position 19,171,347 of record NC_142123.1, on the reverse strand, counting down.
CTGTGACTAACATGTCCTATGAATAGACTATAAAACTCACAAGGCAGTTGTTTTAGTTGAGCATTCTTTAAGACTGACTTTCAGTTATGAAACCATTACTCGAGTACCCAAAGGAAAGATGATCTGCACTTACCATGCTTCTCAGAAACATCCGTGATGATGTTACCCTTGGGTTGTTCACCTAAACAACACAACAGAATACGTGAATGAAGATGTCCGAGTCAGCTTCTGTCTATGTTCTGTGCACATACACAAAAAAATGACAGCTACAGGTATTTGGTTTGTATTAATTAAAGTATAAGAATGCAGTGCACTACCTTACACTACAACAGTGAGACGTTAGAAACCAATGAGCTGGAATTGAGCCCTTTAGGCCCCACGCCTTAAGTCGCCCTGTGTAAATAACAAGCGTAGCTTTATGATTAGCAGCTACGATGTACTGCATAGGTGTCCAACTCTGGCCCGCCTAATTACATTTGGCCCGCGAAGCCATACCAAATTATTACTAGAGCTGGCCTACTGGTATTATACAGCTAATATATATATTGTTTAGTATTAAGCTTTGCTTGTTCCATATTAAGTTTTTCAGCAAAACTTGTTTGAGTCCATAAGAAGAGATTCATTCTTAAATCTGGAGGAAGATTTTTTTTTTCAATAAATATTAATGTTAGCCCACGACCTTGTTCCAGTTTTGAATTTTGGCCCACTGTGTATTTGAGTTTGACACCCCTGATGTACTGAGACAACAGCCCCTAACATGTTTCTGTTACCTAGCAACAAAGCTTTTGTTACATAGGTCCTCTTTATTAATCCCATGTTTATACTGCAGCACTGACAGTCTGCTGAATCATCTGTTTGTTTTACACTCTGAGGAAGGAATTTCCCCCAACTTGTGCTTCACATCATCTCAGAATCAAAAACACTGGAGAGCAAGCCTTTTTGGTAAATAGACAGCATCAACAACAATGTGTTAAATACCATTTAAACTGTACATCACTTAAGAACTTGGTGATAGGCTGGTTTCTATCACCAAGACAAACAAAGACAAAGCTCAGGTTTATCAGTTTATTTGTTTCAAAATCAGTATTAAGTATTAAAGAGGCAATCAAAGGCAGGGAAAGAAGTGCCTCAGACAACAAAATACATTTAAAAATATAGTTAAACAACATTTTGTCCTACAAACTTTGGAAGCTTATCTATCTCACATCCACAGCCAAATAAAAGTGAAAGTCAACTATACCAGTGTTATTTCTGTGGGGTTTTCTTTCTATATTAAATAGATCCATCACCAAGTAAACAGTTACCTTAAAATAAGTAAATCTTTGTGTCTAAAACACAAATAATCATTGCATGGAAGACAGTTAAAGTAACTCAGAGACATCAGCATCCGAACAAAGACTTAAATTAGTTCCCAGTGGGTTTGTAGTCAGTGGCTCTAAACACCAGTCTTTGTCGCTCCTAAGCTCCCATCTAGTGTTTTTAAGCTGCTAACACAAACATAGCAGGCTAGATACAACCCTGTTTCCATGCACAACTGGCAGACTAAAGACAAAGGCCAAAAAGAGAAGCCCTGGCTGCAGCAGGGTCACTTGCCTTGGGAGACCAGCACGAGTGATCGAGATGTGAACCTGCCAGCTGGTCAAAAAATAGAAAAGTAGACAGACTTTCTACTGGCTCATCTATGAAACCATGAAAGTATCACTTCCTCTAAATAGATGGTGTTCACTGAAGGGTCCCTGAGCTCAGATAAACAGAGTGAATTTGGCTCTTTTCTAATCACACTAACCACTCACAGTAATTCAAACCACTGTTTGACCATACAGTGAAACTGTGTTTTGTCCCGTAAACTTAAAGTTATCCAAGTTTATCTACCTCACATCCACAGCCAACAATTAGAATAGTATCTGGAAAAAACTCACATGCACAAGGCGATCATGTAAACTACCAACTGAAAACCCCAGCCAATCAGAGTGTTCAAGCCCTGAACCATTTCTGTCAGTCAAAACCACTACATCACATAAAGTTTGGGGGGGGACAGCTCTCAGCAGGGAGCAGGTGCTTCAAGAGTCAAGTTGCCAGCTGAACTCAAGACTTCAGGAAGTAACTAGTTTCTATCTTAAGCAAAAAAAAAAAAAAAAGTAAAAGTAAAGTTAAAATTAATACAAATCCATTATAATTCCCATTCTCTCACACACACACATTATTATTATTATTATTATTATTATTACATGCCAACTTTAAGCCAATTGCACAAGTCACCATGAACTGTGGGAGCTATAAAGGAGACGCCTGTCCCCTCTGCTGCTCTGCGTAGGCCTGGACCCCCTCAGCCAGATCATCAACAAGACTGGCTACGGATATTCACTTATTCACTACAGTATGAAGCACTATCACTATACTAAGTGACAGCAACATCGGGAGGGACACAAGAAGCTTGAAAGATGCGGAGGGTGATGGTAACAGTGGTCACCATGGTAATCGGAGCACTCGGGCCAGGAACAACATCCTAGACCTCTGTCCAGAAGAGTGCAGTCCACTGTGCAGGACCCTCAAGCTCCCAGGCTCTGCATATATGTATACCCAATTTTATTATCTCTAGGCAGTCTTTATCTGAGCTTGAAGGACAGATATATATGGATGGATAGGTAGGTATACACATCTATCGATCGATCGATCGATCGATCGATCGATCAATAGATAGATATACACATAATAAGATATACACATAATACAATTAAATAATCACTTTGAAAACATATCACATCATATCAGGAGGCTAAAGTATACGCTGACTGTGTGGTTGGTGGAAAAACAGAAACAAACAAAAACAAACCAAAGACAGTTTCTAGGTTAGATTCAATCGATCCGTCTGAGCTGAACTCTGTTAAACCAAAGGTCACTTTGAACACCGCAGCTCTTCTAAATCATTTTGAGCTAACTCGTTTGTGGTTGTCACGCCACTCTTTGCTGCATGTACATGTTGAGCGACCACACTCCACACACAGACAAATTGCAGCCAGAGCAGATTAAATAAGCAGCTGCAGGACACAGTCCAGGTTTCACTTCAGTCTGGCCAAGTCCCTGACAATGTTTACTGAGTTTGCAGTACACAACTTTGGCGTTTGCGATCTGTTGTCCTGTGTAAACACCAGTGGCAGTGCCTTCCTACTCAGTAACTTGCAGAACTGTGCTGAATGAGCCCTGGGGACAAAAACACGTCTCAGGTTGTGTTTTAGTGTCAGTTTGACTCTTTCTTGACCCTACACACTGCTGCGTTTTTGAGCTACTTCTTTTCAGCTCTGATGTGATGTGGGTGTAAAAAAAACAGCCCTCCCTCAGGCCCACATAGTCTTAAACATGTTATAACAAGATGCTGTCAAGTCAAAGGAGGTAATTAAAGCAAGACTAACTAAAGCTGCCTGATATCCTGTTTCCATGTTCTTGTTCATTCCTGCAACCTTTATATTACAAATCTGCCAATTTATCTGTTTACCCAATGGAAAGTTTTATCCATGATATAGACTGTTTTCCTTCATAAGCACCATGTGTTTTCCACCTAAGCCTGCGCTGAAAAGGTGCTCTTCCAGCAGCTAATGCAGCTAAAAGCAGTCTTTCAAACTGACTGTCATTTCACCTCCTGAGGCTACAAGGCAATCTACAGCAACATCCACAACATGCGCACAGTAGATGAACTAAAACAGATGTGAGGGCAAGCTTACAGACCATCACAGTTCAAGGTGACCACAAGCTAAATGATCATATGTGCACCTGACACAGCCCCAAACAACATTTTAGGCTCATACCATGAACACAGCATCACGACAAACTCAACAAGTTTCATGTCACAGACTGTAAACACATCACCGAGGTCAAGTATTTAAGTCGTAACCTCCACGCTGCACATGTCAGCTGTAAATGAACAGCAGAGGTTTCCCTACAATGAAGTGAAAAAACACCGATACACACATGGGCGCAACCTGTTCGAGATAAGTTACTTCAGCAAGTTTCGGCAGGTACCGTGTTTGTCGAGAAACTACACCGCTCAGTAACAACAATCATGATAATAACTGTAAGTGTGTCTAACTTAGGTGGACTCGGGTTATCCAGCAGTAAGACTTCTCTAATATCCAGTACTCACTCCATCTGTTTTTGGGGTTCGTCAGTCGGGTTCCTTTCCGTCTCTTCTTCACAGTCTCACTCATCGCTGCCGCTCTACTGTCGGGGGTTCCTATCAGCACACTCAGTAACAGCACGGCAGTATTTTACCATCGTCATCCCGCTGCATGCTACACACATAGCATTTTAACCTCGCGCTCAACTACTGTGTACGCTGAAGTAGGTTACCGCTGTAGGTGCTGCGTTCGCGTTATGTGGGACAAACGAAGTGTTGCGTATTTCGTTCGGTTCTTCGCGGTTTTATTGTCCCACTCTTGAGGACCTGATTTGCTTCTATAAACTACTGAGCCAATAATAAAGAGCCAACAAAAATACCATAAAATAAGTAGAAAGTTAATGAGCGGATGTTGGAGTCATGTTGTCGCAACAAACCCGATATTCACGAACGCAGCACTAGAGCCCTCAAAGATTGCTTCATTTAGTTGTTTTTCGACGGAAGCGGTTAGCTCTTCCAGCTGTATGCAGCAAGCAGGCGGTGACTTGAAACAGCAGCGTGCCAACTCAAACTCACAAAGCACAGTCGGGCCTCCTTAATTGGTTTTCTGTCAGAGACATGATGACACTGGATGACACCTCTGAGAAATACTGTTTGTTAGTGAGGGCGCCTACGGGAATTAGTGATCAGGTCAGCTACAATAAAATGGGAAAACTGGGATGTTGTGAAACACAAAATATAAATGTTTTAATCACAGGGAATGTTATCTTCTGACTGTAATCATTTAGCTTCATGCCAATATGTCGTGTATGAACTATCGTATTTGTCTGAAGGATTGTGTAGTCTGTGTAATAGCGATGCAACCGTAAATATAAACATTCGTACGCTTCGTTATATTTAATATTGCTGTAGGCATAAGGATAAATTATGTTACAGGCTCCTGGGACGAGTTCAAGCTGGAAATAATGTACATCAACAAATGAGAAACTTTAGGACATGTTTACTCAATTACCTGTCATATTCAAAAAGACGTGATTTTAAAAGTTAAAATAAATTGATATTCAGTAAACTTTCACATATTAGTTTGATCTGGTTTACGATGGTTTACTTATCTACAAATGCCCTGTCATGCAAAGAAGAAGCCCGGTGTGAATGCGCCGTCTCCTCTGGGCTGAAGTAGAAAACTCTTCTGACTACAGGCGAAATTTTGCTGTTTGTATTAAAGAGGAAAGAGACCACCCGGCTCGTTCTCAGGGCTCACTTAAAAAACCTGCATCTCTGGTGTGGGTATGCATCAGTGCATCAGTGACTGTAGAATTTTCCACTGAAAGATATATACATGTTTCAGAGCAACCTATGCTCCCATTCAGTTTGTCTGTTTGAAGGAACGGCTGGCAGATTTCAGCAAGATAATGCTAAACTGCACACTGTATCTCTCACAGCAGCACGGCTTCATAATTTTTAATGCACAGGTACAATACACAATCTTCACTTTTCTAATTATTCTAAATATTCTTTACTATTTAAACATCTTTCAGTAACCTGCTCTGCTCTGTTTGCACACTACAACCTGGGTTTGCCACTTATCTGCACTCTAATTTTAATAACTGTACAGTACTCTGCTTTGGTAACTATTGTCCACGATGTAAATATGTAAAAACTGTGTTTCTGTTCTGTGTCCTGTTCTGTTTGTATATGTGTGTGGGGGTTTTTTTTTGTTTTGTTTTGTTTTTGCTGCTGATACAACCAAATTTCCCCTTGTGGGACAATTAAAGGATTATTCTATTCTATTCTTCACTTGGTTTAGATTTACATTTTACAGTGTCGCAACATGAGCTTTGTATTTATTTTAATCTAATCTGACACTCTGTTTGGTTCCAATTAGCTTTTAAGCATTGTCCACAAATTTTCACTAGTGTTAAAGTCACAGCTATGGAAAGATTTCCAAAAGCTTAACATTCATCTGCCAGTCAGCAATTGCCAGCCGCCTCCCTCCTTAGGGACTCCATCTGTATGGCCTCCTGAAGACCTCTGTCTTCTCAGTCACCACCAGCCTGTTAGCCAGAGGGTTTGTCTTTTATTCTGTCATCACCAGCCTGAGCACCTAAGGAGTCCTATCACTTCCACAAAAGTAGTCCTCCTTGGGCTTTCCTCCATTTATGGTTTTCTAAGGGGTCCTATTCCTTTTGCTGATGCCAGCCTCCAACCAAACCACTGGAGGTCTTTTTCATCTACACCAGTTGGCCATCTGTGCGGCCCAACACCTCCTCCATTGGGCTCCTGGCCGACCCCTCGAGCTGCTCAACTCTTGTCATGGATTATCTAGCCATCACCTGAACTCTTTCTGTCCCTTGGTTTTGTATACGTCTGTCACCTGTTTTTCATTTTGTGTTTTGGTTTTAGTTTTGGTCATTTGACTTTCTCCATTAGTTTCAGCAGTGCTGGCAGGTTTCCCCTCTCCCCGTGTTGTCTCCTCTTCTTTGTGATGTCCGTCCTCGAGGTTGTTTGTTTTCCCACCCTGGTGTTGACCTGCATTTGTCTTGGACTTTTTGTAACTTTGTGAATAATCAGCATTAAAACTACATTTCTATCATTTACACCTGGTTTCCTGAGTTCTGCATTTATGCTCACCACACAGCCATTTCCTGACAGTGTCCTCCTTAGAGGGAGTGGATTTGTTGAAAATAGGTCAACCTTGTTTTATGATGATTCATGAAACAAGACCTTTCACATTGTTTTCACATTTTTTTTTAAATGACTTTCATTTTCATTCTGTATCCAAAAGCTTTTTGGTTTCAGTCTTAGATTCAAACCACCAGTATTTGTGTTATTTGTCTAACTGTGTCTGAACACATCTGGAGAGAAATGCTGACAACACAGCTGCAGTACTTTTAGGGATTGTCTTTATCCACAAGAATTACAACCAAAAGTAACAAGCAAGGCCATTTTTATATACTTTTTAAAGTCCAGGTTGTTTAAAGACAATGTTTGAGTGCCACGAGTTTACATTACTGACTCTGCATATTAATGGGGAACTTCTTAGATCAAAATTCCCAAATAAATTGGCTATTTAGGAATACTGCTCACCTTTGTCGGTGAGCAGTATGTTTGGGCTCAGTCATACCTAGCTAAATTTCATCAACAAGAATGACGAGTACCAGAAGCAGTCATGCATGCTCAGTCAACTAAGCATGGGGGAATCATGTGACTACATGATCTCATCTAGTCACATGACTACATGACTCCATATTTCACACATGAACTGGAAGTATTTGGGTTGCTGCTATGTCCCTTCTTTCCCCACCTTTGGCTTTCTTGGTAAAGATTTTGGTGTTTCTTCACACCTGCATGTTTACCTTGCTTCAGTGTGAGCAATGACACTTCATCTAAAATTCCCTATTTACTGTGTGTGAATAAAATTTTGTATTGTAGAAGTAGTTTAAAGTGTAAATAAAAAATTGCCACACACTGCATCTGCAGACGACTCTTTAAGTCAGCTGGTAGTAAGTGAAGGAGGTTATTGTGGAGTGTGATAAACCGCTGATGGTGATTAGCCAGTTCTGGGCACATGAAGATGCACAGGCTCTTCCTGTGCATTTGCTGAAATATCCATGGGAACATTACTGAACACAGAGCTGCCCCAGTGTGTCCATCACAGTGTGAACATTAGATAGAACTTGTAATAGAAGGAGCTTTGCATGTTTGAGTAGAAAGGTGTTATATTAGTACCAGTCCACATTAGCATTCACGTTAAACACATACCTGTCTTTATCATGTGTTTCTCACCACCTGAGAGCTGTGAGTCCCCATCGTCACCTGGAACCGATTCTGGGATTGGAAACGAGTTTGGAGATTATTATTCATTACAAAACATAAAATCACTCAATCAACCCTGACTCAGTTTCATTATTTACAATGTAATTTCTTGGTACTATCCTATGGATGCTGCAGTTTGATTTGGACTTGGTTTCTCATCTCGGGCTGACTGAACGTCCTCCTGTTTTTTCTTTTTCATCTAATCTTTTTTAACATCAGCATTGATTCTGGTTTTCCCCTCATGAGTGAATGTCTGAGGGGAAATGTCACTTTTATGTAGTTGGACCTAAAACACTCTTATTGAAGTTTTTACAGTCACCTTTTTTTGTTTGTTTTTGCCTTAAGGGCGCATGCTTCTCTTTTACAGCATTGTCACTGCTTCACCTCCAGGTAAAGGTGTTTCCTTGTTTAGAGAAATGTGACTGTTCTTATATGCAGGTGGTATGCCACTTGGTTTATTTAACTCTGATTTACTAACACAGGTATGATGGGCAGGTGTGATAGATTCTTCCTTAGCCTCCCCTCGTGTGACTGAACTGCCACTGCCAGAAGGTAAACCCGTGTAAATCTTTATTTGTGAGTTACACTGCTCTTGCTAGAATGCTGGTGATTGTTTAAATGAACAATATTCATCTTTGTTTGTTTATACACTTCTAAATTGTACACTTTGCCCAGTTTAGTGATGTAAGTATGTTGGCTGAGAGACACTGTTTGTTCACTGTGGGCCCCTCAGGCTGCGGCCTATCAGTAACACTAACTCCGATGTACACAACAACAGATGGCAACAGATTAGTGATATTACTGATTTATTACAGTTAATTGGTACATTATCAAACATGGATTGATTTAATTGTCAACTTGAAAGGGCTCAGAAAACACTGTTTTCTTTTAGTGCTGTGACGCTGTAAATATAAGGCTTTATTTATGAGAATATCTGTGCCTGTGTTTGCATGGAGCTGCATGATGGTAGTCAGACTAACACAACAGGTTTCTGACCTTTTCTTGATGACTCTCGCGTCGATGAAAAAGACCTGAGGCCCCTTCGCCATGTAAATCCACCGTCTTCACTGTTGATCCTTTCTGGAGGCACAATACAAACCGACTCAATGAAAAAGTTATTACTAAGCTGAACAGAACATTCTTGATTACATGAACACATCTATGAATTTGTATCATCACTGTCTTACTTTTGATTCGGAGAGACGAGAAACCAAAGCTCCTCCTTGTGTTTGGAGACAGTTGCTGCTCCAACTTCTATAAAAAAGAATCAAATGACAACTAAGAAGAAACGACATTTTTGTAAATGTTCAGTACATTCACATTAATGCAGGAGCTGTCAGTGATGACCTGTAATAGTGCAGTAACAGAAGTCAACATGTAATAAGTTTGCGGTGTGTTGCTGAAACATCTTCAGTACGCTCTTGAGGAATGAGGTTTGTGGCACTTTTGTCTTCCTGTAAGTCCTCTGCAGACATCTGTGTATACGTAAGTGCACAACATGTCACTTTGGGGTCATCTAACTAATGAATGTATTTCTCATGTTTTAGTTACAATGACTACTGTAGAGGGAGAGGATGACACACATGCACACAGCTATCTGTGTTTGGCAATCTTTGTGAGATATTTGCTGCCATTGTTAAGTATAAGTCTAACAGCTCAGTGCCAAACTCATTCCTTACCAAGACTTTATTTTAACCTGAAGCAAATCTCGACACTCAAACAAGACTTTTAAGGGGTGTAAAAAAATTAAAAAAACTTCCAACTCTTATATTTCAAACACTATTATTATTGAAAACAAAGATATTTAGATATATTTATAAATAAATTGCCTCACTCTAGAGCAGTGGTTCTTAACCTTGTTAGAGGTACCGAACCCCACCAATTTCATATGCGCAGTCACTGAACCCCTCTTTAGTGAAAAATAAAATATGATTTTTTTTCAAATTCAGATATGTTTTTTACTGGTGCACAAAATGAGCCGTGCATTTCACGGCGGAGGCTCTGCCGAACCCCTGAGACCAACTCACCAAACCCCTAGGGTTTGATTGAACCCAGGTTTGCTCTAGAGCAGTGGTTCTTAACCTTGTTGGAGGTACCGAACCCCACCTGTTTCATATGCACATTTACTGAACCCCTCTCTAGTGAAAAATAAAATGTGATTTTTTTCAAATTCAAGACACATATATGTTTTTTACTGGTACACAAAATGAGCCGTGCATGTCACGGCGGAGGCTCTGCCAAACCCCCCAGACCGACTCACCGAACCTCTAGGGTTCAATCAAACCCAGGTTAAGAACCACTGCTCTAGAGAAAGCTGCAACCTGCAATCAGCCATTCTGCATTGCTTTTTACTTTTTATTTTGCAAGCACTGAAACTCTGGGTGTATGTGTTTGTTTTGTTTCTGTGTGTAGATGACTGTTTTAAACTGCAGATTAGGGGTGGGTTTTGGTTATGGATTTATCGATTAAAATCGATTCTAGCTTGGATAACGTGATATCGTTTCATTAAAATCTTGAATTGATTTTTAAGTATAAATTTATTTTGCCTGAAATGCCAGAATCTCAGGTTAAACCTCACGAAATTTCAACAACCACCAAACAGCTAAAACAGTAAATGAGAGCAGGTACACAAAGATGTAAAAGCACGGACCCCAAGAAACATCAGAGTCAGTGAGATGTTGCCTTTCTCACCCGACAGCACGGGCACGGTCGGGGCTGAAAGCCGACAGCTCACTGATTCTGATGTTTCAGCGGGTCCATGCTTTGTGTTTGCGCCCTTTCTGAAACTGCAGGTTTTTATCTCGCTCCAAAGAATATTGACTGAACCAGCAGCAAAAGAAGATCCAAACTATGGATCACAATTCACTTCACATAAACATTGTCATGAATTTCCTCTAACTTTTGCTGTTTTGCTTCCACCACGATTAAATCACACTTCCTGCACAGCTCTCTCTCTGTGTACTTCAAGAACAGTTTTCCATCTCAAATCTCTGTTTTCTGCATTATTCGCTGCTTATTATGCACAGGTCTACCGTTGTTTACAGCGCTGTCGGCTGCTGTCTTCTTTTTTTTTTTTTATAACTTAAATGACCTTGGACAAGAAAGACTAATTTCTGCTGTTCAGTACTGAAGAAATTTAAACTTTTTAAAATTATGTAAAATTGCAGAATATGTTTAAGGTTACCTGCTATAAAAAACCAGGCCAGGAAAATCTCCTTCATGTTTTTCTGTCTTTTATCCTCAGTTACTTTGACACAAAGGCCTCTGCTGTGATACTCACACTTTTGATAAAGTCTCACAAGTGTCAGCTTTCTTTTTATAGATATAAAAATATGGGAATGTACTGATACATGATCAGAATTATAATATTTCTGACTGTCTGAGGCAAAATTTCCCCAAATTGAATCGAATCGAATCGAATCGAATCGAATCGAATCGAATCGTGGATCGAATCGATTCAGGACCTTGTGATCGTCACTAGAATCGAATCAATCAATTCGATTTGAATTGATTCTAGAAATCAGTGATGATACCCGGCCCTACTACAGATCCTGAATCCCAGTTGTTGATGAGTTTTTCTGACTGTCAACTGAACTGTGCATACTCAGCTGCACATACTGCATGAACATTATTGGTCCTGCATGGAAAGACAGCCACTATTTATAACAGAGCAAAATGACAGGACATGATTAGGCCCTATGGGAAAACTCCCCGGCAATATAAACCACATGTGAAGAAAAGGAATGCATCGCAGTATGATCAGTGGAGCATGGTGGAAAATATTTGAAAAATTAGGTTGCAGCAGTAAAACACAGGTGTTTTTCTTCTTTTGCCAGTAGTCGAAATGATCCCTTATTAAGCTCTACAGCAGAATGTCCAGGAAGGCTGTTCAGACTGGGGGTGATACACAAAGGCAATCAGTGCTTATTTATTATGAATAATTAGAGCTAATGCATAAAGGTGGAAATACAAGTTGGAATTTGGCTTTTTAAAAACAGCTTCTGAATCAAATTGTCACATTTAGCTGACTCACTAATCCTCTTCAGTATAAATATGTGCAATTAATCCAAACATGGTCTCCTCTTTATTTTATTACTTTATGTAGGAGGCAGTAAAGGTCTGTTCAAAGTCTAGAACAAGTCCTGCTAACATCTGTAAAGCTAGCAATTACCTTTATCTTTACAATCTATTTTGTTTGATATGTACACAAGCTCCAGCATAAATGTCTATATCTCTCTTTCTCCAGTGTTAGTTTCACATCTGTTTCTCTTTGGCTTTTTACGTTTAAAGTTCAATTTAAAAGCCTTACAGTTTCGAATGATCGGGTCCTTTCATATCTAGTTCTCATGGCACCATATTATCCTGACAGAACACTTTACTGTGAGAGTGAAGGTGCACATGTGGGTTCATGAGTGTCCAATATGGCAGGCTTTCAACTATCAGCCCAACGTGTCAATGCACACATCAAGCAAATATCTCTAAAATGAGAAATATCCTGTCTCAGAGTGACGCTGAAAAGCTAGTTCATGCATTTATTACTTCCAGGCTGGACTACTGTAATTCATTATTATCAGGAAGTCCTAAAAACTCACTGAAAAGCCTTCAGCTAATCCAAAATGCTGCAGCAAGAGTACTGACAGGGACTAGAAAGAGAGAGCAGATTTCTCCTGTTTTGGCTTCCCTTCATTGGCTTCCTGTTAAATCCAGAATTCAAAATCCTGCTCCTCACATACATAGTCTTAAATAATCAGGCCCTATTTTATCTTAATTACCTCACAGTACTGTATCACCCTGTGAGAGCTTATGGCTCTTAGAGGCAGAGCCTTCAGCGTTTAGCTCTTCTGGGGAATTGGTTCCTAGTTTGCATTTGGGAAACAGACACAATCTCTGCTTTAAAAATGATTAAATGTTTTTTTATGAATATATAACATCTGCAAGGTATTGTGTGGTAATTTCACAGATAGTGTATTTTATTTGACCAAAATTGCTAAAAAAAATGATAGAAAAAAATAGAAATGTATAATTTATATTACTCTTAAGATATCCACAAACTGGATGACTGTGAAAAATAAATGCCTGTGAAATTACAGGCTTACTTCATTCAAAATATAATCAGTATTAGTTTATATTACTTTATTTACTTTAATTACTTAGTTTTTGTACTATAAAAATATTAGTAAGAAGGCAAAGGGTTAAATTACAAAGCTTCCTACAACCAATTTTACATTTGTGCAGGGCGGGCACTTAACACTGTTTTTATCAGCAGTTATCTTTCAAATCAGCACAGACACACATTGCACATTATTCTACAAGGATACACTGTGGAATTTCCAACCTTTTGAAAGAGAAGCTGAAGACTTTTGTTCAATAACAGCAACAAGAGAAAATTCAGGGGAGGAAAACTTTATAGTTTCTACCAGGTGAAGAATGAGAAAGGGACCAGACTAAGCAGTGATATAAGCATCACGGACACTCGAACACTATAAAGTTCTTGCAAAAACACCAACAATTATTTTGAGGGAGGACGAAGACCACTCACAGTGTGCAGCAGGTACAACGGTACATGTTGCATCTGTAACCAACTGTAACACACTCAAGCTAAATAGCAATATCATGCTAACATAACACAGTGTCTTTACGCCAGCTTGGCACCAAATCGCTGTGACCCGTCATATTACACAAATTTAACAAAGGAGTCAACTAACTTTTATTAAACTGTTGAACCAACTCATCCCTCTCATGAAATTAAGATCAGAGTGGGCTCGTTGTTTTTCAGCCACCTGTACAGCACCAATAGTAATAATTAGGCTAACAGAATTAAAAGTAGCAGCATAGGAAGTGTCCTAATTGTGTTCGATTTTTTTTTCTTTTAGATGTTTTTAAGGAGAAATATAGCAAAGTGAACCGTGTTGTTGTTGTATTACTGTAGTACTATGGTACTATAAGTGTAGCTAGTGTTTTATTAAGCTCTATTACGGCTCTAACTCTTAAGCTCAATATTCAAATCCATCAGTATGTACATCTATAATTAACAGTATATTGTTTACAATTACATTTTATGGATATTTAAAAAATAGTAAATCCATTATGTTTATGTCTGACTATACATAAAAACCATTATACAGTTGGTACAATAAACGGTAATGAACATTAGATACTAGTTTAATAAAAGTATTTTTACTATTTTTTTATTTTAGTTTCATAGGCGCTGTATCATATTATTACAATCACTATGAAATAAACAACATGAATGACATAATAAGCCCCACTAAAGAGGACCTTTAAGTGATTTTAATATGCCTGAGTAATTGTACCAGAACAGTGTTCGACCACATTATTGGATCATTTCATTGTTTTAACACATCTAAGTACATTTTATTTTATAAATACAGAAACTTGTATTTTTCCATGATGGAAAATTCTCGTTATTTAACTGTACTTTTATGGTGCATCAGCTGATGAAATATTACAGGTTTTTTACTATTTTTTTTACAGTGTTTCTCAATAACCATGTCTTGACTCTTAACATCATGCATGTAAAATTGAGACTGTTTGGCCTCCCAGTGTATGTATACAAAACACTGTAACAACAAACTCTGCTAACACCCTTATTATGCCACTAAACATGTGACTTTAAAGAACACATAGAAGCTTTGAATAAACACACCTGATCCAGCCCTAACTATATACTAGCCTAGTCGTAAAGGGAGAGAGGGTGTCTGTCTCCCCAGTCCAAACTGGAAGCTGGCCCCATGGAATAAGGGACTGAAGGCTCTGCCTCCCTTTCTCCTGTTACGTACACTAGGAGCCACAGCAAACCCGCCGTCTGAGAGCCACGGGTTCTCAGGGGTGATGCGGTGCTATAAGATTATTACGATAACATGGGTCTGATTAGTGAAGACCCATGTCTGATCATTTCTTAATAACAAGTAATGAGCACGTCACTAATTTTCTGAGTATATGCAAAGAAATCTGACCATAAATTATATGTAATAATCACAAATGATTTTAAGTTAAATTTGTCCTCAAGAAACAAACTGTGAAAAAAAATGAAGTTGACATTAAGGCGTAATGAGCTGGTTGTAAACATGTAAGACTCCATTCAGTCCCCACGAGAAGGCGGCAGCAGGGAGAATCTCAGGGTTTGACTCAGGAACTGAAGCTGTATGACGACTGTTGTACATATTTCAGGATGTCGGTGTGGCAGTTTGAGCTCCAGCTGATCTGGCTGTCTGGGGTATTTTTCAGTGATTTGAGTTAAGAGCGCACTTGTTGCCAAAAGCAGTGATTTAATTGGTCAGATCTGTATATTTGCATCAGCAGAATCTGATAAAACTAAGATTAGTTAAAAAATAAATAAATAAATAAAATAAGTAAATAAAGTATTTATATATATTATATATTTGCACAGATTTTATACAGCCACCGTAGCCAGGCTGATAAGTATTAGTCAATCATTGTGAAGATCTGCTTATCTCCACAATATTTTATAGAAATATTTCATAAGAGATTAGAACACGCCCGGGTGGTAAACTTTGAATTATAACTATGTAACTTGGTGCAGCATGGTGGCCCTGTTTGCCTCACAGCAGGAAGGTCCTGGGCACAAATCCACTATGTGCCTGTGTGGGTTCTCTCTGGGTATAATGGCTTCCTCTCACAGTCCAAAGACATGCACTTAGTTTGTTAATAGTAGGTTAACTGGTGATATTAAATAGGTGTGAATGATTGTCAGTCTGTGTTGGCCCTGCAACAGGTTGGTGACCTGTCCAAGGTGTGCCTTGCCTCTTCCCTTGGACCTGAACCTTTTTAGTAAAGTATGGCTGTTGAAAATCTCTACCACAACAAGGTAGTAAAATATATGCACTGAGTACATGTACTTTAATGTATAACAGCTCCGTTTTTTCAGACACTAACCACCATTTAATACATAAACATTAAACAGGAAGTGGCAGAAATAAGGGTTAATAAGTTCTCCAGGTTGCACCTGTTGTGATACTGCAGGTTGTTACAACACAAAGTCATCAAAGGTGGTTTTTAGTCAGTGATAGGACAATGTAAGCAGCGTAAAAGTCAAACCTTTAACATTATTGCTGTACCAAGCAGCTTTATAGTAAAAAGCACACTCAGTCAAAAACCTTGCAGGCGACTGGTGTGTTATTGTGATGTAATTCATGATTACATGCAGCGAAAGTTGTCAAGGTCAAGATTTGATTTATTTATTTAAACCTTATATATCACCCGTCTTTTCCTCCATCCGGAAACAGACTACATTTAGTCTTGTGCAAAATTAGTCTGAAAATGTCGGGTTAATCAAAAACAGCCACACAAGTGTTGCAGTCCTTGAACTTTAGACACAAAGACGTAATGAAAGTAACAAACTCACCACCTGTGTTTGCTGGGATATCTCGTCCATTTTTCCTGATTTATCCACTGCTAATATTAGGTCTCTGACATACGTTTTATTTTATTTCTTCCCCGGTAAACAAGAAAATGCTCCTCTTGACAGCATATGTGTCAAACAGTAATGAAACAGCAAGTGCACATGCATGAGGAAGTGCAGCTGTTGAAACGTGTGGTTGACGGACTTCACTCTCAGACTGGGATTTCCTCTTTCAGTGTTAAACCACGGTACAGTGACGCAGACAGCACAATGCTGTTGTGTGCCATGCAGTCAAACCTGTTCTTTAGCTGTATAACTGGTTAAGCATTGTATTTCTTGGAACATTTATTTTAAGAGCGTGTATAGACCTGCCAGGGTTGTAATCTAATACTGCACAATCTGTTGGCGAGCTTTACGGGCCTGGTGAATGTTGTTTGTTGTAAAAAGTGCTTTGACTTCTCTGAATGAGCCGAAAAGTGCAACAGGAATTTTACTTGTACGGCACATGTCATTATGTTCAAATCGAGGTAACTTAAGGCAGCTTCAAACAAACTTGGATCTAATTCTAGGACTAGGTGGGACTAAATGTACAGGGTTCAAACCACAGAGCTTTGTGAACTTATACAAAGATTTGAAAGGCATTTCTTAATGCATTGGAGGCAAAAGAAGAGAACTCAGTGCTGAGGTAACATGGTCACATTTCTGTGAACCTGTAAGCACTCTGGCTGGTGCTGATGATGAGTCCTGCAAAAACTGCATTTTCTGTCCCTCGTTTTCTGTGGATGTAAAGATCAAGTGCAATTTGAGATTTATTGATATTAGCAAAATATTCTAAAATGAATTTCTCAAAATGCACTATGGTGATAAAAGCATTTGCTCATCTGCCTTCACATGCGTATGAATTTGAACGATATCCTGTTCTTAATCTGCAGGGTTTAATAAGATTTTGTTCCAAGCTTTGCAGATATAACAACTCCAGCTGTTCTGCAAAGGCTTTCCACAATGTTCAGGAGAATTTCTGACCATTATGCCAGAAGCGCATTTGTGTCATCAGACACTGATGTTGGATGAGAAGGCCTGGCTCGCAGTCTCGTCCCCATCGTGTTCTACGGGATTGAGGCTGTGCAGCTCCGTCAGTTCTTCCACACTAATCTCACTCATTCATGTTGTTATGGACAGCTTTGTGGACTGATGCGTAGTTATGCTGGAGCAGGAAGGGGCCAACCCAAAATTATTCCCACTAAAAAAGTTTGTAAAAAAAAAATGTAACAAAGTCTTGGTTTGTGTTTTAACTTCCTCTCCTCCCATATCATTGCTTATGTGGCATCTAAATGGTGACAGCAGCGGCTTCCTTCCTTAACGGCAGGTGTAAATACAAGTGACTGTGAAATGAGGTTGTGGTGGCGAGCAACCGTTGTGGCGGGATTTCCTTTCACTGCAAATTCACTGACGATACTGAAAAACATCGTCACACCATAAGTCCCCCTCTACCAAACTTGACAGTTGGCACAGTGCAGTCAGACACGTTCTGTTCTCCTGGCAGCCACCAAACCCACACTGGATTCGTCAGTCCAGAGAACCATGGCTCGAGAATCCAATGGCGGTGACATAAGCACAGGATGCAATGGCTGCAGCTGAAAGTGACTTCTATCAGGTGTCTGTCCTAAACATGTTTGCTGAGGGCTTTTTTGGTGCATCAATACAAAATTACAAGTTCTGCATAAAGTGACTTGTGCTGCTGTTAAGCCATTAATAATTGAAAAAACTTTGGCAAAAATGTATTTTATCTACTGAGTGAGACCTCGTACAAATCCGTAACACATAAATTTCAAAAAAGGGTTAGCCCAACTGCAGGAACACACTGGTGATCTGCAGCTAGAAAAAGGGCCTCCTACCAGTGGTGTAACAAAGACCCAAACTACAAATCAAAACAACAGAGAGACAGACATACAAACTAAATAAAACCTTAAATCTGGAGCAGACGGAGTCACCATATTACTCCAAATTGTCTGACTGAAAGTGGGATGAACCAAGACATAATATTCATCCTGCCACTCTATAACTAAAAGAATGTAATTTCTATACATGAAACTCTCTTTTACATTCATGATAAATAAAAAAAGAATAGGGTCAGCTTATATTTCCTTCTAATCATTTATTGGATTGTGTTGCAGTCTGAAAAATGTGGAAGTTGCAAACACACTTCAGTCAGATCATTAAGACGATTAACAGAGAGGGACTTTTTACTGATGATGTGATGCTTTCAAGTATTAATGATTATTGTGGTGTGCTTCATATGGTATTCGTGGTTAGCACATCCTGGCCAGGTGGTACATGTTCTCATGGTCTCCTTGTGGTGCTCTCCAGTTTAGTCCCAGAGTCCAAAAATATGCATGTCAGGGTAAGTGATGGTTTTTGTTTTTTTTTTTGCCTGTCCCGTTTGGCTCTTTTGCCATCAGAATTATTGTCTAAAGGCGAAGAAAGATGCCCAACGGATTTACTTTACCAAATGGTCCATTTAATTCACCTTTTATTGTTTATTTTATTTTCACTTGCTGAATACGGGACAGAATTGACTGGGGGAAAGAAGGGGAGAAAGAAAGAGGGAAAGAAAAACAGCTGAGAAGAGGGACGGGGGAGAAGGGCAAAAAACAAAAACCAACAGAATAAGCAGACAAAATAAATAAATAAATAAATAAAAAATAAATAAATAAAAAATAAGAAATATATATCTATATCTATATATCTATCTATCTATATATATATATCGATCACCTGGATCACCTGTTGAGAAAGAAAAAAGAAAACAAGCAGAAGAAAACGAGAGTAATAGAGTAAACAACATCACAATGATATATGGGAATATGACAGTAAATACTAAATATTAAACATTATTGTGCAGCACGTAAGATCGACAGCGCACAGTGTGCTTTGAGGTAGGAGCCGAAAAGGGTGTAGTTTGTGTGTGTGATCACCCGTGTGTACACCTGTGAGCATGGACGCGCTTGTTTTTTAAAAGGTTCCTTCATGTAATGATCTGCTAGAGGGTGTGGGGGGCCACTGCCCCGTCCTCCAGGGCATGAAGCAGGTATGGAGGAGATCCAAACTCCAGACATCCAGAGGACCCAAGAGCAAAGGAGACCAAGGAAGACCAACAGAGGGGCAGCCGCGCCACTATCCCAGAAAGAGCTGAGGAGAGTCCCAGATGAGGGGTCACTCAGCAGCTGCGGAGCAGAAGCCAGGGGATGTTGCAGTGACGTGCCCGTGAGCTCCGCCGGCAGCCAGCTGTGCCTGAGTGACCACCTCTGAAGTGGCCCGAGCGAGCCCCAGGCTCCAGGCCCCGATAACCAGCTGCCAAGGAGTGAGCCGGTGTGTACCTGGACGCCCATCCCCGGACCCAAAGAACCACTCACCAACGCACCGATGTCTGAGGGAGTCCGCCACCGGCAGGGGAAGTGGTGGGGGGAGATAGGCATCCAAATCTTGGAGGGCCTGAGATGTCCCCAGAGAGGTGGCGTCTGATACCCAACCTGACATATAGACACAGACATACAGGCACACACAGATACAGACATCCATTCCCACCCTCATGCTCTCATAGGCAATTACTCCACACTCAACCAACTTGGAGACAGACATAAAGAGACGCTGTACACACAATCACACTCCCCAAGCGTACTCTACGAACTGGGTCTAGGTACATTTGCCCCTGGAAGGGGGAACTGCACCCAGACCCAGGTGGTGTTACTCTTTTCCGTGCGGTGGGGAGAAGCAGACCGCCCCAACTCCGCAGCAGCAGGGAGGCCCCACATTCCAGACCCCAGTCGGACGGCCAACTCCTCCTCCTAGCCCCCCCGCTCCAGCAGGCTGCAGAGAACGGGGGTGAGAGAAGACTCCAAACCTCCCTCCACCCGCTCATATGTAGTGTTGATGTATGTGTGTTCTAAGGTACATTTAAAACCCAGGAGGGCATGGAGCTACCTGCCAGAGAGCAGCAGGTAAGCGCATAGCCCCTCCTGCTAGCCCTCAATGTCTACGTGTATTTAAAATTGAGAGGTGGGCAACGACGCCAGGGGTGAGGTGTACACCCTGATGGTAATTTGGATTCCTTGTAGCGTGCCCACCCCCAAGATCCTATATGTATGTGTAATGAGAGTGTGAGTAATGTGAATGTCTAAGTTGTGGGATAAAATTGAGGCAGAGGCAGCCAGAAGGGGACAGAGGGGGGGATGCCTCCTCTGCACCCTGGTGACACACGCCTACTCCAAGGCCCTGCATGTGTGGGTGGTTGTGGTGGAGCGGAAAGAGGGAGGCAGCTGGAGAAGGGGAGGGAAGGAAGGGAGGGGCAAGTGACCCCTCCCCGGGGCCAGCTCCCCCGCTGACCCCAGTAGGCACCCCCATACTCCGCGACCCGCCAGGGAAAGGGGGCCCAGTGCAGCAGCGCCGCCCGCCCCCACAGAGCCCGGGACAGTCCACCCGACCCCACCACAGAGAAAACTGCACCCACCCCGTCATCCACTCATCTTCCAGACTACACAAGACAATAGACGCCCAGGCTGAGATCTTCCTCCACCTCTCCTGTATCTCCCCCTCCTGCAGAGAGAGTTCCTGAAGAGAGGAAAGTTCCTGCAAGATGTGACAACCTCCCCCACCAGTTGAAGAGCCCCCCAGGTGGCTCGATGCACCGGCGGCACCCTGCGCTAGGGCTGGGCATCTCCATTACATCAGGATTTCTTCACTAATACTGCAAATAGTGGTGATATATATCCCGCACAAAACAGTGAATCAGCAGATTTAGTTTTTAGTATTATAATTTTATCATTATCTCATTATTTGGGACGTTACTTTAGGGAGTAGCCACATCCATTAAGTTCATGAACTGACCAATCAGTATTGTCCAGACCATAAAATATACAGTGGCTTGCAAAAGTATTCAGCCCCCTTGAACAGCCACAAACATGAATCAATTTTATTGGAATTCCACATGAAAGACCAACACAAAGTGGTGTACACGTGAGAAGTGGAACGAAAATCATACATGATTCCAAACATTTTTTTACAAATAAATAACTGCAAAGTGGGGTGTGTGTAATTATTCAGCCCCCTTTGGTCTGAGTGCAGTCAGTTGCCCATAGACATTGCCTGATGAGTGCTAATGCCTAAATAGAGTGCACCTGTGTGTAATCTAATGTCAGTGCAAATACAGCTGCTCTGTGACGGCCTCAGAGGTTGTCTAAGAGAATATTGGGAGCAACAACACCATGAAGTCCAAAGAACACACCAGACAGGTCAGGGATAAAGTTATTGAGAAATTTAAAGCAGGCTTAGACTACAAAAAGATTTTCCAAGCCTTGAACATCCCACGGAGCACTGTTCAAGCGATCATTCAGAAATGGAAGGAGTATGGCACAACTGTAAACCTACCAAGACACCTAAACTCACAGGCCGAACAAGGAGAGCGCTGATCAGAAATGCAGCCAAGAGGCCCATGGTGACTCTGGACGAGCTGCAGAGATCTACAGCTCAGGTGGGGGGGATTCTGTCCATAGGACAACTATTAGTCGTGCACTGCACAAAGTTGGCCTATATGGAAGAGTGGCAAGAAGAAAGCTATTGTTAACTGAAAACCATAAGAAGTCCTGTTTGCAGTTTGCCACAAGCCATGTGGGGACACAACAAACATGTGGAAGAAGGTGCTCTGGTCAGATGAGACCAAAATGGAACGTTTTGGCCAAAATGCTATGTGTGGCGGAAAACTAACACTGCACATCACTCTGAACACACCACCCCCACTGTCAAATATGGTGGTGGCAGCATCATGCTCTGGGGGTGCTTCTCTTCAGCAGGGACAGGGAAGCTGGTCAGAGTTGATGGGGAGATGGATGGAGCCAAATACAGGGCAATCTTGGAGTCTGCAAAAGACTTGAGACTGGGGCGGAGGTTCACCTTCCAGCAGGACAACGACCCTAAACATAAAGCCAGGGCATCAATGGATTGGTTTAAAACAAAACATATCCATGTGTTAGAATGGCCCAGTCAAAGTCCAGATCTAAATCCAATCGAGAATCTGTGGCAAGATCTGAAAATTGCTGTTCACAAACGCTGTCCATCTAATCTGACTGAGCTGGAGCTGTTTTGCAAAAAAGAATGGGCAAGGATTTCAGTCTCTAGATGTGCAAAGCTGGTAGAGACCCTAAAAGACTGGCAGCTGTAATTGCAGCAAAAGGTGGTTCTACAAAGTATTGACTTAGGGGGCTGAATAATTACGCACACCCCACTTTTCAGTTATTTATTTGTAAAAAATGTTTGGAATCATGTAGGATTTTCATTCCACTTCCACACTCACGTGTACACCACTTTGTATTAGTCTTTCACGTGGAATTCCAATAAAATTGACTCATGTTTGTGGCTGTAATGTGACAAAATGTGGAAAAGTTCAAGGGGGCCAAATACTTTTGCAAGCCACTGTATATATAGTAAATACATAATAGTGTCTTAAACCCTACATTCTCTTGTTTCTTTGGCCAAGTGTTTCTGTTGACTAATGATAGAGCATGTTCTTTTCTGTCACTCAGTAAACACACATCTGTTTATGGAGTTAAAAACTACATGTAGCTTATTTTAAGTGTGCTACTTTCTCCAAACAGTGTGTGTCTGATGCAATGTTTAATACTATTAAATAATGCAAAGCTTACCCTTTCCTCTCTAAATTTGTGTCACACACTTATCACATCTGCCACCACATCCTGTTCATCAGGCAGTTTAAAGTCTTGTGTTCTGTGTTGCATTGTTGGCACTGTGGCTTTATAAAAGCTCTCCACCCTGTGAAAGATGGAACTGTTTCTCTCTTCATTCTGACTTTGACACTGGACGTTTTGTCTTTTAAACTAATCACAATAGATGATAGCGTGCCAATAAGGTGATGGGTAGCAGATGTATTATGATGCATAATTTGCATTTTCTTTGGAGCAGATCTGTTGGTATGATACAGGAAGTTATGTAAATGACGAGTTGTTGCAACTATGAGATGGGTGGGTGTGCCTGGGTATGTGCTGTGTGCGTTTATATGTTACACATCCCTGATGGTTTAGAGACTTTGTGCTGCTACACTTTACAGCAAACAATGTCATTGCTCAGCCTGTACCAAACATGACGAGTGCTGCCAGAGAGTAGAGCTGTTCTAAAGTTTTACATGGTGGATTATATATTAAGCACATTGTTTGTAGAAAGATTTTTAAAACAACTGATTTCAGTCTAAAGTGTTTTTATCCTCTAATGATCTAGAGTTTAGTAAGCTTTTTCTCAGTGGTAAGGAATATAAGGTCCCACTTTATGTGACATCTGTGTGATATTTACTAGTCCATGATTGAGATGGAGATCTGAGTACAGTGAGCTCACTGTTATGTTCTAGAGACCAGCTTGAAATGTTATGAGTTTTGTAACATGATGTACATGTAAATGGAGAGTTCTCTTCACATGCTGAGGTATGGAGTTCCACAGGGTTCAGTGCTAGGACCAATTCTGTTACTTATTAAACAAACTAAACCCTTTGACACAAGCCAGGATGGGTCAATGCCTTCATGTTGTTTACGACAAAATTCTGACCCTACCATCCAAATATTCTAGAGCAGCAACAGTTGTTTACAAAACAGTTATTAGGCTTTTAAGTAAGTAAGTTATTAATTAACAGAACCCCCCCTCAAAAGTTTAATAAGCTAAACCTTTATTATTTTTTCAAGTGTTAGCTTATAATTTTTGTTTCTATTAGTTGTAGACAGTCTAGTAAGAATATTAACTTCACAAAACATCCCCCTGCTTAGCCTACATGATATATATTGATATTATATTGATTGCCAGTGATAACAAAGCAGATTTTTAATATTTGGTGATTCATCCTGTATTACCGTAATTTTTGGACCATAAGGCCCTCCAGATTATAAGGTACATTAAGCAAAACAAAACAGTCAAATAAGTAAAACTTTACTCAACTCATTCCTCTTGCCTCCTCCACTTCCGTACCATTGATTCAGTAATGTTGAATTCTCTGGCAGCTGCTCTATTCCCATGTTGTTGTAGTATATTAATGACTAACTTTGTATTGTGGATGGATTATCTCAGTTGTTCTGCTGACTGAAGTTTGGTCCGTTTACAGTATCCTGCCATGCGATTGCATTTGTCCCTAACCATCGGGAACCCTCACGTTAACTTTTATCGAGTGGAAAAAAGTTAGCGTTCATCCTCCAGCTTCACTGTGTTTATGTTATGCTAACATAGCTGTATAGCTAGCGATCACGTAGCACATTAGTCCCAAAACGTCGGCTGCATCCTCCGGAGGCTGCATTTTAAGGCCGATTACGTCACAGCCAGGCGACGAAGGCTGTCCCAATTCGTCGACTCCTTCAAATGCGGCCGACAAATGCGTCCTTCATTTCCCTGAATTTGAAGGATGGGTTGGGTGTGTCCTTCGTGGCCCACCATATCCCAGAATTCATAGTGCGGCCCAGCCAAATTTCAGCTGCCAACAATGGCGGCCGCTACTAAGTTTTAAAATAGTCTTATTACTCTTTCTGGGTCACAAAATAAACTTTTAACATATTTTCAGGTGAGAAAGTAGCTGTGTACATTACAAATATCTGCTTGGTTTATCAAGACATCGTATATTTGCAAAAGTGTTTTCGGAGATGTCTGTTACCCACTGGCTCGATAGCAAGCCAGTGCCAGTGTCCTGTTATATTTTAGATAGCAAGGAGCAGATGGCCGAGTTTATTAAACTCCACCAAGACAGCGGTGACGCAAATCTGAAGGCTAGACCGTCCCATTTCACAACCTCGCACTTCCGGCCTTCTCGGTCTTCGAAGGACCCGGACCACGTAGACCGCGAAGGCCGGGTCCTCCGAAGGATGCAGCTGACGTTTTGGGACACAGCAATTATTATATACCAGCTAGCCCAACTTCAGTAACCCTACGTCACTGCTGTTTAGTTTTCTGTCTTCATTGATGTTGGAAGTGATAACAGAGCTGTAAGTTTCAATTTTTTCAGAAATCTCTCAGTCAGAACATGCTATATCATGTTTAGGTGGAAACTAGTGAGCTAACTTCCTGCTAACTTCTTTTTTTTTTCCACAGTAGCCGCAGTAGCAGGGGGGCCCCACATTCCAGATCCCAGTCGGACGGCCAAGTCCTTCACAACAGTGAAGGTAGGACCAAACTACCTTCCACCCCGACTAGGTGATGGAGCTGATCAAAGGAGCCCAGAGTGATTTATCTGATGTGGTAGCATAGTCTGTATCAAGACTAATATAATCTATTAGATAATTTCTATATTGGTTAGAATTAAGATTATTTTTATTTTTCCAGTTCACGAGGACTGTTTTCTTGGCTATGCATAGGACAGTGAAAACCATATGGGCTATATTCTTTTCTTTAGTGAGATGATCTAAGTTGCCCAACAAGCACACCAAAGGGGAAGTTGGAATGTTACATTTCAGACTCTTTGATAAGTCTTCACATATCTCGCGCCAAAACTTCCTGACTGGTGTACAGAACCAATGAGCGTGGATGCAATTGTCTGGTGTATTGGCTTGACAGTGTGAGCAGTTCTTGGAAGACGTAAAGCCCATCATAAACATCCGATGACCTGCATAGTGTACTCTATGTAGTATTTTGTATTGAATTAATTGAAGACTGGGATTTCTAATTAAGTCTTCCTGCTAACTTCTAACTCGGTTAAATTGAATAAATTCTGTTTTCATGGATGCCTGGATGTTAAACTTAATTGTTACACCTGGTAAAGCAGCCACACTGATCATTTTATTAAAGATGAAAGAAAGAACACAACCCAGGGTAATAATAACACTAGTTGTTGTTGTTATTATTATTATCATTATTGAACATCCTTAGGTTATTCTAAAAATCCCTGTCAATATCTGGGAAGAAGACAATGGAACACACAAAGCTTTAACCTCCTAGGACCTTGTGTCCACATATGTGGACATCACATTTTGGGTTGTCTAGACCAGTGGTCCCCAACCTTTTTGCACCACGGACCGGTTTGTGCCCGACAATATTTTCACAGACCGGCCTTTAAGGTGTCGCGGATAAATACAACAAAATAAAACTAGTACTGGTACCGAAAAAAAGAAGATTTATTCATAACACACGTGAAAAGACCCAAGAAAACTGAGTTAACGAAAAAACACGATAACAAGATAACGCTAAAAACTGCTAAAAACCCTGAAAACCATACATTTCACACCCGAGTCTCAACTCTCGTTGCCCGGTACCAAATGACTCACGGACCGGTACCTAGATCACAATACTAAATTTTGCTCTACAAGAGCCTAATATCCACTTTTCAGAAACTACATTAGGTAAAAAGATAATTCTTTGTTTTTACATTCATCAGGTCCCAATCAGCCCAAATAGCAAAGAGAAATTAAATATGCATGCCATGAAAAAGTTCAGGCCTTATGAGGTTATGACACATGATGAAAATAGTCATGATTAGAATAATAATAATCTCTTTCAAGTTGTTTTGTTCACCACAGGTTTGCAGCCCATCACACTCAAATGTCCACATCTTTTAAGACCCCCCAGCTGAATAGGCTGTCCCTGTTGACCCTACCTGGCTGTTTATCCCAGATTAGTGTCTCCTCAAACATGGTGAGAACCTCCTCACAGAAAGGCCCCAGCCACATGGTTGAGTCAGACTCAGGAACTTCTTGGCGTGAGACAGTAGTGCTAACCCCTGCACCAAAGCAGAATCATGGGATAAGTACCTTTAAAAAAAACAACTAAATATTAGCCTCAAATCTCAAACTACAGCTCAGTACATTTATTTGACTTTGTCTCGGGCTGCCCTATCCATTATGGGTTTGGGGTACCAGAGAAGCTATAAAGATGGTCACTGTGTAAGAAAGTTTTCCACGCTGAAGGAAGCTATGATTTAGTAGCCTGAATAAAGGATTTTGCCCCACGCACAATACACAATGATTGGGAAATACACCAATCATAACCCTATGAAACATATAGGACAAAACACACACACACTTAAAGTCTTTGCTTTTTACAAAGAAAATGACTTAAAAGTGTACCAACAACTCACAAACTATCATTAGATTCTGATTCAGATGTTGATCAGAGCTTGTTGCTGCACAGCTTGTCTTTTCATGCTTCTTTATAGCAGGAAGTGTTGAATGTAAAGAAGCTAGGTATTTGTTCACTTTGTTTGACACTTAATAACTTAACAACATGAAGCTGTAAGCTATGATGCTCTATGAAGAGCCTTTAATTTAAAAAATTCAACTGATCCTCCAAGCAAAGTGTTAACGTTTTGATAACCTTAGAGAGCTAAGCCAATTTCAGAAGGTGAATATAAGATGGAGACCCCTGGTGGCTCAATCTGACATTTTCCCCTGACTAGGCAACAATCTTTTTCCTCACAATCTGCTGGATTTATTCCTTTAATCATCTGTATACATGTCTAAGGAGCTTGAAAAGAAAAGTGTCTGGACTTCTTTAAATGTCTTGAAAACTTTTCATCCAAGAAGCTTCTTCAGTTCTAACAACAACTGGTGAAGAGTCCCTGATTTTATGTCTATTGGGAGTGTCCCTCCAGAGGGTCGTCGACCCAGTATTGATCATGTGCCTAATCACATGAGCATAGGTGTAAACAGGTGCAACAGCTGTTGCAAAGATTCTTGTTTTTTCATACCCTTTCTTCCTTACACTCCCTCACCTCACCAGATTCACCTTGTTTCCTTTTCTCACCTTTGATTGGCTTTGGAGTTTGCCCTTAATTGCACTCACCTATCACACACTGACTATCAGCCAAGCTTTTGGGTTAACCCGCTGTGAAATCTAGCCCAATGCGTGACTTACTGAGGTCAAATGGTCCAGGATGTGAGTGGGCGTTAAGGCATCTGAGAAGGGATCTCAAAACTGGATTATAGATGGCAGACAGTTGGTGTTGTAAGCCCCGCCCTCTGTTCAAAGATGGCCGTTCACAGTGGACATAGATGGCTTCTTTCACTTCTTTTTCAAACCTTCTGTCTTTTCTGTCCAACATTGGCGTCCTCAAAGAGTGACCTTTGACCTTTTAAATGAAGCTTGACAGCCGAGTCTTGCACTCTTCACTACACTGCACAGCTACGCTGTGTTGTTTACTTTGTGTTTAGGATGAACCAGCGTGTGTCTGAAGTACACTGAGATGTCGTGCTTGGAGAAGAGTTTCCTGAGATTCTCTGATAAACCTGAGATAAGGAATGACGATGTTGTTCCGTTTGTCCTTCTGTTTCTCCCTAATTGATGTGTGACCAATACGTACAGCTCATTCTGTTCTATTCCATTTCAGATCTGATGATTCTGAGATGTACTATTTGCTAATCATCAATAATGGATCCAGAAGGCTTTTGTTCGCTGGAGTTGGACTCAGTGCACATACTTCACCCTGACTGTTTGATCGCACAGATCTGTGTAATTTGATTGTTATGTTTAATTAATCTATCTGTATACCTCACGATATCAGATGGTAAATTGTAAATGGCCTGCATTTATATAGCACTTTACTCAGTCCCTAAGGACCCCAAAGCGCTTTATACTACATTCAGTCATTCACCCATTCACACACTGGTGACAGCAAGCTACATTGTAGCCACAGCTGCCCTGGGGCGCACTGACAGAGGCGAGGCTGCCGGACACTGGCGCCACCGGGCTGCTGAGGGTGTTGGGAGTGTGTGGCATGAAGTTTCTTCAGTTTGATTAACTATAACAAATTGGACTTGATTTGGATAATGGTTAGTGGATTTTGATAAACTGTACAGGAGGACAAGAAGAGGTGGGCAGGTTTCAGCCAAAGGCCTGTACAGGCCTGGTAAACCATAAACTCATGGCCTACCTCTTGGCCTCGGTTATCGTCCAGGAAGTATTAAGAAACTGCAAACAAGAAGCCACCACTGCCATCATTGTGTACTATCAGAGCCAGCCTCATGCCTGCAGCTGGTGAGTGGAATGTGGGATGGTGGAGCAGAGGCAAAAGGAAAGAGTGTGGAGATACTTCTCCAGATAGTGAGAATCTACCTCAAAACAAGGAGGAGGGATTTAAAGTGTTTGTTAAAGTAATAGAAGGTGGCAGGTTCTCTTCTGCCAATCCTTTGAAGTTTGTATGGGTAAAAGAGCAAATGGTAGAGGGTCTACCCTAGTACTCCTCACCTTTAAAGATGGTGTTTTACCAAAATAATGCTGGCATACAGAAGATACGCTGTGAAAGAGTGTGAGAGTCCCCCAGTAAGATTTAATTTTTTGGACCAAATTTTTTGTTTGGTCTCTCACTCAGGACCAAGTTGCCATGGGAGACCCTACCAAAGGCCAGAAGCCCCGGGACAACAGCCCCGGGGATTCCTGGGACACACAAACCCCTCGACCATGATAAGGTAGCTATTCACGGAGAGCAAAAAGAGTAGAAAAGAGCTATATAAGAACCGTCCATTTACCATTTAAACTAGCCTGCCTGCTATTCCTCGCCAGTTCATCCTGCTGCCTTCAGTTGTAAGTAGGCCTCCTGGCTTGGTCCTCCGCTGTGCTTTCCCTGTGTCTAGATCTCTTTGTTACAGTCTTCTGGGCTGAGATCCTGACGTGATCTCTCTTCAGCTCTGGTTCCCCATTCAACTTCCATGGTCTGCTTCCTACTAGGCTTCATCATTCTTATTCCTTGCCTGCCAGCCCTCCAGCCTGCCACAACCCACAAAAAAGAACCCTGCAGCCACGGGTGAAGAGGATGGCCGAATCAAGCCTGCCTCCAGAGACTCCATAATATAGGCCCGGAGAGGTTGTACAGCCGACTAGTAGGCAGTGAAGCTCCAGGCAACAATTCAATAGAACAGTCATATGGCCGGTGAGGAGGCAGAGACAGAGCGCGACGTTTGCTGAAAACTGACCTCAGATCATGATAGACCTCAGGCACAGACGACAGGTCCAAATCTTCTTGTGTCGATTCGGGTGCACTGGCCGCAGAAGGAGGTAAAGCAGACTGCAGACACTGTGACAAACAGTGGCTACTCCAACTCTCTATACGACAGGTGGCCCAGTTGATATGGGGATTGTGGCGCTCAAACCAAGGATAACCCAAGACTACGGGGGAATCAGGGGACATGAAAACAAGAAACCGGATAAATTCGCGATGATTGCCCGAGAGAATTAATGAGACCGGTTCCATTTCATGGGTGACCGAGGGCAAGGGCTGACAATTGAGGGCAACAACTGAAACAGGGACCTTTAGAAGCCGTGTTTTAATACCGGGGAGATGTACCAGACCGCTGTCAATCAAATTTTGTTCAGCCTCGGAGTCTAAAAGAGCTTGAATAGAGTAGGTCTTGGTGTTATTAGACAAGACAGCGGAGAGCTGCATGCGGGGAACCTGAGACCGAGAAAAGGTGCCACCCACCAGTACCCCCGCAGTTACTGGTGGGCCCCGCCTTTTAACCGAAGCTGGCAGGTAGATACAAGGTGGCCTGACTGAACATAATACAAACATAGCCACCCCTTAAAATGTCTCTGACGCTCCTTGGGGGTAACGGCGTGTTCACATCGAAAGGGATAGACGCGAGCGAAAACGCCCCAGACGCCCCTAATTTGACGCGCGCACATTCGCACCTCGATGCATGTCCAACACAAATCAATCGCGCCTCAAAATAGCATATTTTGACGCGCGTGAACCGGAAATGTGGGAGGAATGTGGGAGGAAGTTGTACCAGACGGTATCTTTGCAAGATGGCAGCTGTCGAGCTAGCGTTTGAAGAGAGAGTCTCCCTTCTCTATTTACTGTGGAAAGCAGAGCAGCGGCGTTAAGGACGTCCTCGCCGTACCTGGGTCCCTCAGGTCCTCCAGAGGCGGGAGCAGTTTGGTGAGTTTCACCATTTGCTCCAGGAGCTGCGCCTGGACAACCGCAGCTTTCAGCGGTACCACCGTCATTCCCTCGCCCAGTTTGAGGACCTGCTGTCCTGCGTTGGTGCAAGCATCGCCCGCCTAGACACCAACTACAGGCGCTCAATCCCACCTACAGAGTGCCTATCTGTCTGCATGCGGTTAGTAAAAGTGTTTAATACGGTAGTCCTTTATTGATACCTGTGCTAATATATGCTGTACTATCGTTTATACACTGCTAACATGGATGTGGTATGCTAACAGTGAATGCCATCTGTGTTTACTGATAGCAAACTGTGGTATGGAGATGACTGTTTATAATATTTCTAGTGATACTCAAAAGGTCTCATCAAGTCCCGATTTAATTCGATTTATGCTGTTATCAGTGTTTGAATGATAGCATGGCTGTGGTGTCATATCAATGTATGCTCTCAGTGTTTGCTGATATCAAACTGGTATGAGGACCACTGTGGGTTAATCTTTGTTGTGATACTCACTCCTTTTTTTTTTTATTTAGACCTGGTTTAATTCTGGTATAGCTGAATATCTGTATATAATCCCCGCAGCTGTCAGACTCTATAACAGGGGTCACCAGCCTTTCTTAAAACTGAGAGTTAGATAAAACTGTGAACAGTTTGGTTCATCTTTAGTTATATGGTTCTATCTAGCATATTCTATCTTGATATGCTGTCTTATCACAGGTTAATTTTTCAAAAATATTAACAATGATTTAAGCAAGGAAAGGGCTACATGTCATACATACAACTCTTTATTTCTATTAATGTCTTACTTCATTCCTACCTGATTGACATGTTTGGGAATTATGAGTGATTGGCTTACTGTAGGTAAAAGTTGCTACCAATCAAATTATGATATGGTAAAGTTAAAACAAAACACAACTGACTGTTTAATATTATATCTAATATATATTATGTAATTATCCTTATAATTACAAAATGTTTTATGTAAGATTTATGTTTTGTAATTTAAATCTGACATCACAAAAGTACTTTGGAATTTGAATAATGTATTTTGTAACTGCAGTACACATAATACTAATTTTGAACAATTTTGTCCAGGTTTCTTGCCACCAGGGACTCCTTCAGGACCATCGCATTCAGTTTCAAAGTCAGTGTGTCCACGGTGTGCCAGATCATCCCCCAGGTAGCGACGGCCATCTGGGACTGTCTAGTGGACGACTTCATGGCTGTGCCTTCACCTGGAGACTGGCGGTCCATCACAGAGGGATTCCAGGAGCACTGGAACTTCTCTCTCTGCTGTGGAGCTCTGGATGGGAAGCACGTCCAGACAAAGGCACCCCATATATCATATAGGAGACACACACATTGATATACACTAAATATTTATTCTATTTCTTTTTTGTGGTCCCCAAATGTATGCACCTGCTTGATTTTGTTTAAACAATTATTGCACACTTTTTGTAAATCCAGTAAACTTCTTTTCACTTCTCAAGTATCACTGTGTGTCTCCTGTATGATGTATTTAACTGACATTTTTTATTGTAACAACCAACAATTTATACAGGAAAATAATGGCTATTAACAATGTTGCCCAAACTTTTGCATCCCACTGTATTAGTATATTTTCTCATTAGTATAATATGAAATAAATTCTACATGTGTCAAGTCGTGTGCCAACATTTGCTGTGTAGTAGAACTGAAACATTAGTCATTATAAAAATGTATTTGAAATAATATTAAAATTCTCAAACAGAAAAACATTAAACATAAATATATAAAATATAAGTATTTACAGAGAGACAGGAATAACAAAGACCCAGCTGCTCTCCAAAGCAGGAACAAGGCTGAGGAGGAAATGCTCCATTGGAGACTGGCGTGGCCTCTTCAGGGACACCAGGATGGCCAGCTCCACCGCCGATGGACCGTCCTGGGACCCGTCCCTCATCTGCCTCGGAGCTGTCCTCCTCTGTGGGCCTGTAAAACAGCACAAAACACAAAGAAATGAGAAGGCTGCTACTAGATTTTAATTTTCAACATTGAAACAAAAACAAAAAAAAAACAGGATATAATCAGATTGGTTGTAGACATTTAGTAAAGGTGATCACAAGGGAATCCCACCGAGTAAAAAGCTATCAGTGCTTGCTGTACACACCTGTGGGTGCAGCAGCAGGAGCTCAGGGACTGGGGAGCAAGGAGAAGCAACAGGGGATGCTCTGCTGCAGAATCAGTTGGTTCTATCAAGACAGTATTAAATGTTAAAAGGTTGAATATAATAATCATAAAGTATACAGTGGTCCCTCATTTATTGCAGCAGGGGTTCTCAGAATAACTAGCCCCTTGCCACGCACTTTATACACTTTTTCCCCCACACATATGAACATTAGTCACAGTTCTCACAAGTTGATGCACAAAGTGCAAACCTTTGTAGATTGCAAAACATAAAAGTATTATTATGCCGTGTTTTGTCTTCATCTGCCTGCCACTTTCGTGCGCCTTTTTCCCTCGCGGTGCATGTACATGTCAACATATCTCACAGTGTCCATATCACACTGGTTCGTAGGGAAATGATCCTTTGTTGAAAATCCTCCTGCTGTACTGTGTTGAGCAGAAAAAAATGATAGTGTGCAAAATGTGAGGCTGTTATCCAAGCCAAGTGTAGGAAACACACATTCAGTTTCATAATAAGACAATGGTAATCATAAACAAATGAGACCTGGCAAAGCTGAATGTATCCCATCAGTGTGTGACCAGCATCTTCCCTTAGTTAAAACTGAACTGAACCTGATGCATCTGGTTTCATTACAGGAAAAAGGAGTCGGAGAAATGTAATGTAAAACGAGTATTTAGGAATGTAATTCAAACATGAAGACCAGGTATGTTCTCATGGATATTAACCAGATTACCCATCATAAAGATTCCTGTGGTTTATATACAATCCACATCCACTGACTGAAATGAAGGGTAATGCTTAATGTCAATGTCCGTGACTGTATGAAAACTAATAGAAACATACCTTTATCCAGTGGCATTCTGTTAGGACGAACAGTGAAAGCAGTGCTTATCTTATCAAATCTAATAATAGAGATAAATTCAAACATTTAAAGTAAAGTGTTCTCTCTCCTTTCTTCTCAGTCATTGCTGTCATAAAGCTCCTCGACTGTTTCCATTCTTTACATTACTGCCATCTCGTGGCTGCAGTCATGACTAACTCACTACCCTGGTGGGCAAAACATTGTTGTTAAACATTGTTGTTAAACATTGTTATTAAACATTATTATTAATCCTGTAGGACAAAAGTGTTGTTTTTTTTTCACTTGTCTGGAAAAGGGTTCTAGTAATACAAACTCTGACAGAGAGGCTCGGACCATGAAGAAAACAGGACCAGACCCAGGTGCAGGCTCAGGCAGCGCTTTCAGATTACCATCTACGAGAAATCACTAGCTTGACTCAATGTAAAATGCTTAACTCCTTAACACTGAGTGTATCATATTTGATACATACAGTTTTTTGAGAGTTTGTGAGACTTTGATGTCATCAGTATGATTTCTTTCCCCCATGACATGTCCTTGTCTAGGGGCAAAGGAGGGCAACACAATGGTAAGTAAGGGTGTCCCCACCAAAACTGAAAGCATAAAATCAAGGGTGAGCAAAGGTAAAAAAACAAACAAACAAAAAAAACAAAACAAAACAAAACAAGGTACTCCAAAGAAATGCTACCTAAGCCCTGCGTGAAACAAAAACCAAAAGACAAGCACTACGCCTTGTGATGTTACGTCTGACACTGAAGACCCGAGGCCTGTGTCGAGTGCAAATGAAGCTCGTGTCCAGGCCCGCATCAGTCTTCAGAATATCATATGACCAAAGATCAACGGTGGGGGGTGGTTATTGTGAACTGGATCTGAGGTGATTCTGAGGATTATAACGACCAGATTGTAAACACATTATGGAGCCACCAAATAGTATCAGGAGTTGGGCGCTGTCACTTGGTGTTCGCTCGCTCTGCAGTAGAGTATCACTTCTTGTTCCTGCTCAAACACAGTGGTGTTTCTGAGTGGCTTATTTGCTTAGCAATTTAATTAACAACTTTTAAATACATTCTTTTTTCATAGTATAATCTTCACGTGCTTCATCCGAAGCACACTTTCTGTGTACTCACTACCTAATTTATAACCAAAGTATTCACTCACTGTCTCTGTACTGTTTCGCTAGCTTAGCTCGTAGCCGACTCGTTAGCACCATGGCTAACTTCACCTGTCCCTCCTGCACTTTCTTGCTCATTGTGTCAGATGTTTAGTTACTCCTCGGCCTCCTTTAGCAGTAATGATATCTGTAACAAATGTAGCATATTTGCAGCTCTCGAGGCCAGGATTACTGACTTGGAGACTCGGCTTCGCACCCTTCATTCACCCGTAGCTAGCCAGGCCCCTGTAGCTGGTGGAGCCGAAGATAGCATAGGCCCCGCTAGCTGTTCCTCAGCAGACCCCAAGCAGCTGGGGAAAGAGGGCGGCTGGGTGACGGTGAGGAGGAAGCATAGTCCTAAACAGAAGCCCCAGGTACACCACCAACCCGTTCATGTGTCTAACCATTTTTCCCCACTCTGCGACACACCCGCCGGGGGTCAAACTCTGGTAATTAGTGATTCTGTTCTCAGACATGTGAAGCTAGAGACACCGGCAACCATAGTCAATTGTCTTCCAGTGGCCAGAGCAGGCGACATTGAAGGAAATTTAAAACTGCTGGCTAAGGGTAAACGTAAATTCAGCAAAATCATAATTCACGTCGGCAGTAATGACACCCGGTTACGCCAATCAGAGGTCACTAAAATCAATATTGAATCGGTGTGCAACTTTGCCAAAACAATGTCGGACTCGGACTAGTTTTCTCTGGCCCCCTCCCCAATCAGACCAGGAGTGACATGTTTAGCCGCATGTTCTCCTTAAATTGCTGGCTGTCTGAGTGGTGTCCCAGAAACGATGTGGGCTTCATAGATAATTGGCAAACCTTCTGGTGGAAACCTGGTCTTGTTAGGAGAGACGGCATCCATCCCACTTTGGATGGAGCAGCTCTCATTTCTAGAAATATGGACAAATTCATTAAACCCCCCAAAATATGACTATCCAGAGTTGGGACCAGGAAGCACAGTTGCAGTCTTACACGCCTCTCTGCAACTTCTCTCCTCCTGCTATCCCCCCCCCCCCAAAAAACCCCAATCTCCATAGAGACTGTGTCAGCTTCCATAAAGACAAAAAACAAACTAAAAACC
This sequence comes from Neolamprologus brichardi, assembly GCF_056152115.1. Lineage (NCBI taxonomy): Eukaryota > Metazoa > Chordata > Actinopteri > Cichliformes > Cichlidae > Neolamprologus > Neolamprologus brichardi. Next base: position 19,134,874 of record NC_142123.1, on the reverse strand, counting down.
AGCAACAAACAACTTAAACATAAACAATTACAAAGAAAGAACAATACAGTATCCACATCTGAATCAAAGAGTAAAACAGTGAAATGTGGATTATTAAATATTAGGTCTCTCTCCTCCAAGTCTCTGTTAGTACATGACTTAATAATTGATCAACAAATTGATTTACTCTGCCTTACAGAAACCTGGTTGCAGCAGGATGATTATGTTAGTTTAAATGAATCAACACCCCCGAGTCATTCTAACTACCAGAAATCTCGAAGCACAGGCCGAGGGGGCGGTGTGGCAGCAATTTTTCACATCAGCCTATTAATTAATGAAAGACCAAGACAGACTTTTAATTCATTTGAAAGCCTGATGCTTAACATTGTCCACCCCAGCTGTGAAACTCAGAAACCAGAATTACTTGTTATCATCTATCGTCCACCTGGGCCTTACACAGAGTTTCTGTCTGATTTCTCAGACTTTATATCTAATTTAGTTCTGAGCTCAGATAAAATAATTATTGTGGGTGATTTTAACATCCATGTAGATGCTAAAAATGACAGCCTCAACATGGCATTTAATCTGTTATTAGACTCAATTGGTTTCTCTCAAAATGTAAAAGAATCCACCCACCACTTTAATCACACTCTAGATCTTGTTTTAACATATGGCATAGAAACTGAACATTTAACAGTGTTTCCTTAAAACCCTCTCCTGTCTGATCATTTCCTGATAACATTTACATTTACAATAATTGATTACACAGCAGTGAAGAGTAGACTTTATCAAAGTAGATGTCTTTCTGAAAACGCTGTAACTAAGTTTAAGAATATAATCCACCCACTGTTATCATCTTCAATGCCCTGTACCAACACAGAGCAGAGCAGCTATCTGAACGCTACCCCAACACAGGTCGATTATCTTGTTAATAATTTCACCTCCTCACTACGTACGACTCTGGATACTGTAGCTCCAGTGAAAACTAAGGTCTCTATTCAGAAGTACCTGACTCCGTGGTATAATTCTCAAACACGTACCCTAAAGCAGATGACTCATAATCTGGAGAGGAAATGGCGTGTCACAAATTTAGAGGATCATCATTTAGCCTGGAGAAATAGTTTTTTGCTTTATAAGAAAGCCCTCCGCAAAGCCAGAACATCTTACTATTCATCACTGATTGAAGAAAATAAGAACAACCCCAGGTTTCTCTTCAGCACTGTAGCCAGGCTGACAAAAAGTCAGAGCTCTTTTGAGCCAACCATCCCTTTAACGTTAACTAGTAATGACTTCATAAACTTCTTCACAAATAAAATTTTTATCATTAGAGAAAAAATTATCAATAATCATCCCACAGATGTAATATTATCTACAGCTACTCTTAGTGCCATTGATGTTAAGTTAGACTCTTTTTCTCCAATTGATCTTTCTGAGTTAACTTCAATAATTACTTCCTCCAAACCATCAACGTGTCTTTTAGACCCCATTCCTACAAAACTGCTCAAAGAAGTCCTGCCATTAATTAATTCTTCGATCTTATATATGATCAACCTATCTCTAATAATCAGCTATGTACCACAGGCCTTCAAGCTGGCTGTAGTTAAACCTTTACTAAAAAAGCCATCTCTAGACCCAGTAGTCTTAGCTAATTACAGGCCAATCTCCAACCTTCCTTTCATATCAAAAATCCTTGAAAGAGTAGTTGTCAAACAGCTAACAGATCATCTGCAGAGGAATGGCTTATTTGAAGAGTTTCAGTCAGGTTTCAGAGCTCATCACAGCACAGAAACAGCTTTAGTGAAGGTTACAATGATCTTCTTATGGCCTCTGACAGTGGACTCATCTCTGTGCTTGTCCTGCTAGACCTCAGTGCAGCGTTCGATACTGTCGACCATAATATCCTATTAGAGCGATTAGAACATGCTGTAGGTATTACAGGTACTGTGCTGCAGTGGTTTGTATCATATCTATCAAATAGACTCCAATTTGTGCATGTAAATGGAGAGTCCTCTTCACACACTGAGGTTAATTATGGAGTTCCACAAGGTTCAGTGCTAGGACCAATTCTGTTTACATTATACATGCTTCCCTTAGGCAGTATCATCAGAAGACATAGCATACATTTTCACTGCTATGCAGATGACACCCAGCTCTATCTGTCCATGAAGCCAGATAATTAATTAAACTGCAGGAATATCTTAAAGACATAAAGACTTGGATGGCCGCTAACTTTCTGCTTCTTAATTCAGATAAAACTGAGGTTATTGTACTTGGCCCTGAAAAGCTTAGAAATATAGTATCTAACCAGATTCTTACTCTGGATGGCATTACCTTGGCCTCCAGTAACACTGTGAGGAACCTTGGAGTCATTTTTGACCAGGACATGTCCTTCAATGCACATATTAAACAAATATGTAAGACTGCGTTCTTCCATTTGCGCAACATCTCTAAAATTAGAAATATCCTGTCTCAGAGTGACGCTGAAAAACTAGTTCATGCATTTATTACTTCCAGGCTGGACTACTGCAATTCATTATTATCAGGATGTCCAAAAAACTCACTGAAAAGCCTTCAGCTAATCCAAAATGCTGCAGCAAGAGTACTGACAGGGACTAGAAAGGGAGAGCATTTTTCTCCTGTTTTGGCTTCCCTTCATTGGCTTCCTGTTAAATCCAGAATTGAATTCAAAATCCTGCTCCTCACATACAATGTCATGGTCCTGGGTCGGTGACCCAGCGCTTTCAGTTGATTATTATCACTTTTCTAGTTTATTCTGATCTTGTATTGGTTGTTGGGGTTTGGTTGTAGTGTTTATTTTCCCTACCTGCGTCTCCCTCTGTGCTCTGTACAGGTCCCCGAGTTTTGTGTTGTAAAACAGTCCGTGTGTTTCCTGTTTTACTTTGTAGGTCTGTGTCTCGTTATGCCCATTAGTTCCAGCTGTGTCCCCTCCTGTGTGCCATTTCCTGATTACCTGGTGTGTGTATTTATAGTGGGTGTCGGTCTGTGTTCGTTGTCGGCTCGTCTGTGTTTGATGGTGTCCTGTTCCTCGTCTGCGGCTCTCTGCCTCCCACCCCATTCGTATGATCTCCAGTTTGTTATTTAGCTATCCCAGTTTAGGTTTGTTCTGTACATTCTCTTCCCTCACTGCCTGTTTTTGCCACTCCACCACTTGTAAATAAACCTCACTCGAATCATCAGTCACTGCCTGCATTTTGGGTCCTCCTTTTCCTCCAACACCACACGGCTCACCCCGCCAGCCGTGACAGTACGAGCCGACCAAAAATGGACCCAGCAGCATCCGCACCTTCCCAGGAGTTTCGGGAGGAATTGATTGACTCCGTTTCGAGGTTGGTTAACCTGTGGCTTGAGCATGAGGGAGAGGAATTTCACCGCGCTGTAGAAGCCAGGCTACAGCAGCTTATTTCTGCTCACCCCTGGCTACTGGATTCTCTTCACCCGCTCGCACAAGACTTCATTCTGCATGAACTTCACCTTCACCCTCCAGCTGCTACCGCTTCCCAACCCAGCCCGGCGGTAAATGTGTTGCAGTGCCCGCCGGGGAATCTGCGGCCCGGCCCCCCGGATGTGGAATTACCGGCCGGTCGGAGCTATCTCCGAGAAGGAAGCGATGTTCACGCCGCCGACGCCCATCGCCACAGCCGGGCCAGGGCCGGGAAACCCAGTTGTCTTCACTCTTCCCAGTGTGGTGAATTTTTTAGCTCTTTTTTTTGTGTGAAATTATTTTTTTAACCATTTGACTTAAATTTGATTTAAGTAGATGCGTATTCTTTGTGATATCAAGACATGGGAAACAAAAATCATTTAGGCATTTATTTTTTAGCTCAAAATGACAACATTAACACAATAAAACAGGTCTCCCTCTTTAACAGAAGCCTGTCATGCTTAACTTTTGAGAATAAAAGTAAATCTTTCTTTAAAAGAACTCTGTCCTGCTTAACTTAAAATTATATAAATTAATAGAAAACAATAGAAAGAAAAATATTCTTGCAACAGTGCACATTTAGTGCAATTGGCTTCAGTAGAGGCATTATTTCAGCTTTTGCTCCCGTTTGTAAACCCACTTGTTCCCATGATTACGCATCATAATCATCATCATTATTCATCTATGTATTACTTTTATGTATTACTCATCTATTTGTTGCAATCTATCCTTGCAGTTGTTTATTACACAAAATAAATTATATTATCACACTTCTGGCCACATTGCGCTGATATTCACTGCACATGCCCATTTTAACCTTAACCAGAGGGTTTAAAAACAAACAAACCAGTGTTTACATACCATATCTGCTTCTTCCGTGGCCTGGTGGACAAAAATTGGTTAAGGGTTCCCCGAGCTTTCACGCCCCTCATGTTCTTCATGTGCCCACCATTAGAAGCACGCCTATGGAAAATGTGCGCCGGCACACAGTGCAGTGCGCTTTATAGGTGTTATCGTGCACTTTTCCAGCCAGGTGTTTTCCTTTTCCCATTCTTCCCTGTACTTTTGCAGCCTTTTTTTTTCTTTCTCTGAGAGGAACAAGCATTGCTGGTCTAATGCTGGGCTTACACTGTGCGATTTTTGGCCCATTTTGAGCCGATTTTTGAGTCGTGCGACCAATTTGGTGATCGGCCCGATTTTGGCCTTCATCGTGCATGTGTAGTGTACGTGGGGTAACGAGAAGCGATTAACACCTCACGACCAGCTCCCGATCATCAATCGCTCGTGAGGGTGTCACTGCAGCCGCTCACACTGCTCATGCGCAAACATGTAAACGTCGGTGAAAAAGACGGAGCAGCACGGCTGTGCAGCGTGTGATCTGGACACAAGCGATGGAGGCACAACTTGTAGAACTTTGGAAAGCTCATCCGAGCCTTTTCGATGTGGCATCACCAAATTATCACGACCACAAAAACCGTGAAAATTGTTGGATTTACATTGCTGCTCAATCACAGCTGCCCGATCAGTGTTTTTCATTAGCAATTTAGCAAAGTTAATGGTGGCGTGTGTCTGTGTGAGTGAAAGAGAGGGAGAGCGAGCGACAGATTTTCTGTTATAACCTTCATTTTATGGAGGCACGGTGTGAGCACTCGGGTCGCATCAGAGCATCGGGCGGTATAGTGTGAGACCCTGCATCGTGACCTACGAACTTATAACTCATGCGAGCCAATCGTGCAGTTTGAAAATCGCACAGTGTTTGCCCAGCTTCAGGTGTACTGTCGTCTGAGACTTGCACCGCAGTGTCGGCGTTTGTTTCCCCGTTGGCCATGCTTTTTGTTGTGGTCATCTGTTGTCTTCCGGTATTTTCTCCACAAGCGACCTTTCCTCAACCAATGAGATGAGCGGTAATCTGAATTGTCATACTCGAATTGTCATAAGTGCGCTGTCAGCTCATTGGTCACAAAGCAGGAGCGGGGCTGGGAATTATGTTTTCAAACAAAGCGTTAATTACATTAAAACTTATAGACTACTTTTGATTCTCACTGTATTACGGGACAAAGTGCGTCCCTTTTCAGCTCAATACGGGACGTGTACTTTTGTTTCTAAATACGGGACGATTCCGTTTTTTAAGGGACGGTTGGCAACCCTAGCCTCACTACCCATAGCCCAGTTACAGTCACAGCCAGACTTATTACAAACTATGTTGCAGTCCATAGCCCAGTCAATAGCTCAGTTGGTAGAAGACTCATCAGCTCAGCCATCATGGGGTGGCTGTAGCTCAGGTGGTAGAGCAGGTCATCTACTGATTGGAAGGTTGGTGGTTCGATTCCTGGCTTCCCCTAGTCTGCATGCCAAATATCCTTGGGCAAGATACTAACCCCAAATTGCTCTCCGATGCATCCATCGGAGTGTGAATGTGTGTGAATGTTAGCTATAAAGCACTTAGAAAGATGTGCTTGTGCGAATGGGTCTGAATGGGTGAATGCACAAGTTGTGTAAAGCGCTTTGAGTGCTCAGAGGAGTAGAAAAGCGCTATATAAGAACCAGTCCATTTACCATTTACCATCATCTTCACCAACTCCTCTGGTACAGCAAACCATAACAGTTCAACCCATAAAGGACAGTTCAACAACTTCTTATGCTAAGCAGAGAGACAAACCTAACAACAATGAAAACATTCCGCAAGAGCTGGCCAGTTCTGAGACTGAGACGCACTCCAGGGCCTCCCCAGAGGCTGGGTTTCAGCCCCCAGCAGACTCTGGACCCCTGGAGGTTAAGAAGCCAGCTGAAGACCGCACCTGGCTGTCGCTGTCTGAGCTGAGTCAATGCTCGGTGCAGCTGCAGTCTGCTTTGTGCTTGCCAGAGGCCACCGTGCCTGCTGGTTCTGATTTGTTCCTGCCAGAGGCCCGTGTGCCTGCTGGTCCTGTTCTGTCCCTGCCAGAGGCCCGTGTGCCTGCTGGTTCTGTTCTGTGCCTGCCAGAGGTCCCCGCGCCTGCTGGTTCTGTTCTGTGCCTGCCAGGGGCCCCTGTGCCCGCTGGTCCTGAGACTGTTCTCGCTGGAGGGCCCGAGGAGCCCGTCCAGCAACCTTCCTCGTCAGCTGGGGGGCCCGAGGAGCCCGTCCAGCCGCCTGCCCCATCAGCTGGAGGGCCCGAGGAGCCCATCCAGCCCCAAGACTCATCAGCTGGAGGGCCCGAGGAGCCCGTCCAGCCCCAAGACTCGTCAGCTGGAGGGCCCGAGGAGCCCGTCCAGCAACCTTCCTCGTCAGCTGGGGGGCCCGAGGAGCCCGTCCAGCCGCCTGTCCCATCAGCTGGAGGGCCCGAGGAGCCCATCCAGCCCCAAGACTCGTCAGCTGGAGGTTCAGGAGAACCTAGCCAGCTTCCTGCCTCGTCAGCTGGAGGGCCCGAGGAGCCCGTCCAGCCGCCAGCTGCAGCCTCATCATCCTCGCCAGCTGCCGCTCCATCCACGCCGCCGGCAGCAGCAGCGGCTTCACCCTCGCCAGCTGCGGCCTCCGTGTCTCCACCCTCGCCAGCTGCGGCCTCCGTGTCTCCACCCTCGCCAGCTGCGGCCTCCGTGTCTTCACCCTCGCCAGCTGCGGCCTCCGTGTCTTCACCCTCGCCAGCTGCGGCCTCAGCTTCACCCACGCCGTCGCCTGGTCCAGCTTCACCCACGCCGTCGCCTGGTCCAGCTCCGGCTTCACCCACGCCCGGTCCAGTTTCGGCTTCACCCACGCCGTCGCCCGGTCCAGTTTCAGCTTCACCCACGCCGTCGCCCGGTCCAGCCTCTGCCTCAGCTTCGCCTGGTCCAGCCTCAGCTTCAGCTTCGCCCGCTTCACCTGGTCCAGCCTCCGCTTCAGCGTCGCCCTGTCCGGCCTCAGCTTCCGTCTCGTCTGGTCCGGCCTCAGCTTCCGTCTCGTCTGGTCCGGCCTCAGCTTCCGTCTCGTCTGGTCCGGCCTCAGCTTCCGTCTCGTCTGGTCCGGCCTCAGCTTCCGTCTCGTCTGGTCCGGCCTCAGCTTCCGTCTCGTCTGGTGCTGCGAAGGCCACGCAGCCTTCAGGTCCCCAACTGCCGCCTCAACATCGTCGGTCATCTGCCAGGCTGCATGTTGGGCATCTTCGCCACCGTGGCAGGCCTCCGGAACTGCTTCCCCGCCGCCGTCGCCGTCCGCACGGTCGGCCCCCAGAACTGTTTCCCCGTCGCCGCCACTGCCTTCCACATGGTCGGTCCCCAGAGATGAACTGTTCTGGGCTCCTGAGTTGTCAACTTCCGGGCCGGCCTCCTGAACTATGATTTGGGACCCTGTTCGGGAACTCCAGTCTGTGTTGCGTTTTGGACAATTCGTTTGGCCCACTGGAGCTTGTTTTTTGTTTGGTTGTGGTCCTTCCGTCCTGGACCCATCGCCGCCCGCCCTGGGTTGGTCGTCTGTTTTTGTTTTGGGCTGTCTGGAGCCAGCCCTTGGAGGGGGGGGTACTGTCATGGTCCTCGGTCGGTGACCCAGCGCTTTCAGTTGATTATTATCACTTTTCTAGTTTATTCTGATCTTGTATTGGTTGTTGGGGTTTGGTTGTAGTGTTTATTTTCCCCACCTGCGTCTCCCTCTGTGCTCTGTACAGGTCCCCGAGTTTTGTGTTGTAAAACAGTGCGTGTGTTTCCTGTTTTACTTTGTAGGTCTGTGTCTCGTTATGCCCATTAGTTCCAGCTGTGTCCCCTCCTGTGTGCCATTTCCTGATTACCTGGTGTGTGTATTTATAGTGGGTGTCGGTCTGTGTTCGTTGTCGGCTCGTCTGTGTTTCATGGTGTCCTGTTCCTCGTCTGCGTCTCTCTGCCTCCCACCCCATTCGTATGATCTCTGGTTTGTTATTTAGCTATCCCAGTTTAGGTTTGTTCTGTACATTCTCTTCCCTCACTGCCTGTTTTTGCCACTCCACTACTTGTAAATAAACCTCACTCGAATCATCAGTCACTGCCTGCATTTTGGGTCCTCCTTTTCCTCCAACACCACACGGCTCACCCCGCCAGCCGTGACATACAAGGTCTTAAATAATCAGGCCCCATCTTATCTTAATGACCTTGTAGTACCATATCACCCTATTAGAGCACTTCGCTCTCGCTCTGCAGGCCTACTTGTTGTTCCTAGAGTATTTAAAAGTAGAATGGGAGGGAGAGCCTTCAGTTTTCAGGCCCCTCTTCTGTGGAACCAGCTTCCAGTTTGGATTCAGGAGACAGACACTATCTCTACTTTTAAGATTAGGCTTAAAACTTTCCTTTTTGCTAAAGCATATAGTTAGGGCTGGACCAGGTGACCCTGAATCCTCCCTTAGTTATGCTGCAATAGATGTAGGCTGCCGGGGGATTCCCATGATGCATTGAGTTTTTCCTTTCCAGTCACCTTTCTCACTCACTATGTATTAATAGACCTCTCTGCATTGAATTATATCTGTTATTAATCTCTGTATCTCTTCCACAGCATTTCTTTATCCTGTCTTCCTTCTCTCACCCCAACCGGTCGCAGCAGATGGCCGCCCCTCCCTGAGCCTGGTTCTGCCGGAGGTTTCTTCCTGTTAAAAGGGAGTTTTTCCTTCCCACTGTTGCCAAAGTGCTTGTTCATAGGGGGTCATATGATTGTTGGGTTTTTCTCTGTATCTATGAAGCGCCTTGAGGCGACTTTTGCTGTGATTTGGCACTATATAAATAAAATTGAATTGAGTCAAGGAGCATTTCGAAACACTATTACAAATCTTAATTCAGTCTGGTAGTTAGGGGTGTGTATGTATATTTATATATATATTTATATATATCCAGGACCTCATGTAGGTAATCTGCTACTGACATCATTACGGTTACATATCCACTGGTATTTAGCGCACATTTGGCTGCTGTACATCAAATGACCAGCAGATGTCAGTACTTCCAAACAAGCTGTTTAACTGAGCTTTGTGTGATCTGCCTTTTAATGAAGTAATTAACCGGGAAGATTCGACACATTCATGGGGCTTCATCACACCATCACTAACTACACCTCCCTAATTTAACAACATACAAAAAATAAATACCTTCTTCTTCAGAAGGGGTGGACAAGACTACTTACAACACCATCAAAATCAGCCCAAAACAGCTCCCCAATCAGAAGGAGGACCTGTAGAGACTCTTAAAGGTACAGAACACAATAGAGACATACTCACACACTCATTTAAAATGTGACCAGGGCTGTAACACCCTAGAAAAAAAGTAAATAAAATTGCACAATACCTTTTTTTTTTAAGCAATTATAAAAAACTAAAAAAACAAAAATAGATGTAACAAATCTGATTTAAATTTAACGTAATCAAAATGTAAATTTTGAACCAAGTAAGTTCCAGTGATCCATGTCATTGGTCTGCTTGTCTTCAGCAAAGTGTTTGCAGGCTTTCTTGTTCATCATCTTTAGAAGAGGCTTCTTTCTGGGACGACAGCCATGTGATGCAGTGTGTTGTGTATGGTCTGTGCACTGACAGACTGACACCCTACTCTTCAACCTCTGCAGTGAGGTGGCTGTGGCTCAGTTGGTAGAGCTACTACCTGGAAGATTGGTGGTTTGATCCTTGGCTTCCCCAGTCTGCATGCCAAGTATCCTTGGGCAAGATACTAACCCCAAGTTGCTCTCTGATGCGTCCATCAGAGTGTGAATGTGTATGAATGCTGGTTAGATTGCCATTTGGGAATTGGGAATCTTCTTATAGCCTAGGCCATCTTTATGTAACAACAACAAGTCTTTTTTTTTTAGATCCTCAGAGAAATCTTTACCATGATGTGCCAGGTTAAACTTCCAGTGACCAGTATGAGACAGTGTGTGAACAATAACACCAAATAACACCTCCTCTCCATTCACACCTGAGATCTGCTAACGCATTATTGTTTTCTATATTGTCCTCTGTTGTCCATTCTTGTTGTCATTGTTTGCTCTAATATGATGTGATCACTGTTTTTGTCCTTGTCTCTATATACAAGGTCTATAAATAGTGTCTCTGTATGTTGCTATTAACTTGTGTGTAACATCAACCTGCCAGAGGGTCTACGGCTATAATGTGGCATATTTACATTTGTTAAAATGTTCATTAATAGGTATTGTCCCTCTTTCTAATAAAAAAGGAAATATAATATAACGAGTCACATGACACTGGAGAGGAAAAATGGCAAACTGGGCACAGTTTGGACCTTTTCACTTAGGGGTGTACTCACTTTTTTGCCAGGGGTTTAGACATTAATGTCTGTGTGTTGAGTTATTTAGAGGGGACATCAAATTTACACTGTTACCAGAATCAAACTCTTGTAAGGTTCCCTCAGACAGCCAGGTTGAAGGAACCTGTTGCTGAAACTGCTTTTCAGATTGTCCAGTGTGTTATGGAGGAGGTCATTGTTATACAAGCTGAACACTGATTACTTTACATTATATCAGTGTCATAGCTTCAGTGATGTCACATGAACGGATATGATAAAATATTTACAAAAATGTGTATGATGCTGTAAAATAGTGTTTATCTACATTTCACACAGCAGACTTGGGTTGGAAATTTCCACGTTTATTTTTCTCATTTCAGTTTTTTTGGCCTTTATTGATAACAAAGAGCTGACAGGAGAGCAGAGGGAGAGACAGGAATGCCGCGGGTCAGTCACTCTCAGCCACATGGCTCATCGCAGCGAGCTAAACTAACGCCCGTATCTGTTTGTTTATAAAGATTTAATTTGAGTTCAGTTCAGTGATTCGTTATTATGGTATGATTTCAAGGAGTTTAGACAAAAACATTATACAACAATAAATATTTTGAATAAATAAATGTAGCCAGAGAGAGAGAGAAATCTGAAACTCTTTAGAAAATATTTTGCTCAGTGAAACACTGAAAAAACTTTTATTGTACTCTTCAAGTATAGCAATGTTTCTGTGACCACTTCTTACTGCTGCAGATGTGTGAGATGTCTGTTGGCCACACACATGTCCACTGTGTAAAATGTCACAAACATAAATTGTCTTCCACTCACAAAAACCGCTCCCTCATGACCATGAGAATCAAATCAAACAGGCGGCCTGGGAAGAGATGGGACTGAATATCGTTATCTGTCAGTGACGCAGGTTACAAGGAGAATGCGCTCCCTCCATGTCTTATCAGGCCGACTGTGAACAACTGTTACTGTGTTATGATGTCAAAAGGTCACAAACACCCTCCTATCTGAAAAAAGAAGCGTACTTGCTAGCACCTGCTGTAGTAACAATACAGTTCTCTGAATTTAACAATATTTAATAGATTGTGAGCACTGACAGAATTAAAAACTATAGCCACTCCAGCACATACCATGATACATTTTCAAGCTAAATGTTGCATAACCGAGGTTCATTTATTATTAGATACTACAAATATTGATATAGTTGTTGAATTGTTTAATAAATAATACTATTTTACTTTACTTCTACTACTGTTTGTATCAGACTGTGTTTGGAACAGTTTCCATAAGCCAAGCACACAAAAAACTGTCAAACCTGTAAATGATCAAAATGTTTGAAGATGTTTGTTCTGCACCATCTGCAGGTCAGCAAGTTCACTGAAGCACTGACCATGGTAACTAAATCCATCCACTCTCTTCCACTTAGCCTTCTGGGGAGACACGGGGGGGCTGGAGCCTGTCCCAGCTCCATTGTGACTCATTTGAACAAACTTTAACATCGTCTTGAGTGTTACTTCTACTACAGTGAATCCACTCAGAGCTTTAAACCCACATATTTAAATCATTTTAACTATTTATTTATTCTATAATAGAAGACCATAAAAATTTGGTTTAATTATCTATTCAAGTTTCCAGCAAAATATTTGCTACTGTAGCCTTTTCTCACACACGCACTGAAACATGTTTCTAAGAAGGCAGTGCCAAACTGAATTAGTTGTATCAAATACAGGGTTACAGTTGAGAGCACACCATCAGCAAATAAATGCATGAGCGATTCAACAGCTACATTTATGCCAAATTTGCTGAATAAAAAGTCCAATCAGCAAATTTCCTCCAAGATTAAACTTGTCTATGGTGAGCTTAGTCCAAGACAAAAGCTGTCCAACATGGAGTGGCTGTAGCTCAGGAGTAGGGCAGAAGGTTGGTGGTTCGATTCCTGGCTGCTCCAGACCCAAATATCTTTGGGTAGGATACTAACCCTGGAGTTGCTCTCTCATCGTGTGTAATTGGTAGCATTTGTGAAGAAGTAAGTGTTGGAGTGAATTATACGAGTCATTTAAAGCACTTTGAGTGCTCAGAGCAGGAAAATGAACCAGTCCATTTACCAACACAAAGGAATAGCTGTGTGCTTAACCCAAATGTGTTATAATACATGAATGAAATAAATACTGAAGTCAGTTTTATTCACATAGTGCCAAATCACAACAGCGGTCGCCTCAAGGCCCTTTATATTGTAAAGACCCCACAATAATAGAGAGAAAGCCCCAACAATCAAACAACCCCTGGCAACAATGTGCAGGCTGACTCAAACATGGGTTTATTCATCGTAAACGAAGGCAGCTTCAGTTAGTGATGGCCCAGTTGGTGCAGGACCAGGTCAGATATTTCCTCCACAGGTTCTCTGTGGGATAATTCTCTTTTAGGGAAAACACCAGGACTTCTAGGCAGAGGAGAAAACAAGTAGGTTGCAGGGAGTGAGAAAAACAGGATGATGGGCCATTTGAAGCTGAAGCATTAGCGTGGTGCTTTGGAGGCACTGTGTTGAGCCTTTGTTTGTCTGGCTAGAGTCAAGTGATCAGTGATGTCTGAAGCTTCATTCGGTTCATCACTATTTTAATACCTGATTCAATGGTTTCTAAGGGACTGAAGTGTTTGCAGGATTTGTAGTTTGATTTTGTTTGACCAGTGTGTGACATAAAAAGACATGGAGCCAGCAGTGAACCAACAACTCCAGCCCCAGGTCAAAAACATACACAAGAAATACACTAAATAATATATTATATATTGGTGTATGTCCACTGGTTAATTACAAAAGCAAGCATACGCCCAACCTATTGTAAGAGTTTGTTGTCCGTGTAGGTTCTCAGGGCTGACCTGTTTAAGTTTCTTGAAGACGTTTCATCTGAGAAGCATCTTCAGAGTTAATGGTGGAGAGTCCCAGCTTATGGGATAAGAGTGTGTTGTACATTATTATTTACAATGTTTGTTTTTAATCTATGATGTTTACAAAAGTCAAGAAGTCACAAATAAAGAGAGACCAGACCATGTTTAAACAAAGAAAGTTTATTCATGTAAATGACATATCAAGCAAATAGATATAACAATTTTACACAAAAAAACACGTTCAAAGCACACAAAACTGCCACATGACATTAAACAGAAGCTGTCAGTTCAGCTCTGCAGAGTATATAATCATAACCAAGCAGTTCATTTCAAGTTGCAGAGTCAAACTGCACTTCATATTTTTGGTAACCAGATGGCACCAAAGAGGACTGCATTAAGAAACTTCAAGTAATAAACCTTTCAGTGCTAAAGAAAGTTTCATTTGGCCAACGGTAACAGGATCAGAATTTCTACGTGACAAGCTGGTTTCACTAACATAGTTAATTCAAAGCTCGAGTAGTAGTAACAAAGGGCGGGAATCCAGAAGGGAGGTTCTAGAAGTGCAGCCTTCTGTTGGGACTTGTTGGGGATGATGGGAGGTAGATGGGATAAAAGACAAACTGTAGAAGAGACCCAGAGATTAATAATAATTAATTCAGGTCACCTGATCCAGCCCTAACTATACACTTTATGAAAAGGAAAGTTTGAAGCCTAATTTTGAAAGTAGAGAGGATGTCTGTCTCTTAAACTGGGAGCTGGTTCCATAGAGGAGGGACCTGAAAGTCAAAGGCTCTCCCAACCAATCTATTTAAATTTCATATGAACAACAAGTAAGCCTGCAGTTGGACAGTGAAATGCTCCATTTGGGTGATATGCTGCTATAAGGTCTTTAAGATAAGATGGAGCCTGATTATTCAAGACTTTACATTGGAAGAAAAGATTTTAAATTTAACAGGAAGCCAATGAACAGAAGCCAATATCAGAGAAATATCTCTTTCTAGTCCCTGTCAGGACTCTTGCTGCAGCATTTTGGATTAACTGAATGCTTTCCAGTGAGTTTTTAGGACATCCTGATAATAATAAATTACAGTAGTCCAGCCTAGAAGCAATAAATGCATGAACTAGTTTTTTAACATCACTCACATCACAGACAGGATGTTTCTAATTTTAGAGATTGATGCTAGAACAGTTATGCAGTAGTTGAATTCTGTAAGTCCGTTGTGCCATACCACATATGATTAACCAGCTAAACACAGCACACACACACCTGTGATATGCATATTGGGGTGGCTGGCTTCCCCTAGTCTGCATGCCAAAAACCCCTAATTGCGCTGCGATGCGGAGTTTGAATGTTAGTTAGAAAGCACTAAGAAAATGTGCTTGTGCGAATGGGTGAATGCACAAGTTCTGTAAAGTGCTTTGAGAGTAGAAAAGCGCTATATAAGAACCAGTCCATTTACCATATGCACATTCACCACCACTAGATTATCTGTTTAAACAACTCCTTATATGGGGGAGGGATTCCTTTTGTTGTGTCTTATAAGGGGGACACAATAAGAGGGTGTAAGTGTATAAAGAGGGATGGACAGACTTCCTCGATTTGGTTTCTGCATTCACAGTGTTACTGGAGGCCAGGGTAATGCCATCAGAGTAAGAATCTGGTTAGACACCATGTTTCTAAAGTTTGTATAGCTAACTACAATAGCCTGAGTTTGATCTGAATTTACAAGCAGAAAGTTAGCGGCCATCCAGGTCTTTATGGCATTCCTTCAGTTTAACTAATCGGTGTGTGTTATCTGGCTTCATGGACAGATAGAGCTGGGTGTCATCTGCATAGCAGTGAAAATGTATGCTATGCCTTCTGATGATACTGCCTAAGGGAAGTATGTATAATGTAAACAGAATTGGTCCTAGCACTGAACCCTGTGGAACTCCATAATTAACGTTTGTATCATGTAAATGGGGAGTATTTGCATGGACAAATTTAAGCATATTACACACATGTGATAATAAAATATCTTTAAATAATGTTAAGTGTTTTATTCTTACAGTTTTATAGCATGCTTTTATTGTGACGTTTGTTTGACTTGTTTCCCGTGTCGTGCCAAGGTAGGTATCCTCGACAGCATGTGGTTCCCCTGTGTCAGGAGCACGCACTGGGCTCTCCAAATCACAACACTTCTTATAATGACTTATAATGACTCCTGAAACTTTGGATGTTTTAGCCCTTTATACAATAAAGTTACAGGAGGATACAAATAATTAACGGGCAAAATGTCATCAATTTGTTGAAATAATCCAGTCCAATAACACATGAGAAGAATACATGTATCATTTTCTGTTTGTATCCCATAAACTGAATGGCAATGTGACAACACTCAAACCTTATAGTAGGGGCTGGATCAAGTGACTTTGACTACACTGCTACTACACTACTATTAGCTAAGCTACAACAGGCTTAGGCTGATGGGGACTGTTTTTTTTTTCTTCACTTGTGGCTTTTCAAAGCCTGGTTCTCCCTGGTTCTCCCAGTATTTTAGTTTCTTTACTCTAAAGTTCCATGTTGGTGGGGATTAGAGATATTAAGAATGGAATGGAATCAAACTGAATAAAAGTGAAGCCCTGAAATGTGCACTATTACAAAAATCGTTCCTTGGTTGAGAAAAAATAACCTGTCAACACTCTGATGGTAGCAGGCATATCATTGTCAGTCTACAATAAAGAGAGGTTTAATGAATGCTGACAACAAGGTGCAAACCGCTGATTACACTCAGTTTGAGGAAGGCCAGAGTAGAAGAAAACATCTAAAAGAGCCTCTGGAGAGAGATGAAACCAAGGATAACTCATACCAAAATACTGGGGAGATGAGTATTGTCAAGGAAAGGAAATGGCTCCTAATCTGAAGGACAAACATCAACTATCATAAATGGTGGTGGGAGTATTATGGCATGTGTAGTTGAGGGTTCTGCACTCTTCCGGATACAGTGCTCCAATGTTGTTCCTGGAATCTGCAGGAGGCACCTGACACTCCTGTGCAGATAGAACACCTGGTTATAACTTCAGCTTGGCCTCAAAGACAGCACACTTTGTTTAATCACAAATCTATCAGTAAGACTTGCAGCTCTTTATTTATCCACAGAGGCCCGAGATGACCTTCAGGGCTTTTGGTGATAACTGTAGCTATGTCAAAGTAAAATGAGCCAGCAGCTTAAGATTACGCTGAAACTGGAGGTTGTGTCAAGTTCTGATTAGAATTATATGAACGTAAAATGTCGTGAGATTTGAAAATACTCTGTTGTCACACCTGAAATCACTTTTACAGCCAAACAATGTAAAACATAACAGAGCACCAAAGATGAATAAGGCTTAGTATTTATTATAGTTACGTGCTCATTGTGAAATAAATAATGAATGCATTTAAAGACATTTACACAAAATATGTTCATAAACAATAAACACACACAGTGGATAAAATTTGTCTTTTACCCAAACAAATATTAAAGCTAGTCAAGAGTGTCAAGTGCCATCGAAATAAGTGTGAACTACAAATGACTCCACGAAGGTGGCGTATATAACAAAGTGTTTGGATTCTGATGATGAGTGCATAAAAAAGCTTATAAGAACTATTAACTACCGTATAGTGGCTGACATGTTTCTTAACAGACACCACACCAAGAGACGAGCACAGACAGAAGAATAGTGAAGAATCGGGCAGCTGGAGATATTTTCATGGGTTAGAGCAGATGTGGGTGAATTAAGTCTACTGTAAGTAAAGAAGAAAAAGCATTTATGGTGCTCTAGGATGAGGTAACATCTCAAAATAGATTTAAAAAAAAAATCTAAGATTTTTGTGCATTTATGAGTAGATCACTTTTGTTTCTGTTATTTGTTTCTTGTAAATTTGTTTCTCTCCCCACAAATGTTATTTCCATTAGCTGCACAGATCACATTAACATGAAGATATATGAAGGCCTATAATGATAAGTACATAAAGGAGTAACTTCTTCCTGAACATTACTTATTCACCAAATTACTGGTGGCCGGTCTGAGGTTAGAGCTAACTTTAAATTAGTGTAACAAACAACCAAATATTCTCCATGAAGGGGCTAGGGGTTAACCAAACACTGTCCTTAACCATACATGGATTGCTGTTTATTGTGGTGTTACTGGAAGTTTGCTGTCTGATTACATTTCTAAAGTTTCTGAGGTGACCTTTTATCTATGAACATATAAGAGGTCTGGGTCGCTGCACATACACAAACACATACACTGTTTGATTGTTTTTATACCAGAGGACGTCTGTGAGTTGGAAAAACTGTTGGAGAATTCGAGGAATATAAATATTATCTTCAAACTCCGGACTGTAAACCCATAATTCTTTAAAGTGCGCTCTTATTGGCTGCAGTCGGCTGACTTGTTGTTTCATATGCAGTCATCCTCCTGTGTGACCGTGAAGCTTTGACTTTGTGCCGAAGCGAATGCTGCCAATTCCTTCTGTATGCTTCCCTCTTCGGACTGCTCGGAGGCCCCAGGTACTGTAAAAGTTTTTTCTGAAATACTTCTTGGAACTGCAAGACACAGATAAGAATAAAGAGTTCATTAAACAATGAGGAGCTTAAGGCCTCCAATACAGCTGTTATTTTGTGTTATGTGGTCACTGTTGCTGATATTCTGTTGCTTCACACAAATTGTGCTGGATCACCACAATACCAGAGAATTTCCCCGGCTTGGCAATACTATTGCAGAATTACAAATCCAGGAATATAGTATTCATCTCATAAGGCCAAAGCTCATAAAGCGCTATACAAATACAGGCCATTTACCATTTATAAGTCTTTAGTGGCTGTAGTGCCAACTGGTTGTTTTCCTCTTTCGTGACAGTGAAACTTTCTGCTAAAGTGTATGCTGCCTTTTTCTTTGTGGCTTTTGTGGTTTTGGATTCAATAAAATGAAACTTTTTTGTCTGTGGCCAGTTGAAACCATGTCTGGATTTACTTGTTAGGCATGTCTTTAATAGTGACAGGTGTGTTAGAGGAAAACCACACAATAAAACAAATACAACTCCCAATCCTGATTTTCTGGCTAAGTATTGATATATTTACTAAAGGGTAGTATTGAGTCTGTCCAACATTCAGTAGGTATATGGACATATTCCTGCATTCTTATACAAAACACACTTATATGAAAAAGAAGGAAAGTGTTTTTCACAGCTCTGAAATATACATATTTTTTTCACCATCTTTAGATATTTAATCAAAAATGGAAATAGTTGTGGATCACATGCTTGCAGTACTACCACAGATCACTGAGAGAAGACTAAGTCCACAGTTGGTTTACAAATGTTCTTTGGGATCTAATGTGACCTACTTTGGTAAAGGTCAGCAAGGACTGAGGACACACGCTTGACTGTATTTTATACAATGAGCCAGTTAAGGGTAAGGCCCAGCTTTTTTCTCTTTGATCCAGTATAATCAATCCTCTGATAATCTTAAGGCCAAGTGTGACCTTAAACAGCACAGTGGTGCAGAGTCAGCACTATCACTTCACAGCAAGAAGGTCCTGGATCAAATCCACTGTGGATGTTCTGGCTTCCTCCCACAGTCTGAACACACATGGGGGTTAGGCTAAGTGGTCGTTCTAAACCGACTGTACGTGTGAAGGACACATGATAGGTTCTCTCTCTGTGTCTGGCCTTTGGGGTGTATCCTCATGTTTAGCCATGAGATAAGCTCCCACCTTCTCCCTGTTCTTCTGAAGTGGATAAGGTGAAGACAATGGATGGATACAAGGTATATAAACTTATTTAAACAACAGAGATCTTACCAAATCTGGCTGTGTAGTGGCATGTACTGTTGTGGATGGAGAATATGTGGTCTGCTGGCTCCTTGGTTTAGCACAGTACATCTCAAGGTGATGAAGTTCACAACCTGATGACAGGCAACACAGATCCACTATCCCCTTCCCTCTGGACCGAGCGCCATAACCAGACCACAAGCCTTTACCTGCAGAAGGGAGACGTGTCACACACTACGTTCTTCTCTTTCCTTTAACTATCAATAGCTTTACAGTCAAACAAAATCTCCTTTACAGAGTACAGTGGTGCTTAAAATTTACTGTGTCCCCTTATGTGGCCATAACAACTTCCTCCTCTGCAGAAAATAAATGTAAATGTGCTCAGACAGTTTAGTTATTGTTGAACTGCCGTGGCTGCGGCGCAGGAGGTAGAGCGTGTCTGCTAATTGTTAGGTTGGTGGTTTGATCCCTGGCTGCTGCAGTCTGTGCGCCAAAGTATCCCTGGGCAAGATGCTGAACCCCGACTTGTTCCTGATGTGTTCATTTGGGTTTAAATGTCTGTGTGTGTGTTAAATGGATAAACGCTTTTCTATATAAGAACGAGTCCATTTATTATTTTATTTTAACATAATGCACTACCCAACTCTGAAAACACATCAGGACACATTCTCAACAGGACAAAAGTCATGTTAATCATCTATACTGATATTAATGGGCGATCGTAGGGGCGATCGTAGGGGCGATCGTAGGGGCGATCGTAGGGGCGATCGTAGGGGCGTAAAGCGCTTTGGGGTCCTTAGGGACTAAGCCAAGTGCTATACAGATACAGGCCATAATGTGTTGGGAACAAAAAGATGCACTGAATTCAAAGACATCCCAAAAACCAAAGTGAAAAATATATGGCGGGCTAGTTCATTTAGCCGAAATTTCATTGTAGCAACTCAAATTGGTACTATCAGATTTAGGTCAGGTGCTTCATCCTCTAGCAACTATATGTATACTCTCACCACACGGGGAAGCTAGGTCCCACTGCACCAGCACAAGAGCTGACAGTCAAGAGTGTTGTTGTCTAAGCTGTAGAGGTCTGTGTGGCCCTCCCATGCTTTCCCAGACCATCACTAACCCTCTACTAAACCAGTCATGTGGAACGATGATGCAGGCAGCATTTTCCACAGCTTCTCCAGACCCTTTCACATCTGTCACATGTGCACAGGGTGAACCTGCTCTCATCTGTGAAAAATACAATTCTGGTATTCTATGGCCAACCACAGGGGTACCCAGCTGTGAGCACAGGGCCCACTAGAGGATGGTGGCTCTCAGGCCCATTAAATCTGTCTGTTTTGTCACTTACCAGTGGCCTGTTGGCCTGCTCTTTGTAGAGCTCTGACAGTGCTCTTTCTATTCCTGCTTGCACGAAGGAGCTGATACCAGTCCTGCAAATGGTTTAAAGACCATTCTGTACCCCTGTCCAGCTCTGCTAGAGTAAATGCCTGTCTCATAGAATTTCTTCTGTGTGCTTTAATCTGTTCTGGGAGAGACACATCAAACCTTCTGGTTTGATGCAAGAGACCACGTTACCTGGATCCAACAGTGCAACCTCTGTTGGTGCCAGGTATTACCTCACGCTACCAGTGGTGACAATGACCTAGCCAAAGGCATAACAGTCAGAAAAGATGAGGAGGAAAAATGTCAGTGGCCTGAAACCATTCGTGTTTGGGGACTTGTCTTATTGCTGCACCTTTGAGCACCTTTTGTTAATTTTATTAACACCAAAGCAGCGGAAACCAATAAAAAACCCTCTGCTACCTGACTGACCACATCAACATCCTAGAAGTTTAAATGACTTATGCGCTGATTAATTCCTTCCTGGTGTTTTACTGATGCCATTTAAGAAGTGCATTTAAAATCATCAGGATTTATCCTCTGGAGCACAGACATGAAATCTACAGATGATTTCATGTCAGTCTATTTAGTAGCAGTGACACTGTTTAATGTGAATGATAATATTTTTAAACCATTATTATTTACAGCTTTTCATTTTTTTAAGCTCTAAATCAAAATCAATAAATATAAGCGAAGAACTGACTCAAATGACTCGACCTATTACACTGACTCTGTTTAAATGGTTTATAATGTTATGTCACTAAAAACAAAAACAAAAAATAAGTACATAAAAATGATAGGTTTACAACAAAATATATATATATTTGTACTGCTCTCAGATAACACTGTTTTAACAATAAGACTATATATATATATATATATATGTATATATATAAAAAATGTAGAAGTAGAATATTTTGTCCTTTGTACATTATCAGTGCACAATTAGGAACAGTTCAATCATAACATGCCTGAGCACTGAAGCGTTCGTCAGCATTAGCGTGTATGTGAATGGATTAATGATAAGCAGCACATTGTCCTGAAAAGACGAAATAATAATCGATACTATTTATCTTCACACGGCTGATTTAAAACCTCTTTCAGTGTTTACTTCTAATGTTTCTTTTCTTCAAGAGACCTTTGACTGTCTCTAGCTCGGTGAATATGGTAAACATTACTTTCAAGATGTAGTCATGTTTAGTACTGGCATTGTGAACATTTATCGCGCTGTTTTTGGCATAAACAAAACATGAAACATGCAAACGTATTTAGCACAATCGCGATATAGGCCAAAGAACACAGTGCTTCTGAAAGAGCATATCTGCAGCTGCTTCTGCTCCCTCTCTGTACCTTTGTACTGCTCTCAGATAACACTGTTTTAACAATAAGACTATCACACAGAAGCACAGTGTCCTGGTGAGTATGCTGCTATTTTGATGAACTGCCACCAGTCTGATAGCAGATGCAGAGGGTTGCCTTGGTTAGAAGCGAGCAAAGGTAACCAGGTGAAAAGTCCAGTAGGTAACTGCATTGGTACGAGTACTGTGCAGTGGAAGTAATTAAAGTTTAATCGTATTTAGTTTTAAATCCTCATTGTAGGGAGAATAACAGTGTGTTTAGCTATTATCAAACCTTTAATACATATAATAAATCTGTAGTTATAGTGGCACCATTCAAAATATTGGTAATTTGTTGTTTAATTTAGTATCTCATCTTAGCAGCTTTCAAAACATGAATGAACAAACAGGTGAAAAAACTTCAAAAAAGGAAACTAAGCACATTGGCGCACTTGTGTCCGGGCATCGTTACAGATTTACACCTGGAGCTTTTAGTTTAAAAAAAAAAAGTTAAGCTGCTACTCCTCAGTTTGACTAATGACTAAAGTAAGTTGAATAATGTGGGCCCATCCTGCTGCTTGATGCATCAAACTCACAGTAAAGCCACAGCTTGTACTTGAAGCAGACTCACGTAAATAGATTCCACGGTCCCCACAGACAAACATGAGGTCACTGAGCAGGTCAGAGCCACATCGGACTTTAGCTGTCTCTGCGCACAGTGGCCAGCTTACCAGACAAATGCTGGAGTAAAACATGCAGATCTGCACACACAGCACCTGAAGACAAGAAGAAAACCAGAATATGAAAAAGGTGTTTAGGAAATGCTGCCATTTTTATACATATTCCTCTGTTTTTGACACTCCAAATGTTAAAAAAGTAAATGAAACTGACTGACATGAAGGAGAGGCCTGTTCCATCAATAGTTTCTGACAAATTAAGCAGATAAAAGATCTGGAATTGATTCTGAATGTTGTCTTTGAATAACCATCCAGTGCAAGTTTCAATATTAGGTCCAAAGAAATCTCAATGCAAATAAAGGAAGACATCGTTAGACTGAAAGTATAATGATAGATATTCAACAATCTGTTGACATTGCATGAGTGACTTTTGAACCTCTTCAAGCAAAAACACACTGTGCAGCTTAGTAACACCACAATGCCCCAAAAAACCACAGAAGACATCTTAAGCAGGTGACTGCAGAACGACTTCACACTGGTCAAGGCAAGAACTCAAACTCAAGACAAACCATCACCCAAGTCTGTAAACAAGACATGGCTTCATGAATTTAAATACAGCCTGCATAGAATATTGGCAACATTAAATATTGGCAACAAAGAGGGACAGCACACAATTGTAGTGGAGGCATCTTTGTGCCACTGGCATGGATGGCTGCTGGCTTTTCAGTTAATGAAGAGGCAAACAGACCCACACACAAGCAGCAACTGATGGCAGCTGCAGTAAAGGTCCAGCAGTTCATCTCAAAGGAAAAATGCATCTGCTGATGTCCATGGGCTTGAGACCTGAAGCAGTCATTGACTGGAAATGATTTTAATTCAAGTATTGAGAACTATCATTAAAGTCTAAATGATGTTAGTTTGCCCTGTTACTTTTGACTCTCTGAAAATGGGCAGTATGTATGAAAATGTATTAATGGGTTAAACCTGTTGAATTAAAGCAGCAGTACTTCAGCCACATCTTGATTATTTCATTTTAAATCCACTGTGGCAGTGTACACAGGCAAAACTACAAAAAATGTACAATTGTCCAAATACTTACAGCTGTACATTTATTTATGATCTTTTACAACAGAATGTTGTATTAATGGTATTTTTGTTGTACAATAAAGTGATATCCTTAAATATTTTATTAATAGTGAAACATTTGGGCTGTTTTAGGCCATAGTTGAACTGAAACAACAAACATCCTTCCAATCACACTACCCAAACTGTCAGTTTGAATGGATTAATTTAACTAAACAAAGACAACAAAACAAATAAGTGGGAACACTATGATCTCTGATATAATCACAACGTCAGAGTAGACATTCTGTACAGAACAGATAGATAACCTTCAGTAACCAACACATATCTTCTGATATTGTTGAGAGTAGACTGCAGAATTAAATGACAGGTTATACTATTGTCTCTATTGTTAAGGGAGCGTTAGGAAATATGACCAGTGGCCTTGGAAAGATAGCTCCCCATTTACTTTTACTTCTCACTTATTTTACTACTTAAATTATGCCATGCACACAGTTTTTTTTTACTAAGACTCGGGAAATTAATAACTAGCTAATAACGGATGCCTGGAATGTAGTGCTTCTGCAGACTTCAACATTTAGTTTAGAAAGATCAACTTTTTTTCTTTGTAAAAATAAAAAAATAAATAAAAACAAAATAAAATAATGACAAGCAACAAAATTTAAAACACCACCTACATACAGTATGTTTCTTTTATGTCCCACCTAAAAGAAGTGAGGCGAAGCCCTACCTGGAGTGTCTGTGGTCTGGCACGGAGACAGCACAAGGAGCACATCCTTTCTGTGTAGACCAGCTTTGGGAGACCTGCGGTCTTATAAAAGGCAGCAGGAGGGGAGGACTGCGTCAGGGCGGTTGCCTCCCTCCTATGCTCACAGAACCATTTCTGCTTGAAAATGTAGCAGATGACTTGGTTCTGTTGTCCTGTTAGAATGACAAACGTGATGAAACATGCCCAGGGTAAAATCAACTGCAACACACCAAGGAGTGGAAACTGAGCTGTAAACATAACTCTCTTCTTGTTCATGCCATTTTTGTAAAGTAAAATATGTGCATACATATTTTGTATTTTCTAAGTTTGATTCCCCTTATTGAGATCAAAGAATTCATTTGGCAGTGATATCATACTGCATTCCATTTATATTATAAATAAAAATAAATGTGTTGAGCCAATTCTAACAAGGACTACACAACCTAATCCTGTTGGTTTTCTCGTTTAGGCCCCCTAGCCTCTGTACCAGGGCCGGTCCCTGGCATATACAGTGTCCCAGTTCAGGGGCCACATCCTTGAAGGCCGATTACATCACAGCGAGGCAATGAAGGCTGTCCCAGTTTGAAGGCTCCTCCAAATGTGGCCTCATTTTCCCAGGTGTGAAGGACAGGTTGGATGTATCCTTCGTGGTCCACCCTATCCCAGGATTCATAGCGCAGCCGTGGTGGTGGAGGGTTTTTTTTTTTTTTTAAATGAATTACCCATCATGGAGCGAGGAGTAAATGTTTAGGTTCTAATAGTGATGTTTCCCAACGTTTCCCTTCTGTCGACTGTGTGGATGTGCTGCTTCATAGCGACATCTGCTGGATGTACAATTATTGAAAGCATCCTGAACATTGTTCATTTATCCTGACTGATGAGCGGTCCTGTTTATATAAGTGCTAACTGAATGAACGAGAGGTGCATATTAATTTAATTATAACAAATTCATATGACTGATTAATACAGTGTGTCAAATGCAGACTTCAAAGATAGGTTTTGCAAAGACGTGCAAATGAAACACGTGAAATCAAAGTGAAAATGTTTGGGAAATATAAGTACTCGTGACAGTGGGAGTGCTGGTGTGTGTGAAAGGTGGAGATCATTGCGTGCTGGGTGATAACCTCACAAACAGCTCCGATGCAAAGGAGTTCCCGACAAACACAAGTTGAGCCCTGATCGCTGTACAAACAACGACTGCATCCACGTCAGTGTGTATGACACGGCAGCTGTATGGGTCACATAATTTGTCTCATAGCGACGCGCGCACTGATATGGGGTGTCCCTGTTTGTGGTTGATTTTTGAGCCATCACTAAGAACATTAAACCATTTGGCTTCATGTCAGCAAAATTGGTGACATTAGTGATGTTAGTCAGTACTTAATGTGGCTCACGTTCCACTTGATTTGAACTAGTACTTTAAAATGTACTCTGACTAAAAACTGACGGTTCTATGGATATTTAATACCAATAATGTATCCACGAGCATGTGGACATGCTGTAAATGCTGCCTGGTTTTCACTCAGCTCAACATTTAACGTTTGTTTTAATGAGAAGACGGTTCAGTCATTGGTTTATTCACATGAGCCAAACATTTGGCAGTGTACCAACTTTGGCTCTCGTCTTATTTAGTACTAATAATATGAAAAACGGTAAATGTGAAAATACTGCTTGTGCTGTTTGCAAAATACAAAGTATGTGGATGTATTTATAAGTTAAACATGGGTTTTGATCCTGCAACTTACCTGAGAAACTGAGAAACCCACTTCTGCACATCATCTGTGGTGTCTTTGAGGGAGAACTGATGGGAACAGAGGCTTTCCACCCCTGATGTCAAACCATGACAAATTCACCAGTGGAATCATGTTTTTACAGTGACATGGTTTCTCAGCCAAATACATTTCACATACCAATGAAAAATCTCAGTAAGACAAATTGGATAAAATAAAGATTCCCACCTTAATTTCTCTCAAACAGTGGCATATCTAGCATACAGTGTCATGGTTGCTAGGTAGCCTTAGCAGCGTGTTGTAGGCTAGACCATCCCATTTGACAGCCACGCACTTCCAGCCTTCATGGTCTTCGCAGGACTCAGCCTATGTAGGCACACATGTGGTTGTATGACTTTTACATATACATGAAGATCTGTGACATTTAAGCCCTTGTTAGATGAGTTCACATATTGGTATATTGTTGAATAACCCTGTCAGCACCAGATAAATCTCTGTGCAGTTCACATAAGTAGATTCTAAATCCTGAGGATCTGGAGACTTGGCAGTGATTCTGCAGGTTGGGAAGAACCAGCGATAGTCGGGCAAGATCAGAACAGTGACATCATAACTCTACATGTTAACACGGAATTTTAATTACCCCAACACTGCATAAGTGGTGCCTAAAAGGGTTCAAGCAAATTGAAAGAAAAAATAGGACAGGATGATGCTATGTATTTATTGACTATCTGAATAACTCACCAAGATGACGCCATTGTTCACAGTGTCTCACACGTCTCTTCGACTTCTGTTTGCTGTTTGTTATTTGTTCTTTTTTGTGTTGTCCTGATGTCAACACGTTTTTCACAGATGATCGTCAAACTCTTCTGAATCTTAGGCCTCTGCATCACCAAACACCTGATCTTTAGTGGAATTCAGAAAACTCTTCCCCCGCTTCCGCCGGACTTTTCTGACTGCCTACGCCGCTTACCTTTTTCTCCTCCACACAAGAAGCAATCTAGGAGACGGGGTAAATGAGGCGGTCTCCGTGTTCGCATCAAGGCTTTTCTAAATTCTCATAATGTGGCCACTCACTGCTTTCATGGACACCCTACCACCTTCCCATGCTCACTGGGATCACTCAAGCCACAAATTGTTCTGTCATCGCTGGATTCACCCTGTTGGACCTCACGCTCCCATGGACCTGCCGGCTGAGCCTCCACCTGTTTGGAGTTGGGTACGGTCTTCCAGAGGCGGTGTGAACCACAACAACCTTCGTCAACTGAGATATGTTCCAGCCAGCAAAAACAACTATTTTCAGTTGTGGATGATAAAGGATTCAGAAAGTTTATTCATGCAGGCCCATATGACAGAGAATGTGCATCTTCTTTTTGTCTTCATATTTTAATTTATATTTAATTGTGTTGTGGTTTGCAGTGTTTTGTGTTGTTTCACTTTAAATTTGTTTAAAAGGAAAAAGCAGAAAATTTAAATAGTTAAAAGTTGAAATGTAAATAGCTGTTTTTTGTATTATATGATTTATTTATTACATTTTATGTGGAGTGAATAAATAAAAGTATATTTACGGTGGCCCCTAGAGACAAAGCACGTATAAACTCCAAAACACGTACGAACTTCAAAACACGTACAAACCCCGAAGCACGTACAACAACTCCAACAATCCTCCCTCTACCGCTTGCAGTTAGTTCAAAATGCTGCTGCACGCTTTCTGACAGGTACTAGAAAGTATGATCATATCACCCCAGTTCTAGCTAATTTGCACAGGCTCCCTGTCAAACACCGTATAGATTTACTTTTAAAATTTTAAACAACTGGGTGCCAAACTCCTCCGCTTGTATAACCCCAGGAAGGCACTAAGATAATCTTGCCAGATGCTCTTAGAACAACCTAGATCCCGGCTAAAGTCCAGAGGTGATCGGGCCTTTGCAACTGCAGCACCTAAACTCTGGAATAGTCTCCCCGCTTCTATTTGCACTTCTGAGTCTATACCTTCTTATAAATCTTATTTCTTAGTCTTAAAACTCATTTTGTTTACTTTGGCTTTTGGATCAAATTAGTTTTAACTATCATCAGGCCTGTTTTATGTCTGTCACCTTTGATGTTTGTTGGTGTGTTTGTTGTTTGTTTGTTAACTTTTAATCTCTTGCTGTTTTTTTTGCTGATTGTTTTGCACTTTGATCAACCCTGTTGTTTGTAAATGTGCTATATAAATGAATAAACCTGAACCTGAATGAATAAACCTGAATAAATTTGACAGTTGAATTTCTTACATCAGTGTTCTTAACTCGACCTGCTGGCTACACACAATAGATTTAGATAACGGCTCATCATTGATGAGTCTAAATCATTTTTTCTGAGGACATGCTTGTTTAAATATCAGCTTGTTAGTCAACCCAAGATGCATTGTAAACATAATTATTAACCAAATAACACCTTTGACTGTATGGTTAGTTCTGGTTGTTAGCTACTTACCAGTTTTTTGTGTTTGTTGTTGTTGTATTGCAACTTACTGTTGGATTTTCATTTTGAACAAATTAAATTGAATATGGGCATAGAAAGTGGGCATGTCCCACCGGGAGGAGACCCTGGGGCAGACCCAGGACACACTGGAGAGATTATATCTCTCGGCTGGCCTGACAAGCTGGAGGAAGTGGCTGGGGTGAAGGAGGTGTGGGCAAAGAAAGCACTTGGCAAGCATTGGCTGGAAAGTAATTAATTTATTATTTAATTTATGTATTTTTGATTAGAACAAGCTCATTTGAAAAAGTTTAAAAAATTGCATTTTTTGTGTGGTTCATGTATAGACCTGATATGTGCAATATACCTCTGTAATTTCTTCAAGCCCATATTTACAAATAATAATCTAATGTATAAACCTATCAGGACCATTACTGAAGTATTTGGGAGCTTCTTCTGATGCAGCAGGCACATCTGCCTCAGCTGACATTACTGAAGTTGAAAAAACACAGTCTAAAACTTAAACATAACTGAAAACTTTACATCCTCCTCCGACATGACTGTATGTGCAGACGTCTGCACTGAGGTTTGTACTCACGATAGTTTCTGTGTATGTGTCTATGCTCATCTAGTTATGAGCAGTGTATTGGTGGACTATGGGTATTGTATCCATACAGTATTGAAGCATGAGCATTGAAACAACCCCAACCTCAGTACTAAATGATATAATATGCAGTAATATAGTGTACGCTGTTAAGTGCCAGGAGGATTGCCAGGATTTATACATCAGAGAAACCAAACAATCTCTGGCTAAGAGGATGGCACAACACAGAAGAGCTACAGTCAGGTCCATAAATATTGGGACATCGACACAATTCTAACATTTTTGGCTCTATACACCACCACAAGGGATTGCAAATGAAACAAACAAGACGTGCTTTAACTGCAGACTGTCAGCTTTTATTTGAGGGTATTTACATCCAAATAAGGTGAACGGTGTAGGAATTACGACAGTTTGTATATGTGCCTCCTACTTCTTAAGGGACCAAAAGTAATGGGACAATTGGCTTCTCAGCTGTTCCATGGCCAGGTGTGTGTTATTTCCTCATTACCCCAATTACAATGAACAAATAAAAGGTCCAGAGTTCATTTCAAGTGTGCTGTTTGCATTTGGAACCTGTTGCTGTTAACTGCCAGGATGAGAGCCAAAGAGCTGTCACTATCAGTGAAGCAAGCCATCATTAGGCTGAAAAAACAAAACAAACCCATCAGAGAGATAGCAAAAACATTAGGCGTGGCCAAAACAACTGTTTGGAACATTCTCAAAAAGAAGGAACGCACTGGTGAGCTCTGCAACACCAAAAGACCCGGAAGACCACGGAAAACAACTGTTGTGGATGACCGAAGAATCCTTTCCCTGGTGAAGAAAACACCCTTCACAACAGTTGGCCAGATCAAGAACACTCTCCAAGAGGTGCATGTGTGTCAACGTCAACAATCAAGAGAAGACTCCACCAGTGTGAATATAGAGGGTTCACCACAAGATGTAAACCTTTGGTGAGCCCCCAAAACAGGCAGGCCAGATTAGAGTTTGCCAAACAACATCTAAAAAAAGCCATCGCAGATCTGGAACAACATCCTATGGACAGACAAGACCAAGATCAACTTGTACCAGAGTGATGGGAAGAGAAGATTATGGAGAAGGAAAGGAACTGCTCATGATCCTAAGCATACCACCTCATCAGTGAAGCATTGTGGTGGAAGTGTCATGGCGTGGGCATGTATGGCTGCCAGTGGAACTGGTTCTCTTGTATTTATTGATGATGTGACTGCTGACAAAAAGCAGCACAGTGAATTCTGAAGTGTTTCGGGCAATATTATCTGCTCATATTCAGACAAATGCTTCAAAACTCATTGGACGGCGCTTCACAGTGCAGATGGACAACGACCCAAAGCATACTGCAAAAGAAACCAAAGAGTCTTTGAAGGGAAAGAAGTGGACTGTTTTGCAATGGCCAAGTCAATCACCTGACCTGAATCCGATTGAGCATGCATTTCACTTGCTGAAGACAAGACTGAAGGGAAAATGCCCCAAGAACAAGCAGGAACTGAAGACTGTTGCAGTAGAGGCCTGGCAGAGCATCACCAGGGTTGAAACCCGGCATCTGGTGATGTCTGTGTTCCAGACTTCAGGCTGTGATTGACTGCAAAGGATTTGCAACCAAGTATTAAAAAATATATGTTTGATTTATGTTTTTTATTCTGTCCCATTACTTTTGGTCCCTTAAAAAGTGGGAGGCACATTTGCAATCTGTTGTAATTCCTACACCGTTCACCTGATTTGGATGTAAATACCCTCAAATAAAAGCTGACAGTCTGCAGTTAAAGCACATCTTGTTTGTTTCATTTGCAATCCATTGTGGTGTATACAGCCAAAAATGTTAGAATTGTGTCGATGTCCCAATATTTATGGACCTGACTGGACCTCGTCAGGCCAGGACTCTGCAGTGTATTTACACCTACAGGCCAGTGGACACTCTTTCAATGATGAGGATGTACACATCCTGGACAGGGAGGAACGCTGGTTTGAGCGTGAAAAGGAAAGACCATCTCTGAATGGAGGAGGGGGCCTAAGGGTACATCTGTCACCATCTTACAATGCTGTGATTGCAGCCAATCCACAACTCTCTGTGAATGGTACTCATGACCACTGATCAGTGGCCTTTGATCAATTTCCATATTAATGATCATGAAACTGACCTCACGGTCCACTGTAAATCAGTGGTGTTAGTTTCAGTCAGTGTGCAAATGTCCTGTTTATACGGTTGGAAACCTGCAGTCAGCTGATGAGGAAACATTTCTCCTAATGAGAACGTCCAGATGAGCAGAATCAACTTTCTGGGATAATCCAATAACTCACACTAATACAACAAACCTCACTTTTTTTAAACTTACAATTTTTTCCTTCAGTTACAATATTCTGAACTCTGATTCCAACCCTGGTTACAGTATACACTGTGACCCTTTGGTGTGGTGAGATGCTTCTTTAAAACAAAAAGTCAAAGCCCCATACAGAATGCTTTTATTGCAAACATATTTTCCAAACAGAAATACATCTATAGAAATGAATTTCAAACACAGAGAAATGAAAACCTTTAACACTAGATGAGTTCATGCTAAACATTTTGAATCATTCAGGGACCAAAGCAGAGAGGTGAGTGTGAGCACAGTCACTATGTCACAAGTCCTGACTTTCTTGTTCCACACTGTCAGGCCCAGAGTGTAAGACCTGTATATGAAAAATAATTTAAGGAGTGAGAAAGCAGAGTAGAAAGGATAACAATCACGCCACAACCATTTCAGCACTAGGTCACCAAATAACAATAATAATAACAATGATTTTTCACAGGTCTTAGTATTAAAAGTCACATTATGAAACGTATGCACAAAGATTAGTCATATTTATTGTTTATGGTTTGGAGCACTTCCAACAGACATAAGACCAACTCATGACCTGTGGAGGTGTTTCAAGGTGATCAGGGAAACTATCATACTAAACAAAAACAAAAGTGTAGATTTAGTATGCTTGATTACAAAAAAAAAAGAAAAAAAAGAAAAAGAAAGAAAGACAAAAACAGTCTTAGTTACTGAGCCAGGAAAAAACGCATCATATATTCTGGAAAAAATAAGTATTTTAACAAAGAACCATTTGGTTCACTTTGTAAATGGGACCTTACCAAACTACAGCTTGAAATAATCAAACCATACGCTGTTATGGATTGAGGTTTTATCAAAAAGGAAATGATTTTTGACCAGAACTAACACATCAAAAACATCCAAACATTGAAGACGTTGCTATAAACTGCACCTAATGAGAAGAGAACACCACACTAGTACAACATCTCTTTGTTTTTGGACGCCTAAATAAAACAAAAAGGATCACCAAACACATAAGCCCATCGATACCACTTTTATTAATGTGCATGTGTTCACAGAAGACAAATGTATAAAAGTCTATTCTAAACATTCAGTACAAAAAAGCTATCAAATGTGAGGTCACTTTAAGAAAGCAAGTTTAGAGCAGCTTCGCTCTGTCTAAGTTTGGCTCTCATTTGAGCGATCTTCTCCTCCTGTGCCAACTCGTTAAAGTCACAGTCCATCTGCAGTGATGTGGAGGCGGCAGCTGCACCCAGGGGCTCCACCCTGCCCCTGCTACTTTGGTCAACTTCCCTGATGTCCATCTGTAGACTACCACCTCTGTCATTGTTCTCACGGGGGCCGTCTGCTTCCTCGGCAGCCAGATCCTCCTCTGGCTCCCTGTGAGGCTGAAAGCAAGCTGTTTTCAGGGGGGCCTCTGAGAGCAGCTCTCCTCTCGAACCTGCAGGACACTGGCTGCCCACTTCACACTCACTCTCAGTGGGTTTCGGCAGAAAGTGAACATCTCTTGTCCTGTGTGCGTCATCCTTCTTGTTTTCTGTATGCATTACTTTACATATGTTGTGCTTTTTCTTGGGCTTGTTGTCGCTTAGCATCGTCTAAAGGATGTACAAAAAAAGTCACAGAATTAGAGTTTAAAATAGCATTCTAGCACTAAAATACAAATGAACATAAACATAATCCAGAGGCTTATAGGAGATGCTATTCTGTCATTTAGTTCAGTTTTTTGTGGAATCTCATGAATTCCAAAAAACCCACCAAAAGCATATTATGAAATATACTTTTGGTGAACCCTAAGGCTCAATTGTTAGTCAAATAGGTTGATTACAGGCAGCAGCATGTAGCTTTACATTTGTAGGGGCCTCCTAATACATGCATGTCTATTTGCATCTTGATACTAGAGATAAGCTTGAACTTTATATTCTGTAAATTAATAATAATAACAATTATTATTTGTGGTGATTAGCACTGTCAAAGCAGTGCTAATCACATGGCGTCGAACGTTTATGGATGATCTGAAAACCATCGACATCGCTGAGATGAAGATGTAGCAGTTGCTGCTGACCAACGTCGATAGAGATCATTAGCTGCCCGATGCGCCACTTGGTGTAGGAGGAACTAAGTGCTAAGTAAGATTAGCACTGCTGCCTCAAAGCAAGAGGGTGCCTAGTTGGATTTCACCCCCTGGCCGGGTCCTTCCTGTGTTGAGTTTGCATGTTCTCCCCGGGTACCCCGGCTTCCTCCCACAGTCCAAAGACATGTAGTTAGTGGGGTCAGGTTAAATGTAAATTCCCACAGGTGTGAATTGTTGTCTGTCTCTGTGTATTGAACATAAAATTCTCACCAGATGTCGGTTCCTGGCTGAAATCAACCCCTTTCAGCAACTTGATATCACAGCAAGGCATGTAACAGAGATACCAGTCCACTGTGTCCATGTCACACTTTGTCTCTCCAAAGCTAACTTAATCATTTCTACTTCTTACATTTTCTGTTTAATACAGAGTTTGTGGATTTAAATATAACATGACCTTGTGCTGTTATATTTCTGCGGCGTGCAGCAATATAATTTCTGCATGCGCTGGACCATGTTTCTGTTACATGATGTCAGGTTGGTTTCAGATAAAGGCTGAGACCAATAATCAAGAGTTTACACCGAGTGATCAGGCTAAACTATGTGAAAAGAGAAAAGAATGGAGAGCATTTGTGTGTTTTAGGTTAATAGTAACATAAATATATTCATTATGATTCTTTTCAATGATATATAACTGTGTTAAATTGAATTTAATCATTCTCCCTTCTGGAACAGCAACAGACCGCTCTGTGTAAATATGACCTCCGCTAGACTTTTTTTAAACTGGTCGTTTTAGCAGAAAGAAAGTTGTGTTACCTTTTTCCTTTTCTTTGAAGACAAGTGGGACGTTGAAGGAGTGACAGGCTGAGAAGTCATCTGTTTCCCACGCTGACTATGGCTACGACTAGGCATTCTGATGGACAAGTAAACTTGCCCACGGTAGATGACGACAGCATCTCGACCGGTTCGCGGGGCAGAGTCCGAAGGGAATTGAGAGGTTTGACACAGAGGTGCCTTGGGAACGGTGCCCTTCAGCACCTCATGAGCTGCACGGTTTGAGGAAACAAACGACATTCGAAAAGGACCCCTTGAAGTGCGCAACTCTTTGCCCAGCACTGAGGTCATGTTATCTATTGCACTTCCTGTGTGTCTCTGGCCTTTCTTTCGTATAACTGCTGGAGAAATCCATATGCCTTCTGGAGAGTCTGCAAGATTCCTGGAGGCATTCAGTAGAGGGAGGCCCATTCTTCTGAGTACAGACTTTGGCAAGGTCGACAAAGGGATGTTTTTCACCTCAGCCTCCGCAGGGATGTAGATTTCCAAACTGCTGAGGAGATCCATGATCTGTGTACACAAATAATTTCATCAATAAGCAATCGTTTAATAAAGTGACACATAAAAAAATAGAAGAATCAGATGATGAAAACAGCCACAGACTGAAGAAAAAGCTCCACCTCAGCTTCCAGCAGTACACAATCAGGGAATGAACAAAACATGACTTTGTTGTTGGTGGAGAAACCCTTGTTGGTAAGCACAGCTGACAGATGTTTCTTATAGTTGGCCATCAGGGTTGCACACATCCCAGGAGGGATTCTGGTCAACTCTTCTTTATAGAAACTCTAAAGGTTTCTTTCTCAGGCTTCAACTCGTCTCACAGATTTTTATAGAATTGAGGTCTGGAGTCTGGGTAGGACAGCCGGGGACCTTAATGCGCTTCTTTAGCCACTCCTTTGTTGCCTGGGCAGTATGTTTTGGGTCATATCAGAAGAATCATCCACAGTGTCTAGGCAGCCACATGCAATAAACAATAAGCACTCCAAGAGCACAAACCTCAACCAAAGCCCTTTTCCATTAGTACCTACTTGGATTGACTGCTTGTCCATTAAAATCTAGTACCATCTGATGTGGATGGTCATTATCATAGCAACGCGTCCCAGCGTCCCCTTGATGTAATTGAGATGCAACACGAATGCTTAGGTCAAAAAATAAGAATATGCCAGCTGCTCATCTGTGGCTCTTTGTCAGTCCCAATAAAACAGCCCAGAGTGAACCAGTAAATTACCCTAATATAATTTTCACCATGTACCAATCACAATGTGTGCAGTACAGTAGAAGTACAGTGTGTCCATCTCTGTGCTCGAGTATGGGGATGGTGTTCCCCAAAGAGCTTGATTCTGGTTTCATGCAACTTCAGCAGTTTTCCTCAGGCCTCCTGTGAATCATTAAGATGTTCACTTTCAAAGTTCAGACAGGCCTATACATGTTCTTGATTAAGGGGACCTTGTGGGTGTTTCAATCCGTTATTGCATAGTGGATTACCAGGTATGTTTTGTTAACTGTGGCTCCAGCTTCCTTCAGGTGATTGACAAGCTTCTTGCTGATGGTCTTGTAGCCCAGTCCAGCCTTGTGCCAGTCTACAATCTTATCCACGAGGTCCTTTGGTGTTTCCCACGGTGGTGGAGATGTAGGAATGAAAGAAACTGATTCTGTGGGATCTTGTTATGTGTGCTTAATGCACAAAACAAGTTGAGAACAGAAGTATCTAATTGATTCATTTGATTGTATTCTGGCTTTGTTACAGGGGCTCAAATACTCATCTGACTTAATGACCTGCAAATAAATTCCGACTTTTATGTAATGTGCGTGTGTTTCATTTTAATAGAGAAAGAGAATATCAATGAAACTACCATAAAAATTTGAGACTGTTCTTTTTTTGGTAAGTGAACAAACAAATTCAGCAGAAGAGCAAATAATTATTCCCCCACTGTAACGTTAACATGGGAAATTCTTCTGCATTGAGTATTTTAACACTTTTTCTTAAACTAAAATGTTACAAAACTACTTTTGAACTTTAAAAGCTTAAAAGTGAAACTTTGGCATTAATACTTATGTGAAACGGCTTACACATATAAATGATGTGAATACTTGCTTGGCTAACGTCTTACCGACATTAAGCGTTATTGGACTTCCTTTCCCAGCGTACCCACAGTTTCTCTCTGGCCCATGCTGATGATACCAGATGTATACTTCCTGGCAAAGGACTTGAACAGCCATGTTTATAAAAAAAAAAAAAGGTCCTGGTGTGAAAAGTCTAACATGACGTTCGCTGAAACGCACCACCCAGTTCCGCACACCGGGATAAAACTTGCCCGTGAAAGAGACCGAGCCCGGTGTTCCTGTTAGACAGACACCATTTTGTTAGACAACAGCAGGAAAGGCTTTGTAACCAAGGACAAGTCTTAGACTGCTAATTAGCACATTTGTTTCCAAAAAGCTCGTCAACACCTGGGTGTCGTACCTCAGCTCACGTTCGAGAGGGACGAGAAACCAACTCAAACCTCAAAACGCGGAGGCGGATTTTCACAGTGCCGAAGATCGCCGTTCACGTTAAACACACACATAACATACTAGTAACATGCAAGTCAAACGCAGTAACACATACCTTAGCAAAGCAGCCCTCTCTCCCAAGACCCCGATGATTTTCACTTTGCCACAGGCGAACGGACTTCCGGGCCGAATTTCAGAATAAAACATTAATTTAGCCTAACAGCGATTTTAACTGAAACTGTAAAAAAACAACAACAATAATGATAATAATAACAATAATATTAATAATAAAAATGCTGCGTTAAAAATGCGTACTTGACATAAAAATGATAAGTGCTGAAAATAAAGGGAAGGTTTCGGAGGGTGTGTTGAGAAGTCCAGGAAGTATTTCACGAATCGTGTGTTGGCTTGCTCTTTTATGGGTGAGTGACGTCGGTGATGACGCCTAACATAAGCCTACTGTAGGGTACTTGTGCACTTCTGCCTCTTCAGTACCACGTGAAAGGGTTTTCTCCAAAGCCAGAAAGGTTATTGCCAAAAGGGGAAACCAGGCTAAGGAGAGCCACGAGTGCAAAATGAATTTAATTAATTAATTAAATAATGAAATAACGCATGCACACACTTGCACACAACCAGAGATAACTGCTAACAAAGAAACCAACAGACCCAATTTTCAACCAATCCAAACACAGAAATGTTTGCACACACATATGATTATGTGCAGAGGTCCACCCTAGAAACCAGCCTCAGATCTCCACACATGTACACATGAATGCACATACTTCTGTACACATCTGGATTAGTAAACTGATTACCAATCCAAAATTCCTAAAAATCTAAGCACAGAAATGTTTGTGCACAAATGTGATTATCCACAGAAATCAACCAATTCAGCCAACCTTAGATCTCAAAGCAGGAACACAGGAATGCACAAAGATTTCCACACATACAGAGATAGAAACTGCCAAAGAAACCACCAGAACAAAATTCCAAGCAATCCAAACACAGAAATGTTTCCACATGTTTCCTGATCATGCGTGGCCCATTCGGTGTGCCTGCGTTGAGCTCGATCCAACCTTAAAGCTCAGGATTGCAGGATTAAATGAATCCACATACATTTGCACACATACAGAGATAAACTCTTCCAAAGATACCAAATCCCAAGAAAAATAAAGAAAGAAATGGCAAATGTGAAATGATCCCACACTCACCCATTCAATTCAATTCAATTTTATTTATATAGCGCCAAATCACAACAACAGTCGCCTCAAGGTGCTTTATATTGTACAGTAGATCGTACAATAATAGACACAGAGAAAAAAACAGCAATCATATGACCCCCTATGAGCAAGCACTTTGGTGACAGTGGGAAGGAAAAACTCCCTTTTAACAGGAAGAAACCTCCAGCAGAACCAGGCTCAGGGAGGGGCGCAGCCATCTGCTGCGACCAGTTGGGGTGAGAGAAGGAAAACAGGATAAATGGTATGGTGGACCAGAGTCAGCGTGCAGCCCGAGTCCACATTACCTATCCCGCCTCCATCCACGGGACTCTCGACTGACGTGTCCTAGTCGTTCACATCTCCAGCACTCCATCCCCATTGCTTGTGTGGCTTGCAGTGAGTGGAGTGCATTGTCCATAGCCACTGGGACCTGCAATGACACAGACCCAGAGCTGCCTCCCTAGAGTTGGGACTGGCTGACCTGCCACTGGTCCTCCAGTGTGAGTTCCAGTTGGTCAAGTATCAACCAAGGGACATCTTTAAAGCAGACCCTGTTAGGATTAAAATGATTAAATAAAGATGTTTTTTTTTTTATGATTTTCATATACACATCACATATGCTCATTATGGGTTGGTGCTGCATGATTTTGAAGGTCAGAAACTTCATTCAGTGCTATGACTGAATTGAAATATTGAGACTGATGTAGAGCGCAGAGGGTCTTTTTGTAGCATGTATACACATCACACCACATAAAAGTCAGGCTATTTTGTGGACCAAAGAACTCCAAACAAAATGTCCAGAAATTAAATAATTAATAGAATCAGAATTAATTATCGAGGCAGGGAGGTGTTTTTCTGTCTCTGTCATTCCAGGAAAAGGAGCAGATACGAGGTTGAACCTGAGCAGAGAGGAGACTCGAAGGGAGACAACGGGACTGCCACAATGCTGCCAGAAGAAGATAGTCATAATAAAATTTGTTATTGTTGGGGTATAAAACTGTGGGCCCCGTTTCAGGCTCATCCTTTTGTGTGAAGACAGACGGCTAATTTAACAGAGAGATCCAAGGCTGTAACTTGTAATTTCAACTGCAGAAGCAAATTAAATCTTTTTTTTCAACGACAGGTATTTTCTTCTGTACTCCCTTCGGGAAAAACTAAACATGACAAACCTCACCATTGCAAAGTTGAGGGCCACCATCTGGGCCTCCCAAGGACCGCTCCTCAGCCGGCCACTGGCATGCTTCAACCATGTCCTCCACGAAGGCATAACAAGTGGGACTGGGGGGATTGACAGCCGAGCTGGCAAGGAAAGTGTGACCAGCACAAGCACTCGGCCTGGTCCTACAGCCAGTCAAGCTGCTGGTGATGCACTGCTGTCTGATCCTGATGCATAGTGGCTCCAGAAGCATACTGGCCAGAGTTTCCAAAGGCTGAACCCGCTGCTCCACTCCTCTACCTGCAGCTGACCGTCTTTACTCACACCATGCCACACATGACTTTAATGTACATCATTAATTGAAATTAGGGCAACCCCTCACAGTTGTTAATTCAGTAATGTTTTTGATGAACCTACTGAGATGTGTAAAATGTATAAGAGTGAAAACAGTCTGTCCTCCTGTAATCAGGAATGTACTGATGGTTGCAGAGTTTAAATGCATGTTTAAATCCTTCCTTCAATTACAGTGCATTTAATGGTAATAAAAAGCAGACAATGAATTATGACACTGTGTTCATTTGCAAAAAGAAATCACTGTACACACTGTGATCCACACACAATTGAACTGTAATTAATGTATGTTACAGATAACAGACAAGAAAACAGCAAGAAGGCAAGTTTTAAATAAATGTTCATTTAGTGGAAATGGAATGAAATAAATCATAAATACATATTTTAATCAAAAACATGAAGAAACCTAAAACTGATGGTCACATGTTTCCAACAGAAGTCAGAGATGTCTGCTTCACTGCGTCCAATTCAGAACAACTATGTTTCATACCATTTGTAAATATCCACTTTGTAAAGACAAAGCTTACACTGTCTGTCCTGATTCAGTACATATTAGGCTGTGTTTGGAAAACAAATGAAAACATAAGTAATGTATAGGATGCAGCTTACAAGCTGAACTGGAACAGAGTGATTTAATCTATTATTCAAAAGTGAAGAATTAAGGTTTACAAACAAAAAAGTGCATCACTGAGCAGATACATGCTATTGCATTGTTCTACACAGCACAAGGTAAACCATAGCAAATTTAACTATAAATCATATAACTCTGTTTACAAAAATATTGTGATTCAGTTTAAAAATGTAAATTAAATAATACAGTATTCAATTAAAACCTTTGTGTAACTATAAATAGCAGAAAGACAACGATTCAAATATTGAAACTCTTTTGTAAGAAAATAAATATTCATTTAAAATGTTTAATTAATGACAGCAACAGTTTCCCATTGTGTTGCATAACCACTTTTTTAAACAACCCCTTCATTTCACCTTCATTTTAGGTTGGAAATACTGCCCCCATCACATGACCTGAAGAAGCCTCAGAGGTGAAACATCTTCACAAACCTAATGGAGTCCAGTTATCTCCTTGTATGTAAAGAGACACTTACTGGCAGGAACTGATGGAAAAACCAGGAATTTAGTAAAACTGCTGATTCAATCTGCGATAAGTCTGGAAACCATTACACGAAACCTTTCTGCACATCATTCATCAATAATGAATAACATAGACTCTATAGACTAATGCATTAATGAGATATGTAAATTACTACACCATTATAGGTTGCTAGCTTTTTATCTGTGCGTACTAACAATCGTCATGGAGCTCTGTAAATAAAGAATAGAGCAGCCATTAAAAACAAAGAAGAAAAATAATTATAAGAACTTGATCAGTTATCTCTTTGGTTACTTTTTTAAAAAATAAAGATAATTTCTCAGTTTTAGCATTCGATGTAAACTTTAAAATAATCTTATTAATAAAAGGTTATAGTTTATGTTTAAACTGGTACAGTGTCCACATCACTGCAGATCCTGTCCTAGTTTGCCTATCAGTCTCCTGCTCCCCTCTCTCAGGGAAAGATTTCCCTGAGATACTTGATACCACTTAGGGCAGGGGTGTAGAACTCCAGGCCTCCAGCACCAGTGTCCTGCAGGTTTTAGATAACACTCTGGGTCAACACACCTGAATCAAATGATTAGTTCATTACCAGGCTTCTGGAAAACTTCCAAGACATGTTGAGGAGGTCATTAAGCCATTTAAATCAGCTGTGTTGGATCAAGGTCACATCTAAAACCTGCAGGATGCCGGCCCTCGAGGCCTGGAGTTCGACACCTGTGACTTAGAGTAACAACTCATCCAGCAGAACACCATATCTTCAGATTTGGAAATACTAGTTCTTCTTAATACGGCTTCAATTTTGTCTGTGAATCGCTCCAGTGGGAGCTTATTAGGGTAGCCCAAATAAGTCAAAAGATATAGAGCAAAAACAAATGTCCATTAAAGAGGGCATAAATGAATAGGCTGGTTCTCAGAAGGATATACATACATTTTTGTGAGTTTTTGAAATTTCCACATAAATGTGATCCTCTGCCTCTCAAAAAAGCAAACAAAATGCAAAGTGTAGCAAATATGATACAAATGAAAACTGCTAAAAGCAAATTAATATTTTTTTTCCTGAAGGTATTTCATGGTTCAGGATTTAAATGGTAAAGTTTCATGTTTGTAAATACTCTGTGTGTGTAATGATATCACATTATAGCCTATTGGACAAGTAAAAAGCCAGCATTGATGTATATGTGTGGTTGGGTCCATGGAACATAAACTCACTTTGAGTCTCAGAAAGTGAATGTGCATGAGGAGGTGCCATTTTTGAGTCCATTAATCGATGAACTTTATAAGGACATGTGTGTGCTAAAAATACTGGACATTTTCAATCAGCTCACTTTTCTCTTCATTAGTTGCAACGCTGCCTCTTTCTCTGTCAGGTAATCTTTGAGTCTTTTGATCCGTTCCTGTCTTTTAAGTTCATCACAGTCCGTGGACGTTGTTGACAAAATGTTACTATAGCCCTCATGGGCAACACAGTTCTGCTTGTTTGTGACTTTTCCACAGCTCATCATTCCATCTTTTCGAGGAACCTTTGCTCTTCCCCCTTTTTTACTCACCTGCTCTGCTGTAAAGTCCCACTTGTCTAGCTCTTCTAGCCTTGCCCTGGACTTGACTGCAGGATCCAGAGTAGTGGGCATGCAACATGGACACACAGTGCGTTTCCTGGTCCGTCCTATTCTCCTTGTGTTTCTGCTGAGATCCAACCAAGTCTGAGTCTGAAGATGGGCATCTGCATACTGTGATTGTGAGATACTGCCTTCATTTGTGGTAGGGACATCCTCACCAACTTGTTCCAAACAATCTGTCTCTTGCTTACTTTTACAGTCACATGATGCTCTGTTGTGTGAACTTTGACCTGAAAAGAACTTCTGTTTCCAAGGAAAAGGAGGTTTCTGGTCCAGTTTGACATGAGAACATCTGAGAGCTCCAACACCTGTGTCAGGTGATGGTGGTAATTCCTTTCCAGTTTGTACTTTTACTCTTGGGATATCAGTATGACCACTGTTCATATTGGTTTCTTCTGAACCGCTACCTTCATATCGAAAAACATCTACCACTGGTTCCTCATTATCCTCCACTGACTTAATGGAGTCTATGTGCAGCAAATTTGCAGGCACAGACTCAACTGATGGTTCATCAACCCTCTGAAGGCAAAGTTTAAGTTCAGCTGTTATCCCAAATATCTGCCTCAGCAGGTGGTCAGACACTTTGCGAGGCTTTGGTGTCACTGACTCAGGATTTGTAGAGCCCTGCAAATAGGGAAATATAAAATAAAATACCATTATCAAACATTAAGCAAATGATCCAAGTACATTTAGTAGCTGTTTATGGGAACTTTTACTAGGCGGTCCAAAGAGAGGTCACTGCAAGAGAAGGAGGCCATCATTATTAAAGAGATGGCTAAAACTCTAGTGGTCAAATCAACAATCTGGTACATTCTTAAAAGAAGCAATGTACTAGCAACACCAAAGGTCTGAAAGACTACAGAAGACAACTAAAATGAATTCTTTCCATGGCTGAGAAAAAACCCACTCACAACATGCAGCACTGTGTTGGCTAGCAATGTCACCTCACAGGACGAGATGACCTGAGGTTCCTGGTTTATGCTGGGGCCTTTGTGTGCTGTGTGCATGTTCCTTCCTCCCACCGTCCACAGACATGCATGTCAGGTTAATTGTTGATTCTAAACTACCCATGAATGTGAGGTTGATAAAGTGCTTGAAGTGTAAAAAATAAAGTAATGCATTTAATGCATGGTTAAAAATGTGGCTTGTACTCTAA
This sequence comes from Neolamprologus brichardi, assembly GCF_056152115.1. NCBI lineage: Eukaryota > Metazoa > Chordata > Actinopteri > Cichliformes > Cichlidae > Neolamprologus > Neolamprologus brichardi. The sequence continues at coordinate 19,091,223 of NC_142123.1, read as the reverse complement.
AGTCAAAATTGCTCTTAAAGAGGTTGGAATGTCATTGTCAAGGTCTACAAGGTCTTCAGAGGGTTTACAACAAGGTGCCACTGGTTACTTTTAAGAAGAGAAAGTCCAGATTATATTTAGAAAACATCTGAAAAGAACCTGCTTAGGCAGATGCCACCTGTCAAACATGGTGGAGGCAATACTAAAGCTAAAGTATGGTTGCCAGTGCTACCAGGTCAAAGTATTTGCTGATTATTTGCCTGCTCAGAGACATAATGGGATGAATCTGAGCTGCACAGGGCTGTACACTCTGCTCAGATTCAGCCAAATGCTGTGAAGCTTAATAGGTAGCACGTTCCAGTGTAAACAACAGTTAATGCAATACTGAAAGCTGAAAGTCTGCACTTTAATCACATGTTAATGAAAACTGACTACGGTGCTGTACAGAAACAAAATTACAAAAAAGGAAAAAGAAAATAAATCCACGTTTTTCTATCATCCACGCTTCAGAAAATAAATACTCATTTTGTACATTACACAAGAAAACCGACAAGGTTAAGAGGCTGAACTTTCAAACTAACACTGGTGTGATCAGAAATACTCACCAGACAGAAAACAATACAAAAAACAATTACAAACAAATAAACTTGAATTATCCTTCAAAAAAACATAGACCAAACCACAGATCTGTAATGATTAGCTGCAGACCTACGTGAAATGTTATATTATCTAGTCTACAATCACACCTTAAAGGGATTTTTATTAAAACACTAACAAGTCCCAGAAGCATCAGAACTAGCCTTACCTCAGTTATCTGACTGTTGCTCTCTGTTTCACAGCTGCTGCTGGCCTCTGTTGGGCTTTCTGCTTTTGCATCAACCTCTACGTCTTGCAGCTGCTGGGCAGAGGTGCTGTGAAGCACGTCTGAGCCACAAACACACGTTTCATTTCTATCTGACGTGTCCTGGCCGGCTTTTGCTCCTCTCAAAGCCATGTTTGAAGTTGTGCAGCATGGTGAGCAGGACTCTGACTTGGGTGGAATATATGATACAAATATGACATTGTCTTCATCCAGATGAGAGACCGCAGGCATGTTAACTGCTTGTTGAGGTGACTCATCATCGTCACATAGATCAATCACCTCATCTGACTCCCTTTGCGTTCTAACATCTTGACTTGTTACAGCTGACTGAAGAAACTGTTGTAAAGAAGAAGATGGTGGAAGAATGCTTTTGCTGAGTTCAGACACTTTAGTTGTTGTTGTGGTCTTAGATAGCGGGGTGCACCGTTTAGCTACAAAGAACACCTTGCCATTGCACATGACCAAAGCATTTTCTTGCCCTTGTGCACCATTGTCCTGACTCAGCTGAGAGGCTGTTTTTCTGAAGGTGCTGAGCTGTGTGGAAGAATTTTCTCTCTGTGCGATTGCTTGAAGAATCTCTGAAGTTACAGACAGACAGTTAAGAGGTTTTATATTTGGACCTGATGAACAATCCACTTCTTCTATCACCCAGCGTGTGGGGCTGTCGGGCCTTTGTGAAACCTTTGGAATCAGTTTTAACTGTTGTGTTCTTTGCTTTGGGTGAAATCCATAAGAAGTCAGTGTTGATGCATTGGAAAACATTCGGACTGAGTGTGGAGCGGTGTCCGTTGGCAGAGTCCCGCCTTGATTTATAGTGGTGACAGGAGTAACATACACTACACTGGGTAATGCAGACCCCGAGGAGGAGCTGGCAGAAGAAGTAAAAATCTGTTTCTGGATAGCTGCAGGGAGTCTGCATGCTGGAACGGTCTGGACTTGTGCATTGGGGGGAATCTGAAGATACTGTCCTCTCGGGAGTGCTGGAGATTTCACAGTAACTGGGAGCGGATTAAAAAGTTTTACTGGCATTCCAGATTTTTCTTTAAAAGTTGCCACTGATGGAACTTCAGCCATTGAATTAACAGTCTGCTGCTGCAGCGAATGGTTGTTGACTGAATGTACACGGTTGGACAAGACATTCATAACTGAAACCTGCTTCCTGATTATTTGCTGAGAGACAGAAGAACTCAAAGCTGTATCTGTGACCATGTTCACAGGTGCTGAGTTGATATTTATGGTAACAGCCTCCTGGGAAATTGGGTCCCTTTTAGTCTTACTTGTCTGTGGTTGGAAAAACTGTCTGTTCACCATTTGGACAGGAATCAGTTTCATGATGTTCTTTCCATCAGCTCCAATTGCAGGCATTGCCTGGTAGAAGACACCTCGGCCACTGAGAGAACGGAAGGAAGAACGGAATTAAAACAAATATAAATATATGAATTTTATACAGTTATGACTTTATTATGTTGAACTCTAACACCTCCAAACAGTACAGACCTAAACCTTTACCAGAGTGGCAGAGAGTCCACTTATCTGATTTCCTTTGTTGAATTTGTGACAGTTGCCTGCATTTCTAAGCCAATATTAGTTGTATTACTCGCTCTTGTTGCTTAGAGTGGATGGAAGGCTTTAAGCAGGCACTCGGGAGCATACGTAGGTGTCACATGCATTAAAGAAGAAATTCATCCCCACTCTTTTACAAAGAAGTTATTCCACCAGCATAATTAGAGGCAACAGAGTATCTGATGCTGTATTTTTTTTTCTATTGGAAAAATAAAATGAGGTACATTCTCGTACTATTTTTACTGTTTTCCCAAAATTCTTAATTTTTGCTTTACTCCTAATAACTGGGAAGAGCTGATATACTGCAATGGGAGATTAATTATATTTCTTTTAATAATCAAGGGGTAACACTTTATAACATGACCCGCGAATAAGGCGCAAGTACCCAGTGTGTCCCAGGGTGTCATTTGCAGGTAACAAGTTATTGTGTGTTATTTTATTATTGTTTCCTGTAAAAAACGTGTTACACGGAAATACAGGATACTTGCGGTCTAACAATGTAATTATTTTATAGTTTCCTGCAAAAACCTGACTCGGTACACGAAACTGCATGTAAGTACAGGGTACTTGTGCCTTATTCGCGGTTACCATCAAGGGTACATTACAACTGACAAGGTGTGCAGTACACAAAGGTACACATATTTAAATACTGTTTCAAACAAGTTAATAAGAACTTTAAAACTTTAATGTGGGACTATATGAATGACAGATATCGATCTCATATTTTGTAAGATTAGCTCATTGCAATTAATAATAATGATTAGAATATTTATAATTAGTATTAATATATTTAGTATCTAATCCCATCTAACAGCAAACTGAACCAGCCTATGATTTCTTATTCGGAGGCATCATTAGTGTTGTCATGACTCCCGTTATGTTTAAAAGAATAAACCATCAATAAGGGACTGGGAGGCACTGAACCATCAAACCACAGTACCTGTAAATCGTATCCATCTGTCCTCTGGTGAAAAGACGAACGCTTGAATGCAATTTTTAGCTGCCGTAACGAAAAATGACATTAAACTAAATTAGATACATGATTATTGGTGTGAGCTCCGTTTACACGATAGCTATTGGTAACGTCCAAACACCATCGTAGCCTCAGCGCTTGAAAGCCTTGGTCCAAATGTGTAATCGCCGCTATTAACCTCCGAATACTCTCGTTTAATTGCCATTAAAATGTTTTGACTGCACATTTTTCGCCCTGGTGCCTTTCATCAATAGACGTAATACGTTGGAATCTCTTTTCCATCATTTCAGTTCTTCTGTCACATTGTTTCCGGTTTCCTACGAGGTTGTGTTCAACGTAGCAAGCCGGTTTTAAGTTTGTGTTGATTGTGTTTGTTTGTTTTAATCGCAGACTCTGACTTTAGGTTGAATATAGTGGTGTTCTGTCGTGTTTTAGCAGGGTTCATTATTCTTATTATTTACTATTATTTATTTTTCACGCAACACAAGACGAGTTAAATATTGTTAGCCTTTGTGGCTTTTGAACTGTCCCTTTTTTTTACCAACTTCCGCTTGGCCACTTCCGGTTCCGTTTTGTGATATATATATATATATATATATATATATATATATTTTTTTTTCTTATATATTAAGTGTGTTTGATATTTAGATAACCTGTCCTGAAGAGGCACATTTCTGAACGTAACACATGGTGGAGATGGGCTCTGGCTCCTTTAAACATGACACCCAATGTTGTCAGTGGGTTTTGGGATTGGTGTTAATTAATTTTGCAGTGTACATTTTGGTAAACCATATCACCCCATGACAAATTTATAAATACACTGACGCAAGTAGTGGGAAAAATAGACAAGGAAATGTAAAAAGGGAGGAACACAGGATGCTCCAGCAACATGGAACATAGAGTAGAAAAATCAAAGTTATGATGCAGGACAACCAGGTCAAGCTTGAACTTCACTGCTTTAAAAAAAAAAAAAGAAAAGGAAAGAAACTCCTAAATCAATGTCGGATCTTTATGAGTAAAATATTCAGCTGTTTTTGCTGATGTCAGTCTGCATTGTTAATATGGAAATCTAGTGAACTATATTCATTTTGTGTCATCGTGTAGTTATATAACAATTTTTTAAAATGCTGTTTTCAAGAGCTCAAAGTAAAAAGCTTGTGCCCCCCCCCCACAGGGACTAACATTTTGTTTTAAAGTTTGGAGATGATCTAATGGAAGCTAACACTTATCCTAATTGACCTGTTTCTTTACATTTTTTTTAAGATCAACTTTGACCTTGGGAACTAATGATGAAGATCAAGGTCAAATGCCAACCTAGGTACTCATGTGCCCCAAAGCCTAGTATATTGTTGTTGTTGGAAGACAATCCATAAAAATTCTAAAGAACAACATTTTTACAGATTTTAACATTTGGTTGACCTTGACCTGAGTCAAACCAGCCCCATCTGTTATTGGTATCTACCTTCACACAAAATCGAAAAATGAACAGTGGATGCTAGACTGCTAACAGATAGACAGACAAAGGTTAGATTCTAATAATTATTTGTTAATTAGAAACATATCCGCTTTCTAGGAACATTGGCTCATCATCTGTCATTTGTTCTATCGGAAGTTTCCATTCCATTTCTAGTAATAATAATTATAACTCAGCTGAGTGAAAGCATCTGCATCAGCAGCTTTATTATTTCAGTATACAATTTATTTCCTGACATGGAAGTGTATAGATCACATAGAACAGTAGTAAAATAACATTTTAAAAGGCCTGAAGGTTCCAGTTTAAAACCCATATTTTCTGTAAAAATATGAGTATAAAAGCATGTCTATATGTCTTAGCCCTGTGAAAGATTAGTGACCTGTCCTAGGCTTACCCTCCCTCTCCTGTGACCGCTGGGATTGGATGAGAGGAAGAAAATTGGATGGATGGATGTACTAACAGCTGTTGTACATCTGTGGAGTGCTTTGTGGGAAATTCAGTAAATTATGAGGTGTAAATACCAAGTGTGAAGCACAGGTTTTGCACAGGGGAGTTAAATACAAATCTCATCCACATTTTTGCAAAACTTCAACTGTGGTGAAAAATTATCTTCATCAAAATTATTCAGCTGAAATGTTCCTGATGCAAATAAGGACAAAGTTACTGACGCCCCTTGAGCCTGTGATGTATTGTTGCTGCACTGCTATGACTGTGACATCACTGGTGATAGCTGCTGTACAGCTACTGAAAAAAACATTGTTGGACCGAAGAAAGCAAAATGAACTTGTACCAGAATGATGGGAAGGCACCGCTTATGATCTGAAGCATTACACATCACCTGCGCGAGCTGCCATTGGAACTGGGTCCCTACTCTACCCAGATTCAGTCAAATGAACCATTTATTTACTTTCAAACATTGAATTAAAGCTGAAGGTCTTCAATGAAACATGATTGATTGATTGATTGGAAATATATATCTCAAGGTTAATGTGTTCTTTTTTTTTATTCCCACCCTTAGCATTGGGTGTTTTAGAAACCCATACAAAGGTAAGATTTTAACTGAAACCTGGATGAATGCACAAAGAATCAGACAATTTTGCTTTATAATTTGATTATTCATGATTCGAAGTAATGCACAAGTTCAATCCCTTTATCAGAGCATTCATGTCAGAATCTTCAGTCCTTGTTTTCCAGCAAGTCATCCAGAATGCGCTCACACATGTACAGGCAACGAGGCACGTGGAAGAACCCTGAGGAGCAGACGAAACAGCTACTTTACCATTATGTTAAAACAGAAAAGTATTTCACAATAAAATGATTGTTGGGATTTTAAAACAATTGATGCAGCTAAAACACAGAAGAAAGGCTCTTTCATGCTGATAGATGACAAATGAAAAAAACTTGTTTGGTTTGGTTTCCATGTGCTACTAGGCTAGCTTCAGTGCTGCTTGGCATTAATTTTCCAAGTTTCTAGAATTCTGTTGGAGGAACTAGTACTAATCTTTCAAGGTATTTCATCTGATGATTTGTGGAGACCAAACATCTTAGTCCAGTATCTCTCAAAACATTCAGCTGGGTTGAGGTCTAAGGTCTGAATGGTTTGATAAGTATGAAAATAATGCAATTTGTATGCAATGGCTTTCACAGGGAGCAATGGAGAAGCGCAGCATCAAGGTGATGATTCAGAACAACCTTGTGTTCATTTATAGTGATCCTTTCCTCTAAAGAGATCACTGGAATCAAACCATCCATTCTCTTCTGCTTATCCAATTCAGGTTTGCAGTGCGAGAGGCGGGTTACACCCTGGACATGTTGCTAGTCTGTCGCATTAACTGCATGTTTTTGGACCGTGGGAGGAAGTCAGAGTACCTGGAGAGAACCCACGTAAACATGGGGAGAACATGCAAAGGCCACACAGAAAGACCCCGGCCTGATGGTGGAATTAAACTCAGGACCTTGTTGCTGTGAGGCAACAGTGCGAACCACTATGCCACTGTGCTGCCTTTGGAATCAAATCATTGTACAGGGTGGGCCATTTATATGGATACATCGTAATAAAATGGGAATGGTTGGTGATATTAAAGTCCTGTTTGTGGCACATTAGTATGTGTGAGGGGGCAAACTCCTCAAGATGGGTGGTGACCATGGTGGCCATTTAGAAGTTGGCCATCTTGGATACAACTTTTGTTTTTTCAATAGGAAGAGGGCCATGTGACACAAAACAATGGTGTGCTTGGTTTCAACGTAACTTTATTCTTTCATGAGTTATTTACAAGTTTCTCTTTGTTCAAAGCCATTGACATGTCGAAGAGGTTAACACGTGAGGAGCGGCTCGAAATTGTGTTGATATCTGGTGAACGCAGTAACCGGGTCATTGCAGCAGATTTCAATGCAAGACACCCTACGAGACCACCCATCTCCCATGCTACAGTTAGCAAACTGCTTGCTAAGTTTCGTGAAACTGGTTCAGTGTTGGATTTGCCAAAATGTGGACGCAAGAAAACTGTCACTAATGAAGAAACATCAGTGGCTGTCCTAGCTTCATTCAGCAAGAGCCCACAGCATAGCAAGAGCCGCATGTCACTGGAGAGTGGCATTAGTCGAACATCCCTTCAGCGGATATTAGCTACTCACAAATGGCACCCTTACAAACTCCAGCTACTGCAGCATCTCAACGAGGATGCCCCAGATCGGCGCACAGAATTTGCAAAATGGGCAAAACAAAAATTGGAACAGGACCCTCAGTTCACGCAGAAGATTTTGTTCAGTGATGAGGCAAACTTTTATGTGAATGGTGAAGTTAAGAAACAAAACCACTGCTATTGGTCTGACACTAACCCACATTGGATGGATCCCTCCAAGACTGTTGGACCAACAAAAGTGATGGTTTGGTGTGGTAGATGGGGTACAACGATAGTGGGTCCATTCTTCATCAATGGAAACCTCAAGGCCACTGGATATTTGAAATTGCTACATGATGTGTTTCCCTCTTCATGCACTGAAGCTGGCACGTTCCCTGAGTTTTTCCAGCAAGATGGTGCACCAACACATTATGGATGCCAGGTCCGAGCATTCCTAGATGAACAGTTTCCTGGAAAGTGGACTGGTCGTTGTGGGCCAGTTGAAAGGCCCCCAAGGTCTCCCGATCTGACCCCCTTAGACTTTTATCTTTCGGGTCATCTGAAGGCAATTGTCTATGGTGTGAAGATACGAGATGTGCAGCACCTGAAACTACGGATACTGGATGCCTGTTATGGCATTTCTCCTGCGGTGTTGCTATCAGTGTGTGAAGAGTGGGAGAAGAGGGTTGCATTGACAATCCAACACAATGGGCAGCACATTGAACACATTTTATAAGTGGCCAGATACTTGTAAATAACTCATGAAAGAATAAAGTTACGTTGAAACCAAGCACACCATTGTTTTTCGTGTGACATTACCAATAAGTTTGATGTGTCACATGGCCCTCTTCCTATTGAAAAAAACAAAAGTTGTATCCAAGATGGCCGACTTCTAAATGGCCACCATGGTCACCACCCATCTTGAGGAGTTTGCCCCCTCACATATACTAATGTGCCACAGACAGGACTTTAATATCACCAACCATTCCCATTTTATTACGGTGTATCCATATAAATGGCCCACCCTGTAGAAATGCCACTCATTTCATAGCAGAAACAATGGATCCCATAACTACTAGGAACAAAATTCAGTTTTTTCCTTGTGTTTGTCATGCCATGCGGTAATGGCTGCAAGCAGATGCTGATAAAAATTAATTTGGCTTCCATCACATAACTGTTATTGTCTCCCAGCTTACCCAGAGACGGTCAGAATTAATAGACATGCCCAGCACCATCATTACATCAGTGTCAAATTATTAAACATTACAGAAATATGTGTTCCACCCTATACATTCTCTCTCATTTTTTACAACCTGGGGCCTAAAATACGCAGCACTCAACATCTTCACTGAAATTTGAGTGTAGATCAAGGAGTGTTGTGCAGGTAGCTAAAACATACAAAGCCCATTTTATAAGCTACTCTACATTCTCCTGTCATTTATTTCCCTCATTTCAGAACTTTCTGCTGTTGCTACATCTTAACTATGCTCTTACCTTTAAAGGGACCGCCTTTAAAATCCAGTGCTACTTTCCCTTCTTGTGTCAAATAGCCAAACCACTCACCATTCTCAGCATCAGGAAACTGAAAACAGAAACACGCACGCATTACATTCTTTAAAGGTTGTCTCTCTTTGAAGTAATCAACAATGGTCAAAGAGCCTTAAATTAGCCTTTTACACTTGAAAAGTCATAGTTCATTCATTTTTTTTTTCATTTATTTGTTCATTTCAGGCACAACAAAAATACATATATTAAATATAAAGTGCACAAAAACAAAAAACAAGTGGACATCGATCTGTGGACATCGATCAGCTCGACGTGTTTGCGTTTTTTTGCTTTTTTTCATAGTTCAGCACTATTTAAGATGGGATATGGTTAGTTTAGTATTGCATAAAGACTGAAAGCAGGGAAAACAATATCTTGGAGTCAAATTAAAATGGATTTTAAAAATAAAACTTTGAGCAGCTGGAGACCTTAATAACCCTAGAATAATATTTGTTTGATCAGAATATGCTGAATGCAAACAAATATTTCCTAATAAACCTTCCATAACAAGGCGATCCGAGGTCAATTATTAATTGTAATCTGGTCTAATCTAATAATGAAACTCCAAACATGACTGTCCTTTATAAATTCCCCTTCATATTTCTTTTATGAAATTTTCCATCAAAGTCAGAGAAAGATATGAGGGGCAGTTTTTTAAGGACAAAGGAAAAGAGAAGTTCAGTGTGCAGAGAATCAGACTGCACTCATACTAGACTCCATAATAATGTGACTTGTGTCTGCTGTGGTGAAACTACAGTGTCGAAAGATGAGCTAATTTGATACTTTGTCCACTGTTTCCCCCCGTGAAAAACAGAACTTCAGGATAGTCATTTAAAATAAACAGGAGTACACATATACCCTTTAAAGTAAAATGAAATGGTTATCACAGTGAGACGAGTTTCTGCTCATGTCCAATCACATTTTCTTTTCCTGCTGGTGAATCTGACCCTGTGTAGCTCCTGGCATTTGTGAGGATTTCAGTGACTGGAGTCAAATTAAAAAATACAATAATCCTAAAGCCTGCAATTTAGAAATAGACAAAAAAAATGCAAACTGAATTATTATAAATGTAAATTCTTTTTAATATAACTCGTAATCTTCATTTATACAGTATTTATACATATCTCTCCATCTACAACATCAACATAACCTCGTCATAGCCTGTCAATCTTGTTTTCTGCATTTTCTAACACTCTCTGTTTCAAGTAGGTTAAGCTCCGCCCAGCTAGGCTGTGGTTGGGGGTGTTGGGCTCCAGTTTCTCCATTCTTCATGCCTACTCTTCCTCATTTCATCACCTGCCTTACTTACGGACAGAATCCAGCATTCAGCTGCTGCCCGATTGTCAGTGTTGGGGAGTAACGGAATACATGTACCGCCATTACGTATTTAAAATACAAAATATGAGTAACTGTATTCCGTTACGTCTGTGAAGGTTCTCAGTCATCCAGGTCATCGTAGTCAAAGGAGCTTGCAAAGAAAAGCGTCTGGACTTCTTTAAGTTACTTGAAGACGTTTCACCTCTCATCCGAGAAGCTTCTTCAGTTCTAAGGTCAAATGGTGGGGAGTCCCAGATATAAACCTAGTGGGAGTGTCCCCCCACAGAGGGACAAAAGGACCCCCTGATGATCCTCTAATCGCCTGAGCCAAGGTGTGGAACTGGGTGTGGGTCCCAATCAGCCAGAGTTTCGGGTGAGTTCATTGTGAAACCTGGCCCCACCTTATCATGCGAACTCCTTAGGTCAGATGGCCCAGGATGTGAGTGGGCGTTAAGGCGTCTGGGAAGGGATCTCAAAACTGGATTATAGATGGCAGAGAGTTGGTGTCGTAAACCACCGCCTCTGTTCAAAGATGGTCGCTCACAGTGGACATAAAAAAAAATTATTTAATAAGAGGGCAATAGGCAGTGTTACAGGCATAGACCTAAAGAATGTAGCCTCATGGGCAGTGCAGTCCGTGCTGCAGGGAGAATGGACTGCCATACCAGTTATGTGCCTGAGAGCGAGGGAGGGAGAAAAAAAGAGAGTGGAAAAGTACGAGTTGTCACCAAGCAGAAACAAGAGATGGAAGCATGCAAATATAATAATAACCACTGCAGTCAAAAAGAGTGCCTGACGAGCCCAGTTGTAAGTACGCTATTAAGACTCGACTGTACACTGTGTTCGTGTTTTTCTCCGAAACAATAAGTTCAGTTGGAGCAGCCTTTCAACGCCTCTCTCTGTCTCTTGCTAGCAAAGTTGACCCAGACATCAAAGTAAAGTAAAGCTAGTTTTCGGCTACGAGCCTGACACAGAACCTAACGTATTAGACAGAGGTCCCTTTATGGTTTTACGCCTTTACGGTTCAGAGCTGGGGACCTGTTTTATATACGCGCGGAATAGTTTTCTATACGAGATCGCTGCAAAAAGTGCAGCCTTACCTAATGTCCAACCTACTGTTACTCATTTTATATTAAGATTTAAAAATCTAGTTGGTATGGAGAGTAACCTTCAGTAAAAGTAATAAATCACACAGCAATAGGACATTCATGTAGTTGTAAAAAAATTGATAATATATTAGTAATCCAAAGTATTCAGAATACGTTACTCTCATTGAGTAACGTAACGGAATACATTACAAAATACATTTTGGGGCATGTAATCTGTAGTGGAATACATTTTAAAAGTAACCTTCCTAACACTGCTGATTGTCATAGTACCTCGATTGGTAATGATTTAGAATCCTTTGCTTATTCCCTGAATTCATTTCATTACTTCCACTACAGTGGTGTTCCATAATGGCACCTCCTGTCTCTGAAACTGTTCATGGGAGAGTTAGGTCAGTGCTGTAGAGTTCTGCTCCAGTGCTCCCTGGACTTCACATTCGTACCTCGCTCTTTTTTTGGATGATCCTTCAAACTCTTTGACCTTACTGGACTCCTCTGAGGTATGGCCTTGATCTAAGCAGAAGACTTCTTCTTGTCAAAGACTATAAAGACATATCCATTTGCTGACTGTAACACTAAAGGACCCGACACGGCTCAGTAATCTCACTTTCAGGTTTATTTGCTCACATTGGTTCAGTGATTGTTACTTCTTGCAGCTACTCCTCTCCGGCCCGGCTGCTACTTAAATGCAGCAGCAAATCTCCTCTTTACCACCACAGCCAGTCTGCATCTCACTTACCTCCATGGTGTCAGAATTGTGAGCTGAAGCAGAAGAGGAGCCTGCCAACACTTGTACCACTTCTGCCCCTTTGTGAGAAGGAAGCGGGTCTCCAATTGGTGGCACTCCTCGCTACTACCAGAGGCTGCTTTCAAGCCTGTGTAGGGCCTCCGCCTGACCCTGATCTTCATCTAAGCCTGCAGCCCTGCTGAGATCAACCAAACCCCAGGTCTTTGCAACCACCTTCTTCATGCTCACCCTGAGCCAGAAAAAAATAACTCTTAACTGCCTTGTTCCATGGCCTGAACTCCTACAACTCCACCATTTAGTTCAGCCCAACCACCCAGACTGTTTACTGTTTTGTTTGGACTATATGGCTTTTTGTGTGTTTTTAGGTTTTGTTCCATTAAAACTTTACTCAACAAAAAAATCATTAATTTTTAACTGCCTTAAAGGTAAAAAGAGGAAGCTGCTGTTTCCTGCCTGCTTCCAGTCTTTAAAACTAATCTCTGTAACGTCAGGTAGTCGTTGATATTTCATATCAATAGGAAATGACTTATTTCTCAAAAATTTTAAATACTCAAAATATTTAATGACAAAAGCACACAGTGCTCTTGCTATGCCGTGTGGTCAGTGCAGTATCAACTCACGTGGCTAAAAGTGTACTGGTAAACTTCTGAGAATATCTCCAGCAGCTCAGGCTTCCTGGTGTGACTGTAGGCCATGAGGAACGCGACGAGAGCCTCACAGTGTGGCCACCACAGCTTCATGCTCCACTCTAGCTGCTCAGACACAAAAGCAACATGGCTGATCATAAAGTGATAAATGGAAACTACTATTGAATGCAAATTGAAACAGAATTTTGTGTCTAATAAAAACATAATCATGTGTAGAGATGACAGGTTAACCTGTGTGGGGCAGTGACCATCCACATCCAGGAAGTAGAAGAGGCCACCGTGTTCTTTGTCCCAGCCATACTGATAAGGGAGCTCCACAAAGTTTCTGATGGCAGTTCTGTGTATTTCCTTGTCCCCGGACTGTGCACCGTACAGCATCAAGAACCAGCCTGCTTCCAAGGCATGGCCTGAGTCAGCACCAGTTATTAGTGGGAAGGACAAAAAAACATGGAAAATGATGAAGTGAGCAACTAAGGAGAGGAAAAGAGTGTAATATCTGCTTCCACAGGGACGGACTTTGCTCATAGCCATCTGGGTCAGCAGGCTGTGGAGCGTTTACCTGGATTCTGCAGTCGGCCCTGGCAACCCGGCAGTTCAGATCCATCCACTGACACGTTCTCTAAGATAGCTGTGCCAGCTCTCTGCATTAAAAGATGCAGAAGATGAGAAGGAAAAATAACTGTATTTATGAATAGAAGGTACTTGATAAAATATACAACTGTGACAGAAAAAGCAGCAGAGTGTTGTCTGTGTCCAAACCTGGATGTGCTGTAGGATCTGCTGTACACACCAGTTTCCCAGTTCCTTGTACTTCTGAGCAACTTCCTGCCCACGGCCTTCGGTTAACTGTTGCACCAGGCACATGAGCATCATGGGAACTGACAAACTGTTGATGGGAACCTCCCCGGGAAGTTGGGGCCGGCCCAGGCCTGAAGGGTCTACCTGAACCCAGTAAATTAGCTGTTCCATCATCTGCTCAGCTTCCAGCTGAAACACATAAGAGGGGTGAGAGATAATGTTGTAGAAATGGTAACACAGCTATAACCCAAACTCAAACACCCTGCTTCTGAGGTGGGCATGTTTTTTGTGCCAATTGTATGATCAGAATGAATGTCAGAAGAAAACTAAACTTAACAATCACAAAAAAATTAGTGTTTGGCAGATTATTTCTTTGTTGTAACAATGTTTGTTGGCATTAAATCTTATACTGCCGGAAAGTCGGTTTATTTCCCCTTAATTAATTCAATAAATTCCACCTTTACAGCAGCTGTACATGGTCTGGTATAAAGATCAAAGATAGCTCGTGAAACATCTGCTTACAGTCTGCTGAATTCAATTCTGTAAAATTCTGACAAAGAGCATCAGGTCAGCTGATCATACAAAGAAACTACTGGAGTTCAAAAACAAAATTCAATTCAATTTTATTTATATAGCGCCAAATCACAACAAAAGTCGCCTCAAGATGAGTTGTGAGTTGTGATTCTTTTTCCTACACTGAGCTACTACAATTGATTTTGAGATTCCTCTGAATCCCACTTTAAGCCCTGACTGCACTGGTTTTCCTGTTTATATTCAATTCAGTTCAATTCAATAAAACTTTAGTGATCCTGAAGGTTGACCCAGAAGGAAATTTGGGTAATCAGTGTGTGGAGTTAATGTCACGCTCTATAATGTAGGCAACAGAACAGTTGTTTTGGAAAATTCTCTTCCACTGATTAAAACTAACTACATTTATTAGAAGTTGTATTTAGATTTGAATAAAATTTGTATTGTCATGTACTAATAGTGTTTTATTATCACAACATGGGTTGAGTTCACTTTGCATAGTAGCTTGTAGCAGAATTGTCCTTCAAAGAGCTACTTTTTAGGTTCTTATGTTTCAGAGCCTGATCTTTTTCACTTTTTACTTAACCTTTACTGTATTTCTTTAACACAAGTAAAGGCACCCATGAAAAAAAAAGCCAAATAGTAGTGTAATTAAATAAATGTTGTTTTCCGTATAGAATTTTTGGAAGACTTCTTTCCACTGCACTGATCAATAATAACTAGGAACTCAGACAGAAATGTCAATAGGCCTAAGATAAGACAACAAAGAGAGGTGGCAAACATATGGTATAACTAAAGAAGATTACACTAACAGTTACATATACCTGCATATCCTTGTCACCAGTTAGCCTGCTCAGTTCATCCATAGCCATGATGTAGAAACACTCACTGAATATGGTTCTCTGAACTTTGAGCGCTTTACCATCTCTCGTCAGGCAGAAGGCACATTTCCACTGACCGCTGCTACTGGACACACGAGCAAACTTTCTCAGGAATGCTCCTCCTATGATTCAGACAGAACAACAGAACATTGGTATGAACCCACAGGAAGCTGTTCACTGATAGAGAAAATATAAAAGAATCATTCATTAAGATTTCAGAACATCTATTCTCAGACTTCAAAAACAAAAAGAGTGAAATTGTGCAGAAAATCAGCGATATGAGTCGCAGATCATTCAGCCACGGGAGGTGTTAATCACCAGATCAGCCATCAATGGGGCTGTGTGCCACCTGAAGCTGGCAGCAGGTGGCAGCACATCGGTTAGACCAGTGGTTCCCAAACTTTTTTTTGCTGGGCCCCCCCTTTGTTTTACAAGACAAATGTTATTTTACATGTAGTTGTTTTTTTCCTGTGTAAAAATATTCAACATTTCTATCAATACATTTTTTTTTAAAAAATGCCTCTCTGTGCAAAATGGGTTTAAAAACATAAACAACTGTTGGATACTGTTTGTCCGTGATAGACAGAGGGAACAAATTACAGCAGGATCAGCCTGATATTATTTGTATCCCACTGTAACTTTACTGTATAAAGAGCTAACATCTCCAAAATGTCAGGAGTAGTTAGTCATTACAAGAAGTGTTTGTGAACTAAAAATCAAGAATGTGGGATACTGTTTGTCCGTGATTTGGAGAGCCCAGCGTTTGCTCCCAACGCACGGGAAACAAATTCTGTCGGGAATACCTACTTTGGCACAACACCGGGCTGATTTGGCTTTCTCTTCTGCTACAATAAAACTTGCTTTCACAACAGCTTCGCTTTGTGATTTTGCTCTGGTGAAAAACGTCTGCTGAAATGTTAGATTCTTCTTTAGCTCTTCTACCTTCTGTAGTTTCTGCTCTGCATTTAGGTTTTTCAGCTAATCCTGATGTTTTTTTGTCATAGTGCCGTCTTAAATTAAATTCCTTAATTACAGCCACATTAGCTCCACCAATAAGACACACGGGTTTACCAGCAATGTCTGTAAAAATATATTCAGTCACCCACTGGTGCTGAAAGGCTCTGCTTTCAGAATCAACTTTTCTCTCCACCATTGTGAGCGGCTAACTTCGCAATAACAGAAGTTTGACTTGATTGACGCGGGAATGTTCCCAGTTAGCCTAGCGTTCAGCAAGGAGGCTGCAGTGCTGCATTATGGGATCTGTTGTTTGCATATTATTAGCGCCTCATATCGCCGGGCCATGCATAACAATAATAATAAATCTATATAAAATTATCTCGCGGGCCAGATATAAATGTACGCCGGGCCGGATGTGGCCCGCAGGCCTTGATTTTGTGATCTACAGCAATGACATCACAATGTTATTAGGATTGGAAATGTGTAGTTGGATGGTAACAAAGAACTAAGGGGATTGTGCTACCAGAAGGCAACACTGCAGACATCGAAGATAGCTACCTTGGAATCCCACAGGCAAATGAGACCCATGAAGAAGCCGCTAGGAAAGCCACAACCACCAAATACATGCAGAGAGTAAGGTGTTCTGAGGAGTCAGCTGAACAGGAAGAACAAGATCCGGGCTATCAACAACTACACAGTAACGGTCATCAGATACCCTGTTGGGATCATCAGCTGGCCAAGGGAGGAGACAGAAGACACTGACATCAAGACAAGAAAACTCCTTTCCATGCATGGAAGGTTTTTAAGTCCAGCACCCTGAGCCTGCTATTCAGACTGTAACAACAAAGATCCAAGAGTATATCACAAAGACCCCCAACTGACCATGTGCTTAGTGAATATCTCAGACAGCTGAAATCCAAGAAAGAAGAGGAGCAAAAAGAGAAACCATCATGTAAAGACAGCCCCTGTAAGGCATGTACCACCGGCAGAAGAATCGGCTGATATCAATATACTACCAATGGCTTGACAATCATGGCATCACAGGAACAAGCTCTAAGCATACGATCAGTAGAGTCACAGAGAAATTTCTGCATGTCACACACTATATGTGCAACATACCTTTATATACCAACATACCTGTAGTGCATTTATGCTCATGCTAGTGTGCTGAATCAGTTTAATTTTGTCCTTTCACAAAGTCCTAAACAGTGGCATCATCATACATCTGCTACACTACACTGTCATGATCCCGGGATCTGTGGATTTTCTTGTTGAATTTCATAAAGTGTGTTTAGCTTGTTTTATATTCTTTAATTCTAGTTTCTATTTTGACTCCTCTTGGGTTCTGTATTTTAGTGAAATAGATCTGGGTTGTAGCTCTGTTTAGTCAGTTTTCTAGCCCTTTGTGATTCTCTCTGTGTCCCTGTGTATTTTGTGTTGCTTTGCGCTTTAGACTTTATATTTACTTTTATGGATTTTTACAACTCATTAAACAGCTTGTCTCCTGAGTCAGCATTCGAGTCCTTAGCCTGCAAATAGTGACAATAACAAGCCAGATTTTCTCTCACTTCATCAGGTCAGAGGATGTGTTTTCCAAAAAGAATTTCAACTGATCTGAAATGAACAGTTTTCCACTTTTCTTCAGTCCATTTCAAATAATCTTTGGCCAAGAGAAGAAGGTAGCTTCCTCTTTGTGTTATAGAGCTTTAAACTTTAATCTTTAACTTTAATCAGGAAGTGTTCCCAATCCTATGCAGTGATTTCTGTGACAGAATCATGCCTAATTTTACTGCAGTGCCACCTGAGGGTCCAAATATCACAGACATTCAACTCGGGAACAGAGATTTCTCAACATTAGCTGATTCTTTTGTTGATAATGAACTATAGATGATGAGATATTTTTTGCCATTTTACGTTGAGGAACATTATTCTGGACTAATTTGACAATTTATAGACAGTTTTTTTCCTTTGAAATTCTCTACTGTGGCAACATTACTAACTTGTATAAAGAAATGAAAGCTTTATCCCAGAATAAGCAGCAAAAGATAAAAGAAAGGAAATCACTCAGACAGACTTACACCCTCATGGTATCATATCGCCCCAAATAGAGCACTTCGCTCTCACACTGCTAGGCTACTTGTGGTTCCCAGGATATTAAAACGTACAATGGGAGGCAGAGCCTTCAGCTTTCAGGCCCCTCATCTGTTGAACAGGCTCCAAGCTTGGCTTTGGGAGACAGATACCCTCACTACTTTTAAGATTAGGCTTAAAGCATTCCTTTTTGACAAAGCTTATAGTTAGGGCTGGATCAGGTGACCCTGAATCCTCCCTTATTTATTCTGCAATAGACTTGGGCTGCAGGGGGCGTCTCATGATGCACTGGGCATTTCTCCTTCTCTCACTCCTTTTTATTCACCATTTGTTTATACATCCCCTCTGCATTTAATTACGAGTTATTATTAATCTTTGGCTCTCTTCCACAGCATGTCTTATGTCTTGTCTTCCTCCCTTCACTCCCAACCCGTTCCCAACCGGTTACAGCAGAAGACTGCCCCTTCCTGAGCCCGGTTCTGCTCCTAAAAGGGAGTTTTTCTTTCCCACTTCTGCCTAAATGCCTGTTCATAAGGGGTTTCTCTGTACTATTGTAGGGTCCTCACCTTACAATATTAAACATCTTGAGGCGTTGTTGTTGCGGTGATTTTGCGCTATATAAATAAAATTGAATTGAACTGAATTGAATGTCCAAGAGACCAGTGATAAAATCACTCTGGTGCCCAAGGAGGCAGCCAGTGACAATGGAGGAGCGCCTCAGGAGGTTTGGCTGGAGGTCAGCAGCACCTGAGGTGAAGAAAACCTTTTGGAGGCTGGTGGCGACAGAGAGTACAGAGTACCTCTGGTGCCTTTGCTGGAGGCCAGTGACAAAGGCCATGGAAACCATCTGGAGGCCAGTAATGAAGCAAACTCTCTAAAGGCTGGGAGAGGCGTAGGCAACAGGATACCGCTATTATTTGTCTGGGGGCTAGTGATGATGGAGGAGATGGATCTCCTCAGGAGGCCCAGCAAGTGCCCCCCTGTGAAGACTGAGACCCTCATGCCCTCGAGACTTTGAAGAGTTGGGGATCCGTGGCAGCGTAGAATGTTGAATCGTAGAATGCCTAGACTTGGGGGAAGGCCCTCAACTGAGGCTGTGTAGGCTCTCCTGGCAACTGGGACTCTGAAGGTCCTAGCTCAGACCACACTGCAGGCATGAAGCTGGCCAGTCCAAGTACAAAGGATGTTAGCAGCCATGAGTAGATGCTCAGTCCTTATCAGACACACGATCTTTGGTGAGGTCCTAGGTGGTGCAACAGTCTCTAAAACTCAATTTCTGATTGAGATGCTTTAATAATAATAATAATAATAATAATGGATTGCATTTATATACCGCTTTTCGAGACCCTCAAAGCGCTTTACAATTCCACTATTCATTCACTCTCACATTCACACACTGGTGGAGGCAAGCTACAGTTGTAGCCACAGCTGCCCTGGGGCAGACTGACAGAAGCGAGGCTGCCATATCGTGCCATCGGCCCCTCTGGCCATCACCAGTAGGCGGTAGGTGAAGTGTCTTGCCCAAGGACACATTGACCGAGACTGTCCGAGCCAGGGCTCGAACCGGCAACCTTCCGATTACAAGACGAACTGCCAACTCTGGAGCCACGATCACCCCTTTAGCGATGTAATACTCCGTTTCAGAGTTGGCTGGCTCAGCAGCAGTCACCTCAACCTAAGATTTTACAGAGATGAATAAATAAATAATAAATAAAATTTTATTTATATAGCACCTTTCAAGATAAAATCACAAAGTGCTTTACAGAGGCAGAAAACAGACATTAAAATCTAAAACAAAACAAAATCAACCAGATAGGTTTTTAACTGCTTTTTAAAAGACATGACTGAGTCCACAGATCTCAAACTCAAAGGGAGTGAGTTCCAGAGTCTGGGAGCCACTGATACAAACGCTCTGTCACCTTTTGTTTTTAACCTTGTATGCGGGACAGCCAGCAACCCCTGGTCACAAGACCTCAGGGACCTGCTGGGGTGATAGGAAAGAAGAAGATCATTAAGTAAGTTGGACCTACACCGTGCAGGGCCATATAAGTCATGATTATGATCTTAAATTGGACCCTGAACTTGACAGGGAGCCAATGTAGTTGAATCAGCAGGGAAGTGGCATGGGAGTATTTGTGATGCTTTGTCATAAGCCTAGCAGCAGCATTCTGAACACCCTGCAGTCGTTCCAGGGAGGCATTACTTAAGCAAGTAAACAAGGAATTACAATAGTCTAAGCGAGATGAAACAAAAGCATGAATAATCATTTCCAATTCGGGAACGTGACACAATGGGACTCAGCTTAGCGATATTTCTTAAATGGTAAAAACAAGAGCGAACCAAAGATTTAACGTGTGTGTCCAGCGTCAGAGCTGGATCAAATGTAACACCAAGGTTCCTAATGGATGATTTAATATAGGAAGCAAGAGGGCCTAGATTTTTAACCACGAGGGGAACAAATTTCTCAGGAGCAAAGACAATGACTTCTGTTTTATCAGCATTTAGTTGAGCTCCCCGGGAGGCCCAGCAAGTGACCTAAAGGATGTGTGTAGCAAGGAAAGCGGATGGAGCTGCAGGCTCTGGCTGGTGTCAACGTCGGCAGGTACAGGCTGAGTGCCCGAAACAGGAGCCCCACTTCTTCCTGGATGAAGGAATAGGGAGTGCAGCAGTTACAGGGTCCTGATCCTCAGGCCACCACTCCACCAACAACAGGATTGAAGAGGAGTAGTATGAAGTGCGAGCTTGGAAGCAGCTCTGGTGGGGGTAAGCCCAACAAAAGGGAAATAAGTTTGTTCAAGATGGAAAAAGTCTTTGGGCTGGGGAAAGAGTTTCTGCCTCCAAAAGCCAAGTTTATCTCCCTTAAAGGTTACAGAACTGGTGAGTGGGTGGCCAGTGTGCAATCTCTGCACAGAAAGGGCCCAGCAAGGTGGTGAAGTCGAACTCAGGACCAGGACTAACCACCACACCATCGTGCTACCCTTTATATAGATATCTTCTCTAAACTGATTTGAGAAGATAATTATTTGTTATTATTGGGAGCTATCATGTCAAAATGCTCCCTAACTGCCGATATTTTTCACCTTTTTAATGTGCTTACAATCTCCCTGCAAGATTGTGATGATCCTCAGATCCAGTTCACAAAACAGCTCCAATCACATAACAGGGCAGTCGCATCATTTCAGAGAAACGAGGTCTTGCTTATCTTTGGGCTTCAACATGGGCTTCGTTTGGACACGCCCCCCTTTGTTCAACAGAGGCCCTGGTGCTTCAGTGTTAGAAGTAACATCCACTAATCACAGGTCATACTTTATACCTTGTTGCCTATAACAGCGGTCCCCAACCCCCGGGCCTCGGACCGGTACCGGTTCGTGAGTCGTTTGGTACCGGGCCGCGAGAGTTGAGGCTCAGGTGTGAAATGTATGGTTTTCAGGGTTTTTATCGGTTTTTAGCGTTATTTTGTTATTGTTTTTATCGTTAACTCGGTTTTCCTGGGTCTTTTCACGTGTGTTATGAATAAATCTTTTTTTCTGTACCGGTACTAGTTTGATTTTGTTGTATTTATCCGCGACACCTTAAAGGCCGGTCTGTGAAAATATTGTCGGGCATAAACCGGTCCGTGGCGCAAAAAAGGTTGGGGACCGCTGGCCTAGAATGTTAAAAAAAACAAACTCATAAATTGATTGTTAAGATATGAGACCTTTCAAGTCAGTCAAGTCAATGATTAACATTTATCGTTTGTGATATAAATACACAGTAAATGCATATTAAAAAAGATGCAAGAAACCTTTATTATGTGCTGCTCTTGGTAACAACGACTGGACGCTGTCACTTCTGAGAAAAACACAACACTCATGATACAGAGCTGTATAGTCAAGCATTACATTCACACTCACCAGCTGTTGCTGCTTCAAGGATTTCAGGCTTGTGGAAGCGATCCATGGTTCGGTACAAGCGACAATACATCCACACCTGTGAGACACATATATAGCAAAATCTTCACACTGAACAACCTAATGTCACAGCAGATTATTACAATCACTGTCGAGGTTCACCTGTCTACCCTGCAGCCAGACATATTTCAGCTCATCATAGATCTTCCCATCCTTTCCAATACATGTGAAGAAGCCTCTAAAATAGAAAGCAAAAGAACTCATTACAAGGATTTGGACAATATAGCAGTAGAAACATATTCCAGTGTAAAGGCAGTACCCATGTACTCTGTCAAGAGAGTATTTGAGCCAGAAGTCCACTACATTGTCCAACTGTTTTCGAATGTTCTCTCGACACTTTTCAAGCGTCACCACTGACATTGTTCCTGTTCAAAAAGAACATTAAAATTAGTTTGTGAAAAAAATTAATGGATTCTTGGTTTATAGTTATATGTTTAAAGTGTAAAGGTGGTACTGAAACTGTAGAATTATGCAAATATGTCTGTATTTAAATCTGCAAAAATATTGTGACTGTAATAATATGACTGTAATTGACATTTTTTAGAAGTTTGAATAGCTTTTAGGTGGGATAACAGAAAAGTGAAACAAGGGAAACACAAGCTTGTAAAAGTGGTGCAATTTAAAAACAAAGGGGTGGAAAATCCTAAATAAATCTGATTGTTTAGTACAGACCTTCCCAAAGTGTGGGGCGCAGAGCCATTGCGGGAGGGGGGGGGGGGGGCGGAATGAAAGGGGGGGGGGGGGGGGGGGGGGGGGGGAAACACAAAACACTTGGACACTGCTAGCACGGGGCGCCCACAGAAACGCAAAGCAGGAGATGAAGCATCGCTGAATATGTTTCCAAACCAACTTCATTCTAAGCCAAAGACTAGAAAATATGGTGAAGCATGTCTGCCCTTTGGCTTCACCTGCACAAGTGCCGAGGTAGGTCTCCCTGCAGGATTGGTTTTACCTTCGTAGGGAGCAGCGCTGGGCTGTTTAAATCACGGACAAACAGGATCCCACAGTTGTTTATGTTTTTAAACCCATTTTGCACAGGGAGGCATTTTTTGAAAAATGTATTGATGCAATGTTGAACATTATTACACATGAAAAAAAACTACACGTGAGGCCTCTGCCTTTCTAAATGGAGGGACAGTAATTGCGTGTGTACGTGTAAGCGTGTAAAACCTGAAGATTAACAGTATTTTGTCTCTATCTGCCATTCTGCAATTCATCTCATGTAAACAATAACGTGGTGCACAGCGTGACGTGAAAAAAGGCACATACCTTTGACATTGCGTGATGAACACGTAAACGCAAAAAAGGAGTTTTAAAAAATCTCCGTTCTCGGTGATTCGAAACGCCGTTTACGTGTTGACGAAACAACTGCGTTTTCAAAAATACCCGTGTAGGTGTGGACGCAGCGTAAAAGAGTTAGTAGTTTATTTTATTACTACCTGTCATTTATTGCAGATTACTTGTATTTGCTTAATTGTTTACTAAATGTTTGAGGTGTGAAATAAACCGCAATGGAGCAAAATATGGGTGTGCGTGGTTGGAGGATGTGTTTGTGCATGTGCGGTGCGTGTGCGTGAGCGCGTGCACGCGCGAGAAGGGGGGGGGCGCGAACATTTTTCTTGTAAAATAAGGGGGGCCCAGCAAAAAAAGTTTGGGAACCACTGGTTTAGTACATGACTGGGTGTAAAAAAGTGTACCACTGAGAGGCTGACTTGGAACAAAAATGGAGAAGGGCTCATGTCTGTTGTGAAAGACCGCATGGACCAACCGTTCAAGAAACTTGTAATAACATTTTCGAAAATAACATTAGAGGAAGTCAGTGTCTTTGAAACACACAGTCCAGAGAAATATCTGTATGTAAGAGACAAAGCTGGAAACAAATACAGAATATTCACCTATAAAAAACAAACCTGATTCTCTCATGGGGTTTACTGCTCAGTGATTTTTCAGAGAGAAAAGAAATTGTTGCAGCTTCCACACATTAAAGTAAAAAGTGTAAAGAAAGTTATATCCTTTGTAAGTGAAACTGTCTGCTTTGCAACCACTGCACTAGATTCATGCTTTGGCAGGTAACTCTGTTCTCCAAATTGAATTCTTTTTGCTTGAACCAACCTGACTGAAAATGGTTTGGAGGTTGGTTGCTGCTATTAAACTAATGCCCAAACATAATCTTACCAATATACCAGCATAACATCACGGGTGGATGTAGTTCAGCTCATCTACTAATCAGAGGGTTGGTGATTTAATGTCTGGCTGCTTCAGTCTGCACATCAAATATCCTTGGAGTATGAATGTGCGTGGATGGTAGATAGTAAGCACAGAAAGAACTTGTGTGACTGAGACAAGTTGTGTGAAGTGTTTTGAGTGCGCAGAGTAGAAAAGTGCTATACAAGAACGAGTCCACTTACCATCATGCTACTTAACCAGACAAAAGAGCTAACACTTACAGGTTCATTACTGCATGACTCAATCACAAGAAACTGCATTACTTTTGCAACCACTCCATTAGGAATGCCAACTGTCCGTACTGAGCGTATCACCCCTGACACAAAGTTCCTTTGGGTGTACTTGATTATTGTCTAGATCAGATGTTGAAAACCACTGGGTGTGCTGTGAGAGATCAGCAGATGTGCAGTGGGAAATTACAGTGGAACCCCAACTTACGAATACCCCATTTAACAAAAAATTCAAGTTACGAAGGCACTTAACAGCAATATTTCTGCCCGTGTTACAGCAAAATGCCCGCGTAACGAAATCCGCTGGCTCTGATTGGCTGAGCCCACAATGCCTTCTGAATCATGTGACAACCCCCTTGGCTTTCGTACTTGCGCTTTGCTGTTCCACTTGAACGACGTATTGTTGTTGCAGTTAGCAATTAGCCTATAGGAAGAGTTATGTCATATAGAGGAACAAACAGTACTCTAAGAACAGACAAGCCCAGCAGAAACCTTGAAGAGGAGCCTCATCTGCCCCCACCCCGGAAGAGCTTCAGAAAGGAGAGACATCAGAGGCAAGAAGAGGGGTCCCTATTTGCCTCCAACTCTCTCAACAACACCAACGACCAGGACCAGGGACCACAACCTTCCCCAGTCCCCCAAACCCCTGACACGCCATCACCCTCCTCTCCCTCCCTTTCTCCCTCCTTCCCACACCTGAAATTCACTGAGAAGATGATGGAGCGGGTCAATGCTGGGCTCAGATCTACCCCCCGTCCCAATCCCTTTTTGTCCCCCATAAACCCCCCACCAAAGCAGCCAAAGGTTCGCCATCAAGCCCCGCCCTCAACAGAGCAATCAAAGTTACATTGCCCAGCCTCGCCCCCCCTTAGTTCCTCCTTACCACCTTCATGCCCTGTCTCCACAGTCTGATGTGTGGAGGGTCCGGGCTGCGAGGATTATGGCAGTGGTGACTTTTCCCAGGAGAAGCTGGGACCCTGTTTACTAGAAGGTTTTAAAATTTCTGTACTTTTAGGTGACAGAAGGAGACATGTGGCCTGGTCAAAACACAGAGAGCTGCACCCTAAAAGATCTTTAAATATATTAAACATACCTTGTGTGCCACAGACTGCTCCCAAACACGAGGGGGCAAATAATACCTCTAAAACACTTAAGTTGGCTTTATTAAATGTTAGATCTTTAGCTGGGAAAACATTTTTAATTAATGATTTAATCACTGAGCACAGCCTTGATTTTATGTTTTTAACTGAAACTTGGTTGGACCAAAGTAACAGTGGAGCTGTTCTCATCGAGACGACCCCTCCTAACTACAGTTTTATCAGTAAGGCCAGGGTGAGCAGGAGAGGAGGTGGGTTGCCGCTCAGGGTGAGGACAGCCAGGTCTCAACATCTGCCCCAGTGGCCAGAGGAGGCAGCTGGGGGTGCCCGATTTGAGCAATGAGAGTGCTTGTTGCCAAAGGTCAAATCTGTTTATTTGGATGCAAAACATCGGAAAAATTGAGCTTGGTTCGAAAAAATAAATGCAGCGTCCATTAAATCCATGAAGAATCAGTGAGTCTGAAAAATATTTTTAAGACAATTTTTTTTTTTACCATGATGTACATTTGTTAATCTAGCTGAAGATAAGCATAGAGAACATAGTCCACAGGCAATAAGTGTCTCGAAACCTCACACATGTGACATCATCATGTCAAATATCTGTAGACATTTACACTCATTGGAAGCTTTTTGAAAGTAAAAATGATCACATTTGTAAAGTTACACATTAAAAATTGTGTGTAAAGGGACTTTTTTGTTGAAATTGGTGTATATTTTTGTGTAAATTAGAGCATTCCTTTGTCTGATGTGAATCATAACTTATTACCATAGTTTATATCACATACATTTGTGAGGTTTTTGAATTTAACCTCTCTCCATAGGGGCTTTAGTTTTCCCATAATAACACCACTTACTTATTATTAGATGACCAAAGGCTATTAGAGAGATAACTTTATGCCACAATAGCCAACAATAACACTGTCATCTTACATTTAAACTAGCTCATGCAAAAAAAAGCAATATTAACTATACTAGCGAGGTATACTGTTTGGTTTAAAAACTATTAATTTCACCCAGGATTTCTGATTTCTTTTTCCCTGTGTTGCAAAAACAACAGAAAACCATTTCCGTGCCTGTCAGCCATGTAAAAAGGACTAACGGTGCCTTTGGTAGCCGTCTCAATGCATTTATATTGAGAAAAGGACTAATAAAGCTGCCATTACCTTCAAGCTGAAATAGTGAAGAGTAGTCTGTCCGGCTGCTCCGTTCGCTAACTCTGTTAATCACATGATCAGATAAGGAAGTGGACAGCGGGTCACGTGACCGTCATTTTTTTTTCTTTCAAAGTAACTTCCAGGGGGTTTTCGCTTGCCTTCTACTTCCTTTTGGAGTAACTGTTTGTCGGTAAAGTACTTTTCAGGACATCAAAATCATGTTTCCTAATCAGACCTGCAGATTGTACAACCGCTTATTTCGCCATCTTGCCCCCCCCACCCCTCTATGAGCCGTCATTTGTTTTTTTTTTGTCTTTTTTGTTTTTTTTTAATTTATTTATATTTTGCACACATTTAATATCTCTCATTGGGAGACAACATTGGTGCAACAACATCTTGAAATGTTGAGTAAGAAAACAAAAGAAATAAGAGAAGACTAAAAGAAAAACAAAAAACAAAATGTGTGAAGGCCATTCTTATTACATTTAAACAATATCCTTTCCGTGAACACTTTAACATACATGCGGCTTACTTGGTACACCAAACGAAACATATTCATTAAAAGGATAGAAAATGGGTCCCATTTTCACATATCAAAGCAGCATATCTTTACATGAATCCTTCACTAATTCTAAAGATGACAAAAAAGACTTCAATTCAATCTTCAATGCACTTAGGGAAGGTCTTTTGTTTTGCCATTTACACTTATGAATGTGGTATTGGCCCATAATTATTACCATATTGTGGAGCATGGCAAGTTCCTTAGACGGATCGCCATTATTGTATAAAACCTGTGTTAGAGTCAGTGGGGTCATCCCATCTATTCTTATAGTATGTCTGTGAAGGTTCTCAGTCATCCAGGTCATCGTAGTCAAAGGAGCTTGCAAAGAAAAGCGTCTGGACTTCTTTAAGTTACTTGAAGACGTTTCACCTCTCATCCGAGAGGCTTCTTCAGTTCTAAGGTCAAATGGTGGAGAGTCCCAGATATAAACCTAGTGGGAGTGTCCCCCCACAGAGGGACAAAAGGACCCCCTGATGATCCTCTAATCGCCTGAGCCAAGGTGTGGAACTGGGTGTGGGTCCCAATCAGCCAGAGTTTCGGGTGAGTTCATTGTGAAACCTGGCCCCACCTTATCATGCGAATTCCTGAGGTCAGATGGCCCAGGGTGTGAGTGGGCGTTAAGGCGTCTGGGAAGGGATCTCAAAACTGGATTATAGATGGCAGAGAGTTGGTGTCGTAAACCACCGCCTCTGTTCAAAGATGGTCGCTCACAGTGGACATAGATGGCTTCTTTCACTCCTCTTTCAAACCATCTGTCCTCTCTGTCCAAAATGTGAACATTGGCATCCTCGAAAGAGTGTCCTTTATCCTTAAGATGCAGATGGACAGCTGAATCTTGTCCTGTGGAGGTGGCTCTTCTGTGTTGTGCCATGCGCTTGTGAAGTGGCTGTTTGGTCTCTCCAATGTAGAGGTCTGGGCATTCCTCGCTGCACTGTACGGCATACACCACATTGTTAAGTCTGTGTCTGTGTCTTTCGGGTGAACCAGTTTTTGTCTGAGTGTGTTGCTGGGTCTGAAGTACACCGGGATGTCATGCTTGGAGAAAACCCTCCTGAGTTTCTCTGATACACCGGCTACATAGGGGATGACAATGTTGTTGCGTCTGTCCTTCTTATCCTCCCTCGCTGGTGTCTGATCTTCTTTCCTGTGCCTCTTTGCTGACTTTAAGAATGCCCATTTAGGATAGCCGCACGTTTTGAGTGCTTCCTTTACATGTGTGTGTTCCTTCTTTTTCCCTTCAGGTTTAGAGGGAACATGTTCTGCCCGGTGGTGTAGGGTCCTGATTACTCCAAGTTTGTGTTCCAGAGGGTGATGGGAGTCAAACAGGAGGTACTGGTCCGTGTGTGTGGGCTTCCGGTAAACTTCGATCTATTCTTATACTCAACCAGTCTACCAAATCCTGCCAGAAGTCAGTCGTTACTGAGCAGGAAGAAAAACAAATGATCAATAATTTCTTCATTTTGTAAACAAAATCCACATGGCTCCACCTCAAACCCAAACCTTTTTTAAGCATTTCAGCTGCTGGGTAATATCCATTAATTATTGTGTGGATGCTTTAAGGCATCCACACTATTGTTTTCCTGTTTCTCTTTATTGTGTGGATGCTTTAAGGCATCCACACTATTGAGTTCCTGTTTCTCTTTATTGTGTGGATGCTTTAAGGCATCCACACTATTGAGTTCCTGTTTCTCTTTATTGTGTGGATGCTTTAAGGCATCCACACTATTGAGTTCCTGTTTCTCTTTATTCTTTATTATTATTATTCTTCAAGTTGCTTCCGTACGTTTTTCGCCGTAGAACTACTTCCACAATTTTTATGCTATTTTCACCATTCAAATTTTAAACTATTCTGCTATTTCTGCTAATTTGCGCAATATCTTTTGGTATTTTTTGCTATTATACTTTTTAAAATATTAAGCTTTTTATGCAATTTTTTGTCCCATTGAAATGAATGTAAAACTTCCAAAATTCTGCTAAATTTTGCTTGTTTTTGAAACTTAACTACTTCCTCATACTTTCACGTAGAACAACCATTCAAATTTTAAAATGTTCACAAATTATTGGGCTATTCATGTATATTTCAACTTTTTCATATCTGTTACCGTTTTCATCTTATCCCTCTTTAAGTTTTGAGTTGCAAAATTGTGATTTTTCACAAAATACATACGTTGTTATGGTTGCTATGCACTTGGTTCTAAGTGAGGCACTGTAAGTTTCGCAGTCTTCTCTTCATGTC
Source organism: Neolamprologus brichardi (assembly GCF_056152115.1). Taxonomy (NCBI): domain Eukaryota; kingdom Metazoa; phylum Chordata; class Actinopteri; order Cichliformes; family Cichlidae; genus Neolamprologus; species Neolamprologus brichardi. Next base: position 19,061,678 of record NC_142123.1, on the reverse strand, counting down.
CGAACAACTTCTTGCTACTTGCTCAATTTTCACTCAACTTCCACAAATTATACATCAAAACGTAGGTATTTTTGCTGGCTTTCAGAAAATGTCACTATCATTGTTGTGGAATTTATAGAATTTTGGCAAATCTCCTCAGACCAACACAAACTCTGAAAACTCTCCATAGAAAGTCAATAGAGAGTTTGTTCAAAATCACCGCTGGATTTCTTTAATGAGAGGCATATTCGAATCGCCATATCTCCTTAATGAAGCGAAGTCAAGACATGAGGCTTGTGCCAATATATCTTCAGACACTCCTGACGCTCACAATTTTAAAAAAATTTTCTCACCTATTACCATTTGGCCATGAATTACGTTTGTTTGAGGGTAGGAAATTTGTCCTTCGCTCAGATTTCTTCAGATTTCAAACTCTGGAAATGAACCACTTTTTTCTCTCGTCATATCTTTTTGATGGTTTTCCAGAGAGACCTGAAAATTTACATGACTGTTCACCAAAGCCTGCTGTCTCTTACGGTGAAAGAATGATATCAATACTCCGAATAGATTTAGAGTTACAAAGCGTTGTTTGAGGGCAAGTCAAGGCAGTTTTTGCTTAGCCTCTACTCAGTTATGGTGCATTACAAGTCAAATATCTTTAATAATTCATATTTTAATGATAAATTGTTAACACTTGAAGATTCCCCCATCTCTTCTGAACAAAACGATGTAAGAATGACCGTTCTAGCCCCTACGGTTAGGAAATTATGGCCATTTGTTGGAAGGTAATCCTCACTATGAGAAATAGACTGCAAAAATCCTGTCTCTCTGCTGCCTGTGTAAAAACGGCTGCACCTGTTTTGGCGGGAAAATGTACACAGCCTCTCTGATTGGTGGATTCAAATTCAGCAGCTCCCAGGCTGCTTGACTGACCTACAAAGTTGCTTCTCTCTCCCTCTGTGTGTGTGTGTGTGTGTGTGTGTGTGTGTGTGTGTGTGTGTGTGTATTTCTGCTTTTTATAGTATTTCTGCTAAATTATAGTATTTCTGCTTATTATAGTATTTCTGATTTTTATAGGATTTCTGCTTAATATAGTATTTCTGCTAAATTATAGTATTTCTGCTAAATTATAGTATTTCTGCTTTTTATATTATTTCTGCTAAATTATAGTATTTCTGCTTTTTATAGTATTTCTGCTTAATATAGTATTTCTGCTAAATTATAGTATTTCTGCTTAATATAGTATTTCTGCTAAATTATATTATTTCTGCTTTTTATAGTATTTCTGCTTTTTATAGTATTTGTGCTTAATATAGTATTTCTGCTAAAATATAGTATTTCTGCTTAATATAGTATTTCTGCTTTTTATAGTATTTGTGCTAAAACATAGTATTTCTACTAAATGTAGTATTTATGCTTAATCATACTATTTCTATATATTACTGCCAGGTCCCCAGGCAGCCAATCCTCTGTGAGGACTGAGACATTCAAATTCACAAATCAGAGCCTGCACGGCTTCCCAGCCAGCCAATCATATCTGAGGGCTCAGGCATTCAAATTTGCATATTGGGGCCTGCAAAAATCCTGTCTCTCTGCTGCGTGTGTAAAAACGGCTGCACCTGTTTTGGCGGGAAAAGTACACAGCCTCTCTGATTGGTGGATTCAAATTTAGCAGCTCCCAGGCTGCTTGACTGACCTAAAAACTTGCTTCTCTCTCTTTCTGTGTTGTGTTATAGTATTTCTAAATTATAGTATTTCTGCTAAATTATAGTATTTCTGCTAAATTATAGTATTTCTGCTTTTTATAGTATTTCTGCTTTTTATAGGATTTGTGCTTAATATAGTATTTCTGCTAAATTATTGTATTTCTGGTTTTTATAGTATTTCTGCTAAATTCTAGCATTTCTGCTTTTTATAGTATTTCTGCTTTTTATAGTATTTGAGCTTTCTGCTTTTTATAGTATTTGTGCTTAATATAGTATTTGTGCTTAATATAGTATTTGTGCTTAATATAGTATTTCTGCTAAATTATAGTGTTTCTGCTTTTTATAGGATTTGTGCTTAATATAGTATTTCTGCTTAATTATAGTATTTCTGCTTTTCATAGTATTTCTGCTAAATTATAGTATTTCTGCTTTTTATACTATTTCTGCTTAATATAGTATTTCTGCTAAATTATAGTATTTCTGCTTTTTATAGTATTTGTGCTAAAACATAGTATTTCTACTAAATGTAGTATTTATGCTTAATCATACTATTTCTATATATTACTGCCAGGTCCCCAGGCAGCCAATCCTCTGTGAGGACAGACATTCAAATTTACAAATCAGAGCCTTCACGGCTTCCCAGCCAGCCAATCATATCTGAGGGCTCAGGCATTCAAATTTGCATATTGGGGCCTTCACGGCTTGTAAGCCAGCCAATCATATCTGAGGGCTCAGGCATTCAAATTTGCATATTGGGGCCTTCACGGCTTGTAAGCCAGCCAATCATATCTGAGGTCTGCCGTTTCTTCTCTCGTCATATCTCAGCGATGGATGTACAAAGAGCAATGAAAATCGCAGTCAAAGTACACCAAAGTCCGTTGATTTACCCAGTACAGGAATTATGTTTCTAGTCCACCTAGTTTTTGAGTTACACGACGTTTTGTAACTCCAAAAAACGGCGTTTTTCGCCTCTCACCGCGATCTAATTCTGACTGCTCATCACCCTGTTTTCCAGGCACCAGCTCTCTTTCCCAGTGGCGCAGTTGGTAATGACACGGGTCTGCAACCCAAAGGTCGTTGGTTCGATTCAACCTTGGTCAACATGTTTTTTGCCCTACAAATTAATACACTATCACAGACCAGTAATTCATATTCATCATTTATTACAATTCTGCAAACTTTTATGATTTTAGCAGCTTTTCTAATATGGACCTCAGATTCTTGTTAACACTCCATGGCACAAATACTGTTCCCTTTAGGCTCTGTGTATGTGTGTGTGTATCAATATTTCTCCCATTTTAAAGTATTACTCCTCCATAATTGTATTTCTGTTAAATCAAAGTACTTTTACTACATCTTAGTACTTCTGCTCAATCATATTATTTCTGCTACTTTTCGGTACTTGTGCTAAATACAGTATTTCTGCTTAATATAGTATTTTTGCTTAATATAATATTTCTGCTTAATAAAGTATTGCTGCTAAATTATACTATTTCTGCTTTTTATAGTATTTCTACTATTTGTAGGATTTCTACTTTTTGTAGGATTGGGGCTTAATATAGTATTTGTGCTTAATACAGTATTTCTGCTAAATATTTTATTTCTGCTTTTTATTGTATTTCTGCTTTTTATAGTATTTCTGCTTAATATAGTATTTCTGCTAAATGATAGTATTTCTGCTTTTTATAATATTTCTAATTTTTATAGTATTTGTGCTTAATATAGTATTTCTGCTTAATATAGTATTTCTGTTAAATTATAGCATTTCTGCTTTTTATAGTATTTGTGCTAAAACATAGTATTTCTACTAAATGTAGTATTTATGCTTAATCATACTCTTTCTATATATTACTGCCAGGTCCCCAGGCAGCCAATCCTCTGTGAGGACTGAGACATTCAAATTTACAAATCAGAGCCTGCACGGCTTCCCAGCCAGCCAATCATATCTGAGGGCTCAGGCATTCAAATTTGCATATTGGGGCCTTCACGGCTTGTAAGCCAGCCAATCATATCTGAGGTCTGCCATTTCTTCTCTCATCATATCTCAGCGAAGGTTGTACAAAGAGCAATGGAAATCGCAGTCAAAGTACACCAAAGTCCGCTGATTCACCCAGTACAATAATTATGTTTCTAGTCCACCTAGTTTTTGAGTTACACAACGTTTTGTAACTCCAAAAAACGGCGTTTTTCGCCTCTCACCGCGATCTAATTCTGACTGCTCATGACCCTGTTTTCCAGCCGCCCGCTCTCTTCCCCAGTGGCGCAGTTGGTAGTGACACGGGTCTGCAACCCAAAGGTCGTGGGTTCAATCCCTCCGTGGTCAACATGTTTTTTTTCCCTACAAATTAATACACTATCACAGACAAGTAATTCATATTCATCATTTATTATAATTCTGCAAACTTTTATGATTTTAGCAGCTTTTTTGCCAAATCATGGTTTTTGTGCCAAATCATAACAGTTGTTTTATGTTATAGTATTACTACTAAGTGGAGGAATTTCTGTCATGTTACAGTATATGTGCTGATTACAGTATTTCTGCTAAATCATACTGTTTCTACTATATTATATTTTTCTTTCTAAATATAGCATTTCTGCTATATAATTGTATTTCTGCTATGTTATAATATTTGTGTTAAACCAGAGTATTTGTGCTAAAACATAGTATTTCTGCCAAATGATAGTATTTCTGTCAAATTATAGTATTTGTGCTAAAACATAGTATTCATTTAAAATTACAATATTCATAGTTCATCACAGTGTCTCTGGTAAATCACAGTATTTCTGCTATGTTGTACTATTTTTCTAAATCATAGTGTTTCTGTAATGTTTAAGTATTTTTGGCTAAATATATTCTTTCTGTTATCTTATACTATTTCTCCTAAATTCTTGTATATTTGAGAAGTTATCATGTTTCTGAAGTTACAATATTTCTGCCAAGTTCTGCTATGCTATTGTATTTCTGCCAAGTATTATGTTTCCTCTAAGATATTGCAGTTCTGCTAAGTTATTACTTTTTAGCAAAGTTCCTTTGCTTCTGCAAAGTTTTTACAATTTCTGCAACTTTTCAGCTTTTTCAGCTAGTTTTTGCAGACAGCTTCAGCTTTAAAGCATCCACACTGCATTTTCGCAGGAAATGCAAATTTTTCTAGTTCTTTATTATTCTTCAAGTTGCTTCCGTACGTTTTTCGCCGTAGAACTACTTCCACAATTTTTATGCTATTTTCACCGTTCAAATTTTAAAATATTCTGCTATTTCTGCTAATTTGCGCAATATCTTTTGGTATTTTTTGCTATTATACTTTTTAAAATATTACGCTTTTTTCCTTTAATTTGTCCCATTGAAATGAATGGGAAACTTCCGCAATTCTGCTAAAACTTGCTTGTTTTTGAAACTTAACTACTTTCTCATACTTTCACCTAGAACAACCATTCAAACTTTAAAATCTTCTCAAATTATTGGGCTATTCAGGTATAAATCAGCTTTTTCAAATCTTTTACAGTTTTATTTTTATCCCTCTTAAAGTTTTGAGTTGCAAAATTGTGATTTTTCACAAAATACATACGTTGTTATGGTTGCTATGCACTTGGTTCTAAGTGAGGCACTGTAAGTTTCGCAGTCTTCTCTTCATGTCCGAACAACTTCTTGCTACTTGCTCAATTTTCACTCAACTTCCACAAATTGTACATCAAAACGTAGGTATTTTTGCTGGCTTTCAGAAAATGTCACTATCATTGTTGTGGAATTTATAGAATTTTGGCAAATCTCCTCAGACCAACACAAAGTCTGAAAACTCTCCATACAAAGTCAATGGAGAGTTTGTTCAAAATCACCGCTGAATTTCTGTAATGAGAGGCATATTCGAATCGTCATATCTCCTTAACGAAGCGAAGTTAAGACATGAGGCTTGTGCCAATATATCTTCAGACACTCCTGACACTCACAATTCAAGAATCTTTTTCTCACCTATTACCATTTGGCCATGAATTACGTTTGTTTGAGGGTAGGAAATTCGTCCTTCGCTCAGATTTCTTCAGCTTTCAAACTCTGGAAATGAACCATTTTTTTCTCTTGTCATATCTTTTTGATAGATTTCCACAAAGACCTGAAAATTTCCATGACTGTTCACTAAAGCCTGCTGTCTCTTACGGTGAAAGAATGATATTGATACTCCAAATAGATTTCGAGTTACAAAGCGTTGTTTGAGGGAAAGTCAAGACAGTTTTCGCTTAGCCTCTACTCAGTTATGGTGCATTACAAGTCAAATATCTTTAATAATTCATATTTTAATGATAAATTGTCAACACTTGAAGATTCCCCCATCTCTTCTGAACAAAACGGTGTAAGAATTACCGTTCTAGCCCCTACGGTTAGGAAACTATGGCCATTTGTTTGGAGGGTAGTCCTCACTATGAGAAATAGACTGCAAAAATCCTGTCTCTGCTGTGTGTGTAAAAACGGCTGCACCTGTTTTGGCGGGAAAAAGTAGACAGCCTCTCTGATTGGTGCATTCAAATTCAGCAGCTTCCAGGCTGCTTGACTGACCTAGAAAGTTGCTTCTCTCTCTTTTTGTGTGTGTTTGTGTGTGTATGTGTGTGTGTGTGTATTTCTGCTTTTTATAGTATTTCTGCTTAATATAGTATTTCTGCTAAATTATAGTATTTCTGCTTTTTATAGTATTTCTGCTTTTTATAGTATTTCTGCTAAATTATACTATTTCTGCTTTTTATAGTATTTCTGCTTAATATAGTATTTCTGCTTAATATAGTATTTCTGCTAAATTATAGTATTTCTGCTAAATTATAGTATTTCTGCTTTTTATACTATTTCTGCTTAATACAGTATTTCTGCTAAATTATAGTATTTGTGCTTAGTGTAATATTTCTGCTAAATTATAATATTTCTGCTTTTTATAGTATTTCTGCTTTTTATAATATTTCTGCTTTTTATAGTATTTGTGATTAATATAGTATTTCTGCATAATATAGTATTTGTGCTAAATCACAGTATTTCTGCTAAATTATAGTACTTCTGCTTTTTATAGGATAAAGCAAAAATCCTGTCTCTGCTGTGTGTGTAAAAACGGCTGCACCTGTTTTGGCGGGAAAAAGTACACAGCCTCTCTGATTGGTGGATTCAAATTCAGCAGCTCCCAGGCTGCTTGACTGACCTACAGAGTTGCTTCTCTCTCCCTCTGTGTGTGTGTGTGTGTGTGTGTGTGAGACAGAGAGAGAGAGAGGGAGAGAGAGAGAGAGAGAAAGCCTTTTAATATAGGATTTCTGCTTTTTATAATATTTGTGCTTGATATAGTATTTCTGCTTAATACAGTATTTCTGCTAAATTATAGTATTTGTTCTTAGTATAATATTTCTGCTAAATTATAATATTTCTGCTTTTTATAGTATTTCTGCTTTTTATAGTATTTGTGCTTCTTATAGGATTTCTGCTTTTTATAGTATTTCTGCTTAATATAGTATTTCTGCTTTTTATAGTATTTCTGCTTTTTATAGTATTTGTGATTAATATAGTATTTGTGCATAATATAGTATTTGTGCTAAATCATAGTATTTCTGCTAAATTATAGTATTTCTGCTTTTTATAGGATTTCTGCTTTTTATAGTATTTGTGATTAATATAGTATTTGTGCATAATATAGTATTTGTGCTAAATCATAGTATTTCTGCTAAATTATAGTATTTCTGCTTTTTATAGGATTTCTGCTTTTTATAGTATTTCTGCTTAATATAGTATTTCTGCTAAATTATAGTATTTCTACTTTTCATAGTATTTCTGCTTTTTATAGTATTTCTGCTTAATATAGTATTTCTGCTAAATTAAAGTGTTTCTGCTTTTTATAGTATTTGTGATAAAACATAGTATTTCTACTAAATGTAGTATTTATGCTTAATCATACTATTTCTATATATTACTGCCAGGTCCCCAGGCAGACAATCCTCTGTGAGGACTGAGACATTCAAATTTACAAATCAGGGCCTGCACGGCTTCCCAGCCAGCCAAATCATATCTGAGGTCTGCCGTTTCTTCTCTCGTCATATCTCAGCGACGGTTGTACAAAGAGCAATGAAAATCGCAGTCAAAGTACACCAAAGTCCGCTGATTCACCCAGTACAAGAATTATGCTTCTATTCCACCTAGCTTTTGAGTTACACGACGTTTTGCAAGAATACTGTTCCCTTTAGGCTCTGTGTATGTGTGTGTGTGTATCAATATTTCTCCCATTTTAAAGTATTACTCCTCCATAATTGTATTTCTGTTAAATCAAAGTACTTTTACTACATCTTAGTACTTCTGCTCAATCATAGCATTTCTGCTAAATCATAGTATTTTTGCCAAATCATGGTTTTTGTGCCAAATCATACAATTTGTGTAGTATTTGTGCTAAAACATAGTATTAATTTAAAATTGCAATATTCATAGTTCATCAAAGTGTCTCTGGTAAATCACAGTATTTCTGCTATGTTGTACTGTTTTTCTGAATCATAGTGTTTCTGTAATCTTTAAGTATTTTTGGCTAAATATATTCTTTCTGTTATCTTATACTATTTCTCCTAAATTTTTGTATATTTGAGAAGTTATCATGTTTCTGGTAAGTTACAATATTTCTGCCAAGTTCTGCTATGCTATTGTATTTCTGCCAAGTATTATGTTTCCTCTAAGATATTGCAGTTCTGCTAAGTTATTACTTTTTAGCAAAGTTCCTTTGCTTCTGCAAAGTTTTTACAATTTCTGCAACTTTTCAGCTTTTTCAGCTAGTTTTTGCAGACAGCTTCAGCTTTAAAGCATCCACACTGCATTTTCGCAGGAAATGCAAATTTTTCTAGTTCTTTATTATTATTGTGTGGATGCTTTAAGGCATCCACACTATTGAGTTCCTGTTTCTCTTTATTCTTTATTATTCTTCAAGTTGCTTCCGTACGTTTTTCGCCGTAGAACTACTTCCACAATTTTTATGCTATTTTCACCGTTCAAATTTTAAAATATTCTGCTATTTCTGCTAATTTGCGCAATATCTTTTGGTATTTTTTGCTATTATACTTTTTAAAATATTACGCTTTTTTCCTTTAATTTGTCCCATTGAAATGAATGGGAAACTTCCGCAATTCTGCTAAAACTTGCTTGTTTTTGAAACTTAACTACTTTCTCATACTTTCACCTAGAACAACCATTCAAACTTTAAAATCTTCTCAAATTATTGGGCTATTCAGGTATAAATCAGCTTTTTCAAATCTTTTACAGTTTTATTTTTATCCCTCTTAAAGTTTTGAGTTGCAAAATTGTGATTTTTCACAAAATACATACGTTGTTATGGTTGCTATGCACTTGGTTCTAAGTGAGGCACTGTAAGTTTCGCAGTCTTCTCTTCATGTCCGAACAACTTCTTGCTACTTGCTCAATTTTCACTCAACTTCCACAAATTGTACATCAAAACGTAGGTATTTTTGCTGGCTTTCAGAAAATGTCACTATCATTGTTGTGGAATTTATAGAATTTTGGCAAATCTCCTCAGACCAACACAAAGTCTGAAAACTCTCCATACAAAGTCAATGGAGAGTTTGTTCAAAATCACCGCTGAATTTCTGTAATGAGAGGCATATTCGAATCGTCATATCTCCTTAACGAAGCGAAGTTAAGACATGAGGCTTGTGCCAATATATCTTCAGACACTCCTGACACTCACAATTCAAGAATCTTTTTCTCACCTATTACCATTTGGCCATGAATTACGTTTGTTTGAGGGTAGGAAATTCGTCCTTCGCTCAGATTTCTTCAGCTTTCAAACTCTGGAAATGAACCATTTTTTTCTCTTGTCATATCTTTTTGATAGATTTCCACAAAGACCTGAAAATTTCCATGACTGTTCACTAAAGCCTGCTGTCTCTTACGGTGAAAGAATGATATTGATACTCCAAATAGATTTCGAGTTACAAAGCGTTGTTTGAGGGAAAGTCAAGACAGTTTTCGCTTAGCCTCTACTCAGTTATGGTGCATTACAAGTCAAATATCTTTAATAATTCATATTTTAATGATAAATTGTCAACACTTGAAGATTCCCCCATCTCTTCTGAACAAAACGGTGTAAGAATTACCGTTCTAGCCCCTACGGTTAGGAAACTATGGCCATTTGTTTGGAGGGTAGTCCTCACTATGAGAAATAGACTGCAAAAATCCTGTCTCTGCTGTGTGTGTAAAAACGGCTGCACCTGTTTTGGCGGGAAAAAGTAGACAGCCTCTCTGATTGGTGCATTCAAATTCAGCAGCTTCCAGGCTGCTTGACTGACCTAGAAAGTTGCTTCTCTCTCTTTTTGTGTGTGTTTGTGTGTGTATGTGTGTATTTCTGCTTTTTATAGTATTTCTGCTTAATATAGTATTTCTGCTAAATTATAGTATTTCTGCTTTTTATAGTATTTCTGCTTTTTATAGTATTTCTGCTAAATTATACTATTTCTGCTTTTTATAGTATTTCTGCTTAATATAGTATTTCTGCTTAATATAGTATTTCTGCTAAATTATAGTATTTCTGCTAAATTATAGTATTTCTGCTTTTTATACTATTTCTGCTTAATACAGTATTTCTGCTAAATTATAGTATTTGTGCTTAGTGTAATATTTCTGCTAAATTATAATATTTCTGCTTTTTATAGTATTTCTGCTTTTTATAGGATTTCTGCTTTTTATAGTATTTGTGCTTAATATAGTATTTCTGCTTTTTATAATATTTCTGCTTTTTATAGTATTTGTGATTAATATAGTATTTCTGCATAATATAGTATTTGTGCTAAATCACAGTATTTCTGCTAAATTATAGTACTTCTGCTTTTTATAGGATAAAGCAAAAATCCTGTCTCTGCTGTGTGTGTAAAAACGGCTGCACCTGTTTTGGCGGGAAAAAGTACACAGCCTCTCTGATTGGTGGATTCAAATTCAGCAGCTCCCAGGCTGCTTGACTGACCTACAGAGTTGCTTCTCTCTCCCTCTGTGTGTGTGTGTGTGTGTGTGTGTGTGTGTGTGTGTGTGTGTGTGAGACAGAGAGAGAGAGAGGGAGAGAGAGAGAGAGAGAAAGCCTTTTAATATAGGATTTCTGCTTTTTATAATATTTGTGCTTGATATAGTATTTCTGCTTAATACAGTATTTCTGCTAAATTATAGTATTTGTTCTTAGTATAATATTTCTGCTAAATTATAATATTTCTGCTTTTTATAGTATTTCTGCTTTTTATAGTATTTGTGCTTCTTATATGATTTCTGCTTTTTATAGTATTTCTGCTTAATATAGTATTTCTGCTTTTTATAGTATTTCTGCTTTTTATAGTATTTGTGATTAATATAGTATTTGTGCATAATATAGTATTTGTGCTAAATCATAGTATTTCTGCTAAATTATAGTATTTCTGCTTTTTATAGGATTTCTGCTTTTTATAGTATTTCTGCTTAATATAGTATTTCTGCTAAATTATAGTATTTCTACTTTTCATAGTATTTCTGCTTTTTATAGTATTTCTGCTTAATATAGTATTTCTGCTAAATTAAAGTGTTTCTGCTTTTTATAGTATTTGTGATAAAACATAGTATTTCTACTAAATGTAGTATTTATGCTTAATCATACTATTTCTATATATTACTGCCAGGTCCCCAGGCAGACAATCCTCTGTGAGGACTGAGACATTCAAATTTACAAATCAGGGCCTGCACGGCTTCCCAGCCAGCCAAATCATATCTGAGGTCTGCCGTTTCTTCTCTCGTCATATCTCAGCGACGGTTGTACAAAGAGCAATGAAAATCGCAGTCAAAGTACACCAAAGTCCGCTGATTCACCCAGTACAAGAATTATGCTTCTATTCCACCTAGCTTTTGAGTTACACGACGTTTTGCAAGAATACTGTTCCCTTTAGGCTCTGTGTATGTGTGTGTGTGTATCAATATTTCTCCCATTTTAAAGTATTACTCCTCCATAATTGTATTTCTGTTAAATCAAAGTACTTTTACTACATCTTAGTACTTCTGCTCAATCATAGCATTTCTGCTAAATCATAGTATTTTTGCCAAATCATGGTTTTTGTGCCAAATCATACAATTTGTGTAGTATTTGTGCTAAAACATAGTATTAATTTAAAATTGCAATATTCATAGTTCATCAAAGTGTCTCTGGTAAATCACAGTATTTCTGCTATGTTGTACTGTTTTTCTGAATCATAGTGTTTCTGTAATCTTTAAGTATTTTTGGCTAAATATATTCTTTCTGTTATCTTATACTATTTCTCCTAAATTTTTGTATATTTGAGAAGTTATCATGTTTCTGGTAAGTTACAATATTTCTGCCAAGTTCTGCTATGCTATTGTATTTCTGCCAAGTATTATGTTTCCTCTAAGATATTGCAGTTCTGCTAAGTTATTACTTTTTAGCAAAGTTCCTTTGCTTCTGCAAAGTTTTTACAATTTCTGCAACTTTTCAGCTTTTTCAGCTAGTTTTTGCAGACAGCTTCAGCTTTAAAGCATCCACACTGCATTTTCGCAGGAAATGCAAATTTTTCTAGTTGTGTGGATGCTTTAAGGCATCCACACTATTGTTTTCCTGTTTCTCTTTAATCTTTATTATTATTCTTCCGTTTCCGTACGTTTTTCGCCGTTGAACTACTTCCACAATTTTTGTGCTATTTTCACCATTCAAATTTTCAACTATTCTGCTATTTCTGCTAATGATGGCTATATCTTTTGGTATTTTTCACTATTATACTTTTTAAAATATTAAGCTTTTTTCCTTTAATTTGTCCCATTGAAATGAATGGGAAACTTCCGCAATTCTGCTAAAATTTGCTTGTTTTTGAAACTTAACTACTTCCTCATATTTTCACTTAGAACAACCATTCAAACTTTAAAATGTTCTCAAATTATTGGGCTATTCAGGTATAAATCAGCTTTTTCAAATCTTTTACCGTTTTATTTTTATCCCTCTTAAAGTTTTGAGTTGCAAAATTGTGATTTTTCACAAAATACATGCGTTGTTATGGTTGTTATGCACTTGGTTCTAAGTGAGACACTGTAGGTTTCGCAGTCTTCTCTTCATGTCCAAACAACTTCTTGCTACTTGCTCAATTTTCACTCAACTTCCACAAATTATACATCAAAACGCAGGTATTTTTGCTTGCTTTCAGAAAATGTCACTATCATTGTTGTGGGATTTATAGAATTTTGGCAAATCTCCTCAGACCAACACAAAGTCTCAAAACTCTCCATAGAAAGTCAATGGAGAGTTTGTTCAAAATCACCGCTTGATTTCTGTAATGAGAGGCATATTCGAATCGTCATATCTCCCCAACGAAGCGAAGTTAAAACATGAGGCTTGTCCCAGTATATCTTCAGACACTCCTGATGCTCACAATTCAAGAATTATTTTCTCACCTATTACCGTTCTGAGATGAGTTAGACTTGTTTGAGGGTAGGAAATTCGTCCTTCGCTCAGATTTCTTCAGATTTCAAACTCTGGAAATGAACCACTTTTTTCTCTCGTCATATCTTTTTGATAGATTTCCACAGAGACCTGAAAATTTCCATGCCTGTTCACCAAAGCCTGCTGTCTCTTACGGTGAAAGAATGATATCGATACTCCAAATAGATTTAGAGTTAGAAAGCGTTGTTTGAGGGTAGGTCAAGGCAGTTTTCGCTTCGCCTCTACTCAGTTATGGTGCATTACAAGTCAAATATCTTTAATAATTCATATTTTAATGATAAATTGTCAACACTTGAAGATTCCCCCATCTCTTCTGAACAAAACGGTGTAAGAATGACCGTTCTAGCCCCTACGGTTAGGAAATTATGGCCATTTGTTTGGAGGGTAGTCCTCACTATGAGAAATGGACTGCAAAAATCCTGTCTCTCTGCTGTGTGTGTAAAAACGGCTGCACCTTTTTTGGCGGGAAAATGTACACAGCATCTCTGATTGGTTGATTCAAATCCAGCAGCTCCCAGGCTGCTTGACTGATCTATAAAGTTGCTTCTCTCTCTTTCTGTGTGTGTTATAGTATTTCTAAATTATAATATTTCTGCTTTTTATAGTATTCCTGCTAAATTATAGTATTTCTGCTTTTAATAGGATTTGTGCTTAATATAGTAGTTCTGCTTTTTATAAGATTTGTGCTTAATATAGTATTTCTGCTTTTTATAGGATTTGTGCTTAATATAGTATTTTTGCTTTTTATAGTATTTCTGCTACATTATAGTATTTCTGCTTTTTATAGTATTTGTGCTTAATATAGTGTTTCTGCTAAATTACAGTATTTCTGCTTTTTATAGTATTTCTGCTAGATTATAGTATTTCTGCTAAATTATAGTATTTCTGCTTTTTATAGTATTTCTGCTTTTTGTACGAGTTGTGCTTATTATAGGATTTGTGCTTAATACAGTATTTGTGCTAAATTATAGTATTTCTGCTAAATTATAGTATTTCTGCTTTTTATAGGATTTGTGCTTAATATATTATTTCTGCTAAATTATAGTATTTCTGCTTTTTATAGTATTACTGCTTTTTGTACTATTTCTGCTTAATATAGTATTTCTGCTAAATTATAGTATTTCTGCTTTTTTTAGTATTTCTGCTAAATTATAGTATTTCTGCTTTTTATAGTATTTCTTCTAAATTATAGTATTTCTGCTTTTTATAGTATTTCTTCTAAATTATAGTATTTCTGCTTTTTATAGTATTACTGCTTTTTGTACTATTTCTGCTTAATATAGTATTTCTGCTGAATTATAGTATTTCTGCTTTTTATAGTATTCCTGCTAAATTATAGTATTTCTGCGACTACCGCCCAGTAGCACTCACCCCCATCATCACTAAGTGCTTAGAGCAGCTGGTCCTAGCACACTTCAAATCCTGTCTCCCCCCCACCCTGGACCCCCACCAATTCACATACCGCCAGAACAGGAGCACAGAGGATGCAGTCTCCATTGCGTTGCACTCTGTCCTCTCACACCTGGACAACAACAACACATACGCCAGAATGCTGTTTATAGACTTCAGTTCAGCATTCAATACAATCCACCCCTCACAACTCATCAGAAAACTGACAGACCTGGGCATCAGTTCCCTCATCTGCAAATGGTTACTGGACTTCCTGACCAACCGCCCCCAACATGTCCGGCTTGATAACCACTGCTCATCTACAATCACAATGAACACCGGTGTACCACAAGGCTGTGTGATGAGCCCTTTCCTCTACTCCCTCTTCACCCACGACTGCAGACCTGCTGATGGTTCCAACACCATCATTAAGTTTGCAGATGACACCACGGTGATTGGCCTCATCAGTGACAACGATGAGGCCGCCTACAGGGAGGAGGTGGATCGTCTGGCTGAGTGGTGCGACAGAAACAACCTGCTGCTTAACACAGAGAAGACCAAGGAGCTCATCGTGGACTACAGGAGGAATGCTGACCCACATCCACCCATCCACATTAAGGGGACGGCTGTGGAGCGTGTGAGCAGCTTCAAGTTCCTGGGAGTCCACATCTCCGAGGATCTCATCTGGACGACCAACTGCTCCAAGCTGGTCAAGAAGGCTCACCAGCGCCTCTTCTTCTTGAGGACTCTTAGGAAAAACCACCTGTCCTCAGACATCCTGGTGAACTTCTATCGCTGTACCATCGAGAGCATCCTGACCAACTGTATAACAGTCTGGTATGGGAACTGCTCTGCCTCGGACCGGAAGGCGTTGCAGAGGGTCGTGAAAACTGCCCAGCGCATCGCCGGAGCACCACTTCCTGCCATAAAAGACATATACAGGAAGCGGTGTCTGAAAAGGGCTGGGAAAATCATCAAAGACCCCAGTCACCCATCACATAGACTCTTCACCCTCCTGCCCTCTAGGAGGCGCTACAGGAGCCTCCGGACTAAGACCACCAGGTACCGGAACAGCTTCTTCCCCACAGCTGTCAGACTCCTGAACTCTGCCTCCTGACATCTGACCCACGTTAAACTCATGGACTGGACATACACACACCCACAACCACCTACACACACACACAATGGACAACCGTACCCTCAAACACACAATAATAACATGGACTGAACCACCACTCACAATCACTAGCACTTTATATACCTCTGTAGAAATTATCCACATATCTCACTTATCTTAACTGCACTACTGTATAGCTCTGTGTAAATAATCATACGATATTTTTAATCCTACAACTGTTTATAACGTGCATAGTTCACATTTCTGTATAACTTTATATCTCAGATTTCTGTATAGTTTTTTTTATTTCATATTTATATCCTGTTCATAGCCTGTACATAGCTTGTACTCACTACAGCCTGTACATACTTATAGTTATAGAATATTCATAACATACTTCATACCGTGTACATTATAACATACCATAATAGACCCATTTCTGTAACATACTTACATATCTATATTATTGCTAATATATATTGTAATATATCTATATCACTAAAGCACTTCTGGATGGATGCAAACTGCATTTCGTTGCCCTGTACCTGTGCATGGGCAATGACAATAAAGTTGAATTCTATTCTATTCTATTTTTATAGTATTACTGCTTTTTGTACTATTTCTGCTTAATATAGTATTTCTGCTAAATTATAGTATTTCTGCTTTTTGTAGTATTTGTGCTTCATTTAGTATTTGTGCTTAATATAGTATTTCTGCTAAATTATAGTATTTCTACTAAATGTAGTATTTATGCTTAATCATACTATTTCTATATATTACTGCCAGGTCCCCAGGCAGCCAATCCTCTGTGAGGAATGAGACATTTCGCCCTGAAATTTACATATCAGGGCCTGCACGGCTTCCCAGCCAGCCAATCATATCTGAGGTGTGCCGTTCCTTCTCTCGTCATATCTCAGCAACGGTTGTACAAAGAGCAATGAAAATCGCAGTCAAAGTACACCAAAGTCCGCTGATTCACCCAGTACAAGAATTATGTTTCTAGTCCACCTAGTTTTTGAGTTACACGACGTTTTGTAACTCCAAAAAACGGCGTTTTTCGCCTCTCACCACAATCTAATTCTGACTGCTCATCAACCTGTTTTCCAGGCTCCTGGTCTCTTTCATAGTGGCGCAGGTGGTAGTGACTTGGGTCTGCAAGCCAAAGGTCGTTGGTTCGATTCCACCTTGGTCAACATGTTTTTTTCCCTACAAATTAATACACTATCACAGACCAGTAATTCATATTCATCATTTATTACAATTCTGCAAACTTTTATCATTTTACCAGCCTTCGTAATATGGACCTCAGATTCTTGTTAACACTCCATGGCACAAATACTGTTCCCTTTAGGCTCTGTGTATGTGTGTGTGTGTATCAATATTTCTCCCATTTTAAAGTATTACTCCTCCATAATTGTATTTCTGTTAAATCAAAGTACTTTTACTACATCTTAGTACTTCTGCTCAATCATAGTATTTCTGCTAAATTATAGTATTTTTGCCAAATCATGGTTTTTGTGCCAAATCAAAACATTTGTGTTATGTTATAGTATTACTACTAAGTGGAGGAATTTCTGTCATGTTACAGTATATGTGCTGATTACAGTATTTCTGCTAAATCGTATTATTTCTACTATATTATATTTTTCTTTCTAAATATAGCATTTCTGCTATATAATTGTATTTCTGCTATGTTATAATATTTGTGCTAAACCAGAGTATTTGTGCTGAAACATAGTATTTCTGCCAAATGATAGTATTTCTGTCAAATTATAGTATTTGTGCTAAAACATAGTATTAATTTAAAATTACAATATTCATAGTTCATCACAGTGTCTCTGGTAAATCACAGTATTTCTGCTATGTTGTACTATTTTTCTAAATCATAGTGTTTCTGTAATTAAGTATTTTTGGCTAAATATATTCTTTCTGTTATCTTATACTATTTCTCCTAAATTCTTGTATATTTGAGAAGTTATCATGTTTCTGGTAAGTTACAATATTTCTGCCAAGTTCTGCTCTGCTATTGTATTTCTGCCAAGTATTATGTTTCCTCTAAGATATTGCAGTTCTGCTAAGTTATTACTTTTTAGCAAAGTTCCTTTGCTTCTGCAAAGTTTTTACAATTTCTGCAACTTTTCAGCTTTTTCAGCTAGTTTTTGCAGACAGCTTCAGCTATAAAGCATCCACACTGCATTTTCGCAGGAAATGCAAATTTTTCTAGTTATTCTTCAAGTTGCTTCCGTACGTTTTTCGCCGTAGAACTACTTCCACAATTTTTATGCTATTTTCACCATTCAAATTTTAAACTATTCTGCTATTTCTGCTAATTTGCGCAATATCTTTTGGTATTTTTTGCTATTATACTTTTTAAAATATTAAGCTTTTTATGCAATTTTTTGTCCCATTGAAATGAATGTAAAACTTCCAAAATTCTGCTAAATTTTGCTTGTTTTTGAAACTTAACTACTTCCTCATACTTTCACGTAGAACAACCATTCAAATTTTAAAATGTTCACAAATTATTGGGCTATTCATGTATATTTCAACTTTTTCATATCTGTTACCGTTTTCATCTTATCCCTCTTTAAGTTTTGAGTTGCAAAATTGTGATTTTTCACAAAATACATACGTTGTTATGGTTGCTATGCACTTGGTTCTAAGTGAGGCACTGTAAGTTTCGCAGTCTTCTCTTCATGTCCGAACAACTTCTTGCTACTTGCTCAATTTTCACTCAACTTCCACAAATTATACATCAAAACGTAGGTATTTTTGCTGGCTTTTAGAAAATGTCACTATCATTGTTGTGGAATTTATAGAATTTTGGCAAATCTCCTCAGACCAACACAAACTCTGAAAACTCTCCATAGAAAGTCAATAGAGAGTTTGTTCAAAATCACCGCTGGATTTCTTTAATGAGAGGCATATTCGAATCGCCATATCTCCTTAATGAAGCGAAGTCAAGACATGAGGCTTGTGCCAATATATCTTCAGACACTCCTGACGCTCACAATTTTAAAAAAATTTTCTCACCTATTACCATTTGGCCATGAATTACGTTTGTTTGAGGGTAGGAAATTTGTCCTTCGCTCAGATTTCTTCAGATTTCAAACTCTGGAAATGAACCACTTTTTTCTCTCGTCATATCTTTTTGATGGTTTTCCAGAGAGACCTGAAAATTTCCATGACTGTTCACCAAAGCCTGCTGTCTCTTACGGTGAAAGAATGATATCAATACTCCAAATAGATTTAGAGTTACAAAGCGTTGTTTGAGGGCAAGTCAAGGCAGTTTTTGCTTAGCCTCTACTCAGTTATGGTGCATTACAAGTCAAATATCTTTAATAATTCATATTTTAATGATAAATTGTTAACACTTGAAGATTCCCCCATCTCTTCTGAACAAAACGATGTAAGAATGACCGTTCTAGCCCCTACGGTTAGGAAATTATGGCCATTTGTTGGAAGGTAATCCTCACTATGAGAAATAGACTGCAAAAATCCTGTCTCTGCTGTGTGTGTAAAAACGGCTGCACCTGTTTTGGCGGGAAAATGTACACAGCCTCTCTGATTGGTGGATTCAAATTCAGCAGCTCCCAGGCTGCTTGACTGACCTACAAAGTTTCTTCTCTCTCCCTCTGTGTGTGTGTGTGTGTGTGTGTGTGTGTGTGTGTATTTCTGCTTTTTATAGTATTTCTGCTAAATTATAGTATTTCTGCTTATTATAGTATTTCTGATTTTTATAGGATTTCTGCTTAATATAGTATTTCTGCTAAATTATAGTATTTATGCTTAATATAGTATTTCTGCTTTTTATAGTATTTGTGCTTAATATAGTATTTGTGCTTAATATAGTATTTCTGCTTAATATAGTATTTCTGCTTAATATAGTATTTCTGCTTAATATAGTATTTGTGCTTAATATAGTATTTCTGCTAAATTATATTATTTCTGCTAAATTATAGTATTTCTGCTTTTTATATTATTTCTGCTAAATTATAGTATTTCTGCTTTTTATAGTATTTCTGCTTAATATAGTATTTCTGCTTAATATAGTATTTCTGCTAAATTATAGTATTTCTGCTTAATATAGTATTTCTGCTAAATTATATTATTTCTGCTTTTTATAGTATTTCTGCTTTTTATAGTATTTGTGCTTAATATAGTATTTCTGCTAAAATATAGTATTTCTGCTTAATATAGTATTTCTGCTTTTTATAGTATTTGTGCTAAAACATAGTATTTCTACTAAATGTAGTATTTATGCTTAATCATACTATTTCTATATATTACTGCCAGGTCCCCAGGCAGCCAATCCTCTGTGAGGACTGAGACATTCAAATTCACAAATCAGAGCCTGCACGGCTTCCCAGCCAGCCAATCATATCTGAGGGCTCAGGCATTCAAATTTGCATATTGGGGCCTGCAAAAATCCTGTCTCTCTGCTGCATGTGTAAAAACGGCTGCACCTGTTTTGGCGGGAAAAGTACACAGCCTCTCTGATTGGTGGATTCAAATTTAGCAGCTCCCAGGCTGCTTGACTGACCTAAAAACTTGCTTCTCTCTCTTTCTGTGTTGTGTTATAGTATTTCTAAATTATAGTATTTCTGCTAAATTATAGTATTTCTGCTAAATTATAGTATTTCTGCTTTTTATAGTATTTCTGCTTTTTATAGGATTTGTGCTTTTTATAGTATTTGAGCTTTCTGCTTTTTATAGGATTTGTGCTTAATATAGTATTTCTGCAAAATATAGTATTTCTGATTAATTATAGTTTTTCTACCAAATCATAGTACAGTATTTCTGCTTTTTATAGTATTTATGCTTAATATAGTATTTCTGCTTTTTATAGTATTTGTGCTTAATATAGTATTTGTGCTTAATATAGTATTTCTGCTTAATATAGTATTTCTGCTTAATATAGTATTTGTGCTTAATATAGTATTTCTGCTAAATTATAGTGTTTCTGCTTTTTATAGGATTTGTGCTTAATATAGTATTTCTGCTAAATTATAGTATTTCTGCTTTTTATAGTATTTCTGCTTAATATAGTATTTCTGCTAAATTATAGTATTTCTGCTTTTTATAGTATTTGTGCTAAAACATAGTATTTCTACTAAATGTAGTATTTATGCTTAATCATACTATTTCTATATATTACTGCCAGGTCCCCAGGCAGCCAATCCTCTGTGAGGACAGACATTCAAATTTACAAATCAGAGCCTTCACGGCTTCCCAGCCAGCCAATCATATCTGAGGGCTCAGGCATTCAAATTTGCATATTGGGGCCTTCACGGCTTCCCAGCCAGCCAATCATATCTGAGGGCTCAGGCATTCAAATTTGCATATTGGGGCCTTCACGGCTTCCCAGCCAGCCAATCATATCTGAGGGCTCAGGCATTCAAATTTGCATATTGGGGCCTTCACGGCTTGTAAGCCAGCCAATCATATCTGAGGTCTGCCGTTTCTTCTCTCGTCATATCTCAGCGACGGATGTACAAAGAGCAATGAAAATCGCAGTCAAAGTACACCAAAGTCCGCTGATTTACCCAGTACAGGAATTATGTTTCTAGTCCACCTAGTTTTTGAGTTACACGACGTTTTGTAACTCCAAAAAACAGCGTTTTTCGCCTCTCACCGCGATCTAATTCTGACTGCTCATCACCCTGTTTTCCAGGCGCCAGCTCTCTTTCCCAGTGGCGCAGTTGGTAATGACACGGGTCTGCAACCCAAAGGTCTTGGGTTCAATCCCACCTTGGTCAACATGTTTTTTGCCCTACAAATTAATACACTATCACAGACCAGTAATTCATAGTCATCATTTATTACAATTCTGCAAACTTTTTTATGATTTTACCAGCTTTTCTAATATGGACCTCACATTCTTGTTAACACTCCATGGCACAAATACTGTTCCCTTTAGGCTCTGTGTATGTGTGTGTGTATCAATATTTCTCCCATTTTAAAGTATTACTCCTCCATAATTGTATTTCTGTTAAATCAAAGTACTTTTACTACATCTTAGTACTTCTGCTCAATCATAGTATTTCTGCTAAATCATAGTATTTTTGCCAAATCCTGGTTTTTGTGCCAAATCATAACATTTGTGTTATGTTATAGTATTACTACTAAGTAGAGGAATTTCTGTCATGTTACAGTATATGTGCTGATTACAGTATTTCTGCTAAATCATATTATTTCTACTATATTATATTTTTCTTTCTAAATATAGCATTTCTGCTATATAATTGTATTTCTGCTATGTTATAATATTTGTGCTAAACCAGAGTATTTGTGCTAAAACATAGTATTTCTGCCAAATGATAGTATTTCTGCCAAATTATAGTATTTGTGCTAAAACATAGTATTAATTTAAAATTACAATATTCATAGTTGATCACAGTGTCTCTGGTAAATCACAGTATTTCTGCTACGTTGTACTATTTTTCTAAATCATAGTGTTTCCGTAATGTTTAAATATTTTTGGCTAAATATATTCTTTCTTTTATCTTATACTATTTCTCTTAAATTCTTGTATTTTTGAGAAGTTATCATGTTTCTGGTAAGTTACAATATTTCTGCAAAGTTCTGCTATGCTATTGTATTTCTGCCAAGTATTATGTTTCCTCTAAAATATTGCAGTTTTGCTAAGTTATTACATTTTAGCAAAGTTATTTTGCTTCTGCAAAGTTTTTACAATTTCTGCAACTTTTCAGCTTTTTCAGCTACTTTTTGCAGACAGCTTCAGCTTTAAAGCATCCACACTGCATTTTCGCAGGAAATGCAAATTTTTCTAGTTCTTTATTATTATTCTTCCGTTTCCGTACGTTTTTCGCCGTTTAACTACTTCCACAATTTTTGTGCTATTTTCACCGTTCAAATTTTAAACTATTCTGCTATTTCTGCTAATGTGTGCTATATCTTTTGGTATTTTTCACTATTATACTTTTTAAAATATTAAGCTTTTTTCCTTTAATTTGTCCCATTGAAATGAATGGGAAACTTCCGCAATTCTGCTAAAATTTGCTTGTTTTTGAAACTTAACTACTTCCTCATATTTTCACTTAGAACAACCATTCAAACTTTAAAATGTTCTCAAATTATTGGGCTATTCAGGTATAAATCAGCTTTTTCAAATCTTTTACCGTTTTATTTTTATCCCTCTTAAAGTTTTGAGTTGCAAAATTGTGATTTTTCACAAAATACATGCGTTGTTATGGTTGCTATGCAGTTGGTTCTAAGTGGGCCACAGTAAGTTTTGCAGTCTTCCCTTCATGTCCGAACAACTTCTTCCTACTTGCTCAATTTTCACTCAACTTCCACAAATTATACATCAAAACGTAGGTATTTTTGCTGGCTTTCAGAAAATGTCACTATCATTGTTGTGGGATTTATAGAATTTTGGCAAATCTCCTCAGACCAACACAAAGTCGGAAAACTCTCCATAGAAAGTCAATGGAGAGTTTGTTCAAAATCACCGCTTGATTTCTGTAATGAGAGGCATATTCGAATCGTCATATCTCCTTAACGAAGCGAAGTTAAAACATGAGGCTTGTCCCAGTATATCTTCAGACACTCCTGACGCTCACAATTCAAGAATTTTTTTCTCACCTATTACCGTTCTGAGATGAGTTAGACTTGTTTGAGGGTAGGAAATTCGTCCTTCGCTCAGATTTCTTCAGCTTTCAAACTCTGGAAATGAACCACTTTTTTCTCTCGTCATATCTTTTTTTTGGATTTCCACAGAGACCTGAAAATTTCCATGACTGTTCACCAAAGCCTGCTGTCTCTTACGGTGAAAGAATGATATTGATACTCCAAATAGATCTAGAGTTACAAAGCGTTGTTTGAGGGCAGGTCAAGGCAGTTTTCGCTTGCCTCTACTCAGTTATGGTGCATTACAAGTCAAATATCTTTAATAATTCATATTTTAATGATAAATTGTGAACACTTGAAGATTCCCCCATCTCTTCTGAACAAAACGGTGTAAGAATGACCGTTCTAGCCCCTACGGTTAGGAAATTATGGTCATTTGTTTGAGTTTAGTCCTCACTATGAGAAATAGACTGCAAAAATCCTGCCTCTCTGCTGCGTGTGTAAAAACGGCTGCACCTGTTTTGGCGGGAAAAAGTACACAGCCTCTCTGATTGGTGGATTCAAATTTAGCAGCTCCCAGGCTGCTTGACTGACCTAAAAACTTGCTTCTCTCTCTTTCTGTGTGTGTGTGTGTGTTATAGTATTTCTAAATGATAGTATTTCTGCTTTTTATAATATTTCTGCTAAATGAAAGTATTCTTGCTTTTTATAGTATTTCTGATTTTTGTAGTATTTCTGCTTAATATAGTATTTCTGTTTTTAATAGTATTTCTGCTTTTTATAGTATCTCTGCTTTTTGTAGTATTTCTGCTTTTTGTAGTATTTCTGCTTAATATAGTATTTCTGTTTTTAATAGTATTACTGCTTTTTATAGTATTTCTGCTTTTTATAGGATTTCTGCTTTTTATAGGATTTTTACTTAATATAGTATTTCTGCTAAATTATAGTATTTCTGCTTTTTGTAGTATTTCTGCTTAATATAATATTTCTGCTAAATTATAGTATTTCTGATTTTTATAGGATTTCTGCTTTTAATAGTATTTCTGCTAAATTATAGTATTTCTGTTTTTAATAGTATTTCTGCTTTTTATAGTATTTCTGCTTTTTATAGGATTTCTGTTTTTTATAGGATTTTTACTTAATATAGTATTTCTGCTAAATTATAGTATTTCTGCTTTTTATAGTATTTGTGCTTAATATAATATTTCTGCTAAATTATAGTATTTCTGCTTTTTATAGTATTTCTGCTTTTAATAGTATTTCTGCTAAATTATAGTATTTCTGCTTTTTATAGGATTTGTGCTTAATATAGTATTTCTGCTAAATTATAGTATTTCTGCTAAATTATAATATTTCTGCTTTTTATAGTATTTCTGCTTTTTATAGTATTTGTGCTTAATATAGTATTTGTGCTTAATGTAGTATTTCTGCTAAATTATAGTATTTCTGCTTTTTATAGGATTTGTGCTTAATATATGTCAGGGTTCTTCGTCTGAGCAACCCAGGATCCATGAGCAGTTATGGACTAGTTATATCTTATGTACTTTTGGTGTTGCTTCCCCTTTTGCTCTATGCTTGTACATATGTGGAGAAGCTTGTTAAATTCCCCTGGCTGGTGGACTCCCTCAATCCAGTTGTCCTGGACTTCCTGCTTTCCACCCTCCACCTCCACTCTCCTCCTCAGGCTGCTCAACGTCCCGGACCGCTGGTGGATTCACAGCCTGAAATGCCGGCCCCAACGTCTACACGGAAACGACGTTCGCTCCACCGGCTTTCCTCACCGCACCCTAATCCACGAACTTCTCAAGAGTCGGCTGTGGTGAGTAGTACGGACAATTTTCCATTTCCCTCCCCATCTGGTTTTGTGTCTGCAGTGGACGAGCCGACAGCGCAGGTAACATCACCTCGGTCAGAGGTCTCCACACCACTCGCTGCTTCAACATCTGCAGCTGTGGCACCGCCGTCATCTCATCCGCCTGCAGTCACCCTTCTTCCATCTTCTTCACCGGCTGCTACGTCGCCACCCGGACCTGCCCTGCCCGAGCAGGAGCTTGGCGAGCCGGAGGAGCTCGCACTGCCCGAGCAGGAGCTCGGCGAGCAGGAGGAGCTCGCACTGCCCGAGCAGGAGCTCGGCGAGCCGGTGGAGCTCGCACTGCCCGAGCAGTTGCTCGGCGAGCCGGTGGAGCCAGCGCCGCTGCCGGAGGAGCTCAGCGAGCCGGTGGAGCCAGCGCTGCTGCCGGAGGAGCTCAGCGAGCCGGTGGAGCCAGCGCCGCTGCCCGGCGAGCAGGAGAAGCCAGCGCCGCTGCCAAAGGAGCCCGCGCCGCTGCTCGGCGAGCAGGAGAAGCCAGCGCCGCTGCTCGGCGAGCAGGTGGAGCCCGCGCCGGAGCTCGGCGAGCAGGTGGAGCCCGCGCCGGAGCTCGGCGAGCGAGTGGAGCCCGCGCCGCAGCCGGGGGACCTCGGCGAGCGGGAGGAGCCCGCGCCGCAGCCGGGGGAGATCGGCGAGCGGGATGCGCCGCTGAGGGATGCGCCGTCTGACTTTGGGACTGTGACCTGGGAGGGTTTGTTGTTTGTTGTTTTTGCTTGTTTTGGTTCTGGCTACTTAAGAGAGTCTTGGAGCTCCCACCGACGCGGGATCATTGCGTGAGACTCCACGTCAGTCATCCAGTTGTGCTTGGTTAGTGTGTGTGTATGCCCGCGATTGTATGTGTCCTGACGGCTGCTTCTATTGTGTCCAGAGGAGAGGGGTGGAGTGCCAGACAGCAGCCAGCACGGGGAGTGCTGAGACACGGGAGCGGAGAGCACAAACAGTGGGAGAAGACACAACACGGGAGTCTGGGGAAAGCACGGGAATTTGTTGTTATTTCCACACACTGTAAATAAACACACTGTTTATACACAGAGCACTGCGCCTGGGTCCTCCTTCCCCACACCCCCGTGACAATATAGTATTTCTGCTAAATTATAGTATTTCTGTAAAATTATAGTATTTCTGCTTTTTATAGTATTTCTGCTTAATCATACTATTTCTATATATTACTGCCAGGTCCCCAGGCAGCCAATCCTCTGTGAGGACTGAGACACTTAGCCCTGAAATTTACATATCAGGGCCTGCACGGCTTCCCAGCCAGCCAATCATATCTGAGGTCTGCCGTTTCTTCTCTCGTCATATCTCAGCGCGCCTCTCACCGCGATCTAATTCTGACTGCTCATGACCCTGTCTTCCAGGCGCCCGCTCTCTTTCCCAGTGGCGCAGTTGGTAATGAGGGTCTTTAACCAAAAGGTCGTGGGTTCAATCCCACATTGGTCAACATGTTTTTTTCCCTACAAATTAATACACTATCACAGACCAGTAATTCATATTCATCATTTATTACAATTCTGCAAACTTTTTTATGATTTTACCAGCTTTTCTAATATGGACCTCACATTCTTGTTAACACTCCATGGCACAAATACTGTTCCCTTTAGGCTCTGTGTATGTGTGTGTGTATCAATATTTCTCCCATTTTAAAGTATTACTCCTCCATAATTGTATTTCTGTTAAATCAAAGTACTTTTACTACATCTTAGTACTTAGTACTGGTAGTAGTACTGCTCAATCATAGTATTTCTGCTAAATCATAGTATTTTTGCCAAATCATGGTTTTTGTGCCAAATCATAACATTTGTGTTATGTTATAGTATTACTACTAAGTGGAGGAATTTCTGTCATGTTACAGTATATGTGCTGATTACAGTATTTCTGCTAAATCATATTATTTCTACTATATTATATTTCTCTTTCTAAATATAGCATTTCTGCTATATAATTGTATTTCTGCTATGTTATAATATTTGTGCTAAACCAGAGTATTTGTGCTGAAACATAGTATTAATTTAAAATTACAATATTCATATTTGATCACAGTTTCTCTGGTAAATCACAGTATTTCTGCTATGTTGTACTATTTTTCTAAATCATAGTGTTTCTGTAATGTTTAAGTATTTTTGGCTAAATATATTCTTTCTGTTATCTTATACTATTTCTCCTAAATTCTTGTATATTTGAGAAGTTATCATGTTTCTGCTAAGTTACAATATTTCTGCCAAGTTCTCTTATGCTATTGTATTTCTGCCAAGTATTATGTTTCCTCTAAGATATTGCAGTTCTGCTAAGTTATTACTTTTTAGCAAAGTTCCTTTGCTTCTGCAAAGTTTTTACAATTTCTGCAACTTTTCAGCTTTTTCAGCTAGTTTTTGCAGACATCTTCAGCTTTAAAGCATCCACACTGCATTTTCGCAGGAAATGCAAATTTTTCTAGTTTTAAATTGCATTTCTTTGACTTTGTGGGGGGATAGGCCATTTTAAAAAGTGTGTATATTTGTTCGTTATTTTAACGTTACTCCCTTTTAATTTTGTGTTACGTTTTTTTTTTTGTTGTTGTTGTTGTTTTTGTCCCGTTTGGTTCTTTTGCCATCAGAATTATTGTCTAAAGGCGAAGACAGATGCCCAACGGATTTACTTTACCAAATTGACCATCCTAGCCTTGCCGTAATGGTCTATTTGATTCACCTTTTATTGTTTATTTTATTTATTTTTTATTTTCACTTGCTAGATACGGGACAGACTTGAATGAGGAAAAGAAAAGGGAGAAAGGAAGAGGGGGGGAAACAGCGGAGAAGAGGGACGGGGATAAAGGGCAAAAAAACAAAAAACCAACCACAAATGATTAGAGCTCATATCAGGAGTACACTGGATAGATGTTTCTCAAAGGGTTTAATAGAATGAAAGAAGTTAAAGGGACTACATATTCAAAGGTCTTATTTCTGATACTACCCCATGAAAATATTTGCTCTGTGTGCCGTGCTGCAGCTGCTACATTCGGCTCCGGATTCACTCTTTGGCGCCTACTCCTCTCGAGATGTGTTAATGCAGACAAGCATTGAAAAACTCTGGTCAACCAACCAGCAGTCTGCCTGCTGTGTCGTATGAAATGTGTGGAAGGTACCAACTGTCTGTTACATTTAGATAAAAAATAAAGCTCTGACGTGACCTCGGATCAGCCAGCCTGGCAGTCAGAGAAACAGAAACGTGCTGGATTGTGGCTCTCTGAGCTGCACATCAAAGATGCACCTATGCACAGATCAAGTCTCAAAAGTGCAATGTACCTCATATACATGTTGATGCGAAGCGCCGCCAGAGCAAACGTTTCCACTGCATTTGCAGAGGTGTTTTTATTTTGGATTGTGTATTTACTGTTTGCAATGTATATATGTTAGTTTGCAGCTCTTTGCACATATTTGCAGTATTTACAGTTTATAGTAGGGATTTTAGCCAACAGCTAATCTTTTTTTTGTTTACTGGGAAATGAAATGCTGCCAATTCCCAAAGCTGTGTTTCAGCTGCACTTCCTGTTGTAGACTTGTGATGCACACAGGCTCTGTTCCAGCACTCAGCATGTTCTTCCTTATTTTCTCCACCAGGGGGAGTTCCTAAACTATGACATCCTAATAGGAGTGAACCAGGGAGAGGGGCTGAAGTTTGTGGACGACATTGAGGACAACAACGGCATCTCAGCTGCGGCGTTCGACTACACCATCTCCAACTTTGTTGACAACCTCTACGGATACCCAGAGGGTGAGGAACGCCACCTCTGTACACTGCCACTTTTTCAGTTATTCCATTTTACAGCCTCCTCTCACTTAACTGCGTTTTGCAGCATCATCAGGTTTTGTCTTATTAGGAGCCGTATTTGTTAATTTGTTAGTTTTTTTCTGTTTGCTGTATTCATTAAAATAAATGGATAATCGTCAAAATGACAAATGTGGACAATTATCAAAGCTTACATTACATATAAATATAAAAACCTGTGAAAGTGCTTTAAGCGTTTAAAACCTGCGAGTAAAGAATGGAATCAGTAAAATGTGAGCCCAGTGAAGTTACTGTGACTCAAACATAGAAAAATTAGATTTTTTTTAATTTCCCACACCTAATTAATTAGAGATTATTTTATTTAAAAGTATTTTATAGCATATAACACCTTTGAAAATATGCTTCGGTTCACATTTAACTCCAGAAAATCATCAATCAAAATATGGATATTACCTGACCACAGATTCGTGGTGACGTCACTGCTCTTTTAACTGTTATAGGTATCTTTGCTTTGTTTGGTGGTTGTAGAAATGGTTTATTTGAGCTTTGAGCTGAGATTCAGAGGTTTCTGTGGACACTGCTCATGTTGGCACTTATATTTCTGACCTTTTCTTATAACCAATTAAACATGATCTCCTCGCTTTTGCTCCCATTTTTGGTGGTGTGGGTGCAAATGATCAGTCATGACATTCTCATAATAAATAAGATACTGCAAATAATTATTTCTGCATTTGTGCGATTGGAGTGAATTGAAAATGTGTATGCAATGACACTGTTTTAAAGATTTAGCCTAAATAATTTTGGAGTGAATGGAGTGAGCCTAAACATGATGACCTAATTAGTGATACCCTGTCACCTGTCACACACACACACACACACACACACACACACACACACACACACACACACACACACACACGCACACACACACACACACACACACTCACTCACTCACTCAAGCATGTTATGCCAGTTTCAGCTGAAACAATGTTTCAAACCATATTCCGGGGTTTTTAGTTCACCATTCATGAGGTTTCAAGAAGAAAATAAAAGACAGATCTGAATGTTTGAAAATGTTTTGGAAAAATTCTGTAAAGATGAGATGAAAAATACTCAAAGGATAAATTCAATTGGTTTATTTTTTAGTTAAGTTGAAAAAAAAGTTAAACAAGCAAGCAAATAAAGAAACAAGGTAAAATGGAGTAATAATGAAAAAAGTTAAACAAGTAAATGAAGAAAAAAGGTAGAGGAGAGAAAACCCCAACAATCCCCTCTGAGCAAGCACTAGGCAACAGTGGGGAGGAAAAACTGCCTTTAAACGGGCAGAAACCTCCGGGAGAACCAGGCTCAGGAGGGGACAGTCAACTGCCGGGACTGGTTGGGGGGGTTAACAGAGGGTGGAGCAAGACGAGGCTACATCAGGTGAGAAAGCAGTAGCGTCTCTCCTCCGGAACAAGTGGAACCATTTTTTCTTTGTTTTCATGCACTTTTCCACGAGCGCTTTTTTTCTCCAGGATGAGATTTCTCAACTCATCGATTGTTTCTGTGTTTTGCTTTTCAAGTTTCTTACATCTTTGTTCCACCTCTTCTAATGTTGCTTGTTGTTCTTCAAGCTTGTCTTTGAGTTGTTTGGATGTTGCCTCTTGTATCAGCTTGTCCTTGTGCATGTCTGCATTTCTCTGTTGTACTTCTTTGTGCTTGTCTTCTAAGTGCTCATTTCTTTTCTGGATTTCTTGGAGCGTGAGCTGCAGGTCTTCATGTATTTTGTCTTGTTGTTGTTTTTGTGCCTGCATTTGAGTGTTTTCACGCTTCAAGTTATTGAATTCCACCAAAATCCCCTTAACGAGCTCGGAGTTGTTTCTCGCATTTTGCTCGATCCTTTTCTGCATCTGTGAGCACCGTTTCTCCAGTTTGTCCTTTTCTTCTTCCACTTTAGTTGCTTTGTCCTCCAGCTGATTACAAAACTCTTGCAGTTTTCGATTTTTAGACTCAAAGTCCTGGACAATATGTTTTCCTTCTTTCAGTCTTTCTTGTTGTTGCTCTTTCTGTTGAAGAAGGTCTTTATTTTGGCGCAGTGTTTCATCCAGGCTTTCTTTCAGCATTCTGTATTTTTCCTGCATACTCTTCAGTTCGTGCTGCATGTCTCTTTGCTTTTTGTCATGCTCTTCCTTCTGTTGGAGGATTTCTTTCTTTTCTTCCACAGCTTCATGGAGCTGTCTTTGGAGGAGCTGATTCCTTCAGTCCATGTATTGGAGATCCCATTGTATCTTATCAGTCATCGTTTTCTTGTCTTGGAGCTGGTTGGTCATTTGTTTTAGTTCTGCACTCTTTTGCTTGTTTTCTTTAATGAGGTGCACAATTTGCTCTCGGGTCTGAGCAAACTTGATTCCCCAGCCCTCATTAATAATTTTTATGTCCGGCTGGCGCTGGTGTCTGTCTTCCAGCTCTTTATTTTGGGCTTCCATTCATCTACACTTCAACCTCCAGTTGAAGTTTCTCTTCTTCAATTTGTTGCATTTTTTTCTGGAGATGGTAGTTTTCCTTCCTACTCTCCTCTAATGCCCTTTGGAAGGATGAGACGCCATTTGGGGAAATTAGCCGGCCACGCCAGGAAGGAGAGGCGGCGTTTTTTTTTAAACTGTTTTCAAACTTAACTTAAAATTTCAGTGTTTCCTAGTTGTGGACTATTGGTTAGTTTAGTCCATTAAGAAATTAATTGTCACAAACATCCCTAATATTATATAACAGACAACAGAAAACAAGACAGTTTTTTTTTCTACGCAATAGAACTATAATACAATTATCCTACTTTTTATAAAAGATAACATTTATTAAAGAATATGCATTTAATTAAAAAACTCTATTCATCTAAAGAGTAGATGTAACAAAAAGGGGGAGCTTCCTGCTCGAAAATGAAATGTCCCCATTTTTCTGGGCGTGGGTGCTTAACTAGTTAAAAAGAACAAAAAAACAAACAAACATCTGTCTCCTATTTTTTATGTCACACAGGAAAGAAGCTTCAATATCTGATGAGAAGACATTCATTTGTTGGTGTTTGGTGCAGTTTTCTTGTTTTCTGGGTTGTTGTTTATTTACAGTGGAGATGAAGGTCTCTAACAAATTGATTTGTTCACATTTGCACATCTTAATTTTTAAGAGGAATGTGTTTGTTGAGTTTGTACACTATATGCATGTAAGGCAACCGTTTCCTTTTTCAGTATTTTGTGAGGTGCATTTTCCTCTGTTTTAACAAAAAAACAGACATAAAAGACATTTAAGTCGACCTAAGATGATTTGTTTAAATTTCTACATGGTCTTGCTGAGGTGATGCAAAGTGAAACATGCTTTCTTCTTTTTTGGTAATGTGCTGGAAAAGCTTGAAAATGGACCTTGAATGTGCTTAAACAGTGCTTGAATTTGACCCTGAAAGATGTGTATGAACCCTGATATTAATAAAAGGTTGAACTAACTGATCGAATAAAGTCTGTGCGGTTTAGTTGTTCCACTCATATTAAACCAAATGATGGTGTGGCAGCCTGTTCTAGTGTGAACTAAGAGAGGGTTTGAATGTAAGAGAGAGGAGGAAAAAGGAAAAGGAGACTTAAAATGTAACCCCTGCAGCTCGACTGAAGAGGTGAGTTACATTAGTGCTTCCTCTTTATTAGAAAGCGGTTTGAGTGAATTAGAAGTCTGTTATTTTTTTGGAGGAGATCTACTCATTAGTCATGCGAGGCATCCATCTGAACTCTATCAAAATAAAGGTGTATTTTAACTCATTTAAAGTTTTTTCTAATATCAGAGATATAGGACTATACAAAGTAGCTGGTGACATCTAAAACGACAGCAGACTTATTGTGTCTTTCTTCACCTCATCACTTTTTTCTGTGTGTGTTTGTTTTTCTGTTAACGCCTTTCAAACAAAACTAGCCATGATATTTTTCCCCTCTGACAATTAATATCAGTTAACCCCAGATGTGTCATGCAGATATCCTAAGTCTGTGTATGGTAATCTTGCACCATTGAACTGTTAGTGAATGAGGCAACAATAAAAGTGGGAAACGTGCATTAGCAGATCAAGTGGTGCCTGCTTATTTCCTGCTTTATGTGAGCTTCTGCTGTAGTTTATTATGTGCTTTTAGCCCCAAGAAACCACCCTTTTACTGTGGCGCACAATAAGATCTTCTGATGTTTGGTGTCATCTTCCTGTGATCTCCTGTGAACAGGTGGATTAATTCATTTCAAGTTTATGTATGTAGCACCAAATCACAGCAGGGGCTGAACACTGTAAAGACTCTAGAATAATTATGGAGGCACAACATTTAAAGCTCCCATCCTTCCACCCCACAGACCTAAAGTTAGTTATATGATAAATAGCCCGTGTTTGTTTACTTGATTTGTAAAATGCAAAGTGGTGACTTTTTCTCTTCAAGTACGTCCTCATATGGAGACAGTTTTTTTAATGGCATAAAACAAGTCATTGTTTACAAAAATTAGTACATTTTATTGGGCAAAATGAAGTAAACAGTGAAGAAAAGTACGAGAAAAAGGAGCATAGGATCTCCAGAGACTGTGGCAACTAGAATTATTGTATACATGTGTGTGTATTAAGGACTGACACAGACAAAGAATTAATCAGACAATGAAGCAATGTACTTTTTAAATGTTTATTAAAACCATTCAAGTATTGAGTCATGAATAAAACAGCAACCTCTGATCTGCTAATTGGGAAACAGAGGATGTCAGTGTATGTTTCAGTGCTAGTCCAAATTGAGTGAGATGACTTTACATTTGAATTGATTCGATTACAAGTTATATTTGGTTTTAATTGAATGAGTTCAATTTGATTTAAATCAAGCCAATTCACAACATATAAACTTGAAATATATGGTAAGATAAAGGTTGTGCAATAATACAGAGAAAGCCCCAACAATCAAATGACCCCCTATGAGCAAGAACTTGGCAACAGTGGGAAGGAAAAACTCCATTTTCAGCAGAACCAGAATCAGGGAGGGGGGGCCATCTACCTGCACCAGTTGGGGTAAGAAAATGAAACTAAACTATAGGAAGACAAAGAGGAAAGATGTTCATGATATATAGGAAACTTTTCGCTAGCCCTGACTAAAATATTGTTTTTGACAGGAAAGTATTGTTTCATTCATGTTTATTCCACGAGGTGGACAGCAGGAATAAAACAAGCCAGATACTAAGAAATAAAGTATACAATGAAATTTTCTCGATATGCTAAAATTCCCACTGAGACTGGATAAGATTATTCTAAAACTGGTCAAAATACAATTCTCTTCATGCACAGAAATCCCACCCAGTCCCACAACCCAGGACAAATATTCCTTGTGTGTTCTTGAGCTGGACAGAAATTCCTCTTGCTGAGCGGGGTCCACGCCAGCCTCGTGTCAGGAAGACGAGGAGCCTCCTGTCCCAGTCTTGTCCGTCCACTGGGTCCATCACATCCCAGCCCAGTTCGCATTCTGCATTGGAGTCCGTCGCTCGATACCACCGCAGCTCCCCTCACGTCATTACTTGTAAGTAAAAACAAATAGGAGCCAGAACCATCATCCCAGAAGCTGCCCTGGCTTATAGCCATGGCGACCCTCTCCCAACACGGCTGCACCCAGTGAACAACAGTGAGACAGTACTCACAAATGCAGGCAGTGGTATACATCTGCCCTGATGTCAATCACACACGTTGTCTCCTACTGTCACCGTTCCTGCTGGCAGAACTGGGTCACCACATCACGCTGACCGGTCTCCAGACGAGGCGTCGCACCCCCCACGATCACGCAGCGGCTCCCACTTTTCTACCTGGCCTTCATGCGTTCCTCTTCCAATCTAGGGCCTCTCTCCTTCCAGTGCTCAGCTTGCTTCCTTTTAATACGACCTTTAAACAGCTGAAAGGACACCTCTGGACACACCCATGCCTCAACATGTGATCACTATCAGCTAATTTGTCCCATTGCCAGCCAATCCACAGTGGATTAAAACAATGTAAAATAACACACTGAAACAATGTGATACAAACAGAATAAAATCATGCAAATAAAAACTACACTCACAAATAAACACTAAAATCAGAAAAAAACAATATAAACGATGAATACAAATTTCTACTGTGTGAAACATTTTCACTCTTTGAATATTTTTCATTTCTTACAATCAGAATTCTCCAATAGATTTTTAGAAGAAAATTATTTTCTTTCATGCATCACCAACTGAACCTTTTATGTTAACGTCTCAATCTCCAGCCTAACCTCACTGAATTTTGCTTAGCAAAGTACTTTTCAACTCTAAAAATTAGTAAGATTATATTTCTTATCATCTGTTGGTCGTCTGACCTGATAAACTTCAATAAACATTATAACACAGGAGTGATTGTCTCTAAAAATGGGCTCCTGCACGCTTGCAGACATTTTTCCATCACAACTTATGGATGATGAAGGATTTGATTAAAGCTGTGAAACATTACTGATAAACTTCATGTGATGAAGCCAATTTTCTATTAAAATCAGGGACTTTTCTAACTGACCTCTGACCTTTGAGCGGTACTGTGTACTGTATGCTTGAATGTAACTGTATCTGACCTGGATTTTATCACCAGTTTCAAATAAGAATCTTCTTTAAAGTCTGTCTTTCAATACAAATGAAGTTAAACTTTATCAAGGCTGATGGTAAACTGTCCCTAACAAGTCCACTTTATTGCGAGCTGTTTAACAAGTCCACTTTATACATGCTTATTAATCTATCACGCTTATCAGTGGCTCATGGTTGCTTAAAGCCTATGTCTGAACTTGACCACAGAGGCAGAGCATCATTCAATCTTGGCAGCAGCTCCAGGATGACAAACTCCACTTTCTCTGCATCAAGACAGCTCATAACTTTTTAACAGTCTCTCCTGATAGTCTCATATCATCTGCTCTAATCAATAACCATACACTATCATTACAATGTAGACTACAGCTCAAAGGTCTGAGGTGAATTAGAAATGTCTTTTTTTCTGAATAGACTCAAATTTGGTTTCAGATTGAATCACAACAATTTATCAAAATAATCATATAAATGCTTAATATTAACACTGATCACAAATCATGAATGATTTTAATAGAATATCTACAGAGGTGTTCAGAGACCCATTTTCAGCAATAATCCCTCCTGTGTTCAGTGGTACATTGTCTTATCTAATGCAAGGTTAACACATTAAAAGCCTAACTTATCACTCAAAACAGCTTTTTAAGAGATTTTTGCACAAACTGAAACTATTGTGGTGATTAAAGAAACAATAAATGTGTCTGGATCATCCCAGTGTTTGTTTTTAACCTCATGAAACCAAGTTTCCATTTTCCTCTAAAGGGGCTGCAACACCCAGCTGCACAAAACATTCACCTTTTTTAACAGTTTCACTCTTTGAATATTTTTCATTTCTTACAATCAGAATTCTCCAATAGATTTTTAGAAGAAAATTATTTTCTTTCATGCATCACCAACTGAACCTTTTATGTTAACGTCTCAATCTCCAGCCTAACCTCACTGAATTTTGCTTAGCAAAGTACTTGTAACTCTAATAATTAGTAAGATTATATTTCTTATCATCCGTTGGTCGTTTGACCTGATAAACTTCAATAAACATTATAACACAGGAGTGATTGTCTCTAAAAATGGGCTCCTGTACGCTTGCAGACATTTTTCCATCACAACTTATGGATGATGAAGGATTTGATTAAAGCTGTGAAACATTACTGATAAACTTCATGTGATGTTACATTAAAGCCAATTTTCTATTAAAATCTGGGACTTTTCTAACTGACCTCTGACCTTTGAGCGGTACTGTGTACTGTATGCTTGTATGTAACTGTATCTGACCTGGATTTTATCACCAGCTTCAAATAAGAATCTTCTTTAAAGTCTGTCTTTCAATACAAATGAAGTTAAACTTTATCAAGGCTGATGGTAAACTGTCCCTAACAAGTCCACTTTATTGCTTACTCATTGACTTTCTCCTATCAGAGCTGTTCAACAAGTCCACTTTATACATGCTTATTAATCTATCACGCTTATCAGTGGCTCATGGTTGCTTAAAGCCTATGTCTGAACTTGACCACAGAGGCAGAGCATCATTCAATCTTGGCAGCAGCTCCAGGATGACAAACTCCACTTTCTCTGCATCAAGACAGCTCATAACTTTTTAACAGTCTCTCCTGATAGTCTCATATCATCTGCTCTAATCAATAACCATACGCTATCATTACAATGTAGACTACAGCTCAAAGGTCTGAGGTGAATTAGAAACGTCTTGTTTTCAGAATAGACTCAAATTTGGTTTCAGATTGAATCACAGCAATTTATCAAAATAATCATATAAATGCTTAATATTAACACTGATCACAAATCATGAATGATTTTAATAGAATATCTACAGAGTTGTTCGGAGACCCATTTTCAGCAATAATCCCTCCTGTGTTCAGTGGTACATTGTCTTATCTAATGCAAGCTTAACACATTAAAAGCCTAACTTATCACTCAAAAGAGCTTTTTAAGAGATTTTTGCACAAACTGAAACTATTGTAGTGATTAAAGAAACAATAAATGTGTCTGGATCATCCCAGTGTTTGTTTTTAACTTCATGAAACCAAGTTTCCATTTTCCTCTAAAGGGGCTGCAACACCCAGCTGCACAAAACATTCACCTTTTTTAACAGTTTCACTCTTTGAATATTTTTCATTTCTTACAATCAGAATTCTCCAATAGATTTTTAGAAGAAATTTATTTTCTTTCATGCATCACCAACTGAACCTTTTATGTTAACGTCTCAATCTCCAGCCTGACCTCATTGAATTTTTCTTAGCAAAGTACTTGTAACTCTAATAATTAGTAAGATTATCTTTCTTATCATCCGTTGGTCGTCTGACCTGATAAACTTCAATAAACATTATAACACAGGAGTGATTGTCTCTAAAAATGGGCTCCTGCACGCTTGCAGACATTTTTCCATCACAACTTATGGATGATGAAGGATTTGATTAAAGCTGTGAAACATTACTGATAAACTTCATGTGATGTTACATTAAAGCCAATTTTCTATTAAAATCAGGGACTTTTCTAACTGACCTCTGACCTTTGAGCGGTACTGTGTACTGTATGCTTGTATGTAACTGTATCTGACCTGGATTTTATCACCAGCTTCAAATAAGAATCTTCTTTAAAGTCTGTCTTTCAATACAAATGAAGTTAAACTTTATCAAGGCTGATGGTAAACTGTCCCTAACAAGTCCACTTTATTGCGAGCTGTTTATCAAGTCCACTTTATACATGCTTATTAATCTATCACACTTATCAGTGGCTCATGGTTGCTTAAAGCCTATGTCTGAACTTGACCACAGAGGCAGAGCATCATTCAATCTTGGCAGCAGCTCCAGGATGACAAACTCCACTTTCTCTGCATCAAGACAGCTCATAACTTTTTAACAGTCTCTCCTGATGGTCTCATATCATCTGCTCTAATCAATAACCATACACTATCATTACAATGTAGACTACAGCTCAAAGGTCTGAGGTGAATTAGAAACGTCTTGTTTTCAGAATAGACTCAAATTTGGTTTCAGATTGAATCACAGCAATTTATCAAAATAATCATATAAATGCTTAATATTAACACTGATCACAAATCATGAATGATTTTAATAGAATATCTACAGAGGTGTTCAGAGACCCATTTTCAGCAATAATCCCTCCTGTGTTCAGTGGTACATTGTCTTATCTAATGCAAGGTTAACACATTAAAAGCCTAACTTATCACTCAAAACAGCTTTTTAAGAGATTTTTGCACAAACTGAAACTATTGTGGTGATTAAAGAAACAATAAATGTGTCTGGATCATCCCAGTGTTTGTTTTTAACCTCATGAAACCAAGTTTCCATTTTCCTCTAA
The DNA here is from genome assembly GCF_056152115.1 of Neolamprologus brichardi. Lineage (NCBI taxonomy): Eukaryota > Metazoa > Chordata > Actinopteri > Cichliformes > Cichlidae > Neolamprologus > Neolamprologus brichardi. The sequence continues at coordinate 19,022,858 of NC_142123.1, read as the reverse complement.
AGGGGCTGCAACACCCAGCTGCACAAAACATTCACTTTTTTTAACAGTTTCACTCTTTGAATATTTTTCATTTCTTACAATCAGAATTCTCCAATAGATTTTTAGAAGAAAATTATTTTTTTTCATGCATCACCAACTGAACCTTTTATGTTAACGTCTCAATCTCCAGCCTAACCTCATTGAATTTTGCTTAGCAAAGTACTTTTCAACTCTAATAATTAGTAAGATTATATTTCTTATCATCCGTTGGTCGTTTGACCTGATAAACTTCAATGAACATTATAACACAGGAGTGATTGTCTCTAAAAATGGGCTCCTGCACGCTTGCAGACATTTTTCCATCACAACTTATGGATGATGAAGGATTTGATTAAAGCTGTGAAACATTACTGATAAACTTCATGTGATGTTACATTAAAGCCAATTTTCTATTAAAATCAGGGACTTTTCTAACTGATCTCTGACCTTTGAGCGGTACTGTGTACTGTATGCTTGAATGTAACTGTATCTGACCTGGATTTTATCACCAGTTTCAAATAAGAATCTTCTTTAAAGTCTGTCTTTCAATACAAATGAAGTTAAACTTTATCAAGGCTGATGGTAAACTGTCCCTAACAAGTCCACTTTATTGCGTGCTCATTGACTTTCTCCTATCAGAGCTGTTTAACAAGGCCACTTTATACATGCTTATTAATCTATCACACTTATCAGTGGCTCATGGTTGCTTAAAGCCTATGTCTGAACTTGACCACAGAGGCAGAGCATCATTCAATCTTGGCAGCAGCTCCAGGATGACAAACTCCACTTTCTCTGCATCAAGACAGCTCATAACTTTTTAACAGTCTCTCCTGATAGTCTCATATCATCTGCTCTAATCAATAACCATACACTATCATTACAATGTAGACTACAGCTCAAAGGTCTGAGGTGAATTAGAAATGTCTTGTTTTCTGAATAGACTCAAATTTGGTTTCAGATTGAATCACAACAATTTATCAAAATAATCACATAAATGCTTAATATTAACACTGATCACAAATCATGAATGATTTTAATAGAATATCTACAGAGGTGTTCAGAGACCCATTTTCAGCAATAATCCCTCCTGTGTTCAGTGGTACATTGTCTTATCTAATGCTAGGTCAACACATTAAAAGCCTAACTTATCACTCAAAACAGCTTTTTAAGAGATTTTTGCACAAACTGAAACTATTGTGGTGATTAAAGAAACAATAAATGTGTCTGGATCATCCCAGTGTTTGTTTTTAACCTCATGAAACCAAGTTTCCATTTTCCTCTAAAGGAGCTGCAACACCCAGCTGCACAAAACATTCACGTTTTTTAACAGTTTCACTCTTTGAATATTTTTCATTTCTTACAATCAGAATTCTCCAATAGATTTTTAGAAGAAATTTATTTTCTTTCATGCATCACCAACTGAACCTTTTATGTTAACGTCTCAATCTCCAGCCTAACCTCATTGAATTTTGCTTAGCAAAGTACTTGTAACTCTAATAATTAGTAAGATTATATTTCTTATCATCCGTTGGTCGTCTGACCTGATAAACTTCAATAAACATTATAACACAGGAGTGATTGTCTCTAAAAATGGGCTCCTGCATGCTTGCAGACATTTTTCCATCACAACTTATGGATGATGAAGGATTTGATTAAAGCTGTGAAACATTACTGATAAACTTCATGTGATGTTACATTAAAGCCAATTTTCTATTAAAATCAGGGACTTTTCTAACTGACCTCTGACCTTTGAGCGGTACTGTGTACTGTATGCTTGAATGTAACTGTATCTGACCTGGATTTTATCACCAGCTTCAAATAAGAATCTTCTTTAAAGTCTGTCTTTCAATACAAATGAAGTTAAACTTTATCAAGGCTGATGGTAAACTGTCCCTAACAAGTCCACTTTATTGCGAGCTGTTTATCAAGTCCACTTTATACATGCTTATTAATCTATCACACTTATCAGTGGCTCATGGTTGCTTAAAGCCTATGTCTGAACTTGACCACAGAGGCAGAGCATCATTCAATCTTGGCAGCAGCTCCAGGATGACAAACTCCACTTTCTCTGCATCAAGACAGCTCATAACTTTTTAACAGTCTCTCCTGATGGTCTCATATCATCTGCTCTAATCAATAACCATACACTATCATTACAATGTAGACTACAGCTCAAAGGTCTGAGGTGAATTAGAAATGTCTTGTTTTCTGAATAGACTCAAATTTGGTTTCAGATTGAATCACAGCAATTTATCAAAATAATCATATAAATGCTTAATATTAACACTGATCACAAATCATGAATGATTTTAATAGAATATCTACAGAGGTGTTCAGAGACCCATTTTCAGCAATAATCCCTCCTGTGTTCAGTGGTACATTGTCTTATCTAATGCAAGGTTAACACATTATCACTCAAAACAGCTTTTTAAGAGATTTTTGCACAAACTGAAACTATTGTGGTAATTAAAGAAACAATAAAAGGATGATGAAGGATTTGATTAAAAGCTGTGAAACATTAATGATAACCTTGATGTGATTTTGCATTAAAGCCAATTTTCTATTAAAATCAGGGACTTTTCTAACTGACCTCTGACCTTTGAGCAGTAGTGTGTACTGTATGCTTGTATGTAACTGTATCTGACCTGGCTTTTATCACCAGTTTCAAATAAGAATCTTCTTTAACATCTGTCTTTCAATACAAATGAAGTTAAACTTTATCAAGGCTGATGGTAAACTGTCCCTAACAAGTTCACTTTATTGCGTCCTCATCAATCTCCTCTACAGCTCAGCTAACTGAAGTCAGTTAGAAACGTCTTTTTGTCTTTAAAAAAAAACAAGATTCCTTTTTATATTTTGTAAATATGTTTTGAATACAAATAAATATAATTCTTAAAACTTGCATTGATCACAAATTATGATTAATGTTTGATAAAATATTAGCTGGTGTATGGATGCAACAATAATGGTGGTGTGTGGATTACAACAATAATAGCGAGTGTGCAGATTATATTACCTTCCCTCAGTTTATCACATTAAATCTCATCTTACTAGTGACCCAGCACTTTTTCCAAATACAGCTGCACTAACCAACATCATTTTTCAAGTAATATAAAAATCATTTTTATATATTACCTTTTTAAACATCTGATTTTTCTTGCTAATATCATTGAATCAAGTTTGCACATTTGTATAACAACAGTTGGACCTCCAGATCTTTTTAGCTTTCAGTTTTTTCTCAGTGTCACACATGGATTAGTTTTCGTCTCTTTCAATAAGAAAGTCAAATCTTCAGACCTTAAAGCAATCTTTGTTTCTTTCAATCATTCTAATATTTTTAATCTCCTGTAATATAATTGCAGTTAACCAGAGCTTAGCTACTCTGATCTACAGTGATTTTGGGGGTTTGGATTTGTTTTTCACAGGTGCAGAGCCTTTTTCTACAAAATTACGAATAAACTGCATTTTTTAAAAGTACCAATAACCATGTAGACTGACAAGTAACTAAACATGTAACACAGTGATCAGTAGAGAAGAAAGAAAACAACCCATTTCAACATTTCTAGTTCAGATCAAAATTATTGTTCTGATTAAGGAAACAGTAAATTTGGCTACATTATTGTCCTGATCTTCCAATTTTCCCTTTTTAATGTGACTAAATAAAATTCAACTTTTTTTTTTTTTTAAATAAAAGCAGATGCACACCCAGATATTTCTTACAGTAAGAATCCTCCAACAACCTTTCAAAAGAAACATTTTTTGTCTTTCCTCTATTTTGAGAGCAACTGAACCCACAAACCTGAAGCTCGAGACCCCAAACTAACCAAATGTAATGTTTCCTTAATCAGCACAGTAATTTTTAAATTTTTGTGTGTTATGTTTACTCACAATTTTGATGCTTGCTTCTTTGACTTGATCCATGATTAGTTCTTCACCGTCGCTCTGCTATTTTCTCTCTCCTCATGCTTCTCCTTCATGCGTCCTGTCCTCAAATATAATCCAACCTGCCTCCTTGTTTCCTCCTTGACTTGTATTAGCAAAATTTCCAGGTAAATTAAGAGAAATCCCAAAAAGGTTTCCTGTTTCAAAAGCTCTTCCAGTTGCCTGTCTTCTTGTCCTCCTTCAAATGTGCATTTTTCTACATTTGTATTTATTTGACTTCATATTGCCATGACAACACAACACAGAGCATCATGGTAGTTTAAAGCAGGTGGTTCTGTCCTCTGCAGAAATGCAGGTGTTCCATAGTGATGTAAAAGTATGTTAATATTCTTTAAACAGACACTCACTGATGCTGTAAGAGCAGGAATTTAACTACAAACCCTCATAGTCCCCATCAGTATTCTTCATTCTGCTCTGCAGCAATGGTCACAGTGGCTGCTTTAAGTACGTTTGCCTCATAGAAATCCACTGATGTTCAGTGAGTCCCTTTGATACATATTTAGACCTTCATAATTTTCAGGGTGCATGAGTGTTATATCTCCATCTCATCCTAAACATTTTACCAACATGTAAAAGGCATACGTCCCAAAGATTCTAATGTGTTTGTGCTGAAATTCAGTTTTTTATATTCTAGTTTTTTTCTTCAATCAGCGGGCAGCTTAAATATCTTGAATGACAGTCGCTCATTATCAGAGCTCACATACATGTGTGTTTGCTTCTTTAACATGATTTCATTTAGATGTCTTAATATACACAAAGTGAAAATCCAGGTCAAATATAGAATTTGTAACGCTGTGATTTTTATGGACAGCTGTCTGCACTGATGTTTACTGGGTACTTGTACACATTATGTTGACATCCTCCACGACACAAACAAAAAACCTGTTTTATTCTAAATAAATGTGTGAGATGGCCCTCAGGCCTCTAAATCCACGTCCAGGTTTGGGTGACTACTTGGATCAGGGGAGTATTTTTAGAGCAATGTTTGTCACTTTAGTTAATGGCTCAACTAAGGCTGTTTTTGTTCAGTCTTTTTCTGACTGAACTTTCACATTTAACATGCTAACTGAAGCCTGTAGAGTCTGAGATGTAGCGCTTTTGTTTTCTGTATTGTACAGTCTGACTTAGGGGTGAATTTGCTGGGATTTCAACTCCTAGAAAGATTGGTGCCTCTGTTGAATGTTTTGAAGAATCTTCTTCAGAGTAGACCTTTGGTGTAAGTTGATAGTGAATGAAAAAAAACATAAAAAGCTTCTCTAGTTTTAATTTTCCAAGAGAGGTAATGCACACAATGCAGAGACGAGCGCACGGGGGATATCCAAATTCTAGGAAGGCAGCCTGCCGCTGTACACGGGCGGATTCTTCTCAGTCATAGTTGTGAACAACTTGACTGTTTACTCGAACCACACAAAGAGCGCTGTTCCCATTCTGGGAGGTCTACTCATTGGTGTTTGTACCTCTTAAAATTATAAGTAGCTATATATAAACAGCTATATTAGCTTTGGCTTAACATTGGTTAAATAGTATACTTTCCTGTTTTAAAATTTATGATGGCTCAAAATTAAAACCTTACAAATTAAAACCCTGAATCATCACTACAACCCTTGCGTGAACTACAAGGGTGCCATCTTTTTTCTTTTCAATCCATTAAGTACCACACTGAGCAAGAAAGGAATTAAGCTCTTCATGTTGACCCCAGAAATTTTAATGTATTACTTTGTATTCTTAGTTACACTGTAATAGGTGACAGTAATTAAAAGCTACACTTTAGCTGTGGTGTGTCAAACATATTTTAAAACAATACAGATGTACACTACACTGTTATTGACTGCAACCACATCTGCATGGCTGCAGTCAATGACAGTGTTTCAAACATCCTTTGTATGGAAAACAGTGGACCAAAGCCCACCTTTCTTTTCCAGCCCTGGTTGCAGTGACATGGCTCTGTTATCGGGGTGTTTTTGTTCAGCTCCAGCCTTGAGACCACAGCTGGCGTGTACCAAGGTGTGTGCCACACGTTGGCTCTCCATTGAACCTGTGGTTTCACGCATTTTGGACCAGTGGGATGAGCTTAGGCTGCATTTTGCAGTCACCAAGTCCAGTGAACACTGCTACATGGGTGAAGTTTTATACTCCATGTACAATGACCCTCAAAATATCTTGTACATGACTTTTCTGAAGTCAGTGCTGGGAGAGGTACAGACCGCCATCAAGGCTTTTGAAGGAGAACAGGTAGATCCTCTTAAACGACTTTACAGCTTGGTTAGCCTGATCAAGTCTGTGAACAGCAGGGTGCTGAATCCACTGGCAAATGTTGATGTACTCAAAGAGCCAATAGAGGGATACATCAGTTCCAAACCATACCTTGGTTACCTTTTTGAGTCGAAAGCAGCTGAGTTGCACCTTGCGCCTGAGGATGAAAAAAATGTCAGAAAGCGGTGTGTAGCCTTTACCATATCCCTCACTAATGAGTTGAGGGTGAGACTGCCGGCCAATATTGAAGCATTGCAGTACATGTCAGTTTTCAATGTGGAGGAAACTCTAAAGCACAACAAGAGCCATGGAGAAATAGAAAAAATTGCTAAACTCCTTGGCTTCTCCCCTGAAGCGATAGATAAGATTGTCCACCAGTGGCGTACCATCCATCTTAGTAAATGGAATGAGACAAAAAACACAATGGACTTCTGGAGTGAGATTTGGAAGTACAGGGATGCAGCTGATATCAACCCATTTCAAGAACTTGCCATGGCTGCTGTGTCTGTGTTGTCCTTGCCACACTCAAATGCTGAAGTTGAGAGAGTATTCAGCCAGATGAGTGTGGTAAAAAGCAAACTTAGAAATCAGATGTCCTTGCAGAGCCTTAACTCCATCCTGTACATCCGATATGGACTGAAGCTGTCTGGTGAGGCTTGCTATGAGCACCAGCTGCCTGACAATGTTTTGCAGCTTTTTGGCACATCAGCTGCGTACTCATTTAAGTCAAGAGCTACAGTTGCTGAACCTGCAGTAGAGAATCTTGACAAAAATGAGGATGACCCACTCTTTCTGTGAGCCAGCACAGCCTGGATGTCTGAAAAAAAAAAAACCCAATCAGCCTGAATTAGGACCAGACTAGTCCCCAGCATTTTTTCGCATTGCCACTGTTTATTTCTACTGTCTGTTTTTGGTCCATTTAGATTGCTAATGTAGTTTGTTAACAACATTATGGTTAAAAATGTTCTTCTTTTACCCTTATTCTTGTGTGGTTTAAAACTACTTAAAAAGGAAAAAAAAAAAAAAAGTAACTCTGCCAGGGTGCCTATTTTGGGTCACTTTTGCCGGTCCCAAGCCCGGATAAAGGAGGAGGGTGGGAATTATGATATTAAAACAATAATTGCTAAAAGAAATGTAACTTGTAGTTGTAAATATAAATGCCTAAATGCATTTAGGATGTATTTTTACTCACTTTATGTCTCGTCCATGGTGCTATTTCTCTCTCCTATAGCGTAGTTTACGAGCATGACCAATTATGCAAATTAGGCGATGACATCATTTAGCGACTTCTAGCGACTTTTAGGACAGCCAATAGCGATTTTCCTTACTGAGGAGTTGGCAACACTGCTGTTCTCTCAATGACTGTAGAAAACATGGAAACGTGACAGCTCCCCAAAAATGAAGCCAAAATGTTTTCTACAGTCATTTTAAAAATACCGTTGCAATGCAAATGAAATTAGCCACATTGTGGATTGTTGGTTGGACAGACACAGGCTGGCTACCTGGATTTTTCTATGCTGCTGTTTGTGCTCATAGCTTTGCGCTGCTAAGAAGCGTGTTTGCTTGTACAAAGGCCGTGTAGCCTCGGGATTTACACTCGGCTCCACACGGATATGTGAAGAATGAAGGGACCCTGCAGTGAAACGCAGAGCTCAACCTCTGACCGTGAGCCTGTTTACTCAGTCTGACCACCGGTTGAAGGTAACGTGCTAACATGGCTAACGCTAGCATCACCACACGTAGCCCCTTACTTTAAGGTCATCTTAGCTTGTAAAACTTTTACGTCGCAGCTGTACAAGCTAGTTAGGTGTTTGTGTAAGCTGCTGTGCTCTTCACAAGTAAAACTTAAAGTAGGACTGGGTGATATATCAAGTTTTTAAAAAGTATCGATATATTTTTATACGAGATATAAGATGTGACAATATCGTTTATATCGATATAGTAAATGTTAAGTTATAATTATAGTTGTGGAGCCACAAGTTTGCCTCTCTTTCGTCCACTTTTGTCTCTATGCGACATTACTCGGCCTCGCCTCTCTCCTTCGCTGAACAGAAGTCCCCCTCCCCCATTGCTTCACTTGCAGGCAACGACAAGATGGACACGGCAAATCTCCGTTAACGAGTTACCGCGCATTGCCACGTGCACGGGACTGGACGGCTTCAAGTGTTAACGAGCTCACCGCGCTAACGAGCTAACCACGCTAACGCCATGAAGCCTACAGGGGCTGCACAGCCTAAAATCCTTTCAGTGCGCCTTATGTATGAATTCTGGTTGTACTTGATGACCGCGAACCGATTTTATGTAATACACGGCGCTCAGCAATCTGTCAACAAATGTTATAGTATGACTTTGGTAAGCTACGAAGCTACACCGCTTGCTGGATTGTCGGAGCATTACGGCTAGCGAGGAGCGTCGCAGAGTGATACGTACTGTGCTTCAATGTAATATTACCATATTGTGTGTGTATAAAGATCATAAATGGCACCTGTTAAGAGACATGCTTACAAAGCGGATTTCAAACTCAAGGCACGCAGTAGAAGTTGGGAACAGAGCAGCTGTCAATCTGTCTCTTTATTATTATGCTCAACATCTTTTAGTTTACATTTTGACTGCACAATTGTGAGCTTTTTGTTATGTTTTGGCTTCCCTTCATTGGCTTCCTGTTAAATCCAGAATTGAATTCAAAATTCTGCTCCTCACATACAAGGTCTTAAATAATCAGGCCCCATCTTATCTTAATGACCTTGTAGTGCCATATCACCCTATTAGAGCACTTCGCTCCCGCTCTGCAGGCCTACTTGTTGTTCCTAGAGTATTTAAAAGTAGAATGGGAGGCAGAGCCTTCAGTTTTCAGGCCCCTCTTCTGTGGAACCAGCTTCCAGTTTGGATTCGGGAGACAGACACTATCTCTACTTTTAAGATTAGGCTTAAAACTTTCCTTTTTGCTAAAGCATATAGTTAGGGCTGGACCAGGTGACCCTGAATCCTCCCTTAGTTATGCTGCAATAGATGTAGGCTGCCGGGGGATTCCCATGATGCATTGAGTTTTTCCTTTCCAGTCACCTTTCTCACTCACTATGTATTAACAGACCTCTCTGCACTGAATCATATCTGTTATTAACCTCTGTCTCTCTTCCACAGCATGTCTTTTATCCTGTCTTCCTTCTCTCACCCCAACCGGTCGCAGCAGATGGCCGCCCCTCCCTGAGCCTGGTTCTGCCGGAGGTTTCTTCATGTTAAAAGGGAGTTTTTCCTTCCCACTGTCGCCAAAGTGCTTGCTCATAGGGGGTCATATGATTGTTGGGTTTTTCTCTGTATCTATGAAGCGCCTTGAGGCGACTTTTGTTGTGATTTGGCGCTATATAAATAAAATTGAATTGAATTGAATTGAATGTACAAAAACAACATTTTTTTTTAGTTATGGAGCATTATTATTTAATAAATGCTCATAATTTATTTTTGAGTAATTATTTCATGTACATCTATGCTGTATGTTAATAAAAGTGCCCGTGTGACATCTAGGACACAGCTTTGACTAAGAACTCTCTTTTTGTTCTTACTTTATGGCTTTATACAACATATATCTCAATATTTTTTTATCGCCACCCAGCTAAAAAAATATCGAGGTATGAATTATGGGGCATATCGCCCAGTCCTAGCTTAAAGCAGCTCAGACTATTAGCCTTTAAACTAGCGATTAAAATGCTGACAGTAAACACATCAGTCCAGATGTTGTGAGTGCACAGATTCATTCTCAACTGAATTGAGCACATAAACCTACTACAGTCGTGTGGCAGAGTTAAAATGTATGTGTAATTTTCACACTGGTACATTTTTTGGCACTGACTCTCTGTGTGTGTACACATTACAAGTCAAACTTGATAATGTTTGACTTGTATTTACGTTGGTCCTCAGTACAGGAACTGCTGAGGTTTGCTTCAACTGGTTACAGGATTTACGAGTCCCCTGGAGCAAAGATCCATTCCCCTACAGAGGCTTTGTGATTGGTCCTGATGGCTGCAGCCATTTTGCTAAATCCCTTTGATGCCGTTTTAATCTGCTCCAATGCCTTATCTTTTTCACTCTCTCAATTCCCTCCATCATCCCTGCCTACACCCTCCAAGCACTGGAAGGAGCTCCATCAGACCAGCTCATGCAACAGAGCCAAATGCCCCAACAGCCCTGGGTATCTAAAACCTCAGCCTCCAGTCTCTCTGCCTTCTCAGCTTCAGCTTTTGTTCAGCTTCTTCCTGTTGTCCCTTTTCATCAGACTGCATCATTGTCTGCTGTCTCCCATTGTGTTTCATCACTGAGGGGGTGCGTTCTCTCATTTCTCTCTCTCCATGTCAAAAAAAATGGGATGCCTGAAACACATGGACAGTTCAGCAGAGCTGCATAATGTTAAGAAGCCACAATCTTCTGATGTTACAGGTCTTGTGTTAATTTCCTGTGTTAATTTAGTCTGTGACATGTTGTCACTGTAACCAGAACTGTTGCCACAATCTCTTAACAACTTGTGATCTGACATGTGCACTTGTGTGTCTCTCAGGCAACAGACTGCGCAATGGGAATGAACTGGCTGGATGTGGCAAGTCTGAGACCATTTGACCTGGTGATTCCATTCACCATCCAGAAAGGAGAGATCACAGGTAACAAGTCTACTTAATAAACAGTTTGATCATAATGATGTGTGTGTGTGTCATTGTTTTTGTCCTCTGCTTTAGGTGAGGTCTGAATGGCATCAGGCAAAGTTGCTAAGCTTGACATCACAGACAACAACGATGGCACAGTTGCTGTCAAATATGCTCCCGCAGAGGAATAAGCGTTAACCCTCATCTGTTTAGTCTATCTTAGGAATCTCGTTTGTTCCCAAGGAGATTGGTGAGCACCTTGTTAACATCAAGAAGAACGGTCGTCATGTTCCCAGCAGCCCAAGTGCTGTTATGATCAAGCAGTCAGGGATTGGTGATGTGAGCCGTGTGAGTGGACCGGGGCTGACCGAGGCCAGGACCTTTCAGCCTGCAGAGTTGACACTGCATTGACACTCGTGATGCAGGTAAATGCTCAGTGAAAGCATAGATACTAGAGATGGCACCATACCACTTTTTTATTTTCCAATATTATAAATTTGGATATTTCCTGGTCGGTACAGTGTTATCCACACAAAAGTTGATATAGTCTGTTCTGCAGGACTCTTCTAAGGACGTTCTACGACACTGTGGTGGCGTCTGCTGTCTTTTATGCTGTGGTCTGCTGCAGTGGTGGAATGGCAGAGAGGGACTGGGGGAAACTTAACAAACTGGTCAAGAGGCCCAGCTCTGTCCTGGACTGTCTGCTGAAGTCCATTGAGCAGATAAGCTAACATCCATCATGGAAGACTCTATAATCTAGTTTAACATGGTTATCTGACTCATCATCTGTTTAATTGACATATCAAATGTTTTGAATTGCTGCTGCTCACTTGCAGCTTGTTTGTATACTGTATCTTTCACCAGGATCATTCACCACTTGTCTACATATTTCTGTACACTTTTATCTGTACATGTGTGTCAATGGAAAATTGTATTTAGTAGTCAGTATAATCTTTTAATGATATAAGTTTACATATGGTAGAATACTGCATGTAATCATTTGTGTTTAGAAGTATATAGTTGGTGGCATATTGAAAGAATGTCTCATCCTAGGAGGTCTGTAACATTCCAGGGTGTTCTGGCGTTCACCCCCACATCCTAGGAGCATGGGAAAGGTTGTACCTTGTCTTATTGTTTTACGGTAGGATTAACATAGCTATGTCAGTTTTAGTCTAAGTGCCTTTTTTACATTTGGATGAACTGTTGGACTTTCCAGACCAGCAGGTTAAGGGAAGACTGAATTAAAAACTGTATGATCTATCTATCTATCTATCTATCTATCTATCTATCTATCTATCTATCTATCTATCTATCTAGAGAGAGAGAGAGAGAGAGAGAGAGAGAGAGAGAGAGAGAGAGAGAGAGAGAGAATTAAAACAGCCCTGGCCAGGGAAAAAACACAATAAAAATCAATAAAACAAACATTAAAAATCCGGTGGCGTCTGCCACGGTATAAAAGTCACTAAAAGTTAAAAATCCAGCCAATCGGAGTAGAATGGGAAACCCGGCGGCATCCTCGCTGTCCTATTAGTGTTTCCGCTCCAGCCTGCCCGGCTGGGCAGAGCTCAACTCTCCCCGCCACTTTCCTGGAGCACGCCAATCGGCACCAGCCCATCTCGCCGTGGGAGGTAGGGTGCTGTCCCGCTGCCACTGATTCCCCACCGTAGCGTAATCTGGCCTCATTGTTATTCCAGCAGCGAACAGCTCCCTCTGCTCGCTGGCGTCGTATGCTCTCCTACATCCTGCACGTCAACCTCTACCAGCCCACGCACCGACGCAAGTGAAGCCTCCCCTCAAGGCTCCTCTCAGTGGTCTGGCAGGCCCTCTTATTGGCCTCTGGGACCTCGCAGGTGTAGCAGGTTTATAATCGGGGAGGGGCGGAGTCTTTCCAGGACAAGTCACCAATAAATACCATAAAAGCATACAATAAAACTCATAAAGATAAAACAATGTACAATATTAAAGTAAAACACAGCAAAACATGCACAATAAAAAACCCTAGGTAACTTGTCCCTTTCCACCCTGTGACATGTACGGGATGGCCTTGGTGAGGTTTGTCAGCCTCATCAAGGAGCGCAGAAAGAAGAGGAAGCCCCGGACAATGAAGATGGGGGCCTAAAAGCTAAAGATCCCAGTGTGGTTGGTAGAGCTGAGGCACAGGGCCACTCATCGAAAGACTCCTCCATTGAAGTCTTTGCGTCAGGGATGTGAGGCGGCCCTGGAAGAAGATCGCTGGGCCAGGCAGTTCAGAGGGCACAATAAGGAGACTGACCTCAAGCAGCAGGAAGGTGGCGTACTACAAAGGGTCAAAAAGTTTGCCAGGAATCAGTTGATTGGTGTGCTGCTGGAGGATGGATTTCTGGTTCCTACAGTTGAGCAGCTGGAAGAATTTGGCTGTGACACCTCATACAGTGCCAGTCTCACTGAGCCCAGACTGCCAAAAAAGTTTCTGCGCTTTTGGCTGCCCCTGCTTAAGATGGTCAGCTCACCATCATTTATCCAAATCTTCCTTGAGAAGCTCTTTGCGAAGCAGAAGCTGCTCACCAAAGAGCCCAAAGGTCACAGGGCCTTATACATTGCTGCCTGGATTTCAGAAGTCCTCCTATGCAATAGGAAGAAAGGTGCCAGGAGAAAGCACAGGATCTTTAGGAACCGGATCCAGCTGAAGGGGTTGGACCTAATATCTTTGTACCTGGATGCCCCCTCCATCAGCATGCCACACCTGCTCCAGTTAATCCTGGATGACATGGAGCACTGAAATCAAAATGTAAAAATAAAATCTGTTCAGAGATGTTGTTGTTGAGGTGGATCAGTCATTAAGTTGATTATTTCATGTCACATATCTCCCTGTTTTTATTTCTTTTAATCATCTTAATTGTACAGCAAATTGATTGATGTGTTAAATGTGCTATAAAAATAAATTTGACTTTGACATTTCTGATTTGAAGAGTCTGTTTGTTTATTTTGATCATTTCTGTACAGCTGATTAGAGTTGGTTTCACCTGAGGTCGTTAACTAAAACAACAATTTGTTCAAAAGACAAATTTTTGTGAGATTTAACAAAGTAAAAGGTTTGATTATTCAATTCTCTGTTAATTCAACTCAGTGTTTATAGCAGTAAAATAATTTCTTTTATTTCCACAGTACCTTTCCTGGAGAGATCTGCAGTGCTTACTTACCTAATGCTCTCAGCCACCTTGGATGGACAAGACTGCCAAATGCCTTAGTCTGGTAGTGAAGCACAGCTGTTTCTTATAAGCCCGCTAATTGTCAACTGGGAAGTTGTGGATGTTAGTGGTGCATTTGTGGACATCATGTAAAATCCTTCCCCAGAATCTACTTCACTACATTACAATATAAAGCGCCTTGAGGTGACTGTTGTTGTGATTTGGCGCTGTCATCAAATCATACAGGACTCACAAACAATGATATGATGAATAGAACTATAACCTGCATTTTTCAATACAGAATTCACAGATATCAAAATTGATTTGGCATGCAGTGTTACACAGGTAAAGTATAATATATTGCATTAGAAACTTTCACAGAATCCGTACTGGATTATATCAAGTTCTGTATTGCAAATTGGACTGTGGACAAAAGCATTCGGGTTTTCCAAAACCAAAAATCCTAGATGACCAGCGTGGTCTGCACAGTGCACACTCCCCAAAGCCCACAATGCCACCTTTAGGTCAGGTGACAGAGCTCTGTACAGGGCTGCTCGTGCTCACCTGAAAAGGGGTCCCACCTGTCCAGCAACAACACATGGGAGGTGTGGCATGGAATAATAGACATCATAAACCACCGAGGCAGAACTGTGAAAACAGAAAACCTGAGTGTGCAGCTAGTAGAGGAAATAAACAGCTTCTTTGCTGCTTTGAAACACCACAACAGCAGCACTCATCTGCTTTAGCTCTGCTCCCATCCTCATCCTCACCTGGTTCCTGCACCGCTCCATTCACTGTAATGGAGCAGAATGTCAGACGTGTGTTCCTAGCAGTGAACCCCAGGAAGGCGGCCGGTCCAGACGGAATACGTGGTAAAGTGCTGAGAGCATGTGCCCACCAGCTCACCCTCATCTTCACCCTCATCTTCAACCTCTCACTGGATGAAGCAGCCATCCCATCCTGTCTAAAATCAGCCACAGTCATCCCAGTGCCAAAGAGGTCTCCCATCACCAGCCTGAACAATTATTGCCCAGTGGCCCTCATGCCTGTGATCATGAAATGCTTTGAGAGACTAGTCCTTCAGCACACCAAGGATTACCTCCCCCAAGAATTCGACGCCCACCAGTTTGCATACCGTGCAAACAGATCCACAGAAGTTGCCATCGCCCTCCACTCTGTGCTGAGTCACCTAGAACAGCGGCAGAGCCATGTCCGAATACAATCATCCCAGACATCCTCTGCTGACCTTCCACCACTCGCCCATTGAGAGCCTGGTAAGTTATTGCATCATGGTATGGTACGCAGCTGCAATAAGCCCCACCCCATCTGGCCCCAGATGTCAGCCTAAAGTGTACCTTAATCAAGCCATGTAATAACAACATGTGCTGGAACATAATAGTGCAAAAGCAACATGACAAAACTCTGTTCAGACAGTGAATGGACTGATTCTTATTTAGCACTTTTATACTCTCCCATATTACTCAAAGTGCATACAACATGTCACATTCACCCAATCCCACACTTTCTCTAAACTGAGTGTTTCCTAACTACATACACACTCTTAACACGCAGACTGGAGGAGCCAGGGATCAAACCACTAACCTTCTGATCAGTAGGTGACCTGCTCTACCTCCTGAGCTACAGCTAGCCAGTGGCAAATATGAGTAAGGGAAATTATGAAGATAAATATTGCCATCATTGCCAGACCTTACCTACATCTGGTTGACATACACCCTGCCATGACACCAGTCAGTCACAAGTACCAGCTTGATGCCGGATCCAGGCCAGACCTGTTTTCTATGAGCCTGGGCCACATACACCAAACCACAATCAGGCCAGATGTGGCATGCCATCACATAAACAGTACCATTTACGCCAGGCCTGGCCCACATCTGGATGACATACCACTTACCATGCCAGAAGTCAGCCAGCAGTTCCGGCTTGACACCAGATCCGGGCCAGACCCGTCTGCTATGTGGGATGACTTGTTCTTTTTGCGTTTTAGTTGTGGATTATGTTCAGGCTGTGTCTCTTGCCCTTTCAGTGTAATATTGTTTTCTTGTGCTTCTAAGTGTCCCTTTGTTTCCACTATGCTTCTTTTTAGGTTATGTAGTATGGGTTAGGGATTTTTTTGTATGTTGTTTTTGTTTAATAAAACCGCGCTTTGGATTATTCCCTGATGTGCCTGAGTTCTACTATTTAGGCCAGATGACTATTGACTATTTAGTGTCACTTTGAAAGGCACACAGCCAGCCTTGATATATGATTGTTTTTTCAATTTTTGATAAATATTACAGCGGATTGAGATGTAACATGGCCCAGAGGTACAGTAGGTCTCCAAGAGTAAGCCGGTGTTGAAAGTTGGACCTCAACTATTAAGGAGGATTTTTAATGAATTTTTGAAAATGACATAATTGTAGTGTATTCACTGTATTGAACTGAATAGAAGTTTCCTGTAATTTCATAGGAATATTACAGTGAATATGGATGAAACTTGGCCCAGAGGTACAGTAGGTGTCCCAGAGGAGGAATGTGTTGAACGTTGGACCTCAACTACTAAGGAGGATTTTTAATGAATTTTTGAAATTTACATAATTCTATTGTATTGACTGTATTGAATATAATAAAAGTTTCATGTAATTTCGGAGGAATATTACAACAAACAGGCATGTTACTGGCCGGTTGCCAGTTAACCAAATTAGATGCAAAATGTTCCTCCAGCTGTTTTGTTTAATGCCACTTACTTTTGCCTTTTGTCGCCCTGTGGGACTGGGTGGCTCACCTGCAGGGGAGGGGAGGGGACGGTGACGGTGGCTGGGGAGGCGGGTGGAGAATGACTGTCTCATCCTGCCTCCTGTATTTCGGTACAAACCGGGACCTTAGGTGGAGAGCTGTGAGAGCGCGCACCCTCGACTGACAGCAGCACAGCTGGAGCCGCACGAAAGCTGTGTAGGCAAGTTCACATGAACGCAGCATCATACCTGACGGTCTCCTCACCAGGACGAGTGCTACGCACACCTGTCCCAACTTTCTGAGACGTGTTTATATCAACACATTTGAAATTAGCTTCTTTCTTTTTTTTATTTATATGATTTCCAGAACAACTGTGTGATCGAATTAGAGGACTTCATCTCCCAATTATAATGTCACCGTTCCTTGTAATTATTTAGGGAATATGCAGCTGTAGCTGAAGATGGGGCTCTAGAACAAAAGACAAACAGAAAAAGTCTCTACCTGATGTTACTCTACTTTTATTAGGAGTATTATATCATAAGAGCAACAGGCTGGACTCTTATTCAGCTCATTTAATGCAGTTTCATTAATTACCTGATGATTGAAAATGTTCTCACAGTATTCTTCACTCACTGACTGGCTGTAATATCAGTTCCAGTTTCTTGCTGATAATAACTCCTGTGTTGCCCTAAAAATCAAACAGGATGTTGCTTGATGTGGATAACCCACTGCATTAGTCAAAGGCTGATTGGTGGGCCAGCGCAGGGAAACGAGGGACAGCAGAGTTCACTAGGAATGGGACAAGGATGGGAGAAAAAACATGTAACGAAGTGCACAAAGAAAAGTTCAGACAGTGGCTACAGCGGACACATTATGTTTTTTTTAACACTGGGTTTCACTTCAGCTATTTGTAGGTTATATGTAGATAGATGGACCAACAATCGTACTAACAACACTAGCCCACAGACTGATAATTTTTTACAGTGCCCTTTGATAATGAATTTCTCTGTGAGAATATAACAATAATAGCCTCAATATGAGGACTCACGGATGTTAACAGATTCCTGAAGAGAGATTGCTGAAATTACTGGACATCAAGGAAAGTACAAAGAAGACATTTCATCTCATTCATTTATTTATTTGTTTCACACATGGTTCAACAGTATTTCATTTCCTACGCACAAACCCTCATTCCCATCAATATAGCACTGCACCCATGAGTGAAAAGGAGCAGTTAGAAGAATAAATTCTTATTAGCACCTTTCCCCTATCTAAATTCCAAATAATCTTACAAGTGGGCACCTACAAACCAAAAAGCACTCTAACATTTATCTACATTTAACAATGCGAAACAAAACAACAAATCAGTATAATCAACAATACCACTAGATGGCAAAAAATAATTGTTCCTTCCACATTTGGCCCAAATTACGTTCGTGTTCTTCATATTGTGTCATGGTCCCCGCACCTCGCCAGCTGACGTCAGTCAGACGCTACGTTTTGTTTTGTTTATTTTCCTTTCTCGCCTCTGCTCTCTCTTTCTCTCTCGCTCTCTCCCGCTCTCTCTTTCTCCTGCCGGGGCGGAGCTCATGGGCTCCCGCCCCTTGCCCACCTGCCGCTGATTATGAATTAGAGGCCTACTTAAGCCTGCTCTACTCGTTGCTGGATCGTTGAGCCATCAGCGTCAGCTCCTTGGCAAACTGCAAGTTGAACTCGTGAGTACGTCTAAACCCGGAAACTAACCGTCTACCTGTCTGTGTGTAGATTCTCCCTGGACCCGTTCCATGTGCACTGTGACTGAGCGACAGCAAGAGTGGTGGTGGAGAGAAGAGGAGTTTTGCGTGTTTGAGGAAGCTGCGTGGAACCCTGGCCCTTTCCCCCAAAACACCCTTGTATATATATTTCACTGTTGGAGAGCACTGTAAATAAATTCACTCTTGTTTGAAAGAGTTTGTGGTCTGCGCCTGAGTCTGCTTCGCTAGTCGTGACATATTGATGTATCGTTTTAAGCATATAACACATTTTAAAATAGTGTAGGTGGAATGAAAAGGATAAAGTATTTTTGCTTAAAAAAAATAAAAATAAACTGACAACAAAGAGTTGGGACCCACGAGGGGGGGAAGCCCCAGCATTTTATCTTTTTTTTTTTCATCTGTTACCATCATGGCTGGTTTGTATATAAAACACTAGGATACCTGTGCATGGTGTTTTATCAAGGTGAACCTAAACCAGCCATAAGATGACAACACTGTGTGTGTGTGTGTGATAAAGTCACATGTTCATATATTGGGAGTATTCCTATCAGCCCTCTTGTGAGATAAAAAAAAAAAATGACAGCTTTGTGGAGAACAATTGTTCATCTCTGTAAAAATGTCAAAATTATCAGAGTAATAATTACGATTTGTCAGTGTGAACAAATAAAGGCCTGTCTGTCCAACAAACTTCCCGCTATTATTGCCCAACTGTGATGCACTGAGGATATTTCACTTTCAGAATTTTGCCGACCACTTGATGTGCTCTAACACTGAACTGGCGACTGTTACTTCAAAAATGTTCTGAATCCTTACTTCAAGGTTAACTATTGCTAAAAATGAAAATATTCAATTTATTTTATCTGAAGCTGTTGAAGCTCAATCTAAATGGAGCTTATGTGTAAGTTCAAAAAGGAGGATGTGCAATCAGACACCTGTCTATGACACTGGTGTTTGGCAGCCAGTCTATTCTTTTCACCTCCTCATGCTCAATAATGACCTCTCCTTTTGAAATATAGTTGATAATTCATTTAAAATATATATACATTTATTTTTTTTAATATTGTACTTGAGTCATGTTAAAGGGCTGTGATGTTTCAGCTAACTTTCAGTTTTCCCCTCTTTAATATTTAAATTGTGCATGCCACATTGAATCATAGTAGCAAATATCCTTGATTTGTTATGGCAGAGTTTTATGTATGGCAGATTGCTTAGCAATTGCCTAAAGCACAAAAACTGCCTGTTTCTAACCCATCCTCAGTTAGGGTACAAGTAACTGCCAGTGAAACTAGAGTTTTATGAACCTCACAGGAATTTTGTAATTAGGTAAACAAGAAAATTCAGGTTTCCGGATGCTTGTCTAACCATGTAAATCTATATGAAAACTCAATAACAACTTTTAAAGTTCGAGAAAATTCATAAAGGTATTGAATCATATGTCTGAGTTTCCAAACGTTTCTTTTTACAGTCAAGTGTTATAATGAAAACAAATACAAAAAGCTCCACAGGAGGGCGCTCTATGATAAACTGTTTTCAAGGCTGCTGTTGTACAAAAAAAATCATTTTTGGGATATATTAAACAGCCGCACTGTTCCATGATATAATGTCACCTTGGACTTTACAGGCCTAATTCATGCAGTTTGCTTTGTAGTGAAACTTACTCCTGCATTGTTTTCCCTTTTCCTTTTTCTCCCCCAGTATGTCCAGTCTGGCTCCAATTCCAGAGCCAGCTTTTCTCACTAGTTTTTCAGTCTGCCTGCACCCACTTTTCTGTTGTTACTAACTTTTTTGGTGGTGTGTTTTAGTGATTTAGTGCTTTTTGACTGGCGCTTTAGTTTATTGGCTAACTCCTGGGTTTTTTTCTCTTTCTTTAAACAGTGGTTTCAACAGTGCTTTTATTGGGCTGGAGACATTTTCCATGATGACTGTTGCCAGAGAGGGGTTATATTTCCACTCCCAAGCCCTCACCATTGCAGCAGCACAGCCACCATGAAAACACCTCTTTATCTCAGCTGGAGTAGGATGGTGTCTTCCAGATTTGCTCTGTTTCAATGAGAAAAGTACCCAGAGCTCCACAGAGATGTATCCATCGCTAAAACTAAAGTTTGAGTAAAAATCAGCGCTGCCTGACTTGCTGCTGCTGTTGAAGTGCATGTTCTAGAACTTGGGTGAAAGAGCCAGCAAACTGAAATCTTGCATATTTGTATATTCTGGCACACACACAGACAAACACCTACACACAGACCTTTTCCCCTTTTGATCACGTGTGCAACACTGAAGCCAGCACAGAGAAAAAAGTGGACACAACGACGGGCTATGTGGTGGTTAACATCGTGAGGACACCATGTGTCTATTGAGCATAACAATAATTCTTTTCAGGTTCAGGTGAAATAATTCACTGGTGTATTACCAATTGATCTCCATGATCTTCATAATCTAACTGGACACAACAGTATGGTAGTCCTTTTGTTATAATCAGCAGTGACGTCTTCTCCATGCTGCCTGTCAGGTACATTTAGACAGCAGTAGTTAATGGATGAATCACAGCCATTATTTCCTGCATGAATCACCTCTCTCTCAATGATCTATTTTTATTTCACAGGAACTTAGAAGTGATATATGTAATTAGTTTTTGTTCATGAATCCATTTCATCAATCACATTATATCATTTCTAGTTGCTTTTTCATTTTGTGTCTTAGCTTTTCAGCTCCAACATTTTGTTTGTACATCTTTATCAACCACTTCTACTCTAAACTCTGTTTTACAAGGTGCATTGGGAAGATTGGGGGAGGAGATTTGACTAAGCAGTCCAGTGTTAGTAATACAAATTAAAGAATGGGCTGCTGTCAGTGCTTGTTGGGCTGGTGTAATGTACTGTACACTGTGTAGCCTGTGTAATTATACTGACAAAAAAAATTATATTGGCCCATCGACCCACTGGGCAAATACTCGCTATGCCAGATTACCAGTCCTGTGTAAGACTGAAACAGTGAATGAGAATGTCAAGAAATAACTATTTTCTGTTGTTTAAATTGTAGAGGGTGACTTTGATGCCACACCTGAACAGAAAAATGCGAACAGTCAAGATCTCCGATGTTGTTCCTGGGATCTGCTGGAGTATCTGGAAGTCCCACAGGATCTTAGCTCAGTCATTCTCCACCACCCTAGGGGGCGTCTCCCATTTTGACCTCGGTTGGGGCCATCTAGGTCTCTGCAGGTTTGACAGGACGAGTTGCAGCAAGAAAGTCAGACGTCAGAATAAGACAAAGAGGCTTGGCTGGGCCGTGAAACACCACCATTGGACTACTGAAGACTGGAAGAAGGTATTACGGACTGATCAATCAACATTTGAAATCTTGGGATCATCACACAGGATCTTTGCGGTCGAGTAGGTAAAGGATGGTTCCACAGTGTGTGGTATCGACTGTCAAACACGGAGGAGGAAGTGTGATGGTCTGGGGCTGTTTGCCGGTGACTTGTACAGAGTGAGAGGCTCCCTGAACCAAAACCACAGCGTTGTGCAGCACCATGCAGGACCCTCTGGTATGAGCTTAGTTGGTCAGGGCTTCATCCTACAGCAAGATAAAGACCCAAAACCTAAATCCAAGCTGTGCCAGAACTACCTCAGGAAAAAAGAACAAGATGGTGAGCTTGAAAACATGGAGTGTCCAGCACAGTCTCCAGACTTAAACCCCATCGAGCTGGTTTGGGATGAACTGGACAGGAGAGTGTAAGCAAAGCAACCTACAAGGTCCAACAAAAGAATCAAATATTTGATATGATACGACTTAGAACAACAAGAGCCATTGCTGCCCTCCAGGTGGACTTAAAGGAACACAATTGGAATGAGGTTTTTGCAAATGAAGATTCAAATAGTGCATATGATGCATTCTTATCAACTGTAATTTCACTATATGAAAAACATTGTCCTTTAATGAAAATCACTAGAAAGCATCACAGATCAAATAAGCCATGGATCACAAAGGGGATAGAAGATGCATGTAAAAAGAAAAATAATCTATATAAGAGATTCATAAAACAGAGGACAAAAGATGCTGAAATAAAGTACAAGTTATATAAAAATAGATTAGTAAATATTATAAGAACAAGTAAGAAAGAATATTACCACAAATTATTGGAGCAAAGTAGAAGTAACACACAAGAAACATGGAGGATATTAAATAGTATAATCAAAAAGGGCTCAAAAAATAAGAATTATCCAGATTATTTTAAAAAAGATAAAGATATTGTGCTTGATAAAACTAAAGACATTGCAAATGAATTTAATGATTTCTTTGTAAATGTTGGCTTTAATTTAGCAAAAGAAATTCCAGAGACAAGAAATAATAACGACCTAAATAAACATATTACTCAGAATGTGTCCTCCATGTTTATTGGTGCTGTAACTCATAGAGAAATAATTAACATTGTGAAGACATTTAAAAATAAAAAGTCCACTGACTGTTTTGGTATTGACATGATATTAGTTAAAAGTATTATAGAATATATAGTGCAACCTTTCGCATACATTTGTAATCTGTCCTTTCAAACTGGTGTATTTCCCTCACAAATGAAAATAGCAAAAGTTATTCCAATCCATAAAAACGGAGAGAGAAGTCAGTTTACCAATTATAGGCCAATATCACTGCTCCCACAGTTCTCAAAAATTTTAGAAAAGTTATTTGTTAATAGACTTGATAAATATATTGAGAAGCATAATCTCCTAAGTGATAACCAATATGGCTTTAGAGTGAAAAGGTCCACTTCGATGGCAGTGATGGAACTTGTAGAAGGGATATCTAATGCTATAGATAATAAGGAATATACTGTTGGTGTTTTTATAGACTTAAAAAAGGCGTTTGATACGATTGATCATTCTATATTAATGAATAAACTAGAGAGATATGGCATAAGAGGGTTAGCATACAAGTGGATGAAAAGTTACCTGGATGACAGATATCAATATGTCGAATTCAATAATGTAAAATCTAAGCAGTTGAAGGTAACTTGTGGTGTTCCTCAGGGCTCTGTGCTGGGCCCTAAATTATTTATATTATACATAAATGACATATGTAGCATTTCCAAACTGTTAAAATGTGTATTGTTTGCTGATGATACCACTCTGTATTGCTCAGGTAAAAACCTGGAACAGCTTCTGACTACAGCGGAAAAGGAGTTAAATATATTAAAAAACTGGTTTGATGTAAATAAGTTATCATTAAATATAAAGAAAACAAAATTGATTATTTTTGGCACTAGACAAATGAAAAATGTATCTAAAATCAGGGTTAATGGAATTGAAATTGAAAGAGTGTACGAAAATAAATTTCTTGGAGTGATAATTGATGATAAGCTGAGTTGGAAGTCTCATATAAACCATGTGAAAACAAAAATGTCAAAAACCATTGCTATTCTCTATAAAACAAAGCATGTCCTGAACAAAAAATCATTATACACACTCTATTGTACTCTGTTGCTTCCATATATGACTTACTGTCTGGAGATATGGGGTAATGCATATAAAACGAACACTCTTCCTATTTTCAAGTTGCAAAAAAGAGCTATAAGAATTATAAACCAATCAAACTATATAGAACCAACTAACATTTTGTTTATTAATCTGAATACCCTGAAATTTTATGATTTAGTTGAATATAAAATGGCACAGATAATGTATAAAGCACAAAATAACTTGCTTTGCCCCAGTACTCAGAAGCTGTTCAAAGTCAGAGAGAGTCAATATGACTTAAGGGGAACAGATTTCTTTAAAAAAAACAAGATAAGGACAAATATAAAGCAGAGATGTGTTTCTGTTAGAGGAGTTAACCTGTGGAATAGTTATGACAGTGATTTAAAAAGGTGTAGTTCATTTTCCTTGTTTAAAAATATGTTTAAAAATAGAGTATTAGAAAAATATATATATCAAGAATGAAAAGAGCAAAAAAACAAAAAAAAACAAAAACAAAAACAAAAAACAGAAAACCTCTTGATTCTTTTGCTTTGATGTAGTTACTTACTAAGGTGGTGGTGTTTTTTCTTGTTTGTTTGTTTGTTTGTTTTGTTTTTGCTTTGTTTGCCTTCTCTCACCCCAACCGGTCGCAGCAGATGGCTGCCCCTCCCTGAGCCGGGTTCTGCCGGAGGTTTCTTCCTGTTAAAAGGGAGTTTTTCCTTCCCACTGTCGCCAAAGTGCTGCTCATAAGGGGTCATATGATTGTTGGGCTTTTCTCTCTGTATCTATGAAGCGCCTTGAGGCGACATTTGTTGTGATTTGGCGCTATATAAATGAAATTGAATTGAATTGAATTTTATTATTTGCTTCGAGCCCTGTGTACAGGAGCTGCATGCTAAAAGATCTTTTGTTAAAAGGGTTGGCGTAATAAGCAAATGCTTCAGCCAATACCTTTTGATTAGCCTTGTCTCATGCTTTCTTGCTTTGTGGTAAATCTTTGTTCTGTCTTCACTGAGATATTTGAATGCTAATCAATAAACATATCAAACATCATATCAAACATCAAACAAGGTCCACATTTATGGGAACTTCTGCTACAGATATGGGAGAATATTCAATTTCTATTGTAGAAAGAAGCCACGACTGTGTTCAGCTGTTATATCTGCCAAAGGGGGCGACTTTGATGAGTCAACCCTTTTTTTTAAGGCACTATACAAGACTAAGTTATTCACGATAATAATTTAAAGCACCTTCAGGACTTGTGATTAATGATTTGGCATGATATAAATAAAACTGGGGTGTAATGTCCCCAAGTGACTTAATTTCTTGTCTCATAATGTTACATGCAGATGTTTCCAGATGGAAAATACATACTGTTTGTCCTCATCTCAAACCCCATTCACTGTGAAACCATGCACAAGATTACCTCTATCATATATACTCTTTGAATAATTTTTTGCTGATTCCGCTGCCTCTTGTTTATTTTACACGTTATGCCCATATTTTAACTACATTTTTGTCTGGCATCATCTGCCTGCTAGCCCTCAAATCTCTTATGTATAATTCCCAGAGTAAAGCAAACAGGGTTCTTTCCAGCACAGCTTGAGGATGGCCCCGGGCAAACTTCCACTTTTGATGGTCAGCCTGTCTTTGCTTGGGATACCCCACAGGAGGAAAGAGCTAATTTCCTTGTGCTGCTTCTGTGGAAGCTCTGCTCCTGCGCTCATGTTGGGTTGATGCCAGGCAGATTCACCTGAGACTGGTTGAGGCTGGACTAGTCCATGCTGCCTTGTGTTTACCACCTGGGCTGCCATCTAAAAAGCGTGGAAAGCTAGGGCCCAACACAGCAGGAACCCTGATTTTGTGTGTAGCTTACTCCACCAAAAAAAACCTTGTAATGAATAGCCACTCAATTTGTAGTCTTATATTTTAAAGGACTTGTTCTATAATGAGAATCTGGATTTAATGTTAATCTTTTGGGCCTGGCAGCGGGATAATAAAGTGTGGTATTTTTTAAAACTATATTCTAGAGTTCCAGTTCATTTGTGCTCCTCACATCTTTGCCAAAGGAAGTGGAACAGCTGTAAGCTTTAAAAAAGACATTTTTATGCCCAATGATCCGTTTGAGCTTTCACAGCTCTTTTAAGGTTGATAATGATCAAAGTGTTTATTTTAATAAACACTTTCTTGCCATTCTCAATCAGGTCACTCCTTACAATATGGCCCTTGCTCTGTCAATTTCCACTCACCCTGGTTAATTAATAAAACTTGCGGCCTTATATATTTCCATCGAAAAGCAGGATGACTGCGGAAGTCCCGAGGTTTGGTTGTCTACTGTGAACACTTCAAAGAGCTCATTCACTCTTACTCGCTCGATCCTCTTATGTCAGTAATCTTGCTATAAGAATAATTTCCATTTATCATTGGATACTATCAACTGTATTGTTTCTCCTCCATCTCAGCACGCTTTGTTACTTTCTGATGATGATTGTAACACATTTATCAATCACTTAAATCACATAAATAATGTGATGTCCTCAAACTGCTTCCGTTCGGTGCCTTGAGTCATTTATTTGGCTTTGCTAAGGTAACTCCTCTACTAAAGAAACCTAGCCTTGTTGACAGCTCTATTGGTAACTATCAGCCTATTTCACAATTAGCAAATTATCAGAAAAATTGTAAAAAGCTTGTTCGAATCTTAAGTATGTCATGGTGATGGAAGCCAACAGTAACACGGAACAACTATTTCCTTTTTTATTAAAAACCTCAGTGTGGACAACCACTGTCCTCCTGCAGTGTGTCATATATGCAGTAAAATGTTTCACATACTTTACCACTGTGTTGTTGTGAGAGCGGTATTCTTTTATAGCAGCATCAGTCACTCTGCTCCTCAATGTGCACACTCTCCTTTATTGTAGCAAAATCTCAAATATTATTTAAATTCTACTTTTTATATATAAATATATAAAATAGAGAGAATCCTTCATGTAAGTAAAAAATATGTTTATTTTTGTTAGACCCCCACATGCAGTTACAGTAGTTGTTTAACACTTTTCCATTAAAGTGTTTATGTTGCTCATCTACAATGGACTTATAGAATTAATTACCTACTTGAAAAACAGCCAGTTTCTCATGTCTGACACAGAAACATGCAAAATAGATACACAAAGTTGAAATGCAACTAATACAAAACCATACTTTTCCAAACTCTATATTTCTCTGATATAATTTCAGTTCCAACAGCAGAATCCATCATGCGCCCCGGGAAAAGGCTGGACTATCCTAGGAGGACAATGACACAAGCACAAAAAGAAGACAGTACTGTTATTTAACTGGTCATGTTGCAATCCTGGTACCATCATCATCCTTCAAATGCATTTATTTCCAACTTCTACTTAAACTTTGAGTATTTATATTTCATTCTAAACTAAGTGTCAATCAACATAAATGTGTTCTGCAAATTATTACTTGGCGTACTTTATTGTATGAACAAAAGTGGACGGTCCAAAACATTTTTACAATGAATAGTGTGAAGAAGGTCAATGTTTAAGGCAAAGCTGAGATAGTTTGGACATGTGCAGAGGAAGTTGGTGTGATGGAGGCAGATGAAGGCTCAATGCTGTGCCAACCCCGAAAGGCAGCAGCCCGAAAGAATAACAAGTGAGAAAACACATCAACACAATTGTCATGTTGTCAAGTTAAGAACTTGTAGAAAATGTGATTGCACATTTAGTCAAAATCCAACTGCATGCACATTTCTAAGGGTTGACATGTTCTAATGCTCTGTATTTATTTAACGAATTTAATTGAAATTTGTGTTTTGCTTCTCCGACTGCAGTCCTACCTCTTCCACTATTGCATCCCAAGCCACTGGCATTTCCTATTCGATCGATCCTGGCTCCAAAACAGCCAGAGGTGCGTTTCCTGGTGGCCATCAGCAGGTCCTGGAGGCGGCTCCTCTGATTCACAGTCTTGCCCTCAGTTAGTGGTTGGGCTTTTTCAGATATCAGAGGTTCTTGGTTCCCCTCTTGGTCCCATCCTTGGCTGGCCTGGCTGGTTTTGGGCTCTTGGTTCATGTCTTCATAATAAGCTTCCAAGTCTTCTTTCTGGACCACTTCATCCAATGTCTCCTCAAAGCGTTCCAGCAAAGACTGTTGTAGAAATCATAAAGCATCTAATAAATCAGGTGGGACGTGCAAGTGTGTGTGTGTGTGTGTGTGTGTGTGGGTGTGGGTGTGTATACATAATGAGGGTGACAGGCTGCAACAACACCCCCCTGGGAGCCAGAGTCAGGTCCATTAGACCATGAGACCCAGGCTGTCCACGGACCCCCAAGATTAGTGAAGACCTGAGGCCACACATCTCGATGACAACCACGTGAAGGAAGAGGGAGGCTCCACATGGAGCCCCCACTGCCAAAGGACAAGGGCCCCAGAGAACCAATGGGTAACCAACCCCACAAGAGGCCGGCCATCCCAGCGTGAGCCAAAAGAAAGGTCCCAGGTGATGAGAATTGTTTGTCAACCCTTGTTTAAAGGACAATAGTGGACTTTTAGAATGAGATGAAGTTGCTGAACCCTGACCTCCAGCATCTCAAATCAGTTGGTTTAGCTATGAACTTTGGCGTGTAACTGTAGTGTGAGGAATTTATTGACAGTGGGGGTCTGTCTGTCAGAAAATGAGGAGGAAAAGCTGCCTCAGCTAAGTAAACAGGAAGCAACAGTTAACCCAGCTGACTCTCAGTGTGAGAGATTATTACACCTCACAGAATCTCAGTTCCTATGCTATGTTTCTTCTGCTAATACTGATACTATAGTGTACACTGCAAGCTTTTAAATACAGACCTTATGGTGCAAGCAAGTGTTTGCGATATAAAGGATGAGTATGACTGTATGAAAAATAGAGTGCTTTTAAAATTGACAGTTGTGACATGAGCACCCGACAGCTGGTCAACAATGCTCACACTCAGTGCCTCAGGTGCCGATTAAATTGAAAAACACACAGCAGTGACGAGTTGTGTGGGGCCACCAAGGTAGCCAGGAAAGACCCAGTTCATCAGCTGATCACACTATGAACCAAAGGCTGCATACTTTCAAAACCATGGTGGATGTTTTTATTGCCTAATTTAATAGGTATGCATAACAGCATATCAGGAATAAAGGTGAAGGTTTTGTTCATGTGTTGTCAGTGCTGTGTCAGAGTCACAGCAAACGCCTTAATAACTGTCTACTTCAGCCGCAGCTAAACCACAGCTTGTTATTCTGGAAGCAGAGAGCTCTAATTTCTAGTTCACCTCAGCTAATTATAAGATGAAGGAAGAATGAAGATGAAGGTTTTGATGAAGTTAAAATTACAACTGAAAATCAGGAGAACAAAGTAAAGCTGGTATATCTTTGAGATCAGATCAATGTGAGGTCACACTCTAATGATAGCTACTTGTCGACATTGTGTTGCTTTGTTTGTAATCGCCTGATCTGTTGTTGTGTCCTCTTGGTGTCATCACAACAGTCAACATTTTATCTTGTTATGCCCTCTCAATATTCACAAATCCATAGAAAAGCATGTCAACACATGATCTGATTTAAACTCTTTACTTTGTCAAGCAAAACATAAATCAGTTATACTGGACTGGATGCATTTGTGCAATTATAAAATGCTTGTAGCATTCCTACAAGCATTCTATAATTGAAGACACTGATACCAGTGAAACTGCCTTTGAATGATTTTTAAATGTTCTAACAACAGGAAATATGTTATTCATGCAACTATTTTCTCATCTTTGACCCTCTCTCTGTTTGAATATCAAAGTACCTGACCCTTCACAGTGTAATGTTTTCACAAATGGTGTGTTGATTACAGGTGTGACGTGGTTTCTTACCTTGAGCTGAGCCAGGTCATTAGCAGATGAGGGCCTCCCCAGTATGTGGCTGCTAACCAGTGTTTGCTGACACAGCAGGGCCAATACACCCCACAGAACCTCAGTTCTCATGTTATGTTTCTTCTGCTAATACTGATACTATAGCATGCACTGCAAGCTTTTATATACAGACTGGCTCACATACACAACCATCTACATACACTTACCATGCGCCAGACAGGCAGTGCCATAATTTTGTAGACGGCCCCAAGTGCATTCTGACACCTCTAAATGATAAGGCCGCTGGTCAGATGTCTCTTTAAGTGGCGTTTGGTGGTAAGTGACGTGTGTGTGTGTGTGTGTGTCTGTGTGTGTGTTTGTGTTTGTGCATGTGTCTATGTATACAGTATAGGTGTCTGTGTATCATCATGCCTACCAGTCAGCAGTGGCATGACCTAAGGAGCCATCTTGGATCTCTGAGCTGTGTATTGGGAAGAATGCAGTTTCACTATGCAAATACTTAACACTGTCTACACTCCTAAGAATGAAACGTACCATAGTAGGTTAAAACTGCTGCTCATGGTTCCATGGTTTAGATTAGGACAGGAAGGAAACAATGTTATAGTCAAAGGAATATAAACAGTATCTTGAATATGATTTATTACCATAACTGAAGGCATTTCTTCCTGTCATGAGTTTGTAAGGTAGGAATAATACAGCCTATAATCTAAAATTATAGGCTGTGTTATGAACAGGCATGAACAGGCGGTATTATAGAAAAGAAGAAGCATATACTGTGAGTATGTTTCAATAATAGGTGGCCTTTAATAGAAAGTAGACAAGAATTACATGGACTCAACTTTCAAGAATCAATTTACATGTTTTATAACAAACAAGTAATTTTCACATATTTGAAGAAATATTTACAAAGTAAATATTTGGGTTTTAATGTTTATTCGGTGAGTTAAGAGTTACACAAACACCATGTTCTCATTTTACTGTAACTCCACAGTATTAATCAGACAAATCAGAGCCTGAGGTCTCTATTAGTTTCTAGGGTCTCCTCGTCTTTGCAGTCGCACATTTTGGAAGTGCAGACTTTGATGCACTATGATAAGAGATTGCATCTCATGGGTGGAGCTTTGCCTTGTTCCCTCATTCAGAAGGCACATAAATGGCACATGTAATAAGGGATGTGCTTCACACAGACCCCTAATAATCCTGCACATTTGAATTCTAAGGAGTCATTTTAAATTCCTTTTTGGAGAAAATTAAAAAGCAATTAAAAAAAATCACATGGTCTCTCAAAACTAAACAAAACTGAAATAAATAAATAATATTTAGAGAATCATTCGTTTCATTTTGCTGAGAAGACTAATGCCATTGTCATGCTCAGACCTCATGTTTAAAACATACAAAAACTTTTTTTTTATTTGCTTTTGCTTTTTCTTTACACTCTTGGTATGGGACAATCCTCCACAGCTGACCAAGCTCCCAGAGGACTTTGTAGGACCTATGATGTCTTTCAGAGCTAGAGCCGGAGAATTATAGGGAATGTAAAGTATTTGGGCAATAAAAGATGAGATTTATGTGGCTTTGCAGCATTACAGATGTGCCACATATACTTGCACAGTGGGACTTTAGCTGCCTTCAGGCTTTGGGCAGACAAGGACATTAATCTGAGTGGTAAGAAGGAATATAAAGGGAGTGCACTGGGTGTGATTGAAAAGTAATGTGATCCTGGACATGCTTCTGCAGGAGGTGTCTCTGTGGCCTGATGGTTGAACTGCTAGCTGTTGGAATGCATTTAAATTACCCAGAATTCATCATTGTTGTTGCTGTTTGAATCCACTTCAGACCAATACAGTTTGGACTCCTTTCCATCATTTGAGGAACAGGCTAACCAAATGACTGTGGCTGTGGTGAATGGATGTGGATCCTGACCACCCAGCTTTTGCGTGCTCTCTCATGAAAACAGAGCCAGGAGAGCCTGAAAGAGCGTAATGTCATGGCTTGATGCTTTGACTTTATGAGAACTCCAAACAACAAAAATTAAAGCAGTGACTGCAGTCAGCAGTTCAAAGCTGGGCGACCTTCATTTGGTTCCAGTTGCAGCAGCTGTGCTTCAGATGGGACTGAGCTGGGAGCACATCCAGTTCCTCTTCATGGGATGGGAATGGGGTGGCTGAGAACCAGCTGAAACTTTAAACAGTGATTGCTTTTAGCACTGAGTGAGTTATGGGCATATTCACAAGACAACTATGGCCATCAAAGTTATGGATTGTTATGGATAATTCAACCACAGGCTGCTGCTACTTCCTGCTTTCTTCTTTCAATCTGTCCATTTGTCTGACGGTAGAATCCAAAGCACTTGCTCTTGTATTATTATACTGTGGTGGACCACTAGAGGGCTCCACTCACACCCAGTGTTGAGGAAGTGTGTGTTGCTGTGTTTTGTGGCGGGATGTGTTCAGTTGATGTTGGAGAGGAATAAAGAAGGAGTGAGAATTAAGAGCTCTGTGTCGTCCATGCTTACCTCCACAATACCGTCTTTATCTTACAATTTAAAGTGCCTTGAGTCAACTGTTGTTATGATTTGGTGCTATATAAAATTGAATTAAATTTAATTGAAATTGGAGGCTGAGGGAGCTTCTTCAGGGCCACACAGTGAGCTGCCTCAGAGAACCTGTACACAGTGGTTAATATAACTGTCTTTCCATCTGAGAGGAGAAAATCAGTGATAAAATCCAAAAAGATGTATGACAAGGACCTATTTGGAATTGTTAGTGGGTGAAGGAGACATGTGGGGGAGGCAGGAACATATTCTTTAACACTAATGAAGGACAACAAAAATGTTGTTTAAGGAAAGAAGTAGTTCTACTTACCCAAAGGTAGCACGCAAACCTAGTGATGTGGTCCCAGTGGAAGCTGGGAAGGAATGCCATGGTGGTAATTTCAGTTCTTAAAAAAAAAAGAAGTCCCAAATACAACAAAAGTTGCCTCGAGATGCTGTAAGGTAAAAGTCTTCCATCACCGGTACAAGCGGTACATAGTGGACAAATTGAATCTTCTAAAAACAAGAACCATTGTGTAAGATTGGGGTTAAAACTTTTAGCAGTCTGCAGGTAGGAGAGAAATTGTAGTCTGTTGTCCAGCTGGACCTGAGGTGGGGTCAGGCTTCACTTGTCACCCTCGAACAGGATTTAGAAAAAAGTAGAGGAAAATCCCAATCTAAACACAAAGATGAAGATGCTAAAGAAGTCTCTTAGGACATCTTTTCTGAGGGTTTGAGACACTGTAGAGGGATCGGTTAACCCAAACAGCATACGAGGTATTTGAAATGTCCCAGTGGAGTTTTAAAATAATTTTCCATTCATCTCCATCTTGGATTCAAACCAAATAATTCATTTTTTAAAACCCAGTTTAGTAAATAATGTTGCAAAGATCAGAAGACAGAGCTGATTAAAGGCTGTGGATACTTACTCTTGACAATGGTTTGGTTAAAGTTCTGTAATCTATAGACGGCATGAGTGTTTTTGTTGCACATTCTACTTGCACATTATACTTCAAACAGACAATAAAGAAGTACACTTAAAATAAAATAACGCTGAATATGACAAGAAAACTATTATATACTCTTACTATAACTAAAAAACACAACTTTTCCTCAGATCCCCAGACTCTTGAATGATGCACATGGTTCATGGTTCATGACAACCACTTCAATAAAACCTTAAATCTAAAATAATAAATCGATAAACCACCCCGCCATTTTCTTCTGCTTCTGTGAAGTTGGGCTGTAGGGGCAACAGTCTAAGCAGGGAAGCCGAGACCCGTCTGTCACCAACCAGCTCCTCCAGCTTATCCAGAGAAACATCAAGGCATTCCCAGGCCAGCCGACAGATTTCTCCAGCATGTCTTGGAGAAATCTGGCCTCCTCCTGGTAGGACATGCCCAACCAAACATGGCTGCCTAACATTTGGGACACAACAATTTGCTGCCATTGGGCATCCATTAAAATGAAAGCAATTAGATTAAACGAATAGTACCTCTGGTGCCCACTCGTTACAATAGCAATGATTAGTCGTCTAGTCGTGCACGTGCCTAGTATACTACTAGACGAAGAGATTTTTAAGATGGGTTGTCAGACCCAACCCATCAAAAAATATCCATAAAATTCTGATTTTTTTGGAACTGAGATGTTTATTAACCCTTGTAACAAAATCCACAAATCTTTTTCTTTTCCTACATAATGTTGTGCATGATATATGTTTATTATATATTTATT
Organism: Neolamprologus brichardi; assembly: GCF_056152115.1. Lineage (NCBI taxonomy): Eukaryota > Metazoa > Chordata > Actinopteri > Cichliformes > Cichlidae > Neolamprologus > Neolamprologus brichardi. Next base: position 18,988,768 of record NC_142123.1, on the reverse strand, counting down.
ATATATTTTTTGTATCCCATTTGATACATTGGATGTTTTGGCAACTTTTTGTTAACAACAATGTTAATTTTAGACAAAAAATGAGTTCTGTCCATAAGATTTTGAAATTATGGCAAGTATTGATCATGTTGATAAGATAGAGGTCTCAGAAACTCATATTAAATATGATACAAAGGGCATTATAGGGTTAAGACCCTGTTCAGTGCCTGTAACAAGAAATCGCATGTGATTTTTCTTCCCACTTTGTTATTTCTAAAAGGGGAATTTATTTTAACAAGCTGGGGACTTGTAAAGTGTGGTGGAGTCAGTGTGAGTTGTTATACATCTAGTGGAAACAATCAATATATCAATCAGTCAAACAGCCATCTAAACCATGTGGCCATGAAAGGTGGTTTGAACCTTCTAAAAAAGTCAGCAAATTCAAATTCACTGATGATGATGTAATTGTAGTTTTAATCAGTGGAGCTCCTCACAGATGATGGAGTGCTAAGCTGTACTGTAATTCACTGTACATCACTTCCTTGTTAGAAAGCGTTTAATCAACCTCGAAGACGCAATCAGGTGTCAAGCTAAGATTGTACACACTAAACTACTCAGCTGATCAGCAGTAACGCACTGGCAGGGAAATAAATGGGAATGGAAAATCATTATCACCAATAAACAGTTCAGCATATTAATCAATGTTGTTGAGTAATGATCTGTGTCAGATCATTACTCTTTTTTTATGAAGACAGAAAAATAAATCTGTTATCAAATGAATTCTGTATATAAACGTCCTGCATAGAGCTCCCTGCTGCTGTTAGTTACTCAGAATGACAAGAGCTTCTTCATTAAGACAACACTGCATGTTTCAGTGTGTGTTTTTATATTTGATAGTTCAAAGGAAAAGTCTCCCGTACATTTGTGCCTTTTTGAAATATGTTGGCTGTGTCTCATGGTCAGTGATGAAGGCCAATGACGTGCAGTTGTAAACATTTATTAAAACATTCAACAGTACACAAGGAACAGTTTGGCTTTGATTATTTTAAATATTCTGCTGAGCAACAGTATTTAATAAATATTAGTCAATAAATAGCCTTTAAATAAAAGTATCTTTGGGTAGAGACGTTGCAGTTTTGGAATTTAGATGGTAAGACTTCATCTTTGCTTTGGATCTGCAAGAGAAGAGTAAGAGAATAAGAGTTAAATCTGTGGTACATTGCTCTAACCGTATTGTAGTGTAGTTACTGTAACTTACTGTATCTTCCCACAGTGTTGCACCCCAGAGAGCTCATGGAGCCTATTCTGTCCATCCGTCGCCCAAAACAACCAGAGGATTTCCTAGATGAATCATTGCGGACACTCTTGAGGTTCTTGGCTGAAAGAAACTCCCGGATTTCAGCTTCATCTAGTCCGGTGTCTGGCTGATGTCCATCTTCTGCGTCATCTCTGCTAAGGCTGTCTAGAAGATCTCTCTGTCCAGGGGCATTTTGGTCCACTGCCGTTTGGTCTGAAACAGACTCTTCCAGTCTGCTTAGGAGCACCTTTAAAGATCCACACAGATGAAAGTTGTACTGTGTCTTGAATAATAAACATGACAATTTAACTATGGCATGAGGATAGACAGAGGCACTCAAATGTATTTGTCAACAGTTTATGTCTCCGTTTATTGAGATTATCAGAAGCAATGTTGGAGCACAGGTCCCAGATAAAAATGATCAGACTTTATGCTTTTATCACATGAGAAATCAAGGCTAAATATTGGGAACAGCTATGGAAGGAAATGCAGGATGTTGTTCAACATTTTACGTGAATAAAATTGAGTTCCTTGTTCAGATTGCTGCTACAGATTGCCTAAAACTCCCAGAAAGACTCAACTTTTCAAGAAAAACTTTAGTGACTTTAGAGACTTACCTTCAAGATGTCCATGTCAGTGTCAGTCAAGCCAGTGCTGATGGGATATGTACTAGTCAGCTGCAGCTTTAAAATGAGAAGGAGGCTACAGAGCGATATAGAAGACAGACGCATGTTGCTCTGTGGGTTGCTGCAGCTCGTGTTAGTAGTTGGATGAATGGATAAATTCTCTTTTTCTTCTTTGACTTGTAGGTGTTTGGATGCCGGAGCCAACAGCAGCACTCTCTTTTATACTTAAGGTTAACACACATAGGTATGCCAGGAATTGGACCGGCATGCCTGACACCTAATTCTGATAACACGAGCTGTCGGAAAATGCTCCTTTTAAAGCGTTGTATGCTAGTATTCTTATGACATAGCCGCTTACATATGCTACTTTACTTGAGAAACATTCTCCAGAGCCTCCCCACCTCACACGGGACACTGTTGTCACTGAGTTACAGGAAGTAGTAAACTAATGTGACAACATGATAGTGTTACTAAATGAAGACACCGATGTAATAGTTGTACGGTCACCTCGTAATAATTGCTCTGAGAGATCATCTTTTAGTGGAAGGAATAAAAATGGGGGGTCCACTCTGCTAATGGGCTGTTTACATTGCCTAATGTTCTTTTCTTGAAAGTGTATTTTAAAGTCTGTCACCTTTGGATGATTACAACATTTTTAATTGTCGGTCATCACTGACCTGCTGTGAGAAGCAAAGGAGAAACAAAACACTACACATATCACTCACAAGTCATATCACAAGACTTGTGATAACTTTAATCAAATATAGCAGTGAATTAAATGATTATGAATTTAGGTGAAGTGCTGTATCTAAAAGACGGATTCCGCTCTGCTTTCATACAGACAGATACAGGAAATCTTTTATATTTCATGCAGTTATAGTAACTGCTAAACTCACTGCTGGGATTTTGGTAGGTCTAAATAAATAAAATCATATTTATTATTGTAGCAGTCTCATTTGGACCACCAAGTCACAGAATCCTCAGTAATTGAATGAACACAAACACAAACAAAAAAAACCAATAAGTTAATGAACAACAACAACAACAAATCTCACTTTCTTGTAAACAAATTAACTTCAGAATAAACTCCTCTAAAAAAATTAAAGGGTCATCACACTATCTGGGTTTGGGGCAAGGTGGAGCAGGAAAAGCACTGCCGGAGCCAGATCACCAGTAAGCTACTACTGCATTTTCAAACAAAACTGTCGTGAACGGACCTAGAGAACACTACAACTAGCAGGTGTCGGATTATAATATTATTTTATGCCATGTTAGAATTATTATGTAGTTTTAGCTTGCATTATGCTCCTGAATTAGAAGAAGGTGATAACTATTACATTTGGTAAACTGATTTGCATTACATGAGACTGTTGATTTATTGTGAATGAATGATATTGTTTTATGATGCATTATACTGCTGAGTTATAAGAAATACTGTTCACAGAAAGTCATCGTCTCATTTGTCTGGTTAGAAGAGAACAGAGCATACTGCCCCATCTTAGCAGGAGCAGATAAACAGGGAGCCAAGGTCGTAGCTTAGGCGCTGTGTGAGAGAAAGAATGTGAATGTTTAGGCTTTTATGATTAGGTGGGGGCCACTAGAGGCTATAAGAGTTTGATCAAGGCTCCACCATTTTGAGATCTGATGCTGTCTGTGTATGGTGTCCATCTCCCACGCGTGTGTTCATTAAATCATCGTTTGACTTGACCCGGCCGGACTAGTGTGGTTATTTTTGGTTTTCCTCTTGTATCCATTCCCAATATTTGAATCCGTAACAGTTTTGGGGGCTCGTCCTGTGGTATTGGGATGGAAGTTTTGGAGGCTTGGACGGTCCGAGGTGGTCAGACGGGCAGACATTATCCGGCAATCGAACTGAGTGGACAGGCGCCTTTATAAAAGAGGTAGGCACAGGCCTGTTGATTTTATCCGAAGTGTGCTGAATTGGACGATAAAATTAAATGTCTATTCAGTAAAAGTTGCCGGTGAGTGTCTGTTTTGATTTTGATGAAAAAATCTCATGAGAATTGAAGCTGAAGTAATGATAATAAATAGCAGTTGGACTGCTGAGTGAAAATAAATAGCAGTTGGACTGCTGAGAGAATTTATTTGGATAGGGAATTGGTTATTTAGTGGGTTAAAGTCCCCATTGGTCATGGTTGGACCGGCCTCAGTCATACTCTTGTCTTAGTGTGTTGACTGTTGTTTCAAATTATTATAAATTTTTTAAGAACGACAGTTGGACTGTTAAGAGGCGCATTGCCTGGAGGTTACGCTCCCTCCTGGCCGCGGACGCGCGACCTTGACCTGTCGGCGAACAGGGTTAGTTCAGTTTGGCTTGACTGTGGGGTACAGGGCATCCTGGAACAAGCTAGGAGTTAGAGTCTCCTTACCGTTTGGAACGGTATCTGCGCTTTTTTGGGCAGCAAAGGTTGGACCTTGGGTGTTGGACACTTTTAAATTGAGTTAGGGATTTTAGAGATGAGGCCAGATACAGTTAGAGTCTGATACTGGTTAATTGATCACAAAAAAGTTGGACTTTTTCGGTTGGACCGTTAACTTAAATTTGTCAAAATTGTGTAGGCGCTAAAACTTTCAGACCTGAGAGTGATTGTAAATATAAGACGTCTTTGTAATATAATAGAGAGTTGAGTGTGAAACGAGGCTGTGTGTGATGACAGCGCGCTGCAGAGCTGCGAGCTATTTTTAGACAGTGTGTGAACATGCAAATGAGGTGGCTGCTGTGAAGCCCACAGAGGACTTCCTGTTTAGCGTGTTATTGAGTTTTATAAGTATGATTTGCAAACAATGATACATGCCTGTAATTAAAACGCTGATTTTGCTGATTATAATATTACAAATAAAGTTTTGAATGACTACGGTGAATGTTTGATGTTTGGCTGAGTTTTGATATGGGAGAGACGGCTTTGCAGCTGCTGGGGGTGAGTGACCGGAAATTTGCATGCCCATAAAAGGCAACTGCCTGACTGTGTGAACTATGCACCAAGAGAGAGGGTAAAATCTAGGCAGATGAACCAAATGAATGTTTTAAGAAAAATAGTAAATGAATGTTTTGGTCTCTTAATACAGGTGGATTTCTCTCAACCTGGAAACCTGAGTACAGCAGCAAAAGGATAGATTAACAAAATTGGGACGACAGACAGGCCAAGCTCTGGCTCAAAATTTTACAGCTTGACCTCTCACTTTGTCCCTACCCGAAAAAGAAGCTTAAAGGACATCTTCTCCTCCAGTTATCGGCTACCATCACTGGAAATTTTCAGGCAAGTTTTTCACTGAATTGTTTTTGGCACCATGTGTCCCTGAATCTCACAAGCAAGCTCTAATTCCTGGCTGAAGACATGGAATGCTGTTATTTAAGGTGGGAAATCAAAGTTTGGGAAACAAAATTAAAAACATACACAATTAGAGAAATGCCTTGTTTGAGAAAAAAGTTAAAATATCCCACCCACAAACGCACACACACGCAATGAAGAAACAGCTTACATTCATGAACACGTGAAGATTTTCCAGCAAGTTTAAAGCAGCGAAACTTAACATACACCTGATGTTAAATGATAAAGTTTATCCACTACTAACAAATAAACTCTCTGGGTTGCAGGACAACAACTTGACTTCAAAAAGAAAGACACTGGTATGACCAACCAGTGATGAAACAACAAATTTAGTGGTTAAAAGAGTCAAATTGTGACATGTTTTCCTCTGATTGATTAATACAAGTGATTACTGAATGAAATAAAATTCCTTTTTTGAATTATTAAACATGATCTTAAGAATTTTAACATGTACCTGTGTTGTCCTGTCAACTTGGTGGGTTATGAGTTGATTATATAGTGAGAAAAAACAAAAAAAAGGGGGGGAGAAGGCTGACACAGGGCCTGGCCCCTCTCTGAATAACACAGCCAAAACAACATCATTTTCCTGTTCGTCTGTTTTTGTTTTGCTTTTGTTTTTTCTCTTTATGCTTAATTACAGGCTGCTTGGTCGGCCCGGAAAGCCGAGGCTGACCTGGACTCCTGCTCTCCCCTCTACCATCTTTGCTCTCCCTTCTACCATCTTTGATGTGACCCTGACCAAATGCTACAGCAGCTGGACTCACAACAACAGCCTGAGAATGTCAACAGTGCTGCAGGAAAGCGATCTCATGCAGCAGAGACGGAGAACGTTAAATCCAAGGCCCGTTTCACTACACGGGGGAGATTTCCAGACAGCTTCAGCTGACAGAGCTGTGACGAGACGCCTATTAAGCCCAGATGAAAAGTGAGGCCGAGCAAAAGAATGCTGACCTTAACAACTCTGCATTAAACCTGTGCAGGAAAGTGACGGACCAACACGGATGATCGGGCAGCAAAAAGGGCGTGCCAGAGACACGAGGAGTAACTGAGGTCAGGAGGCACCTCAGATTGGACAAAAGCAGCAGAAGAACATAAGCTGAAGGCACAGGTGTCGGGGCTCGGTCAGCAGCTGACCTCTGAGAAGAGCCGAACAGCAGAGCTGCAGAAGGCCGTGGAGCAAAGCAAGGAAAACATCAATAAACTTCAATCTGACGTGTACGGAAAAGACTCTGAGGTTTCTGCCCTCAGTGAGAGCTCAAGACATCAGAGCAGAAACTGAGCATGGCTCAGGAGGAGCTGGCTGCTAATCGAACCCATCAGTCAGGCTTAGAGTCCCAGATACAGGACTTAAAATCAGGCCGGAGCTTGCTGGAGCAGGAGGTTGCCAAACGGGATGAGAAGCTCCAACAGCAGGAGCAAACCCTGAAGGACCTACAGAAGCAAAAAGGGTCAAGTTAAGGAGGAGCTGGACAAGGAGGAGAGCAGGACCCCAGAGCACGCTTCAGGCCATGGTTTACCCAGAACACCAGAACAGGAAAGTGATGAACACAAACACACACAAACACACACATCTACATACACTGACTGAGAATTAAGAGAAACACACATATGAACACATATGCACTCGTTGATTGACTGAGAAGTGATCCACACACACACTCACATACACACATACATGTTTGTGCAATGAAGAGTGATACACACACGCTGATGCAATGAAGAATCCTTTACTAACAAATGCTATGCTGATACGCAAAATGCTGCACACAAACGTCCAAATACAGAATTTGTTACAACAACAAGAAGCCATTGATTGTTAATTGGTTAAATGCATTTCATGTCACCCAGAGGGCATTTGTGTAGATTTAGGGGACAGGGTCTAAAGCAGTTTGGTTATGAAAACAATGTCTGTGAGTGATGTCTGTTTATGGCTCAAGGCCTCGACTGAATTGTTTACTGTGCTTCACACAGCCTGATAAGGAGCAGTGGTACAGAGTGAAAATGATGAATTAACGGTGTGAGCCTTATTTCAGAGCACCACATTTTTGTGATTGAGATTTAATTGAAGGAGGAACACACTGAAAAATAAAAAAAGAAATAAATAAATAAAAGAAAAGAAAAAAAAGAAAAGGGGGCCAGCCCTTGGATTTACATAAGCATCCCACATGTATTTAACACAATTGCCTCAGGCTTTAAAGATCTGTACAAAACTCAACAGGAAATCATAGCTTCCCTGTATTTCCTACATTGTTGGCATGCTGGTGAGTGCTGTTGCTCCACAGTAAGAAGGTCCTGGGTGCAAGTCCACAGTCTGGTTAGTTTGCAGTGGTTTCTCTCTGGGTATTCTGGTTTCCTGCCACAGTGAAAAGTCATGCAGCTGTTAGAGCTAGGTTAATTGATGATTCTAAATTATCCATGAATGTAAGTGTAAATGGTTGTTTGTTTCTAGGTGATAGACTGGTGACCTGTTCGGGGTGCACCCTGCCTCGTAACCTATCACTTTAGAGTTATTTCCCAGCCCTCGTGCAATTAGGATAAAGATAGGAGGATGGTAGTTGTTGTAGACCCATTCAATTTTTATGGTAACCAGAATCTAGACTTTGTTGAACCGTAGGCAATATGAAGACAACATGTAGTATTTAAGGAACCAAGTAGAATTTGGATAAAAGTTAGTGAATAGTGTTGAAATAAAATGACAGAATTGTGAAGGATTAAAATATTCCAGGAGCTCAACTTACTCCATCTGAACATGTCTTAATCGTGTTTTATGAACACAAAATGCACAGGTTTACTGAATATGAAAAGGTTGTGTTGATTTAACTCAGTTGTTTAAGTTTCTACCAAAGCAAAACATTTGTGTGCAACTAGTGTCCACGATTGAATCAAATAAGTCCAACATGTTTTTGTCAGTGCAAAAAGAAGTTACGGTACCTGTATTCCTACACAATATTGTCCCGGGACAGAGAAAAACTTTCTGGTGAAGTTTTGGTTGATTTTGGGTTTTGCTTAACACTAGGTTGATTTTATCAGTGAGGTTTGGATTGTTTTCTCTCTCTAAGAGAGAGAAAGATGGTTTTATGCTTGGACATGTTTCCAACGGGCCCCAGTATTTGTTATTATATGAGTATTTTATTGGTTACGTTTGTTTTTGCTTTTGTTACAGTGCACTGAAATAAGAACATCTGAGAGGAGTGATCCACCGGTGGTGATATTTTGGTATTTTGTGAGTTCCTGATTTAACAAATCAGCTCTTTAATCCAGGCCTGAGAGATTGAACTTTAAAGCGCTATAAAACATTCTTACTGAAAACAGTTGCAAAGTATTTTTCTCCATGATTATAATGGGCTCTGGAGAAATTCACTTATATGGGACATTGATCACATGAGAAGTCCTGAGCCTAAAAGGATTGCAGCGAGTCAATCCAGTCAAAAAAAAAAAACAAAACAAGGAACTGTTTTCCTTTAAAAATGATGACGTCATCTTGCTGGTGATGGAGCCTCGAATAGGTTGCATGTGAGACTCCATTATCAGCAATATCTGGTATGAATGTGTGTGAATGTATGCATGTGACTGGACTGTGATGGACTGACGACTAAAAGTTTTAACTGACTTGATACTGAGACAAAAACGATACTGACTTTAGGATTAGTACATGTCCACAAACAATTCACCCAGCCTGTAAAAGAAGGGTGGATGTTTTGTCTTGCTTTGTTTTGTTTTTGCAGGAACAGAAGGATGACAGAGACTAAAGGGGGAGGCTGTAGCTTCACATGAGTGTGAACTGCAGACTTAACCCTTTGGTTGCTAATTAGTTACTGATGTTTCCATTAAGAAAATTGTGTTTTATTAGCTGTGTTTCGATTAATGTATCACATTATATTGTTAGGAAGGTTAAATGCTAAAGTGAAGAGAAGCTTTGATTTCACTCATGACTGAACATGTTATTATTAACCATAGCAGGCCACTGTAAAAAGTCAATTAATTTTGATAGAAAAAAAGCAAAAAAAACTCTATTGATGTCTATGAATAATAGGGGAATGATAGACTTGTCACATTCAAAATAGAGATATGTAATGACAAACACTGGTCCACGTCATTTAGGTTCTCCATTGAAATAGTCAATAATTTAGAAAAGTAAGATAGAACCGACAGGGGCATGTGCTGAGATGTGGTGCTGCACAAGAACAAGAGCAAAATAAAGAAAAAATATTGTGTTTAGCTTTGATAAATTCAAATTAAAATGTACCATTACACTCAGAGGATCAATATGAAATTCAATATATGCTAATTTTGTATGAAGTACATGACTGATAACTGTTCTGTCCTGAGCTTTTGTTTTTACAGCGCCCACTTGACCACACCAACAGTTTCTCGCCACCAAAAGCGGGTACTTGCAAAGAATAGGGAGGAATATCATCAGAAGTGGGAAAGGTAAGCCCCGATGGGGGTGATAACATCATTAATTTCACGTATGGTCAAATTCTTAAAATTTGACCCCAAACATGAAAAATTCTTCAAACATTTAGAAACAGAGTGGAGTTCTAAATAAACATAATGTAGCAAACCACATAAGGATGGAGCGTTGGAATTAATAAGATGGTGAAATAACACGCAGGAAAAATGTTGATCATGTTGATTATGTTTATTCCAGTGTGCAGGGATTGGCTAATCTGACCCGGAAATGTTATAAAATGGATTGTCGGAACAGTCAGCGTTAAAATCACCTTTGACAGTCCAGACTAAGATGGCGTTGGACATCTTCAGGGCGGAAAAGGGTTGGTGTGACCAAGGTGTGGTTTGGCTTGTTGTATGTATATTTCAAGATGTTATGGCTCTGGATGGACCAGTTACCAGGGCATGGAAGGAGGACAGACTTATTAAATGAGGAGAAGGAATTTTCTGGGATTGAAGATCCTCTGGGTGAGTGGTTGACTAAAAGCATGCATAAAATAAAAGCTGTCGTTTGTTATTGATTGGTAATAGATTGATAATTGGCCACATTTACAGCTGCATTGACTTGTTGTGGACGTAGTCTACTTCATGTTTAAGCACTCTAATTAACAGATTGAAAATAGTGACATTAAAGGAAGAATATGCAGCACCACCCTGTCAGATGCCAGTGCCGGTGGGGCTCAGTGATGAATCAGGTGAGCTGGATTCATGGCTGAATCAAAACATAGAGGCCCCTGCTGTGGTCAGTAAGGGATAAAAAGGGTGTGTTTTACTGTTATTGTAGCATCAGCATTATTGTTACATCAGAATCATATAACAAGCATTGCATTGAACATTTATTGAAGCTATTTATATTATATTAACATTTGTATTACAGTGATTGTTATAACCTCATGTTAATCTTCTAGTTACAGGTGTCAAAAGTAGTCAACAAGTTTATGTTGAAGTGAAGTTCATATTAATACAGGTTTTGTTTGTAGACAATTGTGAAGACGCAGGCTCTGGGCGGAGCCAGGAGTTGAACAGATCTAACATGACAATTAAATTGATTTCATTCCCTAACACAGAATAACAAGACTGGAGCAACGACACTGGATAGGAGAAAGTCTGATACTTTCTAAGATATGAGGTCACTAACCTGTTCTTTTAATTTTCTAGCTTCGTTGAATTGACACATGTTAGAATTAGAAATGGCTAATTTGTTTTTGATGTCTTTTATTAGAATGAGTGGTTTTAATCATTTTTATATATATCTTGCAAATGTGCTTATAATGAGTTGGCACTCGGTCTTTTGAAGGTCATAAGCTTCGTTCGGCGATAGTCCGCACTGATAAAGTGTAGAAAATGCCAGTGCAGCGGGCGAAATGCAAACACGCTTACACACACATACACTAAATTAGGATAAGTCCTTGGGACATTCTGAATGTTCTAAACCAATTCTGGACCACCAAAAGATCAGTAGACAGCAACATTAGATTGTTAGAGCTGGGAAGAGAGGTGTTTTGGTTTTCTGTCTCTTACAGAGAAAGGAACAGACACCAGACGAGGTCACAGATATACGAGGATCCTTCGCAGCAGAGACACGGTGACTGCGGAAACATCAACTGGGTTCAAATGTCATGGCATTTTGGGCTCCAGTTAGTCACCTCAAAAGGATGGATCCCATAAACACAGCAATAACCATGAAGGGGTTGGCGGAAATCCAGGAACACCACACCAACGAGGTTCGAGAGGCTCTTTGGCGAAAGGGGGACACGTTCCTGTTCCTTTTTCTGGGGAACACAGCTGTGACCCCAGAATACACAGATCATTGTTTGAAATCGGGGCAGAATAATCCCCTGATCTGTGCAACGACTGAAGGGTTGTCTAACCCCTGATGTTGAAGAAAGAAGAGCAGAGGATCACCCGACTGGAAGACACTGGTGCCTACAGCCATAAAATAAAGGTTAAAAGCTCCTCGGACAGAGGTTCTAGTCCGAGTACGTTTGGAGGGTATAAGGTAGCACCGAAATAAAGCTGTGGGAGAACTGGGGAGTGATGGGAGTATCATCTGTACCTACTGTTGTTGTTGTAATAAAAGTTTTTAAGCGCCTTGAGGCGACTTTTGTTGTGATTTGGCGCTATATAAATAAAATTGAATTGAATTGAATTGAATTGAATTGAATTGAATTGAATAAAAGTTTTTCTTGCATCTGAACTGCACAAACACAGAGGTCATCTCACATATGGTTCACCCAACAAGGGGACAAAGGGCCTCAGGAGTAAGAAGAAATGAACCCGGCAACACTGGATTACAGGGTGTAAGTGAGCTCTTTAAGTCTAAAGAGCTCATCAGGGGGAATTGTCGGATTATAATATTATTTTATGCCATGTTAGACCCCTAATTAAAGATTGTGAATTATTATGTAGTTTTAGTTTGCATTATGCTCCTGAATTAGAAGAAGGTGATAACTATTACATTTGGTAAACTGATTTGCATTACATTAGACTGCTGATTTATTGTGAATGAATGATATTGTTTTATGATGCATTATACTGCTGAGTTATAAGAAATACTGTTTGCAGAAAGTCATCGCCTTATTTGTCTGGTTAGAAGAGAACAGAGCATACTGCCCCATCTCAGCAGGAGCAGATAAACAGGGAGCCAAGGTCGTAGCTTAGGCGCTGTGTGAGAAAGAATGTGAATGTTTAGGCTTTTATGATTAGGTGGGGGCCACTAGAGGCTATAAGAGTTTGATCAAGGCTCCACCATTTTGAGATCTGATGCTGTCTGCTGTATGGTGTCCATCTCCCACGCGTGTATTCATTAAATCATCGTTTGACTTGACCCGGCCGGACTAGTGTGGTTATTTTTGGTTTTCCTCTTGTATCCATCCCCAATATTTGAATCCGTAACACAGGTCTGCCACTGGTGCCCCAAATATCCTCGCAGATGAGAGCAGGTTCAGCCCTGAATCCAAATAAGAATGAGAATCCAGCTGTGGTGGGGTGGAGCAGCGGGTTTAGGGTGTGGAAGCAGGGGAGGCTGATCTTCACAACTGATGAGCATCATTTAATCAAGCATTACCTATTCCAGTAGCGGCCGGGGCCGGAGAGGAGCATTTTCATCCAAACACAGGAGCTGGCGTGACAGAAACTGACAGCGGAGATAAAGGAAGAGCGCTGCAAAGTTCAAGAGCACATCAATCAAATAAAAACTGCCCAAGCATCCGGGTCATGCCAGGAGTTTTTTCCACAGTGGTATGGGGAAAATTTCCTCCAGGCCCAGGAGTGCCCGTACAACAGAGCGGCTAGATTCTGGCAATTTTCACCGGGAGACAAAGTGCTTGTATTAGTCTCTCCTTGTAGCTTCTCTGGTGACCCTGTAGCTTCTCCAGACCCTTCTCTGGTGGCTGGAGGTGCCAAATTTCAGCTTTCCGGCCTCCCCCTATTGTGATAACCATCTCATACAGGCCCAGAGAGCAGATTTTGCTGTGTTGCAACAGCAGTTTTTGCAGATGTGTTCTCCCCCCTGCCCGGGTGTACAAATGCCATGGAGCAACATTTTGAAATGCGGCCTGATGTGACAGCACGTTCAGAGGTTACCCGAACGCCAGAGACAAACTGTGCAAAAGGAATTGTCTGAACTGCTCAAGCTGGGAGTGATAGAAGAGTCAAACAGTGCGTGGAAGAGTCGCACAGCCCCATAGTTCTTGTTCTGTGTTGAAGTTGAATGAGGTTTGATGTCTGATCGATGAGCTCCTGGACCAGTTTTTTTTTACGATGCTAGACTTAACCAAGGGCAACTGGCAGATTCCCTTATCTGCAAAGAACATCCTTCTCCGCTCCATGCGGGTTATACCAATTCATCACACAACCATTCAGCTTGTTTGGCATCCCGGCCATTTTCCAGGCAACGCGTAGGACCCAATCGCGCTAAGATGAACATGCACATGGCCCAATACATGAGTGGGGCACACAAAGGAATTAGCAGATTGTGGAGTGGCGTGGTCTGTGGTGCCATGCAGGGAGGGCGGATGCACCTGCATGGCATCCTTAATCAAGCCCGCCAAGTTAAAAACATGGGGATTCAGGGGTTGGGGTGTGTTGTGGTGTGATGTGATGTGATTTGAATAAAATGGCTCTAAGTGATGATCTGTGGTCCTGCTGTGCCTTATTCACACCACACAGACATACCAGAGGAGGGAAATACCAGCTGCTGGTAGACCGAGCAGTCCCCCGAGACAGCAAGACCAGACTGTGCACTGCCTGGATTACAAGAAGGCCTACGACTTGATGCCCCACTCATGGATCCTGGAATGCCTAGAACTATACAAGATCAACAGGATCCTACCCTACGTAACAGGACTACGTAACAGCGCAATTGTTAGCCACATGGATGACATCAAGCTGTATGCCAAGAGTGAACGAGACATCGATTCACTGATCCACACCATGAGGATCTAGAGCAATGATATCGGGTAGTGTAGTCGGATGGCAAAAAAAGACAGGGAAGGTAGTTAGAACTGAGGGATGGGAACAATGAAGAGGCTGCTAGGAAAGCTGCAGAAAGATGGGCACAGCTGACCACGTGCTCAGAAAATACTTCTGGCAGCAGAAACCCAAGAAAGAAGAGGAACAAGAGAAGGCACACTGTGAGGAACCTTGGAGTCATTTTTGACCAGGATATGTCCTTCAACGCACATATTAAACAAATATGTAAGACTGCGTTCTTCCATTTGCGCAACATCTCTAAAGTTAGAAATATCCTGTCTCAGAGTGATGCTGAAAAACTAGTTCATGCATTTATTACTTCCAGGCTGGACTACTGCAATTCATTATTATCAGGATGTCCAAAAAACTCACTGAAAAGCCTTCAGCTAATCCAAAATGCTGCAGCAAGAGTACTGACAGGGACTAGAAAGAGAGAGCATATTTCTCCTGTTTTGGCTTCCCTTCATTGGCTTCCTGTTAAATCCAGAATTGAATTCAAAATCCTGCTCCTCACATACAAGGTCTTAAATAATCAGGCCCCATCTTATCTTAATGACCTTGTAGTACCATATCACCCTATTAGAGCACTTCACTCTCGCTCTGCAGGCCTACTTGTTGTTCCTAGAGTATTTAAAAGTAGAATGGGAGGGAGAGCCTTCAGTTTTCAGGCCCCTCTTCTGTGGAACCAGCTTCCAGTTTGGATTCGGGAGACAGACACTATCTCTACTTTTAAGATTAGGCTTAAAACTTTCCTTTTTGCTAAAGCATATAGTTAGGGCTGGACCAGGTGACCCTGAATCCTCCCTTAGTTATGCTGCAATAGATGTAGGCTGCCGGGGATTCCCATGATGCATTGAGTTTTTCCTTTCCAGTCACCTTTCTCGCTCACTATGTATTAACAGACCTCTCTGTATTGAATCATATCTGTTATTAATCTCTGTCTCTCTTCCACAGCATGTCTTTTATCCTGTCTTCCTTCTCTCACCCCAACCGGTCGCAGCAGATGGCCCCGCCCCTCCCTGAGCCTGGTTCTGCCGGAGGTTTCTTCCTGTTAAAAGGGAGTTTTTCCTTCCCACTGTCGCCAAAGTGCTTGCTCATAGGGGGTCATATGATTGTTGGGCTTTTCTCTGTATCTATGAAGCGCCTTGAGGCGACTTTTGTTGTGATTTGGCGCTATATAAATAAAATTGAATTGAATTGAATTGAATTGAATTGAATTGAAGGCGTCATTATGGAAGAACAGGCCCCTGCACGGTATGTACCACCAGCAGTGGTACCACTTTTTGTCATAACTCATGGGTGTTTTATTTTATAATTGTAGATTTCAAAACAATGTAAATGTAAACATTCAGTTGGTTCCATCACACAAATATCACATAAATAATGTTTACTCAAATGAGTGAAAATAAACTGCACATTTTTTATTGTTTATATTTGGTTGTAACCCTTTGAGTGGTCAATAAAAAAACTATTCAGTTCCAACTTTTAGATGTTCGTTGAGGGGCTGGTATTTAATCCCGACTGACTGACCCCACATCTTACTGTTTCTGTGCGTTGTACTTCTACCTGCCCACCCGTAGGATTAGTCATCAGTTATGAAGCACTTATTTTCTTCTCTTTGTAAGCTATAGTTACTTGTTACTGTACAGCAGAATATTATATGATTCATATAAAATTATATAATGTATCAGATGAAACACAATGAAGTTTCATGCAGTAAAGCTATTAGACAAGATAAATAAGGCTGATGTCAGGCTAATATATTTTACATTCTGCTTTCATCCAAACAGCACAGAAACAGTGCAGTGACAGAGCACATTTATCTGTGAAGTAATCACTGACATAATAAAAAAAAATGTGTCTTTAGTTTAGTTTAGCTCAGTTGGATGAGCAGATGACCATATGCAGCATGGCTTACAGCAGGCGGCCCGGGTTTGGACCTGCGGTCCTTTGCTGCATGTCTTCCATTCTCTCCTTCACTTTCCTGTCAGCCTTCACTGTTTCTGTCTAATAAAGCCAAAATGTATATTTTAAAAAATACTTCATTTTTGTACTTTTGCTCATCATTTGAGAATTTTTATTGGTTTCTTTTTTGTTCTGAGAGGGGTTGAGAAATTACAACAAAGTTGTAGAAATTTGGTGAAATTCAGTTTGATTCATTTCATCATTTTTAACATTAATTGTTTGCTTGTTTTTTTCATTTTGGTCTACTGGCATGTACAGTCAAGAACGTGTGAAACCAAATGTTTCATATGCAGTGTCTCTGAAAGCTGTGATTTATATCTTGTACCTCAAATACTCAAATATGTGAGCTTTGACTATGGACTGCTTGTGAAGCCTAACCCAGCAGCTTTTTATTTTCATCCATCCATCTCCTGCTAACCAGTTCAGGGTGGGATGGCTCCTTACTCAGCTATCATGGGGTGAGAGTCAGAGTGCATTCACGGAAATTTTTAAAAATATATTCATTATATTTTAAGAAATATAGGCATTTAAAAAACGTCTATATTGCTCCTAATGGAAGCAATAAAATCAGCAGAAGTGATGTTGTTTCCTATCAGGTGATCACATGATCAAATGAAACAAACCAAACAAATCCTTCAGGTACCGGCTCCCCATATCACAAACACCTTTATTTCACGTGTATATATCTCATTAAAATATTTCCTGGGAAAGTCTGGAGCTGCTTTAAATTGTGTCAGGAAAGAATTGAATGCAACACTCAGCAATTATGCAAAATAACTGTTTTACTACAGTACATTCTATTACAAGGCAACTCTTATACAACAGCAAAAAATAAATAATAAATACATTTATAATAATTTAACAGCTCACATTTGAAAAAGGAAAACACAGTTTTGAATATGAACCATGTACAGCAGAGTCTGAATCAACCGCCCTTTAAAGTGTCAGTCAAAACCTTGTGGCGTGAGGGGAGCTCGGCTCTTGGTCGCGTTTCACACTGATGCGCTGAAGGTCCCCGCCTGCAGACAGAACAACACGTTATTAGTCCCAGTGAAGAGCCACCCTCACCTGCTAGAACTGCCCAGTTGTTCTCACACAATGACATACGAAATCTGATCTGATTAATTATATGTATAATGACAATTTATTAAAAATAAATAAATAAAATATGATGTAACTTAAATCTTCCACATAGGGACCATAATACTGCTTCTACCATCGATTTATGTTCATATTAACAAATCATAACAAGTTATACATGAACGCAAAATACCTCTGCATCAAGACAATATTTTAACTGCATTTATTCATAAAATGTAAGATTTAATGGCGCAAATTGTTTCTGTTACTCAGAATGAAAAGAAAGTCATTGAAACTATGTTTGTCTTTTTTTCTGTCTTGCAACTATTCCAAATAGCGTTAAACGGAAAGTTTTCAGCTTCTTACCTTTAGCATCCCAGCCCACTGAAGGAACCGATCCTCTCTAATCGGACCCCGAAACAGCTCCTCATCCCACCCTTCTTATTCCGGCTCCACGAGCGCTTGGAGGTCCTCACGAGATCTTTGAAGATGCGGGAAAGGAGGTTCTGTTTAGCCACCAGTGCGGAGTTACTAGGGTCAGAGGAGTCCCATGGCTGTTCCTCTGGCGCTCCGAACACCGACTTGCCCGTGTGCAGGTTATTCCCCTCCACCTCAGTCTCGTCTGCGGGGAGTAACGGTGAGGCGTTGATCTCCTCTTCTAAAAGCTGCTTGAAACTCTGAGGAGAAATGAAATAAAGATGCTTTTAGAATAAAGTTGCCATTTCTGCACAGTGCTAAGAAACTAACCCGCAAAGATTCAGCAATAAATAACTCATCATTATAAAAGGAGACATTTACACCAGCTGAAAGCTCAGGTAAACTCACCTGAAGGTCAGAAACGGGTTTGGCTCCTACGAAATGAAGCAGTAACAGCAGAGACACGCCGCAAACAGAGACAGTCAAACTCATTTTCTTTTGTTTTTCTTGCTCTTTTCTGTGAGGACCAGCTGACGCACGCGCACTCAGTCCGTCTCTGCTCCACTGGCTGTCCAACGATGGACAGGTGCAGCTTTTATACGCGACCTGATTCCGTCATCAGTGCTGGGGAAATTAACGAGGTGTGACTAATGTTCCCACACGTGGGAGTAGAGTCTAACCTGACTGCTGTAGGCGTTCAAACTCCTCTGAAGCTCTCTCTGCTGCTCAGTGTCAGAGCTTCATTTTAGAGTTGAATTACTCACGACATGGAACAACGCATCTGTTTGGCTTTCACTGCCATAACTTTGTGACAATATGCATCAACACACTTTGCTATAAATGTGTAATTACTCAAGAACAAATGAGAAAGGATTTTGGAAGTTGGCATTTGGATAGCTGACCCTTATAATCACTTCTTAACTTCATCAGCCCTGTAAGTACAGTACATGGTGATTAGTTGGTTTGGAAATACCATATTAATGACTCTTCAAGTAATTGAGCTCATTCATTTTTTTTTCTGAGCCATAGTCGTAATTATATCACGAGACCTGCCTGAATTCCAAACATAGAATTGGCACAAATATAGATCTTAGTATGTTTTTCAGCACAGGTACAAGTACTGGTTTATTATTTTAAAATTTCAACATAATAACTCAAAATGCCAGGTTTTGTTTGTTGGGGTTTTCTTTAGTACCAGACCAGTGCTAATCCCTCAGACCTGATTGTGGGTTATCAAGTCGAAATGTTGTGTTGAACATTTTGCATTTTTGACATTTAACTGTATTAGGTAATTAAGGTGGCGTATGAAAAATACTTGTATTGAAGCACTTTTAAATGCAAGATAAAAATTGAGTAACTGTTCCTCAACTCCAGATTAGAATAAAGTTTGGTTAAGGTTTGGCGAAGCCCAGTCAAACTAATGTGTTCTGAAGTGATGAGCCACATGTGCACATACCGCTGCCCCTAGCTCACCTCCCTGCAGACATGTACCAGGGGTAAATGATGAGCGATTAGCCCTGGACCCTATGAAGCTGAGCACACTGTGTGGAGGTGGATGGAGGCTAATTGACATTTCACCAGGTTCTCAGCTGGAGGGCTATCATATGAAATTGGCGCAGGCAGCAGTGAACAATTCACATGGTTTTTATGGAAGAAATCTGCAGTTTTCTAAATTGTTACACAGAGAAAGATACTAATGTGCCAGATGTGATGCTGTCAGACAGAAGACGTGCATTTAGAGCTTTTGTTTCTCAGCATTTAAGAAACTAAACAAACATATTGTATGAACCACTGTGCTTTAATTTTGGGGCTTATATGCAATAGTTACATGATAAAAGATAAAATGCAATTTTTAATGCTGTGCTGAGAAACTTTGTCCAGCCATTTTTAGTTCTTTCTTTAGTTGTTGATTATTGGAGGGTTTTTCTGCTTCTTGGCCCATTTTCAGCAGTGGAAGCTCAGTCAGGTTAATATCAGTCAAATGGCTAAGCTACTGTACAAAACTGACAATATGTTTTATGTCATTGTTCAACTCATACAACTCTTCTTTCAGTGGACATTTTATTGCACTTGTACTTGTACAGACGTTAATGGAAGCAATGTTTTTTAGTGTTTTTCAGTGTTCACTATATGTATTCTAAGTTGACGGGCAGCTTCTACAATTAATTTTATTCTCATTTTCCTTTTCAGATTTTTTTAGTCTTACATGCATGGACAAGGTTCAAACTGGCTGCTGTTCCAATCATGTGTTTAAGCACCCGTAGACTGTATGACCCGCCCAGTAATGACGTGCTGTCACTGTGCACTGCCACTCAATGGGGTATGATTCATTACTAGCAGATGCTTGATGAAGAAACATGATGAAACATCATGGTTAAATATCTTTTCTCGATCTCTTAGCTTTTTGTGTTTCTTTATACACACACTAAAGCTAATAGAGTCATAAGAAAGAAAATTTGACCTTCATGTTGTGCATGATTAAATATCCAAGTTTGCAGCTTTATAGAGCAAAACTGAAACAACCGTCAACATCAGGTTAGGTATATGAACACACAACATTTCAGGATATTTTAGAGGTTGCTGGATAAATACTAATCAAAAATCACTGTGATTTCAGACAGACACCAAAAATAATACAATTTTAAAAAATAATAGAACAAAAAAAGCACTCGGTTGTAAGGTCAACGCAAACAGGGCGAAGTAGTCCTTTCTTTCTTTCTTAAAAAGCAACAGTTATACATTTATGATTAAATATAAACACCTCTAACTTAGCATGATGTAAAGAGAACAGGCAGACGTGGTCTTTGCCCAGTGAAAGACAGCAAGCAGGTCAACAAGCCTGTTGTCCACAAGGCCTCTACAGTATTTCACCCAGACTATGGACTCTTGTGGATAACAGGCATGCAACCAACTAGCCCGTTTAACTGATGTGTGCACATACCATAATAATATTAATGCACATATCTCCTTCTAAAGATTACATTTTACATTTATAAAGCACATATAGCATTGGAGGGATGTGAGCTATGAAACTGTAGGAAGGAACTGTTGAAACTAGGTTAAGGAGTCCTTTATGGGTCTAGTGAAAGTTTTAAATAAGAGGAGATCACTGAACTGAACGTGATTTATTGAGATAAAAAAAGTCGTATGACTCCAGTGACCCATCGTAGCAGATCAGAATCCCAATGGTGACCCCCACCCACATCTGCTGAGCTCACCTGGAACCACAACGCAAGTGCCCTGATAAGGAAGGCCCAGCAGCAGCTGCACTTCCTCCATGACCTAAGGAAGAATAACCTGGACCAGGAGCTGCTGCTGGCCTTCGCCCGCTCCTCTGTGGAGAGCATGCTCTCCTGCTGCTGGTGTTTGGTACACAGGGGCCATTACTGAGAACGGGAAGGCTGTACCGAGGGTCATTAACACCGCCCAAAAAAAATATTGGCTGCCCTCTGCCCCCCCATCACACACACACACACACACACACACACACACACACACACACACACACACACTCTACTCAGACTAAGTCCTTTGCACTACTTTCAAGCCCTTTGCTGCCTGTCCTCTGATGTGTTTGTGCTGTCCTACTACTTATATTTTTACACCATGCAGGGTTGGTGTGGACCACCCACAGTTTCATTTTGCACAGTGGCTGGGACTATTCTATTCTATTCTATTCTATTCTATTCTATTCTATTCTATTCTCAGTGTCCAAAGCTGTGTTGTAAGTAAGAAACGCAGCACCTGATACAGGATGTGACTGAAAGACAGTCAGTCATGGATGATCCTCTGAGCTTCCTGTCATCATTTAGCTTATTGCCAAAGCACTGCTGGAAACAACTCTCAGCTGTGTGCTTTAAGCAGCTCCTCAACCCCACATGAGCCCGCTTTCCCATTGAAACATGGCTGAATGAATGAAGTAATAAGTTGTTTCATTTTAGTTGTTTCATACATAGAAACATTACAATGTGAAAGTGTTTTACAATGTTTGCTGAAAGCAATATTTAAAATAAACTGGACTGAAAATCAGTAGCAACGGGTCCTACAAGGTGAGGAAGCCAAGTTAAGGTACACAAAAGAGGTACAACAGTGAGCGTCTACAGCCATTTGTAAAAAAACAGTGGGGGCACTTTCATGGTGTGGGGCAGCATGAAAGCTATTTAAAGAAATGTTGGATAAAGACGTCAGACTGTGTTGAAGAATAAAGATGACTTTCAAGCTTGCTAGAACTGTACAATCTCTGCTTTTGACTTGTATAACTGCATTTCCATGTATGACTGCACATATTTCTATCAGTCATTGCATCTGCCTTCTATTTTCATAGCATAATATAAACCAATGGAACTTTTTTGCAGTACTGTAACTAGATGTCAGTGTTATGTTTCTTCATGACTCATCTTTTTTAATTAACCATGTGTTTATACACTATTCAGCATTTAACCATTAGTTATTATTAATCTCTGGCTCTCTTTTATACTGTCTCCCTCCCCTCACCCTCAGCTGGCTGCCCCTGAGCCTGGTTCTGCTGTTTCTGGAAGTTTCTTCCTGTTAAGAAGAGAGTTTTTCCTTCCCACTGTTGCAAAGTGGTTTCTCATAGGGGGATTGTTTTCTCTGAATGACTGTAATATGTAAAGCTCCTTGAATGAACTCTTGTTGTGATTCAGTGTATGCAGATAAAACCGAATTGAATTGAGCTGAATTAGTGTTGGAAGACCTCATAGTGCCCAGTCCAAATCAAGGATACAGGTTTGGTTTAAAAAGTGAATTAATTAAGACACAATGCCTTTGTTTGTATTGCATTTGGAGATCATTATGCATGTGTGTGGATATTTTTTGCACTTACTAAATGTATTTATTTCTGTTCATCAAGAAATCCACAAAGTATACCAAGATATTAAAGAAACTGACTGCTGACAAACGTCTGTTTTCTTCTGTTTTCTTTTCTTATGTCTCTGTAGTTTCTTTCTGACCTTCTTCAAGCCCACAGCTTAGACATTTCCACCTACTGCTAATCATTCACAACCATTCCAAAAATAGCCATCAAAATTCACTTCCATAAACAATAAGCCAGCTTCAGTTAACTCGTTAACTTGTTGGTAGACACTGAATGTTTCTTTTTTTTTTTTTTTTTTTTTTTTTTGCCTGTCCCGTTTGGCTCTTTTGCCATCAGAATTATTGTCTAAAGGCAAAGAAAGATGCCCAACGGATTTTCTTTACCAAATTGACCATCCCAGCTTTGCCGTAATGGTCCATTTGATTCACCTTTTATTCTTTATTTTATTTTCACTTGCTGAATACGGGACAGACTTGACTGGGGGAAAGAAAAGGGAGAAAGAAAGAGGGAAAGAAAAACAGTTGAGAAGAGGGACGGGGGAGAAGGGCAAAAAACAAAAAACAGAATAAGCAAAAAAAATAAAAAATAAAAAAAAAAATAAAAAAAATACATGTATCGATCACCTGGATCACCTGTTGAGAAAGAAAAAAGAAAACAAGCAGAAGAAAACGAGAGTAATACAATAAACAACATCACAATGATATATGGGAATATGACAGTAAATACTAAATATTAAACATTATTGTGCAGCACGTAAGATCAACAGCACAGTGTGCTTTGAGGTAGGAGCCAAAAAGGGTGTAGTTTGTGTGTGTGATCACCCGTGTGTACACCTGTGAGCATGGACGCGCTTGTTTTCTTAAAAGGTTCCCTCATGTAATGATCTGCTAGAGGGTGTGGGGGGCCACTGCCCCGTCCTCCAGGGCATGAAGCAGGTATGGAGGAGATCAAAACTCCAGACATCCAGAGGCCCCCAGAACACAAGAGACCAAGGAAGACCAACAGAGGGGCAGCCGTGCCACTGTCCCAGAAAGAGCTGAGGAGAGTCCCAGATGAGGGGTCACCCAGCAGCCACGGAGCAGAAGCCGGGGGGGTTGCAGCGACGTGCCCGTGAGCTCCGCCGGCAGCCAGCTGTGCCTGAGTGACCGAGCCCCAGGCCGAGAGGCCGGGGGCACCCCACCTCCGAAGTGGCCCAAGCGAGCCCCAGGCTCCAGGCCCCGATAAGCAGCCGCCAAGGAGTGAGCCGGTGTGCACCCGGACGCCCACCCCCGGACACAAAGAACCACCAACGCACCGATGTCTGAGGGAGTCCGCCCCCGGCAGGGGAAGTGGTGGGGGGAGATAGGCCTCCAAACCTTGGAGGGCCTGAGCTGTCCCCAGAGATGTGGCGTCTGATATCCAACCTGACATATGGACACAGACATACAGGCACACACAGATACAAACATCCATTCCCACCCTCATGCTCTCATATGCACTTACTCCACACTTAACCAACGTGGAGACAGACATAAAGAGACACTGTACACACAATCATACTCCCCAAGCGTACTCTACAAACCGGGTCTAGGTACCCTTGCCCCTGGAGGGGGGAACTGCACCCAGACCCAGGTTGTGTTACCCTTTTTCCCTGCGGTGGGGAGAAGCAGACCGCCCCAACTCCGCAGCAGCAGGGAGGCCCCACATTCCGGACCCCAGTCGGACGGCCAACTCCTCCTCCTAGCCCCCCTGCTCCAGCAGACCGCAGAGAACGAGGGTGAGAGAAGACTCCTAACCTCCCTCCACCCGCTCATTGTAGTGTTGATGTATGTGTGTTCTAAGGTGCATTTAAAACCCAGGAGGGCATGGAGCTACCTGCCAGAGAGCAGCAGGTAAGCGCATAGTCCCTCCTGCTAGCCCTCAATGTCTACGTGTATTTAAAATTGAGAGGTGGGCAACGACGCCAGGGGTGAGGTGTACACCCTGATGGTAATTGAGATTCCGTGTAGCGTGCCCACCCCCAAGATCCTATATGTATGTGTAATGAGAGTGTGAGTAATGTGAATGTCTAAGTTGCGGGATAAAATTGAGGCAGAGGCAGCCAGAAGGGGACAGAGGGGGGGGTTACCTCCTCTGCACCCTGGTGACACACCCCTACTCCAAGGCCCTGCATGTGTGGGTGGTTGTGGTGGAGCGGGAAGAGGGAGGCAGCTGGAGATGGGGAGGGAAGGAAGGGAGGGGCAAGTGACCCCTCCCTGGGGCCAGCTCCCCCGCTGACCCCAGTAGGCACCCCCATACTCCGCGACCCGCCAGGGAAGGGGGGCCCAGGCCCATCCGAACCGGGGCCCAGTGCAGCGGCGCCGCCCGGCCCCACAGAGCCCGGGGCAGTCCACCCAACCCCACCACAGAGAAAACTGCACCCACCCCATCATCCACTCATCTTCCAGACTACATAAGACAATAGACGCCCAGGCTGAGATCTTCCTCCACCTCTCCTGTATCTCCCCCTCTTGCAGAGAGAGTTCCTGAGAGAGGAAAGCTCCTGCAAGATGTGACAACCCCCCCCCCCCACCAGTTGAAGAGCCCCCCAGGTGGCTCGGCGCACCAGCGGCACCCTGCGCCAGTGGTGGGCCCCCATATACCCACCGGCCCACAACCCCGGCAACACACCAACCAGGACCCAGGCCCCCGAGGCCCGGCCAGGGCCCCAGGCCAGAGCCGGAGCGCCCCCAGAACCTCACGCCCGTCCCGGACCCACCCAGGGGCAGCCAGGCTACCAGGTCAGTAACCCCCGTCCGTCAGCACAGACCCTCCCCTAGCCCCGCTGCACGTAGCCACGAGGAAACCGTCACCTAAGAGCCAACAGAGCCCCTAATTGGCCATGACCGCTACCCCGGGTTGAGCCCCCCAAGGAAGATGCTCCCGAGGAACCCCCCGACGCCCTAAGCCTGACCCTACCCCCACACCAATCACAACAGTGAAGGCGAGACCAAAATATGACCCCCCACCCCCACTAGGTGATGGAGCTGATCAGAGGAGCCCAGAGCGATTGATCTGATGTGGTGGCAGAGGCTGTATCAAGACTAATGTAATCTAATAGATAATTTCTATATTGGTTAGAATTAAGATTGTTTTTATTTTTCCAGTTCATGAGGACTGTTTTCTTGGCTATGCATAGGGCAGTGAAAACCATATGGGCTATATTCTTTTCTGAAGTGACATTATCTAAGCTGCCCAACAAACACACTAAGGGGGAAGTTGGAATGTTACATTTCAGACACTTTGATAAGTCTTCACATATCTCGCGCCAAAACTTCTGAACTGGTGGACAGAACCAAAGAGCATGGATATAATTGTCCGGTGAATTGGTTTGGCAGTGTGAGCAGTTGTTGGTAGATGCAAAGCCCATCTTGAACATCCGATGACCTGTATAGTGCACTCTATGTAGTATTTTGTATTGAATTAATTGAAGACTGGGATTTTTGATTAGATGAAAGGTTTTTAAGCAAATCTGAGACCAGAAGTTTTGGTCTAAGTTAACTGATAAATCCGCTTCCCATTTTGCAATAGGAAGTGATATTGATTCATCTATTTTAGAAAGCATTCTGTATATTTTGGATAGTAATTTGGGGGTTTTAAGAGTAAAAAATTGAACCACACTTGGTGGTGTTTGTAGTTCAACTTGACCCGGTTTAAATTTCTTTTTTATTATGGATTTAATTTGTTGATATTCTAAAAATCTTTTCTTGTTGATCCCATATTGTGTAACTAGTCTGTCAAATGAAATAAATTCTGTTCCTTCTAGTATATGTTCTACATATTTGATTCCTTTACCATTCCAATCTGAAAAGTTTATCATATTATTGTTTTGTAATATGTCAGGGTTGTTCCAGATAGGTGTACGTTTGCATGGGATTAATGAAGACTCTGTCAACTTCAGAAACTCCCACCATGCTGTCAGAGAAGAGCTGATGTTGATGCTTTTGAAGCATTCATGTCGTTGGATGTTTGAGCTGATAAATGGTAGATCTGAAATCTCTAGATTATTGCAAAGTGCTTGTTCTACATCTAGCCAAGGTTCATCTAAAAGGGTATGTTTTAGCCATCCTGAGATAAACTGAAGCCTGTTGGCTAAGAAGTAGTGCTGAAAGTTAGGTAGTTCTAATCCTCCTTTATCCTTGGTCTTTTGTAGTGTTTTTAAGCTTATACGTGGGGGCTTATTTTTCCAAAGGAATTTGGACATATATGAATCTAGAGATCTGAACCAATCTTGCGGCGGTTTAGTTGGGATCATTGAGAATAAATAATTTATTTTTGGTAATACCATCATTTTTATAGCAGCAACCCTTCACTGAAGACACTGAATGTTTCAAATATTACCAGCTTGTGTCTATTTTTGACTTGCAACCCCCCCCACCCCCACAGGATAATTATGTTTCGGTAATAAAGCCATTTCTTAGTTGTGAGAAAAGCAGCAACATATGAAACTGAGTGTAGAAATAGCAGGACTTTGGCTGTGTCGACTTTTATGCATCGTGCTTTCCTTTCTTCCTTTTTACATCATCACGGTCAATTTAATTCTATTCAAGTTTTATTTATGTATCACCGATTCAAAACAGCAGTTGTTTTATATTGCAACACAAAGACCCTAACAAGAATTCACTGTAAATTCATTATGGTGCACTTTCTAAGAAGAGAGCGTGTGACCTTGATGGCTCAGAGAACTGCAACGTTAGATAAGACAATGCAGGATAATAGGGCATGAATCAAACTCACATTAACGGCAGGTAGGTTTGCACATTTTGATATTGCACCAGATGCCCTTCCTGACACAACCCTGCAGGGGATTTGTGTCTTTAGCTGGAACCAGAACAGTGATCATTCATTTCTCAAGCATATATGAAAACCAAGTGCCAGTGAAGCTCTAGCTCCTTTGCACTTTTCCATAAAAAGAAACTTTAAAATGAGTTATAACCATAACATGAATCTAATTATTTAAAAACAAAATCTATGTTTAAAATGAGAAAATGGCCAATAAAAGTATGAAAGAAACAGCTAGTACAACTTTAATTTGTCAGTTTTAGTTTAAGAGAAGAGGAAGTCAATGCCTGTTGTCTATCATGTTGCCAATAAGTGTCTAAGAACTTAACAATGGATGAATAAAGATATAAAAGCCCAAAATTCCTATCATATCAGTGCACATGCAGCATGTGGCCTGTTACAGTTGCTCTGTCTAGGCCAGTGCAATCCTCTATGCTATTGCATGCGGGAGGAGTAGATTGAGGGTTGCTGATGATAACAGACTCAATAAACTGATCCGCAAGGCCAATAATGTTGTGGGGATGGAGCTGGACTCTCTTAAGGTGGTAACGGAGAGGCGGATGTTGTCCAACATAAAGAAAATGTTAGATAATACCTCCCATCCACTCCATGACATGCTGGTCAGTCACAGGAACACGTTCAGTAAGAGACTGAGATTACCAAAAAGCACCACTGAACGACACAGGAAACCATTCCTGCCTGTGGCCACGTCCCTGTACAACTCCTCCATCTAACACACTGTAAACACTGCAATAGCTACACCCTTTCTGCACATGCTCTTCTTTCTTTCTTTCTTTCTTTCTTTCTTTCTTTCTTTGTTACTGTTTGTACTGGAGCACTGTAACCAACATAATTTCCCTAGGGATCAATAAAGTATTCTGATTCTGATATATGTATGAACTATATACAATAGCTATGCTAACACATTTTTAATAACATCTGCATTCCCAATTCCAAAAAGGTTGGGACAGTGTAAAATGTAAATAAAACAGAATGCAATGATTTGCACATCTCACGAACCTGTATTTTATTCACTTTTATTCACATTGTCTAACACAGAAAACATACCAAATGTTTAAACTGAGACAATATAACTCTCATGAAAAACATTAGCTCATTTGAATGAGAGGGAACAAACTAGTGGAAAAGTAAGTAGTCCTAAAAAGAAACCACTATGGGAAAAGTTATTAGTTAGTTATTCAACTGGCAACAGATCTGTATTCAATTCAAGGCTGACTTCACTTCAGCATTGTTATAATACCACTAACAGCTGACTATGGAATATCAAGTAGTAGGATAATTCATAATTGGATGAATTGAATTAAATTGTTGCACAGCTACTTCATAAATTCTGCTTTCATGGATGCCTGGATGTTAAACTTAATTGTTACACCTGGTAGAGCAGCCACACTGATCATTTTCTTAAAGATGAAAGTTTGTAGACAGTTTGTAACTGTCAGTGTTAGTTTGACTTTGGGACCTGAAGCGAAGTTTGGACCTGCTGAAAGTAACCCACTGTTTCACAAGTCTTTGTAAAAAATAATAATATGGTGTATGATGCAAAGAAGAAGAATGATCCAGACACACTGAATCAGAATCATAATACTTTATTAGTCCCTGAGGAGGAAATTACGTAAAAGAGAAAAAGTAAAGTAAGAGTAAAAGAGAAAGAAAAGTTAAAGTATGGAGAAAAAAGCAGGAGCAACTGATGGTTCATGCATGCGTACTATATATGCTGCTGTCTTCTTTGGGCCAAAGCTCATTTAAAATTGAAATAGGCAAAGAAGAAAAGAGTTGTGTGGTCAGACAATTCTAACATTTTTCTGGAAAACATTGATGCTGTATGCTCCAGACCACAGAAAAGAGGACCATCTTGTTATCAGTGCTCAGTTCAAAGGGTTGCATCTCTGATGGTTTGGGGGTGCATTGGGAATAAAATCAGAACAAAAAGAGTCTGTGAGCTCAAATAAAACAACAAATATAGTCCAGGGGCCTGGTCCATGGAGCTAAACAGAGAAGGCAGCTCAGAGTCAGCTTGAACACTGGCTTGATTCAGAGGCAGGAACTGCTGGCAACTTCACGGGGTCTGCCAAGAGGTCAGTAGCTGAGATGGAGAAACTCTGGAGGCTCGCTGAGTGGGCATCAACAGAGATGGAGTAACTGTGGAGGCTAGTGGCTGATGATGTTGAGGGAGACCCTCAAGTGGCTTCGATGGCAGCCTACAATGCCGATGGCCAAGGAGATGCACCTCTGGCTTGGGGTGGCTTAGCAGAGAACCCAACGAGCTTAACTTGGGACAGGGACTGTGGCTGTTCTTGCTTTAGATTCTCCAGGGGGCCAGAGCTAACTGGGGGCTCTAGCCCTGTCTCTGGGGATGTGTTGGCCAGACTTACAGTCACTGAGCATTTTAGCTCAAGAATGTACCAAACAGTTCATTACAGAGGTTGGCTCACAGCTTGTGCCAAACATTCCATGTTGGGAAATGTTGGGAACAGGTTGTAAATGTCTCCTGTATGAATCTTTAGCATTAACTACGCCCTGGCAGTATTCCAGAAGCTGGGTAAACATTTCCTCTGAAGCCTCTGAAAATCAGAGTTTTGCAGCTGATTCTTCACAGCCTCCTACCTGATGGGAGGGGACAGGTGTATCTCCTGGGTGAGGAGCGTCTTTAAAAATGCAGGACGCTGCTGTATACGTAAGGTCATCAAGAGGCTGCTGCCAACATCCTTCATGCCGTTTTCACCACTCTCAACTTAGCCTTTTTTTCTACCACATAGTAGCCACCATGCCAAAGGAGGAAAGCCAACCATCGGGTGTGCATCAGCACCAGGGAGGAAGTGTTGTGGTTATATGTAAGGCCCTCAGAAATATGTATTAAAAGCTGCTGCAGTCCACCATGGGGAGATCTAGTGCTGAAGATGATGGGAGAGGAGTAAATGTTGTGAATTTTGATGGAAGAAATTAGATTGAAGAAAGAAAGACCAGGCATAAACTTTTCAGGTTTGTGAAACATGCAGGAACTACTGATGACATGGCATCGTCTGTGGAATGGTTTTTCCTGTAGGTATACTGGTGTGGATCCACAGTGACATCGATGTCTTTTATCAGGGCTATAACCAGCCGTTCGAAGCACTTCGTGACCATGAAGGTGGAGGCCACCATCTTTTAGTCATTCAGTCATTTTTGGGAATTCAATTAGAATAAATTCATTTCAGTTTCAAGTGTTACTTATATAGCACTAAATCACAATAACAGCTGCCTCAAGGAGCTGTATGTTGTATGGGCAAGACCCTATAATGATATAAATGAGGGTGATTATGGCAGGTACTGTTGCCTGTGAGAGAGAGGCGTCCGGGATTTCAGTCAGCACCTCCAACAGCTTAAACAACATAAAAGAACAGCATTTATGTTTCATTTAGTTGTTTAGACCCATGAAGAACAGTAACCCTCAGAGCAGCAGCAGCACAACAAAAACCAGTGGAGCTTTTACTGGAGCATTTCATAATAAACCTGTCTGTACTTCTTCTTTAACTACTATTAGATGTAAACAATCGTGAAAAACACCACTGTAAACTTGCAAGACAGTGTGGCCGGCTTTGACAGTCAAATATTCTCAGGACCTCGACACCGTGACTGTTTACCAAAACCAAGATTTGTACCAACTTTTGTTTATGTACACAAAGAGTCCTCTGCTGTTTAGCAAGGTTCCCAAAAGTCAAAGTACAGCACAGTTCTTCAACTTCCTGAAAACCCCAAACCTTGTCCACCTTGTTGTCCAGTGAGTGGACCAGAGAAAGAGACAGGATCAGTCTGTTAGCTTCTGGAATGGCTATCAAGCCAACTTCCTGATCTCTCCTTTGCATAAGCTTCCTATTGCCTCCTGGCTGCTGTACCAGGGTGTGCTCTAGGGCAGCGGTCCCCAACCCCCGGGCCTCGGACCGGTACCAGTCCGTGAGTCGTTTGGTACTGGATAGTTGAGGCTCAGGTGTGAAATGTATAGTTTTCAGGGTTTTTATCGGTTTTCAGCGTTATTTTGATATCGTTTTTATCGTTTACTCGGTTTTCCTTGGTCTTTTCACGTGTGTTATGAATAAATTTTCTTTTTTTCGGTACCGGTACTAGTTTTATTTTTTTGTATTTATCTGCGATACCTTAAAGGCCGGTCCATGAAAATATTGTCGGGCATAAACCGGTCCGTGGCGCAAAAAAGGTTGGGGACCGCTGCTCTAGGGATTTTATGGTTAAACTCCCTTATCTCAGTGAGGTCAATCTTTCTGTATAGCATACCTTTGAAAACTTCCACCGGGAACTTAAGAATCCGCTGCAATGATATGCACCATCATTGTATATGACACCCCCACTCTCATGAATGATTATTGATTAATCTTCAAGTGAAAACATCTTGTAAAGTTTTGGTTAGATTTCAAGGTAAACTTCTCCTGTCTTCTCTTTTGTTACCATAGTGATGTTTTAGCACATTACACATTTAGCTACAGTTTTCTGCATGAAGGGACTATTAAGTTACCCTGTTAATTAAACACATTATCTTAAACAGTTACCCAGTGCACTGAAGTATGGCATCAAGGGGCCTTTGCCAAATGATCATCAGTGACAAGTTTGGAGTGAGACTTGAACCATTTAGATTTGCAGTTGCAGGATAAAGCACCAACAACGGTACAGCAACAGCACTCAAAAAAATAACTCTTCAAATGAACATAAAAAAATCATGGAAAGAATTTCCACGTGATTAAATTGCTTTATTTTAGCACTATGCAATTCTGTTACTCCAACTTAATGCACTCAAGTTGGACCAACTTAATTAAAGATTGATGAATCAATGTATTTACTGCATTTTGATCCAATATATTTTAATAGTGTTGATCCAACTTAAAGAGTTTTGTTCCAACTCAATTCAGTAGGTTTTCTCCAACTAATTTACTAAATTTGGTCCCAGCTTAAGTTAATTGAGTTGAACCAACTCATACAAATTAAGTTATTCCAACACCAGTCTTTAATGCTAATAGAAAGCAATTTAATCACGTGGAAATTCTTTCCATGATTATTTTAAGTTAATTTAAAGAGTAATTTTTTTGGAGCATTTAACAAAGTCTAGAGTCTAGTTAACATACATTTCACTATTACATCTAAAAGGTAAATAAAAATTTGTCATACACATCTTTTTGTTTTCTCCAATTTATTGAATTTATAGCAAATTTCACATAACGTATAAAGAATACATGAAATGCAAGTGCAAGTTACATAACAGAAAAAAAGTAGTGGACAAAGCAGAAAGTTAACCTGTTAAAACAATTTTTTTTAACAACAATGAATGGGTGAATCAGGTGATTTTCTGATGACCAATACAACTACTTTGAAGGTCAACAAATGCACTTTCAAAAAAGAAAGAGCACCAATTTTGTGTTTTCTCAAAATCAATAAAAAATGCATGGTATCATCTATCTGCAATTATTTTAGGTTCATGGTCCAGATACATGGTGTAGCTGTTGTAATGGGAACATTTCTCAACGAGAAAATAGTGTTTTGAGAACCTGTACTTTGTGTGCTGTTGGATAGTTCGTGTGCATCTAATTCCATAAGAATCTTCTGCAGGACCTCAAAGGTGTACCTGAGTTCCAGAGGGTAGCTCAGGTTCAGTGAATAGACCAGGCCAAGCAACATTGTCACTGCAAAAACTACATTGCCCAACTCACCCATCACTTCGACCCCCTCTAGAACAATCATAACATCCTGAGGGTCATCGCCAGGCTCCGCACCCTCTGACCGAATGACAGATTCCAAAGACTGTCTCTGCTATGGCAGTGGCGATGCTTTTTATCAACTTCCTGTGACAATAAAACAAAAAAAAAAAGATAAGGATTTCTCACTAATGTCCATTGCAAACAGTTTTAAAAGTACATATCTGTTTTACATTAATGTAAAATACCTAAAAGCTTTTTTCATTCAAGCTTTATAATAATGTAAATGTAATCAAAAATGACTGCCCGATATTTTTCCTGACTCAAGAGAAGTTCATTCAATACCTCAACAATGTCCTGTCTTTCAAAATCTTGAGTTGTGATAGGGTTGGATGTGGCACAGGAGGTAGAGCAAGTTGTCTACTGGTTTACTCCCTGGCTTCTCTAATCTGATACTAAAACTATCAATGGGTAACATACTGAACCCCAAGTTGCTCCTGATACATCCATTGAAGTGTAAATGTTACATAAAAATCTTGTATGAATGTGTGTATGAATGAGGTTATTATAATGATATTATAATAAGGTTAGTATAAAACACTCAAGAATGGTGCGTGTAGTATCCAGTGAGAAACATAAAGCTCTTACTTTTCCTATTTTAAAAGGTATTTTTTACAGCCACCGGTAATTTACAGGAAACCCCATCCCCTGAAACTTTTTGTATGTAGTTCAAGCTTATCTTTGATCATCTCCTTAGTTAAGGATACAGGCAAGTTAACATACCAGGTAATCCTTCACCAGCTTCTCAGGATCTTCATTCAGGTACACGCAAAGGCGATGTATTCTCTTCTGATTTCAACAGCATCAGTCTTTATACACAGAGGGAGAAAAAAAACAAATATATACGGAAATCCATCTCAACGACCTAGCAGTGGGATTAAAGAACTTTTAGTTGAATTACCAGGAATTTGTGAGAAATACAGAGGCTATTGTTTTACAGTCTTAATCTTTTCAAATAGTATTTATGCATTTTAGACAAGTCTGTCATTTTAATATTGTTTTTTACGTTGTGTATTAATTTAATCATGCCATACCTCCAATTCAATAAAGTTTAGATGATGTGTACATAAAATCAGAATGCAATGTTTTCTTGGTCTCAAAACTATATGTCACTTACAAATGAATATATTAAACTTTTAACATGGGAATGTGATAATTTTTAAGAAAAATATTAGCTCACCTTGAATTTGATGAACTGGCCTGCCAGCTCTCCAGACCTTTCACCACCTGATAAGATTAAACATTTATTATTTTTACAGGAGGGAACTGCAAGTCTCCAAGTTTATTAAGTAGAAAAATATTTAATTTCAAAAAAATTAAAAAACAGGAAAACAAATCTGTTCATGTTTTGTCTTTCCTCCTCAGTGTACTAAAACACATAAATTGTTAAATAAACCACTGTCCATCAGTTGCAACTTACAAACTTACAAATTTCAACAACCCACACGTAAAATGTAAATTTATCACAACAGTCTCTGTGGTAGAGCCAAACTAGCTTATGTGCAGAGGTTAAGTTATAAACAATATCTATATTTGGAGTAGCTAAGTCTTTCATATTAGGCTATCATGCTAGCATGACATTGTGCTATATTCTTGCACTAACGTGTTAGCTAGCTAGAATGGCATAAACAAACAGATATTTTAAAAAAAAAACAAAAAAACAAATGTGAATAAAGAGAACTTAAAAGAATCGACAAACTAATGATACCTATGTGCAAAAAGTATTTTCATCAAGATGGATGAAGATAGATTCACTCTTACCTTTCCAAGATGACTGCGAAGCAAACCATGTGCTTTCCTGCCTCCTGTTGTTTAAAATCTCGTGTGATCTTGTGATATCACGAGCCTTTAAGGCAGCTAACCACACTTGTTAGATTTTATCATGTCATATCAACAAGAATAAATTTAAAAGGTGCTAAGTTGGTAAATTTCATGTAGATCTTATATGATTTTATTACGTTCACCTTAGAAACATAAATTCATTGTGTTCAAATTACATGTTAGAGTCTTGTAAATGCAATAACCACCAAATTTCACTTTTTTGAGTGAGAGTGTTGCCACTGTCAGCAGGATTTGGTCGAGCTAATCTAAACTGTTTTACAATTTCTGTTTATGCATGAGCTATAAAAAGACGTTTTTATTGTGCAATAAATTCAAAAGAGGAACTGACCTATTTTCAACACTGGTGAAAGCTTTTTCAATGGTCATAGTTCTTATAGATGCAAGGTAACTTTAACCTAATACTTTTGCTTTATATATATATATATATATATATATATATATATATATATATATACACATACATACATACACACCTATCAGGAGGTAATTTAAATTAATTTGATTACAATGGACCTGTACCCTTCTATATTACGAAGCAAGTCAGTCAGCTCTGAGCTGATGTGTTGAAAGCAGGACAAATGGCCACACTGTGGACTTGTTCTTACTTTATATGGTCAGAAACCTTTATTCTTTATTCTTGGTCTATAAGCCACATTTTCCCATTCAGACACTCTTATAATCAGGCACGTGCAGAGGGGGGGGGGGCTAGAGGGGCTTGAGCACCCGCCCCTTTCCTGATGGGTGCCCAAAGTGCCCTTTTGTTGAGGCAACTTTTAAAAAAAAAAAAAAAAGTATTTTTTTTTTTTAATGTATGTGTGCGTGCGGAGTCCTGTCTGTGCCCCTCAACAATAATATTTAACTATTAATCACAGTTTTGCTAAATAAAAGGATCTGGCTTGCATCAGTCACATGATCACATTTAACCAATGATTGCCCTTGATGGCAGAACGCGCTGGTTACGAGCCGGGAACGAGCTCACAAAGAGCACGCGCATTTTTTGCGGTCCGGAGCTGTAGGAGAAACAAGTTAACTCAGAGACACAGACTGATGCGACAAAACCAGTAAGTAGGTGTACAGCGTACAGGAGTATTAGCTTATTATGTACACGTTGGTATGTTGAAACAAACGAGCGTGCTGCGTGTGCAACAGCGTGACAAACATTACCTGTCCTTTTATTAACTGCACAAGTAGTGCTGGTCATAGCTGCTGGCTACCTGTGTAAGGCTGTCATGGGTCTGTAGCTCTGTCCACCGTTTTAGGGAACATATTGAGTTTTAAAGTAAGTTTCCGGGCTTTTCCTGCCTTTCTGGAGGGATTATATTTCACTAAAAAACGATCTAATATGCATGTCCACATAATTATGCATTATTATAATTATAATATATTAAAAAACACACGCTGTATTTTAAAGAACATACATTAAGAAGCAGATTATATTAGATTTATATTTTAAATAAGACAAAATTTGGTTTTTACAGCAGTGAAATTATTGTATCTCTACAGTTTAAAAATGTAATAAGCTTTGCTCCTGCACAGAATGGATAGTGAAACAAATGGAATCATCATAAATACATTATTTCATATTTATTACTTCCCCCTCCTCATTGCTTTATTATTGTAGCTCTAGTAATAAATAATAATGTAAGGATTCTGGATCAGCACCGTGATGCCCATAGTATATACAGTATTCTGAAGAAGGTCTAAAATGTCACTGTGTGTGCGTGCATGTGTGTGTTTTATTTAGATGGATTTAAAAAAAAATATTACTCATGATATAACAATGTCCAGACATGCCTGGTAAGGACATGAGGAGGGAACAGTAGGAGCTGTGTGAGGCTACTAAAGGCAGGGCTATAACATTTTTCTGTCATCATTAAGTGCAAGAGTTGTTAGGTGTGGATAATTAAATTATAGTTTATTGCAAGAGCAAGTTGTGCCTTGTTCTCAGATAGACAGCAAGTGGAGAGTGAAATATGAGATGATGGGATGGAAGGAAGAAGAGAAGCAAAGAGTGATTCACAGGCACAGCCTAAATTATTTCTCACAGTTTTTTGTTGCCTTATGGTTCCAAGCGCTGTCACCAATCTTTGCATTTTGTTATTATCTCATGACACTTGTTTAATCAGCTACCATCTCTCCTATGGACTTTTTAATGTCTACAGTCTCAGATCAACACAGCCCTGCCCTTCAGCACTATCCACAGCAACCCCTCTACAGCAACATTGTACCCATCAGGTAAAATATCGGCTACGTTTGCTTTGCCTTGTTGCCCATATTAGATTCTTGATGAATGTGTGTTGTTGTCATTCAGCCTGGTTCAATGTGCCCCTTTTTAACTTTGAGCACCCGCCCCTTTAAACCTCTCTGCACGGCCCTGCTTATAATACAAGCACTTTCTAACCATCAAACTCACACTGATGGACAATTTGGTATCTTGCCCAAGGACATTTCAACATGCAGATTGGAACAGCTGGGTATTGAACCACCAACCTTCCAAGCTGCTCTACCTCCTGAGAAACAGCTGCCCCTAATTGTGATGGCAGGCAACAATATCAGAGCATTCTCAGAGCTGCAGGTCTCGGGGGTTGTTCCTGGTGTGCAATCGATGCCACGTTAGCATCAATCGTAAACAAAGGAACAACCTACCTACTATGAATCATGTTTTCTTTTTCAAGATGTGCATATAAGTTAAGCATGACAATAAAAGAAAGAACATGCAAAATCTAAATGCATGTGGAGGCCATGTGTCCTCAGTTAGCGAGCTGTGATACCTGGCTCACTGTAGCTATTCAGGGATTCATTTATGAGTCAATATCACAAAATGACAGCTCAAATATTTCAACTTGATCAAATTTTCATCATCTTTATGCCCCTCTTCTCTGAGGGACTCAGATGCTGCAGTCTTTGCAGTATGTGTAATGAAGCCTCCTGCTGACTTCCTGGTAGCTCCGTACACGTGCACTTTGTTAGTCTGCTTTAAAAAACCTAAAAACTAACTGTAATTCATTGTCAGTAGGCCCACCTTTCTAAAATTATAGCAAATTCTGTTCTAACCTTCAGTGAACAATCTTTGTATATTTCTGTCCTAAACTGATCCCAGATGCACATGACACCTCATACCTTCCCCTTCCCTCTGGCTCTGGAAAGACTAGCATACACATGTTGTAAATGTGACCTCTCTAGTGCAACCTTTGAACAGATAAGGCTATTTTCACACAACAGGAGTGGGAGTGCATAT
Source organism: Neolamprologus brichardi (assembly GCF_056152115.1). Lineage (NCBI taxonomy): Eukaryota > Metazoa > Chordata > Actinopteri > Cichliformes > Cichlidae > Neolamprologus > Neolamprologus brichardi. Next base: position 18,950,659 of record NC_142123.1, on the reverse strand, counting down.
ATTTAGCATTAGTTCATGTTATTTTTAACACAAATGGCCTAAATACAGCAAGGAAGTACTTTTTGTCACTACCGGTCTTTCTTACTGTTCACATAAAAAATCAGGTGTTACATGCAGTTTAAATATTTCCCTGACAGTCTGATTTAACTACACCAGGCCTTTATATAGATTGGTGTTGTAGATTTACTTTATTGAGTTATTAAAATGCTTCACTGTAGCAGCTGCTGCAAACGTTATCGTGGCCTTTAATTAACTCTGGATTTCTATCAGTTAACAGATTTCATTATTATTGTTATCTTTTTTCTTTTCACCTGTAGAGAGATAGAACTTTATTATAAGCTATATTTAAATTAAATCTTTTATAAAGATTATTAGCATACCATTTGAGCTTATTATTAAGTAATCGATAGACCCGTTGAACCTTTTGAATTTTCAAAGCACGGTGTTTCAGATTAAAGGAAGCACAAAATCGTGCATTAATATTAATAAAAGAGATTTGAAATCTAGAAATAATCCAATCGTAAAACAGGATGGGTATAGCTGACATGCTGAAGAAAGGAGATGGATTCTGAGTTAAGACTTGAACTTTGTAAAATCATCAAACTGATGAAGGTGTCGCCATGATGTTTGGTTTGAAGCCAGGAGCACTCAGGATGATGCTGAGCATAAAGCATGTCAAGAGGTGTAAGAGTGAAGGTGGTCTAACTGATAGGGAGGTGCTAAATCATTAAGGACTTTGAAAGTAAGAAGCAGAATCTTTTATTGAAAAATCTGAGGAATTGGGAGCCAGTGGATGGGAATAGTGTAATATGGTCAGTAGTGTCCCATTTAGACCTCATTACGGAGTTTGTTGGGAAACTAGAGAGAATGACATTACAGTAATCCAAGTGAGAGGCGACCAGAGCAGGAAAAGGGCAGAGTCTATAAATGTTACGAAGGTGGAAGTAGCAAAGACTGGTTGTATACCAGTAGCATTGGAGGAGAAAGCAAATCAGAAGCTGGCTCAGTTGGCTCGCTCTGGAAATAGCCAAAGAACAAGACAATTTGCATTTGAGTGTCTTACTACACGTACAGTGGAAATACATTCATATGTGGAAAATATAAAAAGATGAAAGAAAACAAAAGAATTATACACAGTGTGTTTTATAAAGCCCCATATAACAGTGGTACACAGAGTTCCTTCTTTCCATTTAGTGTTTCCTCAAGGCAACAAAACACACTCAGAATCTGTTACATTTGCATGTAAGACACAGATATGACAAAAATGAGAAAAAGAGCTTTTTACAATGTCATTAAACCTCTAACCCCCCACCCCCCCTTACACACACACACACACACACACACCCTACTGCTGACCTCCTATTGCGTGCTGACAGATATTGATGGCATTACCTCCGGCTTCCAGGACTCCAACAGTTCCTAATGGACTGGTTACAGCATACAAAGAAAAGAAGACAACACAACAATCTGGTCACACTCACTAACTCTCATGGTCCTCCATTGCTTGCTCTGGTGTGCTGTTTTTCACCTACTCCACCAGGGCGGCATCGGGGCCCCAGTTTCCTACTGATCCCCACACCCACGCACTGTTCACCTGCTGCTCATCACTGCTGACTGATCCAGACATTAGTCAAGACCTCAGTGGATCGTGGCTCCTCACTGGATCATTGTACTTACCTTTGTAAGTGTAGCCCCGGCTGTCTCTAGCGTACCTCCTTGTATTTCCTGGTTCTTCTCCCCCAAAGGCTGTCTCTGTCTCCATGTACAGATGTCCCTGGACCTTTGCCTGTTTCCCTTGGACCCAACCTGGATGAGTGCGAGTGTGTTTCTTGTCACGGACTGTAGGAAGAGGAGCGTGTATCGGCTGCCCCAGACCCTCCCTTGGAATCCCTGGAACTGTCATCGCTGTATAAATGTATATAACTCTCCTTGTTTCAATCATAAACATGCACCATTAAGTCTAATATTCAGATTCAGATGTCTGTGATTGCATACATGTAACACACAGACAAATGGTTGCTGCTTGTTTAAGCCTGTTAGGGCTTCATGTTTCAGTTGATGCTGTATCAAAATTATCAGACAATTGTGTGATGAGCTCCAGTGACACAGCCCCTGATGACAGGCGTGTGTATGTAGTATTTCATTTACTCCAGTGCAAACAGGACTGTTCTGCTCGACTTGTGTGGCGCCTCCGTCATTCCTCGAGCTGTGTGATTATTTATACATTGTCTCCATTTCAGCCACTCCTACTTCCTACTTTGAGACACTGCCCACATGTAACTAACCCAGATAGCATTACCTCAGGCAGACACTGTTTACATGATGTTTTCATTACAAAGTTTTAACAGATAAAATATCACATTACTAGAAATTAAAATCAAGTATGCTTGTGTCTCTTTTAGAGTTCAGGTTTAGAGACACAGACGTAAAACGCAGGACTGTACAGCATTCAGGAAAGTCACACGATATTAAAGTTTGTAAAAATGATTTATTATCATGATTTCATAGTAATGTTCACACGGTTGTTTTGTTTTTTCTCTTTCCCAGATCTTTATGAAGCTTCTGCATTTGCCCAAACTTTACCTCTTTGTGAAGTTTGGTGAAACTGGGCATGTTATTGTGTAATGAGTAATAGATGCCCTTGGCTCTCCTGGCAGAAAAATAAATAGGTGCACTTAAAGTCATTTGGGAAATGATTAGTGATATTCCATGAAACAGTGTGCATTGTGTAACATTGTGACTTTTCATCAGGAATCTCACCTTGCTCTGGGTCATATTCCCATACAGGCACGAGATTTTCAAGACCTTCTCTTGCTACCATTGCTACCATTCTGAGATCTAGAGCACTGGAGCAGATTCCAGTAATGTTTACAATGCAATGATTTAGCATATTCACACATATTTAAAAACATAAAAGTCCACACTTGTCAGTCAAACAAGAAGTCTTCTCCAAGAAACCTGCAAGCTTGAGAGTCCTGCACAGTAGCTTTGCTGTTCCTAGGACAGAGATCTCTGCGTCTGCAGGAGCCACTTGCCCAGTTTGGGGTCGGGTCAGTGACCATGGGGAACACTGTTGCCTTCACACTCATCATGTGGAGCCCTTTTCTAGCACCTCTCACAGCCCTTTGTAAGTCTTGAGCTTCTTCCTGATGTTGCAATCAGTTGGTATAACTACATCATTTTCCTCTGTTTGTCCACCACTATTATGTCTGCTTGGCTAGCAATCACCAGTTTATCCATGTGGGATGGGGGGTGGTCGGGACTCAGAATTTCGATTTGAATAATATGTAGACTATAGAATATAATAGAATATAATAATAATGAGTACATTTCAGAGCTGGTACTTTTTCACTCTCAGTTTCTTCAGTACTTCAACATTTACTGGAGTTTCTTTTAAACACAGGTATCTGTACTTCTACTTAAGTAAAGAAAGCGTGTACTTTTGCCACCTCTGATAAGAAGTATGTGAGGTTGGTGGCAGACGTGTATGAGAACTGTGAGCCACTGGTGAGGTGTGTGCGTAACTGGACTTAACAAACAGAAACTTGAAGCTGACTGCAAATTTGAAAGTTTTGATAAAACATCAGCTGATATTAATAACTATTGTTTAATAAATGTTGTATGTGTGGTAAAGCTGCTGTTTTAAGCCACAGCGAACAAAGCTTGACATGATGACTGCGTGATGGCGTGGTTAATTCCAGCGCGCGGGCCCGTCCACGAGCACGGGTCACCCATCACTCTGGACATTCCAGACTGTGGGTTCTTAGGGACTAACTGTCATCACACTCAACAAAGTTTGTTTCGCAGTCTTGGATGAACACGTCACTGCTAGTGTGTGCATGCTACTTTAGTAACTAATGTGCATCTGAAAGGCACAGTTATATTTATAACAAGTAAACACAACCTGAAATGACACATTTAAACTCTGAACTACATGTTACATAAATATGAATATAATACAAGCAGGCTAAATGGCTGCCACCTCTGTTCTTGAAGAAATGAAATGATTGACCTGCTCTTTGAAAGCCTTTGTAAGATGTATTAGTGGTCAAATTATGCAAGTTTCAGCTACTGTGATATTTCAGAAAGTGATATTTCTCTTTTGACATCATTAAAAAGCTTATATAACCAAGGCAGGAAAAACCAACCGACTGACACAGAGCAACTGAAAGGAGCAGCAAACGAGTCAGACAGAGAGCGTGTTCGCTCTAATCACTGCAGTGTAGCAGTCATCACGCTGTTCCCCCGTGTGGCAGTTTTATTATCAGAGCTGGAATGCAGCACAAGAGTCATTTCCCCTAACGATCTCAGCCACCTTCCACACCTCAGGACAAGTGAGTGTGGCTGACATGAGTGTGGAAGAGGGGAGGGCAGCAGAGGAGGATAATACGTAAACGAAAAGGAAGAAAGATGAAAAAAAAATAGTCATGTATGAAAGTGAGCCAACAAAGACACCCGTTAGAACGGCAGCATTAATGAGATGAGGGTGAATGATGTAAACACAAAAGTGCTTATCTGATATACTGTAACACTGTCAACAACTAGTATTGTAAGTAAAGTTATCATAACTGGTGCTGTATGTCCAGATGCAGTTCACAGCTCACTGAGTACAGAGAGAGAAGCCATGTTTAACTCAGGAAAGATTAGATTGATAAAAATAACATAAACATGCAGCTGAGCAGACAGAAGGAGAAAAAAAATGGATCTGAAGGTAGAAACAAAGACGGGGGAGACTTCCTGCCTGACCGCAATAAGTAGAATAGATAAATAAAAGTTGTTGCCTTGGTAATGGGTTTCGTTTTATGTTGTCATACTCTATCTTTATTTCTGTGTCTGGAGTTTTTCTTTCAGCCTTTAGAGCTGCTTTATCTGTGGCATAGACTCCACACTGGCTTTTGGATGTGATGACCTCATTGTGGTGTTCAAGACACCAATATGAGACTAGTTTGGTGTCAGGATTGGGGCAGACTGGATGTTTTTCCCTCTTCTTTCATCACCAGGTGGATTGATGGGCAGGTTTTGCCTCCCAGCTCTCCACAGCTCCTGCCAAGTCATCCTCACAAGTGTCCTACAGGAAATTCTTCCCCGGTCCTCAGAAGTCCGTAAGAGCCACGAGCTGCCGTAACCTTAGCCAACTCTTCCTGCCCACACTAATCCTGCCTCTCCTCTGCAGACGCTCCCTGACTGCCAGTGCTACGTGTAGTGCCAGCTGTGATTCTCCCTCATTGTTTTGCCTTATTTATGTTGTCAAAAGCAAAGCTCGTAATTGTGCTACGCACCGTCTCAGGCTGCTAGAAATTCTTCAGCCATTACACATGGTCTGTAATTCACCCTGAGAGGACAGCAGCACGAGCTATTGTTTCTGCACCATGATACTAAACAGTTTCATCTGCTCTAAGCTGCCTAGTTATTTCACACAACATTTAATAAACACTAATATTCATCAGAATATGTTTTTCAACATATTTTCAATATAAAATATCCTGATAACATCAGCAACACTTAATGTAGAAACCCAGGGTCTAACATGAATTAGGACAATAATCTTTGAATGTAACATTTATTAAATGTCACTCGTGGAGAAGTTATTCCATTTTTTCCCACCCTTATGAATCAAGTCATTACATGGTGAAAGCCTATCAGATTTAGTGATTTACTAGGTTAGGATGCTCTTTTAGTCCACTTTCTGTATGTATGTAAAACAGAATAATCTGTTAAAGCAAACATGATGCATAGCACCAGATTTCTTCTTCTACAAGAGCTTACAGCCACATTATCACCATTAGCAGTCTGGCTACATTTTTTATGCAGTACGAGAGTTTTTCTAGTCTTATTTTAATAATCCATCATAATAATCTGTATTTCTCCTATTAAACAGTCTGTTACATAAGCCATGCTTTGATTACCCTGCTGGTTACGGGTGACGCTTTTTAATGGCTGGAGGTAAATGACAGGATTGTATTCAATCAGCTAAGGTCAGATGGAAAGAGCCTCTCATAAATACCATCACCTCTCATCATCATGTTCAAGTGTGTAGGGTCTGTTAGAGTTTAAAGTGTCACATCATCATTATAGCATCGAAGAGACTGACATATTATGTTTTTATTATTTGCTAGTGATTTTATTTGAAATCTCCATGATGAAAAAAGTTTTACCAGGTAAAAACCTCAGAATCGGACTCAGAGGTGAGCCATCAGCCCCGGCTGATCTGGGATGACGGTGTTACAAACAACAAACCATAATGACACATACATGTTACACCACAATAGCAACACAAATGCCTTTTTAAACTGTATCTGTTTGGGAAATGACGTTTGGCTAACTGCTAACTATCCACAGTTATGGTTTGTAGCAGTGCAATACTGACAGCTGCCACTGGATTACTTTAATGCTGAAGCATCATAACGAGAAACAGGATAGGATGTGTGCATCGTTATGGTATAACATTATAACTTTGGCCAAAATGGAGACATACAAACATGCCAACAAAGTTACTCAGTCAAGAGCGAACAGTAGTACCGTGCCATAGCGCAAATTATGCTGTTCTGCATAGGCCTGAACCCCCTCAGATCATTGACAAGACTGACTACGGATACATGGATGACATCAAGCTGTATGCCAAGAGTGAACGAGAGTCACTGATCCACACCACCAGGATCTACAGCAAGGACATCGGAATGTTGTTCGGAATGCAGAAGTGTAGTTGGATGGTAACAAAGAGAGGGAAGGTAGTCAGAACTGAGGGATTGAACTACCAGAAGGCAACATTGCAGACATAGAGGACAGCTACAGGTACCTGGGGATCCCACAGGCAAATGGGAACAATGAAGAGGCTGCTAGAAAAGCTGCAACCACCAAGTACCTGCAGAGGGTCAGACAAGTCCTGAGGAGTCAGCTGAACGGTAAGAACAAGATCCGGGCTATCAACACCTGATCAGGTAACCTGCTGGGATAATAAGCTGGCCAAAGGAAGAGCTAGAACCCACTGATATCAAGACCAGGAAGCTCCTGACCATGCATGAAGGGTTTCCCCCCAGGTCCAGCACCCTGGAGAGAAATCTTATACAGTTAGTCATATAAATGTATGTCTCTGATTAATTTCCACTGCCATACAAAATAAGGGTTATCAAAATAAATTGTGCCACAATCAATGTCATACAGTAAAACAAAACCAAAAATAAATGTGAACAACTTGAAATAAGATCTCCTAATAAAACACTGAACTAGGAGAAATATATAACACCAGACACTTCCCTCATCCCTCCGAGCTGCCCCACAGATGTATAATCCCCCACAAAAACAGCCCATGCAGCACTAGAGTGGTTGCCTCCAGATTCCCTCCAAGCCCTCTTGTGTAAACTGCAGGTTCTGTGATTACTGAATAAAATGATTTACCCATTTAGATCCCAAAGTGAACATGAGAATAAGAAACCACGCATATTTTACAACAAAAACAACGGTACCGTTTAAGGACTGCTTGTCAGGCAAAATACAAAGCTCTATTTGGACCATGTTAGTTCTCTGCACTACAAATGTTACTGTAAAACCACATTTCATCCCCACTTTGCATTGTTGTCCATAGCATAAAGTTCACTTCCATAAACTGTCTGCATATTGGAGGTTTTCTCATGCTGAAACAGAGTTTTTCTTTCCCACTGTTGCCAAGTGCTTGCTCCAAGGGGGATGTTTGATTGTTGGGTCTTTACTTCACAACATAAAGCTTCCTGAGGCAACTGTTGTTGTGATTTGGTGGCATATAAATAGAATTGAACTGAACTACATGGAACACTGCATCTATTATAACAGCATGGCTTCGTAGTACAATAGTACAAAAGTGTTGAAATTGCCTGGCTGCAATGCAGATATTTCACTAATTAAAGACAGCTGGCACAATGTGAAACAAGATGAACTAAAAAAATGAAAACAAGAGAAGATGCTTCACGGCAGTAAACGTTCTGATTCCAGTGAGACGTGTTGCTGCCATCATGGTACATTTCCTCACTTTAAACTCTGATTTTATTCTGTTTTGAATAAACGATGCCTTTATTGCTAATCACTACATTCTGTTTTACACACCGCCCCAATGCTTTCAGAAAGGAAGGACCGTACATCTTATTTAAACCAAACCTAAACAAACACAAACACACAAAACAAGGATCTTTATTTAAGCCGCAATGAAGTAATAGAACGGAGGGCAACATAAGAATGGTTTTACGTTGCGCGTTCTCTAGTATGTGACAACGATCCAGGACAGCCTCGGCCCATCAGTGAGCGGTTCAGACTAGAGTCAGTAAATCATAAAGATAAAACTGTATAAAAAATAAACCACAGCACAGAGGCTACACTAAAATAAGAAATGTTTGACGTACACGTGTGCTGTTGTGCTTGCCAATAATAAAATAACCATACACATAAAGGAATTTCACCTCTTTGACTTGCCTTTACTCACATCTTTAGTCCCTTTTAGGAATGACAGTGAAATGATGTACCGGAAAATCAGATTAGAAACATATTGTTGAAAAAAGTAATAGCATGAGAAACAAAATACATAATAGACATTTGTTTTTCTAAAATATGGCTCTGCATTAAAAAAAAATTTAAATGACATAACACGTTGGTCAGTGAAACCTGATCATCACAGCCCTCACAAGTCCAACACTGAACTCAGTGAACGCAAACATGGATTTACAGACAGCTCAAGTGGTTACAAATGTTACAGTACGGCATGTGCAACAAGGTCACAACGTTACTGCTGAACTCTGGGTTAGTGTCAGACCGTGGGGACATCCGCCTGCTTTTAGTGCACATATCCAGTTCATCACAAAGATTCAAATAATATACAGACAAAAATAAAAGTGCTATAGTGATAAAGCAAAATCAAAACATCAAAAGCAAAATTCAGTCATGAAGCCATTCGGGAATCCTCAGTAGATGACATTTCATTTTGGAAGTTTGTTGTGTCCTGTGCGTCAAACTGCGAGAAAAACAATCAGCAACACACTGAAGCCGCTGCTGCTTTTAGATGATTAGAGTGAGACGGACATGCTAGTTTGAATTTATTATAAGATGCAGATCTTCCTTCTGTCTAAGAGCTGTTCGGTTGGTTTCCCCCTCAAACCAGATGGAGATCTCTCCCGTTTAAAGGGGGCTCTTCCTTCTTACCATTGCTGCTGCTGACTGTTGGGGTTCTCTCTCTAGTACTGTAAAGGGAGAACCCTCTTTTTAGTATAAACTCTTTAACCAGTGGAGACACATTGGAAGCTCAGCAAAACAAAAGACAAATTAAGATGATACAATGTTCACCAAATGTACTGACGACAGATTAACAAGCTGCTTCATGTTTATATATGACAGAAAAATCCTTGCCGTCACTTCTAGAGTTAAATATTTGTAGGAAGGTGGACGTGCATGGACCTGTGCCTCCTCTGGGAACACATAATGTCCTTGAGAATTATCGGAATACTAGTGAGAATCTCGCATTAACGTGTGTAATGCTTTTAATGCTATCAATCATTCTGCAGCTGTTTCATCAGATGGCAGGATGACTCTCTGCGGCTCACAGCTTGAATGCACAGCAAGTGTTCTTGAATAATCAGCATCAATATCTGTGGTTTATGGTTTATTGTGTGTGTTAGCACACTGGAGGTTGGACTGAAAAGACCAAAAAGACTGCAGTGATTGACAGCTGAAAGGTTTCGTTACCTGGATAACGACGCCCCCTACTGTACAGAGAATGTATGTGCATGTGTGTGTGTCAGAACGCTATCAGGGATGGAGGAAGGAGGTTTGAGGGGGAGGCAGCTGGGTCAAATGGTGATGTAGTGCTGTCGCAGTTTGGCCACCAGGAACTCGTGGGTTAAATTGTGTCGTGTGATTATTCCCACAATCTAAAAAAAAAAAAAAAGAGAGAGTTGAGTTGGTGAGGACAACATAACACAACAACTCTGTGGCTTCCTCACACGTGTACTAGAGGCATGAAAGCCCAGATCACTTACTTCTCCAACAGCATTAACCACGGGTAAGTGTCGCAGGCCCATAGTCCTGAAGAGGTTAAACACCTGGGAGATGCGGGCATTGGGTGAAACAGTGTAGGGACACGGGTTCATGTAGGGGGTGACATCCTGGGTACACAGAAAGGACGGCCTGTTAATGAATCGTAATTTTCTGCTTGATTATTTTCTGTCTCAGTCGGGTAAATCGAACGTACCACTATCATGCGAGGGCTGAGCAGGGTGAGATCGAGGTCATGGATGTCAGGGTAGCGTGGGTAATCTTCAGTCATCTCTGCATACGACAACCTAGGCTGATTGGTGCTCTGCATCAGAGGGTACAGAGAAACTGCTCGTATAAGAAAAAGTCATCTCATTTATTATCTACACATGTGTGTCAATTACTGACCGACTGGTTCTCGGCGTAGCACACCCCTCGTATGAGCAGGTTGACCAGCTGGGAGCGAAGGATGAGACCGTGAAAGGTTAGCGGCCTGAAGCGCTCCTCCATGGTCCACTCCTCACTGGGAGACTGGTCTGGGTACAGGTTAGGGTAGGGAGCATGCCTGCAGCACAGAAATCACAGGAGTGCCAGATTTATTTGCAGTTATTATGCACCACAAAGAAAACACAGACAGAATGAAAGGCAGTGTTACAAATACCTGTAGTTACTATGTGCACTGACAGCATCAGGAGTAAATTCAAAAACTTGTGGTAAATATTAGGAGTTCAACTCTTTATACTATGCCATTTGACATCAGCTTCTCTGGTCATTTGTCATCTGTCTGGAGCAGGGGTGGGAACTCCAGGCCTTGAGGGCCGGTGTCTTGCAGGTTTTGGGTATCACCCTGGTTCAACACACCTGAATCAAATGTTCAGTTCATTACCAGGCCTCTGGAGAACTTCAGGACTTGTTGAGGAGGTAATTTAGCCATTTAACCCTCTCAAGGCAGGCGTTGCAGATTTGCAACAGTTAAAAGCTAACAACCTGATTACCCCACATACATATTTTATGAGTTTTTTTTTACTCAGAAGTACCACTGCAGGTATTCTTTTGTGCATTAGCAACAAAAACTTAATTTGAGCCTGAGAGGGTTAAATTAGCTGACACATCTAAAACCTGCAGGACAGCGGCCCCTGGAGTTCCCACCCCTGCTCCTGAGCGCTGCTTCTGAGTCCCCTTGGTTATACTGCCTCCTCTTGGTCTAAAGAATTATTTCGGACAAACTTCAAAAACCAAAAAACAAACCTCTGACACTGATGATGACAAGAGATTGTAATCAAATCTGTAACATTCAAACTTCTCTGAATTTTAAATCGTTCCTCTCAAGGGGTGGCTGTAGCTGTAGCTCAGCGGGTCATCTCCTAATCGGGAGGTGGTTTGATTCCCTGGCTGCACCAGTCTGCATGACAAATACATACCTTGTACAAGATGCTAAGCCTGACCAACTCCAGTATAAATGTTTGTGTTTTCGGTCCATTTACCAAATACAAAACCTTAAATAATTAGGCCCCATTTTATCCAGGTTTCAGCTTTCAAGCCCCTCGTCTAAGGATCTCCCAGTTTTTATTTGGGACACAGACACTGTCTGTACTTTTAAGATTAGTCTAAAAACGTTCCTTTTTCATAAAACACATAGTTAGGGCTGGATCAGGTGACCCTGAACTCGGTTATTGCTATGCTACACTAGGCCGAGTGCTTGCCAGTCAACTGTCTAATTACTTCTGGCCCTCTGAAACTATAAATGTCTAAGTATTAATAGTTACTGCCGTATTGTTATCAGACATCCTGAATTAGAGCTTGATGTCTGCACTTTAATCACAACTTGATTGTTTGATTTAAAATCCACTGAGATCAAATTTAGAGGTAAAACTTCAGAGACTGTCTGGATGTGTTTATCTGGCCTACCTCCTCTCTAACATCTGCTGCAGCAGGTCTTCTCCCTCTTCTGAAGGTTCGACTGCAGCACTTTGCTCATCGCAAACATTCCTCAGCTCGCTCGATGGGTACGACTTCATGGACTGGCAGCGCCGTCGCTGTTCGCCCGCACGTGACACAACACTGGATTTCTACATGTAACAGTCAAGGTTTAGAATAAAACACAGCCTTCAAAAACCACAACAATGATGTCATCCAAAAATAAAGAAACATGAAATTCTTAAATAATTATCTGCACATCAACATATTGCAAAGCTTTGCTCACTACAGAGCCAAATCTATGGGCTCTCACTTTCAAACCCACTGATTCTCCCTGGAGACAAAAATACAAGCTCGGTAACTGATGTTACTTTGGTTTTTATACTTTATTTAGTTCAGTAACATTTCCTGCTGCCTCTAGGTTTTGTTAAACACTACTTCAACACAGACCATCAAAATGATAGAACCAGTGACAGAAAACTCGATCATCACAGTCTGACCTGTTAGGAAGCACAAACCGTATGAATCCATTTGATCTGCTTCACAAGCGACAACAAGTGCACTGCAGACACACTCAGGCTGCACATACATATGTGGAGACCACCGGTGGCTCCCCGTTCTCCTCATGTTCACACTTTCATTTGCACCCAAGCGGATGAAACTGATGCATGTTGGTTTCTGCTTCCTTACTGGACAGACTGATACACCTAAGGTTTACACTGTGAGGATCAATTTGCATGAATGACACGGCAAAATAGAGCTGACCAAATCAATCATAGTTTCTACTGTTGTTTAATTCTTAATCTTGGAAGGGAAACAAATCCACATTCTTTTCAGAATTATATAAATTACTGACTACTGTAAAAGTCTGAATGCTCTTTGTTAAATCGATGACGTGTCTGTATCAAAACTATATTATGGGACGAGCAACGAGGAATTAGAAAAAACGAAGAAAAAAGCAGAAGCAACCTGAAGGACATTGCTGGAGGGGCTACAGCGTCACTAAAGAAATGTTTCAAAGTCACTGCTGCCCGCTGCCCCTGGTGGGGGGAGCCTTAATCACCTCCATTTGGACGGGAAGCTTGAGCTTGAGATCTGTAAAAGAGCAGGACATACCTTGAAGTGGATATTGTTGCTGATCAGGATGTTGCCCTTCATGAAATCCCTCTCATTCTGACGGTTTTCAGTAACTACGGGAAAGGCATGGTAGACCGTGGTGCGCAGAATGCTGACTAGAGACTGGACTCGGGTGTGGGGGTACACATAAGTCAAGTTGGTCTCCATGATATCACTGGCTGTCAGCCTTGAAGAAATGAGAGATAAAGACAACCTGAGTCCACAGGAAGAGCGGCCATGCTCGAATCAGACAGTTTGGGTTTTTAACCTCACCCTCACACTGCAGGCTTATTATGGGGTTCCTAGAATTTGTAAAGGCAGAAAACGAGACAGAGCCTCTCATGCTAATGCTGAGACTGACTGCTGTCTTTTTGATGAAGTGCATCGAGGAAGCTTTGACACTGCTTCAGCCTTTCACCAAAATGGACTAAATTCATTTTTCACCTCAAAAATTCTACGTACAGTAACACATAATGACAGTTTTCTTGAACTATTTGCAAAAATCTCAAGCATCTAAACAGTTTGAGGCGTGTATTCACCAATGAAAGCCAACAACAAATCCTCTGACAGATCAGCTCTGCAATATTAAGTCTTGTCATAAACCACCTCATTTTTCTCATTTCCACCTTAACCCTTCACCTACCCTACCATGGTGGAGGGGTTTGTGTGCTCCAGTGATGCTAGGGTGAGGAGGCTCTTGTTTTGCCCCTTGGTAGGGTCTCCCAAGGTCTCCTGGGTGAGGAGCCAGAAAGAGTGATTCAACTGACCCCTTACTGAAGAAAGAACAATGGACCTTTGTACCCTCCCCGGGACAGGATTACTGGGGCCACACCCTCGAGTCAGGCCTGGGGAGGTGGCTCGATGGAGAGTGCCTGGTGGGTGGGCTTTAGCCCATGGGGTTTGGCCGGACTGAGCCCATAAGGCTGTAGAAGTTCAATGATGTAGGCAACAGAAGAAAAAAAACGAATAGATACTTGAGTGTGGCAGCTGCATTGATCTGAGAGTTGAACTGCTCTGGGCTAAGGAGGGATACCAACGCCTACTGACAATGCTGACAACACAGTTCATCCACCACAAGGGCCAACTGTCCATTTTTGTTGCCAACAACAATTCTTACCTGTCCATCTCTACCTCAGTCTCCCACTCGAGCAGAGGCACTCCTCTCAGCTGGATGTGTATATCATAGATGCCCTTGTTGAAGAAATCGCCAGTCCACTTGGCAACCTGACAGTCAACACAAAACAATTTGCACATGAACTCAGGTCACAGTGGCGAACAGTGCAAAGTGCAGAAACACATGGTTGTGTACCATTAGCGTAATCATGATGGGCAGCCCGTATGTGATTTCATTGGTGGATTCAATGAGGATGACAGTGAGGCTGATGGTCATTCTGACCACACCTCCAAGGAAGGCAGCAGCTCCAATGAGAGCAAAGGTTCCTGAGTAGATGTCCATTCCCAGTTTCCTAACAGAGGACAGACTCATTAAGAACCAGTATAACCACTTTGAGAGAATGTGACAACTGAAAGTGTTACGACCCAGTTTGCTTTGTTTTTACTCTGATAAGGTCGATAATGTCTGTTCATTTTGTTCAGTCTTTTCTATCATGTAAGCTGTAGGTGGCAGCTTGTTGGAGACTGGATGCACCACCTTTTAATTGGTACCCATCCAGACCAGTTTGGCTCCACCTTCTTCCTGACTCCCAGACAGATTGTGTCGTGTTTCTGAATCAAGAAATGTCTGAATCTAGAAGAGCTGGATTAACAGCTTTGTATGTACTGTCAGTTCTCTACAAATAGCCCTGGTAAACACATTTCTCCTGTTTCTGTTAGCGAATGATGTAAGACTCCTGCATTGCTTTTGTTTATTTTTGGGGTAATTTCCCTGAGAACACTTTGAGTTTCAGCTGCACCCACCCTGACCTTTTGTAAGTGGAAAATACACCAAAATGTTTGGAGTGCAAATCTTGCCACAGCACTGGGAGTGAGGAACAAGGAGTTACTTCTATGGTATTCTCTGGCTGTCTTAGGCTGGGGTTATATTAATATAAAGTGTAGGGTCATCAACTAACTGGAAGCTGGGCGGTTTGATACCTAAATATCACACCTGCTAAATATCCTTGGGCAATACACTAACCCCAAGGTGCTCTCTGTTGCATCCACCCATAGATGTGAATGTTAGGCTACGTTCACACTGCAGGTCTTAATGCTCAATTCCGACTTTTTGATCAAATCCGATTTTTTTTTGTCTGCTTGTTCACACTACAAATAAAATGTGACAGCAAATGCGCTCTAGTGTGAACGGTTCATGGCCCTCAAAGCGGCCGCATGCTCAAAAGAAGACGTCACAGACAACGTGCTCTGTTTACGGAAGTAAAAATGGCGGCTACAGAGCGAGTAGGTGTTGTTGCAGCAGTCTATCAATTTCTGCACAGTCGTAACCGACAGAATTTTGACAAATTAATTAGAGAAAGAAGGACACTGAGAAAACAGAGAGCCGTGCTTTAACAATGGCCACCATGCTTTCTCGTTTGTCTTCTCCGGAGTTGATAATTGGCGTCTGTCTTGTGTCAGACACGTAAAAGACGGATTTAATGCAACATGACCATTCAAACAGCCTCGCTTTCTAAAACATCAGATATGTATCGGATTCAGTACCACATATGAAAGTGACCCAGATCGGATTTGAAATATCGGATTTGTGCTGTTCACACTGTCATACCATGATGGGATATGGGTCGGATAGGGTCAAAAAAGTCAGATTTGATGCGCTTTCACCTGCAGTGTGAACGTAGCCTTAGATAGAAAACACTTGAGCAGAAAAACGTGCTTGTATCAACAGTGACTGCTCTCAGTTCAGCTCAACAAGAGGCTGTGACAGAGAAAAAGTGAGAAAGAGCATATTCTAATTAGTTCTTACACTTTGAGGACGTTGGCAACCAAGCGTCCAAAAGCTGCCCCACACAGCAGTGAGGGGACAAAAAGGCCACTGGGGACAGACACACCATATGTCCAACAGGCCAGCAGGAAGTATAAGAAGAAGAACACTGACAGAGTCACAGGGCTGAAGGTACCTGAGGGGGAGAGTTAGAAACAAGCATTAAATATGAGCATTATTATATATATGTAAGCATTAAATTTACTGAAGAGAGAAGAGATTACGACACTGAGTCATGAAAGGCTAAGCATCACTAAAGACAACACACATTTATTTCATTCAAAGTGTACATACACCATAAAATAAAACAGATTTTCTTTTTCAAACTGCATTGTTGTGGTGCTGGAGAACGTAAAGACGTGGTCTGAAGGATTTAGGAAATATTAGTGGGCACATTTAATCAATGACTGTATAAAGATCCAAACAAAATGAAGATTGATTCCAGTCTGACCTCAGAAGCCTCAGTGAGCAGAGTGAATGGAAAACTACAACTCCGTATAATAGTTTGTTTATTGATAGAAATGAACTTGATTTTTGACAAATGGCCTAAAATGTCACTTCACTGTACGGGGTATATGAGTAATGCATGGAATGAATCATGTGTGAACTCATCTAACCATCCTGATGGAAGAGCTGGTGGATGGCTGCCTCCTGTGGGTTGAAGAACAGTGTTGCCATGTCATTGTAGGTCTTGTTTGAGCAGAAGAACTGTCGAATGGTTGAGTTGATGTCCTCACTGCCAGCCAGCTAAAAAACATACGTCACAGGTTAACATGGTCACATAGTGAGGCTCTATTTTTCACCGGAGCTACAGTATCCAGAGTCGTATGTAGTGAGAAGGTAAAATTATTAACAAGATGATCGACCTCTGTTGGGGTAGCGTTCAGATAGCTGCTCTGCTCTGTGTTGGTACAGGGCATTGAAGATGATAACAGTGGCTGGATTATATTCTTAAACTTAGTCACAGCGCTTTCAGAAAGACATCTACTTTGATAAAGTCCACTCTCCACTGCTGCGTAATCAATTATTGTAAATGTAAATGTTATCAAGAAATGATCAGACAGGAGAGGGTTTTCAGGAAACACTGTTAAATGTTCAGTTTCTATGCCATATGTTAAAACAAGATCTAGAGTGTGATTAAAGTGGTGGGTGGGTTCTTTTACATTTTGACAGAAGCCAACTGAGTCTAATAACAGCTTAAATACTGTGTTGTCATTTTTAATATATCATTCCATCATAAATCAGCACGTTTTTAGGAGATGTTCTGCTTGACCACCTAATTTGTATAAAACTTTTATGATTTAAAGTTTAAACATATAAATAAAAAAATTATATGCTTATATATCATTCAGACATCATCACTGATTAAAATGTGAAGTTTAATACTGTATGGGTCTTTACCAGACAGCTTGAAATAATTTCCATATTTTAGTGGGCCAATACTCATATTTTGTGATGCATCTGTGCCAAATTGCAGATCCTCATTTATTTTAATGGTAGAAACACTTGTAGTCCAAGAAAGGTCGTAGGTCGTACACAGGGAGCAGGCAGGAAAACCTCGGGATCCCGCTTCTATGGACTTGTAGTCACTCACTCACATGTTCTCAGCCTCTCCACCGGCACTGATCTACGAGTTCTCGGTACTTTGGATGTTTGCATTTGTTTGCTTCTTCCAGCACGATCCTCACAGGGAACTGTAAGCTTAACTACAAGGACTCTTTCAGGGAGAAATAGCTGTAAGTACCATATCTGGGTGGCATCAGCTCAGGAGGTAGAGCAGGTCACCTACTAATCAGAGCTTTGATCCCTGTCTGCATGCCAAATATCCTGGGCCAAGATACTCTCTGATGAATGTGTGAGACTTTTAGATAGAAAGCACTTACATGCTCCAGCAGAGTAGACCAGTGCCATAAGAACCAGTCCATTTACCATGCTGGCCAATGAATTGAAGATGGTATTCACGGTACATGTTCATAAATATTTAAGTAAACCAAAGATGGTTAAGCAGAAAATATTCTGAAACTTTGATGATTACAGATGGAATGAAAAAGGAAAACATATTGAACTAAAGTATTTTCTGTTAGCAAACCATCTGAAAACTCAAGAATCCTGCTCTGTTTGAACAGGACAGTCTTATTTTTGTTTTTGTGGTACAACTTTTCATATTTGCTCAATCCAGCAAGAACATTGAAATGTAAAGTAAATTTAACTATGCACCATTAAGACGTTGTCAGTACAATATTAAATAAAAACTGGCATGCAGTTTAATGCTAACTTTGCCAGACTTCTTGAATTAGTTTTCATATTTTAATTAGCCAGTGTCTTTTTGATACATCGGCCCCAGATTACAGATCCTGGTTCATTTTAATGGTAAGAAAGGCTCATGGAAATTTCAGGCTTTTGTCATTAATAGTTTCTGAATTATTCACATTCAAACGGTGTGACAGATTTCAAGCTGAGGAAAAAAAAGGCCTGAAAGTGGGCTGACAGATTGTTTTTCACACAAATATATCTTAAAGAGCATTTGAAGCTAAAATATCACAGTAATCATAACATACGTTTAAAGTTTAGACCAGTGAAAACACACCTGTGGTGTTTTTGTTCAGTAATGCAAAGATTATTAAAATTCTTACCGTGGTGTTGTGAGCTGTGGGAGTGGACAGGTCACGACATTCACCCAGCATGGAAGCCGCAAAAATCACAATCGTTGTCACCATGGTAACCAGCAGACTCTCTAAAACTCTGGAACAGTAGAAGAATCGTTTATTATCCTCTGGTTACAAAGTTAGACACATATTTAACGACAGTTTGCACCTTTATAAAAAGAAACACAATTACAGTAACTGATTGTAAAATTATCAATTAAAAGGAGCGCCTCGTTAATTTATTCAGCAGAATACATCATCTTTCTCTCAGTGCGCAGATTTTAGGGAAGAATCTATTTAAACAAATGATAGAAAAGTGGGACGGGAGCTCATTCATTACTAACAGTGCTGTTTGTAAAGGAGACGAAGCTCGTTTGAGTCTGACATATCTGTGCCAGCTTCTACTGAGAGCAGAAATGTATTTGCCAGTGGAAAATGTGGATGTGTCACAGCTTTGAGGGCAGTGTCACTCTAACCACTGTGGCAGTGAAACAACAGTGAAATCTTTGGTCCAAATGTTTACAGACACGTTCTGCATGTTCCTGGTCCTCATACATAACATGGATCACCAGAAGGAGTTTCTAAACACAACTCAGTTACTTTCCATAGTGAACAGAGCGGTTTGTGACTTTCCAGTAGGGCTGGGCCATATCATACCGTTCACGGTAATACCGGTATAATATTGGGCAACGATAAGAAAATGAAATATCGCGATAGAATATGGGTAAAACGCGCATGCGCAGTGCCTTTGTTTTCATACGCACATGGCGGAAAAAGCATGGCACCGACAGAGAATGAGAAGAGCGAAAGCGGATCGTTGAATGAAACAGACGAACCAGAATTGGTTTTAAAAAATGCTGCAACTTCAGTGGTGTAGAACTGGTTTAGTTTTTGTCCGTCAGATACACAACAAAGCACTATTTTTGGTAGAGCATGCTAGCGGGCCGTCGTTATTACCGTATTTTTTGGAAAATACGGCACATTTAAAATCAATCCTTTGATTTTTCTGAAAAATCGACAGTGCCCCTTATAATCCCGTGTGCCTTATGTATGAACTCTGGTTGTGTTTACTGACCTCGAAACGATTTTATGTGGTAAACTGTGCTCGAAAATCTGTCAAATGTTTTAGTACGACTTTGCTAAGCTATGAACCCACACCGCTTGATGGATTGTCGGAGCATTACGGCTATCGTAGGCAGGAGCCTCGCGGAGTGATACGTACTGTGCTTCAACATAATATTATCGTATTGTGTGTGTATAACCTCTTTTTAAGTTTTGTGGATATTATACATGGTTATGCTGAGGATATGTCGGCCAATTTCCACTGGAAATGCCTTTTGGTTAAACTGTTAGCGAGGAATTTGCATTTGCACTGTTAAATTTTTATATAACTTTAATGCGCATAAAAAACAGCTGTTTGTTTAAGTGAAAATACATTGATGGGGTTTTTTGCACTAATAAAGTTGTGGAGTTGTAAAGTATTTTGTCTCACATCAATTATATCGTCAGTTAAATCGTTATCGCAAATTTTCAAATGTATATCGTGATAAATATTTTTGGTCAAATCGCCCTGCTCTACTTTCCAGGTTTTTGTATACGTTACCATGGAGATCATTGTACTGGTACTTATAAAGCACTTTTCTAGTCTTACTGACCATGTGACCAAGTGCTTCAGACGATATATTATCTTGTCCACTTTACATCTAATCATACATTCATACAGAGTTTTATTCTATCCACTTGCTGATGCATGGTCAAATTAGACTGAACAATGACTCTATTACACATGCTGCACGGACTGTGAGAGAAAACTGGAATACCTGGAGAGAAACCATGCAGGCACACAGGGAACAGTCTGTGTGCGCCACACAGGTCTCGTATCTAGGCTTTATGGCCCATTCTAGGCTTCCTTGTTTGTTTCTCTACAGATGTCAGTATGTGAGACTTCTTCCATTCCTTTGCATGCAGCTTTATACCCCATGCAACAAAATGACAGCTTATTTATGCTATGATGTAACAGGAATGTTCAGGTAATTCAGTAGATCACTTTAAAAACCTTTCACTTCAGTTCATGTTTGTCTAACACCAAACTGCTCGGCTCCTAGTGTCACAGTCTGATGAACATGAAAAGCACAGATGGGATCAAAGATGGTCAAACAGTTCACCTGATAAACTTGGCCTTAGGATGAATGTGTCTTATGCGATACTTGGCCAGGTTCTTGTTCATGCAGTTAAAGAGCGCCCCCAGAAGGCCGCCCACCACACCCATCAGGACAAAGAAGGCAAGATCCACTGCTGTCCACAGGTGGCAGTTCTTGTCTCCATCTGGACACTGGTCAGCAAGAGGAATAAAACCATAATAAGATTTACATCAGGCTGATATTAATGATAATAATTTGGGGTCTGATATTTGGATGATTTGAACAGGAGGTTGGCATCAAGTCCGCAGAAGGATTGTGTTTGCTCTAAAGAGAAAGCAAACAGTGGCAGCAAATATAAATTCTCAAGGCTTTGACAAATGGAGCAAGTTTCAACAGCAGACGAGGAGACATCCATGAGCTGTTTTCAAAGTGCAAAAACACTAGAGAAAAATGTATTCTCCCGAATGACAGATTTTGCCACTTGGATAAAAAATCCACATCAGTGTGGGTACAGAAGGAAAAGTCAAAACTGGAAGCAAACGAATCACCAAGCTTCTTTTTCCAAGTTTTTTTCTACAAAGTCTAATCTTTGCAAACTGTTGCAACATCTCCCTCTGTAGAATCTGTCAATCTCTGCACATCTATACTGATACTGATATCATTAAAATTGGGCTAAAGACCTGTGAAATCCGACATTCGCGTCTTCAACACAGCTGCCAGGTTACATAAATTGAGTGGTGCATGACCTGCAGATCTTTAGTCATGTCAGCAGCTGTCACATCAGTTCAACATCAACTTTGTTATCAAGTACTGGAAAGCTCTGCACAAACTTCATTTGTGTCAGTTGTATTTACATATCACCTACTCACAAAAACAGGTGCCTCAAGGCACTTTATACTGTAAGGTAAAGCCCTACAATCCAACAGTCGTGAGCCCCTGTGAACAGCACTTGGCGACAAGAAAAACTCCCTTTTTAAAGGAAGAAACCACATAAATAGGTACCATATGGTAAAGTTTAGTCACCCCAGATCAGTGTTTCCCTACCCACAGGGTTGGCATGTTGCTTTTGGAGCAGTCCTCAAAATCAAATCAAATCAAATCAAATCAAATCAGGTGCTCCTACAATGAGTCTCTGTGTAGACCTAAAGTGTGTTATTTCAGCATCATACTTTATATAAAAAATACAATACTATATATAATCTTTGAAGATACATTTTGTACCACATGGAATAACAAGATAAGAAACTCTTAACCTTGAACTCTCCAAAGTTCAGGAGGCCAGGCAGCTGGAAGGAGCCCCACTTGCTGAAGTTGATTCCCGAACGGAAGAAGTTGAGAGTAAAAGTGGCCGACATGGAACAGAAGAGCTAAAACAGTAGATAGACAAGAGGAACGTTTAATCACACTCATTGGTCAGTAAAGGTCGGAGAGATTGGATGGTGCACTGTGTCCTGGTCTACCTGGCTATATCTATAAAGCAGACAGATTGTTGTTGCAAATAAGGGAAAAATGACAGGATCAAATTTCATGTACTTTCATCCTCTTGGTGTACTTCTGATCCAAAGCAAACGTTAATCTGTCATGCAAACTTTCAGCTTTAGGTCAAAACCATCAACTGTTTAGGTTTAAAGACGTTTTTGCACATTTTCAGAGCTCAATTTTACAATTGACTGACGAGCAAGTAAAGCTTGTTCTCTTGTTATTTGATGACAAATGAAGCAGGTAAAATAGAAATAGAAGAATAGAATGAATTTTTATTTTATAGCTTTTCAGTGTAACTCCTAAATATGATATCCAAAGAAGTATCAGTGCATCTTTATCAAAGAAATTGTGGTGAAGTAACTATAAAGGGTGACCTACCACTTTCCATGTAAGGGCTTGGTTCCAGAATGACGAGCCCTCCTCCAGACTGAAGAGGGTGCCACCGATTGGCGCACCAAAGGCAGCAGCTACTCCAGCAGCAGCACCAGCTGACACAAAGTCTCGCTTGTCCCTGAAGAACAGGTAAGAAAACTGTCAGTCACATGTCACACATGTTACACTGCTAGGAGGCAGTAACAGTGTTTGTGCCAAAAAGTTGGAACATTGTGTAAACTACAAATTACAAGAAAATTCGGTGCTTTGGAGATTATTCAAACTCTTTGAACAACTAAAAATAGACTTTGTATAGTAAAGAGAGAGAGCTGGTTGATAATATTGGAGAGTCTCTGTTATACCAGAGTAGGGATAATCTTTAAGAGAGGACACATAAATAATGCGAAGGTGAAGACAGCGTCATACAGGATCATGAGTCTGAAGCTGGAAATTAAAGGGGTGGTGTTGAATGCTGTTTTATTTAGTGCCAAATCACAAAAACAGTTGCTTCAAATCATTTTATATTGTACAGTAAAGATACTATAATAACCCAACAATCAGAAGATCCCCTGTGAGCAAGCACTTGGCCTCCTGGTAAGTTTTTCCTGTTTAACAGGAAGAAACCTCCAGCAGAACCAGGCTCAGGGAGGGGCAGCGACCAGCTGGGGGTGAAGGGAAGGAGACAGGACCCAAGACGAGCAGTGCAAAAGAGTCAAAGCTTAGTAGTAACTAATGATTACATGCAAAGTGGTTTGCATAAACAAACTGAGAGTGAAAAGAGGTGAGTGAAGTCAGAAGAGAAAGATGAGGAAATAGTCAAAGAAAATGTGGCCTAGGCAGAGAGATGAAGAAAGCAGCCGGGAGCACAGGCGAGGTTAGGATGTGGATGCGAGGCTGGACAATAACGAAGGACAACAGGACTTGTACTGATTGTCTACAAAGAGAAAATGAGCTGGAAAGGAAAGGATGCACAGCAGGTTAGTGTGGTTAACAATAACAACTGAAATCTACTAACAACTGGAGAGAGTGTGTTGAGAAGATGATACGAGTGCTGTGAGGGGCTTAGGAATGAAGAGAGAGGACGGATGGAGCAAAGTCAGTGAATCAGGAACTGCAGAGGATTAGTAAGGAGGACAAGAGCGCAGCTGTGAATTCACACCACGCTCTGTATTAGAAATCATTCTCATGTTTCATCTTATCCAGATTATTAATCCCCTGTTTTTTTTCTCAACAGACTCTCCTTGAATGAAGCTGTGTCGGTCAGCTTCTTCCAACGCACTGCTCCACGCCTCCTGCAGCTGAGCCACGGACCACAATCTGCAAGTTTGTCACTTACAAGGCTTGTAAGTAAACTTATGTCACACCCTTGCAAAAGCAGTTATACTGGCTCCCAGTCAGTGTCAGGGTCCAGTTTAAGAGTCTGGTTTAACTTTGGGCAATTGTGCAGCACAGATCAGTAAAGATTTACATCTGTAGGTCCCCAGCAGGTCCCTGAGGTTTTCAGGATATCAAGGTCTGCTGTGTATCACACAGCACTGAGCAAATCCTAGTATTCTGTTTTTATTTACATTTACACCATATTCCAACTTTAGTTTGAATCAGGATCGTTACTGTCACATACCTGTCGCTGCGGAAGTAGGGAAAGTCAAATTTGATCTTCCTGAAAGTAATGCTCTGAAACTGATGGAGAGAGAAAAGGTCTGATATCCACAAGTACGACCAGACAAATCACAAGAATAACACCAGTGCTATTTTTAGTGTCCAAAATGTTTCACAAAACAACAACAACAACTAGAACTAAGCAAACTAGAATAAGCTTTGGGGTACTTGAGGAAGGCCAGCTCCCACGATGGCTCCACTGTGGATCATTGGACCTTCCTTCCCCACAAAGAGACCTGAGCACACAGAGTCAGTCCATCAGCCTTCTGACCCTGGCTCATCATTCATCATTTTGCTCTAAAGTTAGCAGAAGCTGACACTGCTTGACTTTTTTCTCAAAGTATAAAACCTCATTAGTGATCTTGTTTTGCCTTAGTTAACCTAAAACACCACTGGGAGCACAAAGATATTTCTTCTATGTTTGCTCCCAATTCTGCACCTCCCATATGAAGTCGTTATGATCACAACTTACAAAATATTCCAATAAAGTGCTTTGCTGTCAGAGTACAGGACTGCCTGTGGTGTCTGCAGGTTACAAAAGTAGATGCTTAACAAGTATCATGCAGGGAATACTGCAGGGCATCTGTGACGTCCATATTTTACACAACTTTCAGAAACAAGCCCAAGAACATGAAAACTCTACACAGAGTCTACCCTGCACCTCCAGGAAGGAAACAACAGTAGTAACCAGGGAGGAGGAGGAGGAGGTTGCGTGCGTGCATCCACCCTGGGTTGTTGATAATATTATTATTGGGTACAGTAAATGTCAGGGAGTCAAATGCACTTTACCTCCAGCTACACTGAACAGGACTCCAGCAGCCTTGCAGAGAAAAGTTCGGAGTCGAACAATTCCAGGAATCTTCACTCCGTTCAAGTAACTTTTGATTTCTGGAATCCCTGATCCTGCAGCCACAGGCTGAAAACACGATACTGCAGGTCAGTGTGTAATCTAGTATCACAAACATACCAGAATGAAACAACATGCTACAACCAGTTAACAAACTTGGACAGGTCTCAAATGCAAGGACCGCAGAGTTTGCACACTTTAACTGTTAAAGCGGGAGTTCTTTCCTGAGTTTGTCAGCTGCAGCTGAGATGCTTACCTCGATGAGGACGAGTACACTGGCAATGAAGACGAAGGTCATGTTGAACGCCAGGAGCTCCAGCAAGGACAAAGACAGACAGCCTTTGTCACTGCACTTCTCTATAGCTGGAGGCTTCAGTTAAAGTAGAATCACCACCATCAACAAGCAAAGTGTGGTTACACACAGTAACACTCTTTAGATGAAGAGTCAGGCAGTAAATAGAAACCATATGACAGATACTAGCAAAGGGATCAAACCCAGGCATGAAAACACACACATATACAGTACAGGATGAACCAAACAATACTTCACACTATTATTACAGCATCTACATCATATGAACGCACCCTGAATTCCTTCTAGAACAAAAAGATAGACCTGACATTTGTTTGGACCAACTCTGGACAATGTTCAAACAAACACAAAAGAAAAAGGGCATAAAAATGTGCACCAGCTGTCAGCAATCTCTGAAGAAATAATGCAATATTTTGTGCAACTTTACAAACGCTCTCCTTCTGTGCGAGGATCTTCTAAGGCACAACATTTCTGCCCAATATTTAGCTGCTTTGGTATCTGCCCGTCCTCCACGTACAGAGCCATGTTAAAGGATACAATCACCAACCACAGTAAACTTTAGTTTGTTGAAGAGGCGTACGAAAAAATCCACAAACAGGCCCAGCTGAAAGAGAGCAACATTTCTTATTGAGCAGCTGAAATCCAGCAAAACAAAAGGAAGACCCAGAATGCACCTTACCAGGCCCACTGTGACCCCGATCGCAAACACCATCATCCAATGCACCGCCTCATATTTTTTGGCTTTCTGTTGGCAGACAAGAAAATAAAAAACTGTTTTTTTCTCTCATATATAAGAGACTAAAAAGAGTCTAAAAACATTTCTACGTTGGCTGAATAACACACACACGTTCCCAGTCGCACAGTTTGTGCTTTATTCTGTGGTTTTAGTGAGAGTTCACAAGCTCCACATACTAAATGTATTCCCCCAGCATTGAGTCTATACTGGATTAAAAATGCTGTAAATAAAAGAAGTGATGGAGACGTGGAACAGAACCTCCCTGTGACCTGGCTGTGTTCAGCATAAGCTACTATAGTGGTTTAGCAGGTAAAAAGAGCCACTGTAGTGATACAGAAAACTCCTCTAACTTTAGCTAACCATGCTAATCGTGCTTCGTAGTACAGCCCACAGGACTTTCAATGATCTGTATACAAATGCTGCCATCTGTATATGCCTCATACATCGAATGTAGGGCCGAAGAATAAAGCTTGGTGACAATGACGTAGCTCTAGAACGTTTGCAGGTATTTTGGTGTAACAGTGGCACTCCAGGGCAGTCGCATCAATATCTCTATGACTGGGTAAATGGAAATGTAATGCTGACAAATAATTCACAGTAATTCTTCAGTCTTCATTGATATGAAGTTCTTGTGGCCATGTGTAGCAGTACTGTCTGACAGTATCCTAACGGCCCTGCTGCTTTCATCCCTGACTTCCTCCCAGCTGTAGGAGAGTGCTGTTCTCTGCTGTGTTTCCTAACTCCTGGAACACTGTTATTATCACTGCAGTGACCGTGACATGTTACAGAAACTTTGATTAAATGGAGGCTAAAAGATCGTGATGCTGTCTAAGTTTAAATCCATCAATGATCCACATGACTTCTAGATTCAAACTACTGTTACAGTCATATTTCTATGGATTTTGAGATCTGCCCCAATAAAGTGGACAGATCACACGTGACCTGTTCTAACATAACACTGCATAGAAAATGTTTCCTTAATCTGATTATGAATCATTCACAACTTTTAGAAAATAGGAAACAAATATGAAAACCTGATTAGTAACACTGATCAAGACTAAAAATGCAGAGCTTTGTGGAACATCAACTTTAACACAGATCACATACAGTTTAACAGATCAGCTGCTGGCACAAGTCCTACTATCAGTGATCTCATCATGTGATGTAAAACAATAAACGTGCATTGGTGACAGTGTTGCTGATTTGATAAGGTACAGCCTTTGCCCAGGCGTCATCCACACAGGAGCAGATGACACAGTTAACCTGTCTTACCTTGTTGTCCATCCCCTCCAGGACCTCCACATAAGGCTCACTGATGCAGCGGTCATAATCCAAGCTCTGTGGACACAAAACACTGTGTGACTATTTCCTGCCTCACACATCGATTGTGTCCAGTAATAAAAAAAATAAATCTGCTCTGGCATTTCTGGTCCAGGCAGCCCACCATGATCGCTCTAAACACATAATATAATATCTCTTTGAAGGCTTTCTCCAGCAAGTCTCACCTCATAGTCTTTCCTGGGTAGAATCTGTTCCTCATCTGGGATTTCCCCAAGGATTGTCTTGGGGGAGGGGGGGTAATCAAACAAACACACAAACAAACAAATAACAATAATAATTATGTATGTATGTATGTACATATACACACAAGAATATTTGACCACAAATTAAGCTTCTTACTAAAAGTTCAGCTAAATGTGTGCGCCTGCATGTTGGAAAAAATAATAAATAACAAATAAATAGAGGAAATAAACAAAGAAATGAGCGTGGAATTAGCACTCGACTCCTGCACCACCATCCAAAGCATCCAACACTGGACACACTTAGTTCCTGTAGGAAGTGATGCTCGGACTATTGGTTTAAAACCAGCGAGAAGCAACAGTTTGTTCACAGAATCTTAGACATGGAATGGTAAATATGGTAAATGGCCTGTATTTGTATAGCGCTTTTACTAGTCCCCCCTAGGGACCCCAAAGTGCTTTACACACCCAGTCATCCACCCATACACACACATTCACACACTGGTGGAGGCAAGCTACAGTTGTAGCCACAGCTGCCCTGGGGCAGACTGACAGAAGCAAGGCTGCCATATCGCGCCATCGGCCCTTCTGGCCAACACCAGTAGGCGGTAGGTGAAGTGTCTTGCCCAAGGACACAACGACCGAGACTGTCCGAGGCGAACTCCCAACTCTTGAGCCACGATCGCCCCACATGAATATGTTTTATATGTGCAACATGTGAAGCTGTGCCTCAGTGAAACCACAAAATGAAGACATAAGCAGCACTGTTGCTGGAATTTGTATATATTAAACTGTCAATACAGAAAATCTAAAAATATATATATATATTTGGTTGTAATCTGATCTAAATATGTTTTACATTGTGGAACTAGAACAGTTACAGTTGGAAGGTAATTGTCTCCACAGTAGGTCTCCTAGTCCATCAATAAACTCCATTTACTCTGCTGTGGTTACAAACTACAGCGATTAGTAACCTTTACTTTTTAAATGTATGTAGTTGAAAGTTTCAGAGCTTTCATGTGAAGCTGTCCCGTTAGAATTACACAGCTTTACTTAAGAGTAGCGTTCAATTAAATGCACAAACTCCAGGTTACATGTTTAACTAACGCAAATAAAGCCGGGCTATGTCCATACTGCCTTCGCAGTATACTTCTCGGAGGTCCTGTAAGACTACGTCTTTGCTTGGTGTGATCACAACATTCAAAATGTGGGGAAATAAATAGAAAGAGGTTATTTTCCACGCGACAAACACGCCGCATTGCACAATAGCTCCCCACACCTACTGAAACATTAAAACCATACGAAATGAGGCAGATTAAATTGATTAAAATAAGAAGATTGCTTAATCTGAAGAAATTATAAATGGAGTTTGGTCCACGGACTATATCGTCACACGGAAAAACGGGAAGCTCTCTCTTCTGTAAGCAGCAATATTACAGCTGACTTAACTACGATACATTCATAATGTGCATTAATAAGTATTCCTCGCTTTCCTGCAAAAGAACCAAGACAAGAGAACATAGTGAGCAGCGGGGTGGAGCAGCTCAGCCAGAATAAAGCGCTTAGAATAGCTCAGGGGAAATCCTAAGAACCCCAAAGAAAACACAACATAAGCAGATGATGCTCCCTGTGCTTGTTATCACGTCTTTCTTTACCAGCTCTTCTGGGGTCCGTGTCTCTCCCTCTCTACAACAACACTGGCAACAAAAACATCTTCCACAGCACGCCATCTTCGTTGTTGTGTCATGCTGAATTCAGGGGCTGTCATAAAAAGTAAAGATTGTTTTAGACGACTTTGAAAATACAGTAGAATAAACAATGTAAAACAAAGAACGGAGAAAATAACCTAATATATCTGACTATAGCTGAATTCTAACGTTTTGCATTTTTAAAATGTATTCATAACAAATAATGTTCCAAGCAAGTTTGAATTGCGGATTTCCGATGACAAGTAAACGCAACAACGCAAGTCTCGCGTGAGGACAATGTTGTGTTTGCTTCCCGTAGAAAATTAGAAAGTGACAGTTCCTCTTAAAGTGCCAACCTCGGATATTTGATGTCTCTGCTCTGTAACAGACAGTACACAGAACTGGACCATTGACTGTAGAAAACATGGACGACGCGACCCCGCCTCCTACCATTGTGCAAAAATTAAGCCAAAATATCCCGCTTGTGGAGGCTGCCATCTTGCAAATTTGGAGCCAGAGTCTGCGCAGTAGTGACTTAAGGTGGAGCGACTGTGTAACCTCCCACCTTCACCAGCAGCTCCCTCACATGGGAAATCTTCAGCACCAGTGTTGCCAACTTAGCGACTTTGTCGCTATATTTAGCGAGTTTTCAGAACCCCTAGCGACTTTTTTTCTAAAAAAAAAAGTCGCTAAAAAAAGACGTGAAAGCGCATATCGCTTTTACTCTCAACAAGCAGCAGGTGCTGTAACGCAGTCAGTTCTTCTTTTACTCTTATGCTGTTTTGTGGATCAGGTTTAAAACTACTTATAAACACACACACACACACACACAAAGTAACTCCACCAGAGTGCCTATTTCGGGTCACTTTTGCCGGTCCAAGCCCGGGTAAAGGAGCAGGGTTGGAATTGTGACGTTACAAAAAACAATAATTGCTAAAAGAAATTTAATTTGTAGTTCTAAATAAATTCTAAATGCATTTAGGACGTTTTTTGCTCACTTTATGTTTCGTCCACGATGTTATTTCTCTCTCCAGCAGCGTAGGTTACAATTACATTAGCATGACCAATTATGCAAATTAGGTGATGACGTCATTTAGCGACTTCTAGCGACTTTTAGGACAGCCAATAGCGATTTTCCTTACTGAGGAGTTGGCAACACTGTTCAGCACTCCTCCGTAGGCCCGCCCCAGGAGATGGATAAACCCAGCATTTCATGAACACTGTGATGAGACCTTTGGTTTGTGTAATGTTATAAATACTCAGATACTCCCCAGAGGCTCCCGACTTTTACATAAAGATATTATATTCAGTCCTGTAGAAAGTTATATATTTAAAAATATGTGATCCTCTCTGGTTACTCTGGTATGAATAACTCTGAATCACTTTATGGTAAATAACACACTGTGTAAAAAAAAAAAAAAAAAAAAACTGAAAAAATTCCAGATGACAAGTTTGTAGTTCAACATACAAGTGGCGACCTTTGACCTTCATCAGGTTTTATTTAATTGTGTTAGACAAAATCTCATATGCTCTTCATGCAGCTGAGTACATCAAGTGTTTAAAACGGAAGCTGTGCAGGTCTGAGATCAGCAGCTCTCTGAAACACCAAACTGAGGTCCTGTTAATGCTGATATATAGTGACACAGTTACATGAGTGATTAATCCTTTTGTTTTTTTGTCTTTAACTTTATCAATAAAACAGCTGCAGCTTTCACTACAGCACGTGCGGTACTTTAACCTTTGTACTGTTTTCATCAGTTCATTTTACAGTTAACATATGAACATGTTGGATGATCTGTCTGCTGTCACTGGGTGGTGCTGAGGTCTGAATCTGGGGGCAGCTCCTGTAATCACAAAAACAGAACCATCAAACTCAAATATAAATTTTATCCCTCAATATTGAAATAAAGCTGATTCTTCTGTCCTCACACACTCAGGATCTGAAGTTCTTCTCTTACATTTTTTTCAGTATTACAGTACACTACAGTACTTTAATCCATAGTTCCTGATTAATGAGGAGTTACTGAAGTACAAGCTTTTAAAAAAAATGTTACTGTCTTTACAGATGTGGCAAGAGACTGAAAACATGCTGTTGTTTGCACATATTTAATATTCAGCTCTGCACAGGAGCTGAAGCAGGATGCAGCCTGTTGCTTTTACAGTATAATACTTGTAATAAAAGTACAGTAACAGTAATTAGTGACTGAGCAGCCCGGAGCGTTTCGCTTGATTTCTTTAGTCAGGGTAAATTCATTCACCTGCACGGGTTAGCTAAACGAACCCTGACAGCCGAGTGCTCATTTTAGCTAGCTAGGTCTCAGGGGCTAGCTAAGGACGGTAGTTACGGAGTAGCTTACAAACACGTTTAACTTACCGAAAAAGTGCAGCAGGGCCTCGGGTCCTTCTGTCGGGTAGTCCAGTTTACTGAAGAACACCTCAGGCTGTCAGGTTAAAACACTCGGTCGTGTTTTCGTAGCGTAAACGCTGGGCGTCCTCTCAGAGCCTACGCTCTATCTGCTATTCGCGAACAGAGATACGCAAGTTTCTCGGTGACTGCAGCTGTCAGTCAAAGCTCTTATGATGACGTTTCACCTGAATTTAACATCACCGCGGTAGGAATTAGAATCAAACTTATGGGAAAGGAGACCCCTTGGACATCAATCAGCATGATGAGAACTATTGAAAACAAAAGAAAGAATCTTTGGAAAAAAATTATCTAAGGAGAATGAATTTATTTTAGTCTGACCCCAGTCCCATCCGCTAACATGGAAGAGGCGGGGTTTATGACCTATACTGCAGCCAGACACCAGGGGGCGATAGAGACGTTTTGGCTTCATTTTTGGGGAGCTGTCGCGTCGTCCATGTTTTCTACAGTCAATGAACTGGACATATGAACGTTTTGCGACTGTCCCTCTGTGGTAGCCGTGTGATGGATTTGCGACAGACTTCAGAGTCGAACTGCACAGTTTTAAACTAAACACTGCAGCTTCATAGGCTCGCTTTAAAAGTGTCTTGGTTGCCTGCTGTGGCTCTCCTACGGGCTCTCATGTGACTCTAATCTATAATGGCGTCATCTGCTGTTACTAACACAACAGCGGGAGCCTTTTTAAAAACTCCCGCTCGGGTTTAAGAAGACACCCAGCGTCAGTTTTAGACAGAGAGGCGCAGACACAGACAGGTTCTTGTGGCGTCTCTGCAGGAGGCCGCTTCATAATAACGTCTTTTCTCAGTACACAGCGATTATGAGCTTCTCCGTGTCTGAGCCTACATGCCACAGCTGATGATGTGACAGGACCATAAATAACACGCGCGTTTAAGCACGTAGGACAGAGGGCTCGGGATAGGAAATGATGTTTGGTGTGCTTCCACACAGCCCACGGTCAGGTGTCACACATTCTGGTTTATGCAGTGGGATCATTTGTAATAATGCACCTGTCCTCTGGGTAAATCCTCCACCCCACCCGTGTCTCACTCAGTCCTTAACAAACGAGCTGGCCCTTACTGATTCTTCCTCAGCCTCTTCTCCTTAGCTGCCAGTGGAGACAACGTAAGAGATGCAAGGCCTATATTGTTTGGACATGTGCAGAGAGGATACGTGACAGCTGCCAGGCAGGAGGGACAGAGGAAGACCTCTGAAAGTTTGGATGTAGTGAAGGAGGACATGTAGAGAGTTTGTGCGTCAGAGGAGGAGGATGGGATTCAACCAAAAGGAGGCAGCAGAATCTGGAAAGATCAACATAAAGCTGATAATTACACGAAAGACCAAATCGTGTAGCAGATTGCTGATTCAGAAGAGCGCTTTGTGTTGCAGACCATTTGGAGAATGAGCACCAAGAACAGAAGGGGGCAGTATTGCAACTGTAAAGGATGCAAACTGTTGGAAAACTCCAAAGAGGAAGCAGTTTAGCGTAAAGTTCGCTGCAGCTGTAGCCGTGCTTATTTTTGTGGCTGTGGACGAATGGGAGCTCAGGGACATAAAGGCAGCAGGACCGAGGAGGTGGTATAAACTATCTGCACATTGCACCAGTGTAAATCAGTCCAGCGCGATGGCGTTAGGCGCACTCGGTTGACTCGATGTGTCGATTCTGCGTTTACGTGTGAATGCAGCCTGAGCACGTGCTGAGCCCGGACAGCTAGCTTAAGCAGCGCGTGCGCGCAAGAGCTATAACAAACCACTCGCGTCGCTGTTAGGCAACCGACGTTATCACAACCGTCGGTCACCATTCAGTCAGGCCATAATTAACCCGTGATGTAAAGGGTCAGAGGTAGGATGTAGCGTGTGTGAGTGCCGTGCTGCCTGCTATAGTGGTAAGTCCGAAACAGCTGTTATATCCGGGATGTGGAAAAGTTTCGTGGAGAACATTTAGCTAAAGTTGTGCTTTAACACGTTTTCTCATGCAGGCAATATTAAATCTGAACACACCGCCGTATCTGTTCTTCTTCCCAGTGTAAGTTACAGTCATGGTGAACCAGGTTCAGCGAGGGGATGGCACCTGCCAGTGCAAGAGCGACTCCAGCGGGGCCAGCAACAGCGGCGGGGACAGCTCCAAGGAGAGCTCCCGGTGCTCCACGCCGGTGCTGGATGCTTACCGGTCGGACAGATTGCGGGACAAGATGCGCAGAAGGATGGAGTCCGGAGACCGCTGGTTCTCGTTGGAGTTCTTCCCTCCACGCACAGCCAGTGGGGCTGTTAACCTCATATCACGGTATGTGAACTTAAACGGGACGCATCAAGAATGAGACGTCCCTGTCAGAGCCTGGGTTAACAGCGACCGCTGGTGGGGCTGTTGGTGGGTGCAGATGGGAACTGAAGAGGGACAAGGAAAGGCAGGGATGTGATAGTAGGGCTATGTATAGCAACAGGAGAGATGATAGTGTGTTTGTTTGTGTGTGTGTGTGGGGGGGGGGGGGGGGGGGGGGGGGTCCAGTAGAAGTGACAGAGTCTGGCAGTAACATATCCCAAAAAGTCATGATGGTGTTCTGTCCTACTTTTTTTTTTTTAACTGATGTTTTGGTCCACAGGCAGCATCCACTGCCTTAGGATGTTTATTCTAATGCTTATAAAATTGACCGATTTCACGATTGGGACCTTTTCACGCCTTCTTTAACTTAATCACAAAAATCCTTTTTATGAGCAAAATCAACAGAAGGTTGCAATTTGACAGCTGTTCTGTTATGAAGTATGTGATCTCTCTGAGATGTATCCAGGGAACTGTGCTTCACTGTCTGGAGCACATCCAGTTCTTGGTAGAATAATAAACCCAACAGGCAGACCAACAAAGACTAATGAATAATCCACCAAAAAAGTACAAACATTGATATGAATTTTCCACAGCAGACATCCTCAAATGTGTGACAATAAAAGCTTAATGAAACATAGCACTGTACACACTATGATCTTATCTGCAAAACTGAAAACACCTGACTGAGCCCATCTGGGAAAACGTGTTCCGGTTTGGCTCCCAGCCCTCAAGTCCAGATTGTAGTTGTTATGTATGTGTTCATCTTTATTACCTCACTCCCACCCCTGGTTTGAGTGTGCCTTTGTGTTTTTTCTACAGGTTTGACCGTATGGGTTCTGGTGGGCCCCTGTTCATCGACATTACCTGGCACCCAGCAGGCGACCCGGGTTCAGACAAGGAAACTTCATCCATGATGATTGCTAGCACAGCTGTCAACTATTGTGGCCTGGAGAGCATCCTCCACCTAACCTGCTGCAATCAAAGCAAAGAGAAAATCACTGGCTACTTGGCCAAAGCAAAGCACCTGGGCCTGAAGAATATCATGGCACTAAGAGGAGGTAATGCTGATGGTAGCCATACCAGCACTCTTCTGTTTAACATTTACGCTCCAACAGATAAACTGGAGAGCAGCTTGGGGTTAGTATGAGCCAGGGATCAAACCATCAACCTTTCAGTCATTAGATGATCCGCTGTACTTCCTGAGCTGCAGCAGCTCAGCAGCCATAAAGGTTGATGGGGCATTGTCATCCTGTGACTGCAATAACTCGAGAACAAGAGGATGTGGGATTTAGAGAGGCGTACCCACTGAAGGGTAGCACTGGCTGTCTTCACACAGCAGCACGCCAACAACACTCGTACTCGTAAATTAAATGAATTATTAATGGAATCATTTCTGTACAGCCTGTGATGTACTAAATCTCACAGGATGTACAGTTTATTTAAAAAAACAAAACAAAAAAGAAACTGCAAATGTAAAACCTGATGGAGACATCCTGCTGCAGCATTTGTGCTCTGAAATATTCCAGATCACATTCAGCTTCTGAGACAAGAATTAGAAACACAATGTCAGACCTACTTTTACCTTTACTTTGGTCTTACTGCAAGAAAGAAAAATATTTGAAAATCAACAAGCAGCATGATTTCGAATGGCTTAAAAAATGTAGTAAAGACAAATGTGATGTGACGTGAAGTTGCTCGGTGTAACAGTGGACTGTGTTCTCCACACTGGCGTGGGTTACAGTGGACTCTCCAAACACTGATTCTGTTCATCTGGACGTTTTCAGTGAGAGAAACGTTTCGTCACTCATCCAGGTGACTTCTTCAGTCTCAGCTGACTGCAGGTTTCCCCAAATCTTATAAACAGTATATTTGCATAATGACTGAAACCAGCCCACTGAAGGAACAATGGGCTGTGAGGTCAGTTCCTTAATCATAGTTATGCAAATTCTCATGACCATTGATCAACAGCCACTGATCAGTGGTCATGAGTACCATTCACAGAGAGTTGGGGAATGGCTGCAATCACAGCATGTAAGATGGTGACAGATGTACTCTTAGGCCCTCTCCTCCATTCAGAGATGGTCTTTCCCTTTTCACGTAAATGGCCTCCTTGACTCTGCCCTCAAACCAGCGTTCCTCCCTGTCCAAGATGTGTTCATCCTCATCATTGAAAGAGTGTCCACTGGCCTGTAGGTGTAAAAAGACTGCAGAGTCCTGGCCTGATGGTTGCTGATCAATGGTCATGAGAATTTGCATAACTATGATTAAGGAACTGACCTCCCAGCCCATTGTTCCTTCAGTGGAACAGTTCAGTTTCAGTTCAGGCAAATGATCATTATGTTTATAAGGTTGGAAACCTGCAATCAGCTGAGACTGAAGAAGTCACTTGGATGAGTGACGACACGTTTCTCCCACTGAAAATGTCCAGATGAACAGAATCAACTTTTGGGATTTCTTTACCTGGATGACTGAACATGCATCAAGACGTTACAATGGACTGTTAACACAGCCCCGCATGCACGAGCAGTGCTCTGCAGAGGCGGACAGTTTATGTCCTGTTTGTAATGTTCTGTGACACTTTGTTAAAATCATCGGTCACAACCATAAAAGCACTTAAATGCTGCGTTAGCAGGCATGCTACATGCAGCGAGTGATGTCACACGCTACATCTGAATCAGCTGATGGCTGAATGTCAACAATCTCATCACTGACGGACGAGATTTTCTTTGGCAATTAAAATCGATGCATTCCCACTGCTAATGCTTTCCTATCTGTTGAGACGTTCCTTCACCGTAACATGCCCTCGATTCAGCTGCACTTTCCCCGATTCATACAAACTAATTGATCTCCCTCTTTGTTTTAATCGGCGCTCAAAGCTCATCTAGTTTGTTGTACAAGGATGCAACCTGTCTCATCCAGCTGTGCATGTTTTTAAACCTTAGGCGTGTGCCAAATATCTTCACAGACCCAGTAGGAGAAGATTGGGAGGAAGAGGAGGACGGTTTCAACTATGCCATCGACCTTGTCAAACATATCCGCTCAGAGTTTGATGACTACTTTGACATCTGCGTCGCTGGTATGTTCTCACCGTCGAGGTCAGCAGGATGCAGTTTGAGTGGATCGTTGATAATTTAAATGTGTGTGTCCAGGCTACCCCACAGGCCACCCTGAAGCAGAGAGCTATGAAGCTGATCTCAGGCACCTGAAGGAGAAGGTGGATGCTGGAGCAGACTTTGTCATCACCCAGCTGTTCTTCAGGCCCGACACTTTCCTCAAGTTCCTGGATGATTGCAGAGCCATTGGCATCACATGTCCCATCTTACCAGGAATCTTCCCCATTCAGGTAACTAAGTTCTTCTAGGAACAGGAATCCTCTTATCTTTATCTTCAAAGCAATTTTCTCCTCTTTGAAGTGATAGTGTTGTGTTCTGTTACTCTTTACACTCCCTGTGATTGTGCTTTCCTCTTTCGTCATCTGAACCATGGAGAAGTCAAAGGGGTAGCTGGTTGCAGTGATACTAAAGAGTGTTAAATGTACTCGTCATGGTCCAGATTTCCCTTTTGCCTTCCACACAGGGAACGGCAGCTCAATGGAGCTAATGTTTCAGACAGACATTGTAGCATTAGCAGTCTCACAGTGACAGCAGGGCGACCTGACCACACGTAAAGCTGCTGGATAACAGTACGTTCTGTTAGAGCTTCACAGGAGTGGATCTCAACTTTCGTGTGTTCATGTTGTTCAGGGTTACCAGTCTCTGCGTCAGCTTGTCAAGCTCTCCAAGCTTGAGGTCCCAGAGGAGATCACCCAAGTCATCGAGCCTATCAAAGACAACGATGCTGCTATCCGTAATTATGGGATACAGCAAGCAGTGGAGATGTGCCGTGTGCTGCTGGACAGTGGCAAGGTGCCAGGTGTCCACTTTTACACGCTGAACCGTGAAGTTGCGACCATGGAGGTGCTTCGACAGCTGGGCCTGTGGATAGAAGACCCCAGGTCAGTCAATCAAACACCAGTGCTTTGAGCAAAAGTGAGATTCAGTCGAGTTTAATAAGAAGATGTAGTTTCGTTAACCATCTCCACACAATATTAACCCCGATTCTTTTGTCCCCATGATAGAACGGAGATAACCGACTCATAGTGTGTTAAAACATTTATATTTCTTTTTATTCAATCATCTTCCGGAAGAGAGAGACCCCTACACAGCCCAAAATGCCAGTTGCAGGATCTCTAACATTAGAGTCATAAACTGTGTCTCATATAGGTATTATTTTGGTACCGGTACTTTACACGTCACAGTTTCAATACAACCATTGCTTATATGGCAAAGTTCCTCTTTTCTGTCTGGCTTCCTGTATTTATTAATATACTGTACAGCTCTACACTCCCTGTTTTCAGTATGGCTGAGCACTTAGTTTATGAGTCAAAAGTGGCCTTGCTCTACAAACCTTCATTATTAAAGTACATAAAACAATATAATAAGAAAATAAGAATACTAAGGATATATTAATTAACCGCACAGTTTTCTTAATGTGACCCTTATACTGTATCACAGGAACAGAGTAGAGCGCTGCAGAGCTGTGAAGTGTTCCATTTGAAGTTGGAAGTGGGAATTTCAGATTTCCCAGTTGGATTTGTCAACTGCAATGTCTCCTTAAGTCAAACTTCCAACTGAGAAAGTTGGAGAAGTTCGATATTCCCTGAGTCACCATCCAAAATGGCCGCAGTGCTCATAAACACTAGTCAGACTTGGCGTCTGTGCAGCCATGTGTGTGTCTGACTCGCTAAATAAACCATCAGCAGTGCCCTGAGCAGGCTCTGTCCATCACTGTGCTGCTGTGTAAGGGCAAACACCAAGCACTGTACTAGACTGTACATGGATAGTTTCACCTTCCTAAGAAACAAAACATTTCCTTTTCCAGTGTTGGTGCTGGAACAGCCTGTGGGGTGATGTCACTTCCAGCTTTGACAGCTGAGCTTGAACCTGATTAAAAACAAATGACACACTGAAACAGTACATTCAAGTTAGCTGACTGGGACAGCTGCTGGGAAAAGAGTCATGCCTGATTGTGTGGATTTGATTTGATAAAATGAATTTATTGGCACTTTTTAAGACTTTTGAGGCCACCTCGCAACAAATGATCAACAGAAGTCACGAGGAAAATTTAAAATAATTAGACTATAGATGGGCGGCACGGTGGTTAGCACTGTTGCCACATAGCAAGAAGATCCTGAGTTCAATTCCACCATCAGGCCGGGGTCTTTCTGTGCGGAGTTTGCCTCTCGCCCTATGACAGCTGGGATAGGCTCCAGCGACCCTGAAAAGGATAGGCGGAAGCGAATGGATGGATGGATAGACTATAGATGATATAATTCATTTTGATTGATTTTGTAACAGAGGGAGAAAAATAGCCTTAAATTGCTTTGCAGCAAAGAGTGAAAACAAAAAACGAATACTGATTTTTAACATGATCTCCCAGTTATTGTCTGCTATTTCACCTCCCATGTTGATCTCCTAACATCCTGTAAGGCAGGGGTGTCAAACTCAAGGCACACTTTAGGTCGCGGGCCAAACAAGATAAACATTTATTGAATACACTTAAACAATGTTTTTTAAACATAAATATGAATATGAACAGACAGGAATATAATTCCAGAATAAATAAACTTTAAAAAAAAAAAAACTTTAACTTTAAATATTTTGCTCTTCATAAAAATATTCTGTCAAAATCATGAAAGTTAGAAATATGAACATGCTGCCAAAAACCCCAGAAAAAAGAAATGAAAGCATATACAAGGTTTGAGCTGCATGTAGACGGAGCTGGGGCATTGCTTCAGGAATGGAACTAATAAACTGTGCGGGCCATTCAGTGTCGTACTTTGCCTTGAGTGTACCATTACACTGCAGCTCCATCTGAATCTGCACAGGTGCAGTTTCCACATAAATGAGTTGCGAAGCAGCTCAAAATTCTCTTTTTGTGCTTCAAAGTCACCAAAGCGCCGGGCGTGCGCTTTGGTGACTTTATCAGCAAAGTGCGCTGACTTGGTTCAACATTACTTGGCAACAGGGAAAGTGAGGCAGGTTGCACTGGTGCATTTGTGACAGCCTCACTTGAAATGCCTTCACTGCATCATACATGTCATGTCCATGAACTGACAGATTTCCTTGCTGAGCTCAAAAACTCTATTGAGAATTTTTCCCCAACTCAGCCAACGGATCTGTATGATAAGGAATGTCGGCAAACTCTGAATCTATTTCCCGCATAAAAGACTGAAATTGACGTTGATTTAAACCTTTAGCTCAGATCAAATTTACGGTTTGCGTTACGGTGATCATTACATGCTCCATTTTTAGGACTTTACCACACAGCGTTTCCTGGTGTGTGATGCAGTATGCTGTTAACTCACCGGTACAGTTCTCCTGCATCGTTACTCGCATCCTGCTGACAACACCGGCGCTCCATCTGTTGCTTGTCCCAGGGCAGTTTCATGTCGGTTACACTTTGACATACGTTTCTGCTCAGGCTCACATTTGCCAAAATCTGCATTTTGTCTGGACACAAGATGTCGCACAGCTTCATCATGGAGCCCTTCAGAGTGGTACCGGGCTGTTAGAATGTTAGATTCTTCTTTAGCTCTT
The DNA here is from genome assembly GCF_056152115.1 of Neolamprologus brichardi. Lineage (NCBI taxonomy): Eukaryota > Metazoa > Chordata > Actinopteri > Cichliformes > Cichlidae > Neolamprologus > Neolamprologus brichardi. The sequence continues at coordinate 18,909,915 of NC_142123.1, read as the reverse complement.
CTACATTCTGTAGTTTCTGCATTTAGGTTTTTCAGCTAATCCTGATGTTTTGTCTCGTAGTGCCGTCTTAAATTAAATTCCTTAATTACAGCCACATTAGCTCCACTAATAAGACAAACGGGTTTACCAGCAATGTCTGTAAACATATATTCAGCCTCCCACCGGTGCTGAAAGGCTCTGCTTTCAGAATCAACTTTTCGCTTCGCCATTGTGAGGGGCTAGTTTTGCAATAACAGAAGTTTGACTTGATTGATGCGGGATTGTTCCCAGGTAGCCTAGCGATCGGCAAGAAGGCTGCAGCCCTGCATTATGGGATCTGTAGTTTGTGTGTTATTAGCACCTCATATCACCATGCATAACACTAATAATAAATCTGTATAAAATGATTTCGCGGGCCAGACATAAATGTATGCCGGGCTGGATGTGGCCCACGGGCCTGGAGTTTGACACGTGCTGTAAGGAGTCTGGAATGATGCTGCATTTACTACTTTAAAGACTGGAAATCAAACCCTGACCATGTGGGGATAATAAGAGGATATGGTGATAGACTCCCCAAAGCACATTACTATCCTGCCTTTTCGACTCGCAGCTATACTTCACCTCTGTCAGACAGATCCTCGTCTATGCGATATGACACGTTTGGGCCTGTAATATAAGAAATAAATAATAATAATATACTAAAATTAATTTTGTGTCCTGAGAGTTTCCCAAATCGAGTTAGTGTGTTGAGAATTGCAGAGACGGGGTTTGTACCGTGTAAGATGATGTCATCTGTTTGAAGTGATGATTTATGTGAGAGGCCTCCAGTCACGTAAAATGACGGTTATGGCATGCTGGGTTCCTCAGTGTTCACCAATTCAATTCAGTTTTATTTATATAGCACCAAATCACAGCAACAGTCGCCTCAAGGCGCTTTATATTGTAAGGTAGACCCTACAATAATACATACAGAGAAACCCCCAACAATGAAATGACCCCCAAGCACTTTGGCGACAGTGGGAAGGAAAAAACTCCCTTTTAAAAGGAAGAAACCTCCGGCAGAACCAGGCTCAGGGAGGGGCGGGGCCATCTGCTGGTTGGGGTGAGAGAAGGAAGACAGGATAAAGACATATTGTGGAAGAGAGACAGAGATTAATAACAAGTATGATTCAATGCAGAGAGGTCTATCAACACATAGTGAGTGAAAAAGGTGACTAGAAAGGAAAAACTCAATGCATCATGGGAATCCCCCGGCAGCCTACATCTATTGCAGCATAACTAAGGGAGCACTCAGGGTCACCTGGTCCAGCCCTAACTATATGCTTTAGCAAAAAGGAAAGTTTGAAGCCTAATCTTAAAAGTAGAGATAGTGTCTGTCTCCCGAATCCAAACTGGAAGCTGGTTCCACAGAAGAGGGGCTGGAAAACTGAAGGCTCTGCCTCCCATTCTACTTTTAAATACTCTAGGAACAACAAGTAAGCCTGCAGTGTGAGAGCGAAGTGCTCTAATAGGGTGATATGGTACTACAAGGTCATTAAGATAAGATGGGGCCTGATTATTTAAGACCTTGTATGTGAGGAGCAGGATTTTGAATTCTGGATTTAACAGGAGCCAATGAAGGGAAGTCAGTACAGGAGAAATCTGCTCTCTCTTTCTAGTCCCTGTCAGTACTCTTGCTGCAGCATTTTGGATTAACTGAAGGCTTTTCAGGAAGTTTTTAGGACTTCCTGATAATAATGAATTACAGTAGTCCAGCCTGGAAGTAATCAATGCATGAACTCGTTTTTCAGCGTCACTCTGAGACAGGATATTTCTAATTTTAGAGATGTTGCACAAATGGAAGAAAGTAGTCTTACATATTTGTTTAACCCTTAAGAGCCCAGACCTATTTCTACTTTCATGAAAATTACGGGGGTCTTATATCAAATGAATCATATATAACCAAGTCTCTAAGTGTAAAGGGGCAGTGACACCAGTGTCACTGTGGGTCCTTAAGGGTTAATATGTGCATTGAAGGACATGTCTTAGTCAAAAATGACTCCAAGGTTCCTCACAGTGTTACTGGAGGCCAAGGTAATGCCATCCAGAGTAAGAATCTGGTTAGATACCATATTTCTAAGATTTCCAGGGCCGAGTACAATAACCTCAGTTTGATCTGAATTAAGAAGCAGAAAGTTAGCGGCCATCCAGGTCTTTATGTCTTTAAGACATTCCTGCAGTTTAACTAATTAGTGTGTGTTATCTGGCTTCATGGACAGATAGAGCTGGGTGTCATCTGCATAGCAGTGAAAATGTATGCTATGTCTTCTGATGATGCTCCCTAAGGGAAGCATGTATAATGTAAACAGAATTGGTCCTAGCACTGAACCCTGTGGAACTCCATAATTAACCTCAGTGTGTGAAGAGGACTCTCCATTTACATGTACAAATCTGAGTCTATTAGATAGATATAATACAAACCACTGCAGCGCAGTACCTGTAATACCTACCAGCATGTTCTAATCGCTCTAATAGGATATTATACCAGTCATCTTGGGTGGAATTTGATTCCACAGTGAGATTTGCTCAAGTTGCAGATCTGTCGATGGTTGTATTGACTGTTCAGGAGCTCACTGATGCCTTTTTCAAAGTCTGGGAGGAGATTCCCATAAACATTACTGCCTCACACCAACTTTCGTGACACATGTTGACATGCTAGTCAAGTTCTAACTTCAATTTAGGTGTAATTTTGAATCTGCTCAAAAGGTTGATTATTACATCTCCACTGACCATTTTATTACAGTGTTACATGAGTAAAGTATTTCAACTTAAATGCTTTGTTCATCAAGAACTCATGTGTGATCAAAGTATTGACCAAAGTATTTGCTTCATTTCACCGAGCAATGTCTTTTGTAGAGCAGGCCTTTATTTCTTTTCCTGCCCTGAGAGAGTGCTGTAGAGGCTGACAGTGTGTTTCTGTGCCAGGCGGCCTCTTCCCTGGGCAGTGAGCGCCCATCCCAAACGGAAGGTAGAAGATGTTCGACCCATCTTCTGGGCTTCCAGACCCAAGAGCTACATCTACAGAACCCAGGACTGGGACGACTTCCCCAATGGCAGATGGTAGGTTTCATTTATCACGATGTCCTCATCGTTACATTTCAGACATTAAATCAGGGCTGTTCTTGTTGAATGCCTCAATTTATGCAAATTATTGCATAAGTGTATGTAAGAATTTGCATACGAGTTGTGAGTTGTGCTGTTGTCCACAGGGATCATCCTTCATCTGCAGCCTTTCACTCTGTTAAGTGCATACTGGAGTTACATTAACAGCTGTTCTATGTGATAAGTTTTCTAATGTGTGTTCTTGTAGCTGCAGTTTTTCTTTTTCGGTAATAAACGGGCAAACACACTGATGTCCTCATAACCATTGTATTCACTGTGTGTTAACAAGAAAACTGCCATCACTCTGAGCTGAGTGGAAGCTGGCAGACGTGGGAAGTATGATGCAGGTTTTAGGCTCGCTGTTGCTCAAAAGCTCACCATCAGGAGACCCTGCTGCTTGCTTGTTTATGCATTTCTCCTTTAACCTCCTAAGACACAAACGCTTTCATAGCATGCATTTTTAATTTCTCTTTGATATTTGGGCTGATTGGGACCTGATGAATGTAAAAACAAAGAGTTACCTTTTTTTTTCTTTTTTCTTTTTTTTTTTTAACCTGATTTTTGTTTCTGAGAAAAGAGATCCAAATATGAGGATACTTGTTTAAAATTTCAATAGAACAGAGGCAGTTTATGTCCTCGTAAGTGGATATCAGGCCCTTGTAGTGCAAAATTTAGTATTTTGGTCTAGACAACCGAAAATGTGATTCCTACACATGTGGACGCCAGGTCCTAGGAGGTTAAATATGTGACTCATTTGTTCTAAAAAAAAATTAAAAAAAAGGTTCTTCAGATGGACTGGTTGTTCTCTACTCTGCTCGAGCGCTCACATTGACACTATAAAATGTGTACACGCGTTTAATTGTATTATTATTGTTTCTTGTTTTTTAATCTAATCACTTTCTGGAACCTCGTTCAGCTTTTATTGAACTTTAGCTCAGAGTCTTGTTTTCGTCCTCAGGGGAAATTCCTCATCTCCAGCTTTTGGGGAGTTGAATGACTATTACCTGTTCTACCTGAAGAGCAAATCATCTAAAGATGCACTGCTGCAAATGTGGGGTGAAGAGCTACAAAATGAAGGGAGCGTCTTCGAAGTCTTTACCTGCTACATTACAGCTCAGCCAAATCGCTGCGGACACAAGGTATCCAGGATGAACCACGGAGCTCGGTCACTCGTAGCTTTCCCAGCTTGTGGTACCACAGATTTCCTATATCTGTCCTTGGTTTAAGTATACCAAGCTGTTGTCTACTGTATGTTCCAGTTAAATGTTAAATGAATCCTGTCCTGAGTGCACTGGAAACACTGACACTCACTCTGAGTACAGGTTTTTGTTTTTAACCATACCCCACGTAGCCACTCGTTCATCCACAGCAAGTCTTCTGTATATAGCAGCAATAACAGCAGGCTAAGGCTTTCTCTTCTGCTATAGGTGAAGTGTTTGCCATGGAATGACGAGCCTCTGGCCCCAGAGACCAACCTTCTGAAGGATGAACTGGAGAAAGTGAACAGGCGAGGAGTCCTCACCATCAATTCTCAGCCCAACATCAATGGCAAACCCTCCACAGACCCCATTGTGGGCTGGGGACCTCCAGGGGGCTATGTCTTCCAGAAGGTACAAACACTAACAGTATTTTAAGTACCTTCAGATGGGATACTCAGAGTCTGCTATTGTTAATATGGATGTTATTCAACCAACAGGCCTATCTGGAATTTTTCACCTCCAGTGAAAATGTGACCGCTCTTCTTAAAGTACTGAAGAAGTACGAGCCCCGTGTGAATTATCACATTGTTAATGTGAATGTAAGTTTGTTCACAAAGCATCAGTCACTCCATGGTTGTGTGTGTGTGTGTGTGTGTGTGTAAACATTGGTCATGGTGAATATTTTGCATGCAGGGCCGTAACCTGACCAACGCCCCTGAAATGCAACCAAATGCTGTGACTTGGGGGATCTTCGCCGGAAGGGAGATTGTTCAGCCGACTGTAGTGGACCCAGTTAGTTTCATGTACTGGAAGGTGAGACACTGTCTTCTTTCTGTCCACAGTTTGGGGAATGTTAAACCTTGTGTCGTGTTTTTAAATGACTGAAATATTCAAGGTTTAAAAGGGTAATAATAAAGTATGACTGCGTTTAATGGTAGAGTAGGAGGCGGAACTCTGGAACCAGCTCCAAGTGGTTGCAGCAGATGGCCCCGCCCCTCCTTGCTGCTGGTACTGCTGGAGGTTTCTTCCTGTTAAAAGGGAGTTTTTCCTTCCCACTGTCACTAGCTGCTCGCTCATACGGGCTTATCTGATTGTTCGTTTTCTCTGTATTTTTGTATAATCTTTAACTTTAAAGAGAGAGTGCAGTGTGACGTAAAAGCTCTGGCATGTTGTGTTGACCCAGATGTTCTCATATTTTCTCAGGATGAGGCGTTTGCCTTGTGGATTGAGCAGTGGGGCAAACTCTATGAAGACGAGTCTCCTTCTCGGATGATAATTAAATATATCCATGACAATTACTTCCTCGTCAATTTGGTGGACAATGACTTCCCTCTTGAGAACTGCCTGTGGCAAGTCATTGATGACATGTTCGAGCTGCTTGACGCTCCTCCAGAGCTTCACAGTGAAGAAACCGTCTGAATTAAGTCTTTTTTTAAGAAAAAAGAAAGAAAAGAAAACACTAAGAACAGTTGAGGTTTTTTTAAAAATGCCATTAACGTTACAGAGTATGAATATCAAACTGTAAAGATGTTTTTATTGATGTTTTCAAACCTTTGAGTGAATAGGAAAAAATGATCAATGAAATTGTGCGGTCATGTTGGCTCCTGATGAGTAATGTCACTATCAGGCAGATTAACCTGTTTTGCTTTTACGTATGTGGGGCTGATCATTTGTTCAAAGGGAAACTTGTGCTAAACAACAAAACCTCCAAACGATGACCTCAAAACATGAATTGTGAACATTTCACTTTTACTCTTACAAAGAGTTCAGATGGCCTACATGTAAGAATGAGCATTAATGATGTGTTATTATAGGTGAGAACCTAGAGTAGTGATGAAATATATGTAAGATGTGTGCAAATCTTACACCCTATGATGAACTTGATGTCATGACAAGAGTCACACTTAAAGCACCTGCTGCCTTATGTACATGATTAATAATACTTATTAAATACTTTTCCTTCACTAACGTAACTTGTCTAGTAACTGTGTGGGTGGGAGATATGGAGCTGGGCATCGACGCTGGTCTGTAGTGACAAGTGGCTTTATTAGGTGCTAGTGCTAACGTCAAGTTCAAAGTCCGGGTCATACGGTACATGACACTCCAGCAGCCAAGTGGCATGTGGGGATTTTCCACATATTGAGTAATTCAACGTGTAAATGTACATGTCACAGCTTATTGACCAGATCACCTACATCATGTTGAGCCAAGCAGAAGACACGTGTAAAGTATAGTTCGTATTCCTGCAAAAAATATTAGTAATGGAAGAAGCAACCAAAGTTTAGGATTTCTATCATTTTGCAAAATGTATTTTCCAGTGAGTTTTTTATTTAAAAGTCAAGTTTAAGTTAGTTTTCTGGGTTCTTGTATCTGTATAAGCTTTTATGACATGTTAGAATGGGTGTCAGAATAATCAGCTTGCAGTGTCGTTTCTAAATCTACGTTCCATTTTTAGTGATTACTCAAAATCTATTGCAAATATAAATGTTGACTGTTCAGTAACATACAGGTGACACACACTGAATGTAACGCTTTCAACAAATCCAAACAGACAAACCAACATCGCCCATGCATGAGGATGCTGAGCATGATAGAAAAGGACAAAATAATTGGTTTTCGTTCGCCCACTTGCTGAGGAGTTGGGTAAAATGCAGACATGTACAGATAAATACCCTGTGATCATAATGAGAGATGAATGTGAATTGCACAGTCTACCCATTCCTGGTACTCCCAGTATTTCATTAACTGAACCTGTTCAACAAGTATGAGTGTTTCTAATCAGTGTCCAGGCCCATCAAAAGAACTACAGGTCCCATCATGTCCTACATCTGCTGTGGTTGGCCCCCCGCCCCTAGTTGCTCTAAGGACCAGCAGGGGGAGCCGTGCAGCTCCAGAGAGCTCAGCTCTCCCTTGGAGCAGCATGTGAACCATGTAATTATACATGTAATGTTATATAAATGACAGAGACTTGACCTTGGTTAACACAAAAGGCCTATATTCAGGCATTTTCACAGTTCATGTTTGAGGTCTATTTGTTCACTTATAATAAAATAAACACATTTAAGTGGGCCAAATATACAATATGGGTAAGATATTGTTGCTGAAAAAGATGTCTTTGTGATGGTCTTTAATGTGTTTATGTAGATTAATTAGGTCTCAGTAAATAGTTTCCTTCCCACACGCATTGATGTTTGAAGTGTTTTCTCTGACAACTGTAAAATACCTCTACAGCATGCTTGACTTTCACACTCAGTGTGTCCAAAATGTCTGTGCAGTGCTGCTGTGAGAGGAAGCAGCAATGTGTGTTAGCATGAGAATAGTGGTGTTTTCACTGTTATGTCTATTCTCTAAATAAAGGGAGCAATGTACTTAACATAGAGGAGAGAAACTGAAACACAAGTTTTGGTCATGTAACGTTAGTATCGGTATATTTAATGATATTATTTAAATATTTGAAAGCAGAATGGGAGGCAGAGTCTTAATCTTAAGCTTTCAGCCCCCTCTTCTGTGGAACGAGCTTCCAGTTTGGATTCAGGAGACAGACACCCTGTCCCTGAACCCTGGTTCAGCTGAAGGTTTCTTCTAGTTTAAAGGAAGATTTTCTTTCCACTATTGCAAAGGTGCTTGCACAGAGGTGGCCATCTGGCTGTATTAATATAGGGTCTTTACCTTAGTATACAAAATGGCTTGAGATCACTGTTGCTGTGATTTGGCACTGTATGAATAAGACTGAATTGAAAAATGAGTGATGGAGATCTAGCACTTCTATTTTTTGAATGTTTAATTAAAGTATTAATGTTTGGGATAGTTAGAGCTTTGTCATCATGGAGCTGAACAACATGTGTGTGGTTAGATTTAGGCACCAAAATAATTGGTTAGGTTTCACAGAGATTATAGTTGAGGTTAAAATCCATTTTTCAATATAAACCACAGGCTAAGAAGACTAACTTCTTTTCAACAAGATTCTTCGTCTATGCTTTTTACTTACGTATGTCACATCACATCCAGTGCCATTTTATAGGTATTAGTTTAATAACTCAGAAAGACAAAAAGAAAAAATCAATTATTAAACTTTGTTAAGTTTCATTTTCTCTGTTTGACACACATGTAAACACATTTGTAGTTCTAACATATTACGTTTGACTAAAGTCTTAATTATTAAACAAAATCAAATGTATATAAAAAAAGCACACAACCAAGATTTTCTGTCACCTATCAAACATGAAACAGTCCATCTAATGTTTTATATCATTAACTCCAAAACTGAAAGAGACGTGTGGGCAAAAAGAAAAAAAAAGTTCAAAACTCTATTTCCTGTAATAAATAAGGAGAGGATTCTATATAGTGATTCCATATACTTAACCCGGCTTTTTTCTGTTGCAAAATGACACTTGGTTCATTTTGAATGCCTACTGGGAGGTCATTTTTTACCAGTGACCAACAGTTTGCTATGCTACAGATCAAGCCCATGGTAACTCTGTGTGAAAGCCCTTACACTGTGGATTACTGGCTCTAACATTAATGGATGAAATATCTAAAACATGGACAACAGTGTTCCCTACATGAACAAACTTTCAAAGATCAGGGTCATCCCCCCTCAGGGTGTTGAATTCTTCCGGGGCTGAGTACTTGTCAGATCCCTGACCTGCTGTCTGGCGGAAGCCCGCTGCAATCTCATCAAAAGTGCAGCCCTTAGTTTCTGGAACCTTGAAGTAGGTGAAGACGAAGAAGCCGAGCAGCAAGATGGTGAAGATGATGAAGACGTAGGGGCCACAGAGTTGCTGGATTAAAGGGAAAGGCTCAATTCTGTCGTTGTTGCAGACAACAAGCTAATAATTACATTATGTATATATATATATATATATATATATATATATATATATATATATATATATATGTATGTATGTATGTATCTCTGTGTGTGTGTTTGTGTGTGTGTGAATTGGAGCTATAGAAATTGAAATACAAATGGTCCGCAAGACACTCACAGAACAGGACTTTTCTAGACCGGTGCTGAGAGTGTATTGCTTGAATACCAAATTTATTTAAAAAAAAAAATTGGCTCTTTGTTTTTTAAGGGCAGCCAATTCAAACTGAATTATGAATTCTGATTGGATCTTCTGTTGTTAGAGTGCATATTTACAGAGGTTTTATGTTCACCGGATTATACCTGTAGCCAACTGAGAGTCTGTTGTTATCTAATCCATGGAGCAAAAGCACTCTATGAGTTGTACAACTGAAAATAGGAGCCCCAAAACAAACAAACAAAATTTTAAATAAAAGCTGTCTTACCTCAATGTACTGGAAGCACATCCCCACTAAGAAGTTGGCAGACCAATTGGAGAAACCAGCAACTGCAATGGCAGCAGGACGGGGCCCTTGGCTGAAGAGTTCAGCCACAATAAACCATGGGATGGGGCCAGGGCCAATTTCAAAAAAGGCTACAAAACTGAAGATGGCCACAATGCTAATGTAAGACATCCACTTTAGCTGGTCCTTAAAGCAAAGCATATCACAGAAAATCATCAGTTTCATGGTCTATTTTTTTTTACATGGTCAGATTTTTATTGCTCTTGATCTACAGCAGGGGTCCCCAATCCCAGTCCATGAGGGCCGGTGTCCCTGCAGGTTTTAGATCTCACCCTGGGTCAACACACCTGAATCACATGGTTAGTTAATTACCAGGCCTCTGGAGAACTTCAAGACATGTTGAGGAGGTCATTTAGCCATTTAAATCAGCTGTGATGGATCAAGGACACATCTAAAACCTGCAGGGACACTGGCCCTTGTGGACTGGGATTGGGGACCCCTGATCTACAGTAACATTGTTGCAAACTACCGTTTTATTCAAAAGGCCTGCTTTCAGTAATGGTGACCACAAACACTTACCAACAATGCCATGGCCACGGTTAGAAAAACTGCTGAAACGGCCATTCCCATCAGACCAATGAGGTGAAGGGGTCTCCTACCCATACGCTCCACCACAAACAACTACAAGACATACAGATGTTATAATATGACAACATAAACCAAACATAATACCAGTATTCACAGTGGGGGTAATATCAATGGATCATAACTGTAATCCATTAAAAAAAATGAATATTTAAAATGCCCAAAGGAAACCATCATAAAAACAGTAATATATAATCATCTACTGTTAAAGTTCAACAGTACTTAAAAATCCCCCAAAATATATGGAATAAAACTTAAAACTCATAAAACTCAGTGCAACATGATGTACCCACAACCCACGCAGCCAGTCCAGGCACTGGCAAAGATGGTAGTAGAGCTAGCCTCTATGCAGCAGAGCAGGTGGTGGTGAACCAGCACCAGCTCGAGATGCTACGTTCAGTCCAGTATTCTGTGTTGCTGAGAGGAACATATAGCATTCTAGTAAGATGCCAAGAGGTTTCACGAGAGCCACAAGAGGACTTGGGTTTCATGCAAACTTTAATTCGCCAAACCACAGATAGGACATGTGATGCCTGTGCATCACAGTGACTCAAGGTCATCGGACACTGACTCCAGCATATAATGACTCCATTATATGTTATAATGTTACACATTAAAAGCACAAGATGGTGCCAGAACTTCTGTGATGCCATATTTCATTTAATAAAATCAGATTTCCTTTCTCTTATTCATTGGGTAGTTTCACTTGGTGTTGGCTCTCTCTGCGACACAGTGTCACTTCCTGTTCCTGTTGCAATGCACAGTGGTGTTTTGTGTTGTTTATCTGTGTAGCCCATTTTATTGAAACTTTTAGATAACATCTTATTTCATATTATCCATCTATCCATCCATCGATTAATCTTCTTCCACTTATCCGGGGCTGGGTCGCGGGGCAGCAGCCTAAGTAGAGAAGGCCAGACCTCCCTCAACCCCAGCCACCTCCTCTAGCTTGTCCGGGGGGAACACTAAGGTGTTCCCTGGCCAGCCGATGTCTCACCGGGCCCCGTCCTGGTGAGACATGCCTGGAACACCGCACCCAGGAGGCATCCTTGTCAGATGCCCGAACCACCTCAACTGGCTTCTTTCAATGTGGAGGAGCAGCGGCTCTACTCTGAGCCCCTCTCTGGTGGCTGAACTTCTCACCCTATCCCTAAGGGAGAAGTCAGCCACCCTTCAGAATAAGCTCATTTCCGCTGCTTGTATCCGCAATATCATTCTTTCAGTCACTACCCACAGCTCCTGACCATAGGTGAGGGTAGGGGCGTAGATCAACCGGTAAATTGAGAGCTTCGCTTTTACACTCAGCTCTCTCTTCACCACAACAGACCGGTACAGCGTCTGCATCACTGCAGCCGCAGCACCAATCCGTCTGTTGATCTCCAGTTCCCTTCTCCCATCACTTGTGAATAAGACCTCAAGATAATTAAACTCCTTCACTTGGGGCAGGAACTTGTCCCAGTTGAGAACCATGGCCTCAGATTTGGAGTTGCTGATCCTCATTCGTGCTGCTTCACACTAGGCTGCGAACTGTTCCAGTGTGAGCTGGAGACCATCACCCGATGAAGCCAACAGAACCACATCATCTGTGAAAAGATGAGATTCTCAAGCCACCTAAGTGAAAGTCCTCCGCCACTTGGCTGTGCCTAGAAATCCTGTCCATAAAAGTTATGAACAGAATCGGTAACAAAGGGCAGCCCTGGCGGAGCCCACCACCCCCTGGGAAGGAGTCCAATTTATTGCCGGCTATGCAAACCAAAGTCTTGCAATGGTTGTATAGGGATCGAATGGCCCATAGCAATAGGCCAGACACTCCTTACTTCCGCAGCACCTCCCACAGGACACCCCAAGAGACATGGTCGAATGCCTTCTCCAAGTCCACATAACACATGTAGATTGGTTGGGTAAACTCCAGTGCGCCCTCAAGTATCCTCGAGAGGATAAAGAGCTGGGCCAGTATTTCGCTACTAGGACAAAAACCACGTTGTTCCTCTTGTATCCGAGGTTCGACTAACGGACAGACTCTCCTTTCCAACACCCTGGCATAGACTTTCCCAGGGAGGCTGAGGAGTGTGATCCCCATGTAGTTGTAACACACCCTCTGGTCCCCCTTCTTAAAAATGGGGACCACCACCCCGGTCTGCAGTCCAGGGGTACCGCCCCTAATCTCCACACAACATTGCAGAGGCGTGTCAGCCAGGACAGCCCTACAACATACAGAGCCTTCAGGAACTCAGGGCGGACCTCATGCACACCAGGGGCTCTGCCACCAAGGAGTTGTTTAACTGCTTCAGTGACCTCACCCCCCAAAATTGGCAGGTCATCCCCCTCATCCCCAGACTCTGCTTCCTCCTCGTAAGACATGTCAGTGGGATTGAGGAGGTCCTCGAAGTATTCCTTCCACCGCCCAACAATTTTCGCATTCGAAGTCAGTAGCGCTCCACCAGCACTATACGCAGTACTGCTTTCGTCTCCTGAGTCGCCTGACGGTTCGCCAGAATCTCTTCGAGGCAGTCTGAAAGTCTTTTTCCATGGCCTCTTCGAACTCCTCCCACACCTGAGTATTTGCTTCAGCCACTGCCGGAGCCACATTCCGCTTGTCCTATTGGGCTAGCCAAGTCAGATAGGACTCTTTCTTCAGCCTGGTGGCTCCCTTCACCTCTGGTGTCCACCATTTGGTTCGGGGATTACCACGACAGGCACCAACCACCTTGCCGCCACAGCACAGTAAGCACAGTCTGCTAGGCGTTCCCAGCACACACACGTTTAGGTGCACCGGGTCTGTCCAGTGTTCTCCCCCGCCGTCTAATCCAACTCACCACCAGGTGGTATTCAGTTGACAGCTCAGCCCCTCTCTTTACCCGAGTGTCGAGAACATATGGCCGCAGCTCTGGTGATATGATTACAAAATCGATCATCGACCTGCAGCCTAGAGCGTCCTGGTGCCACGTGCACTTTGGATACTCTTATGTTCGAACATGGTGTTCGTTATGGCCAAACTGTGGTTTGCACAGAAGTGCAATAACAAAACATCACTTGGGTTCAGATCACGCCCCTCCAGGTCTCGCTGTCGTTACCCACGCGAGCATTGAAGTCCCCCATTAGGACAACAGGCGGAGCATCTTCCAGCACTCCACCCAGGGATTCTAAAAAGGCTGGGTACTCTGAGCTGCCACTCGGCGCATAAGCGCAGATGACAGTCAGGACCTGTTCCCCAACCCAAAGGTGCAGGGAACAAACCCTCTCATCCAGGAACCCCAACATACAGGCAGTAAGCCAAGAAGATATTAAAATACCCACTCCAGCCCGCTGCCTCTCGCCAGGGGCAACTCCAGACTGAGACAGAGTCCAGCCCCTCTCCAGGAGACTGGTTCCAGAGCCCAAGTCATGCGCTGAAGTGAGCCCGACTACATCTAGCCAGGAACTCTCAACCTCACGCACTAACTCAGGCTCCTTCCCCACCAGAGAGGTGACATTCCATGTCCCAAATGCCAGTCTTGGATCAGTCCACCAGGGCCTCCACTCCTGGCCGCCGCCCACCACACAATGCACCCGACCCCTATGGCGCCTCCTGCGGGTGGTGGACTTGCAGGAGGATGGCGCCTTTAAATAAAATGTATTATTATTATTATTATAGTTTAATCTTCACGTGCCTTATTCAAAGCACACTCTCTGCTGAATCTAATTAAAATTCACAGTATTCATTCACTGGGATTTGTCAGCTTAGCTTAGTTCATAACCAACTAGCTAGCTGCACTTTCCTGCTCAGTGTGTTACATGTTTAGGTACTCAGCCTTCCTTAGTATAATGATACATTTAATAAATGTAGCCAGTTTACAGCTCTGGAGGCTAAAAAGAACACCGCGGTATACCAAAATCTTTCCTCTTCCTTAATCATTTTTCCCAGCTATCCACCTGGTATTGGTTTAGGTCTTCCACGAGAATTCCTTCCTCCTGTGTGTTTTTCCAACATTGCTCAGTATTAGCTCTTCATGGGTCTGCTCTTGTACTATTGTTCCCATGCAGCTGGGACTGTGCCCTGGATAGGTCTTTGGAGAACAGGCTATTTATTATTTTGACCTCAGATTCTCTGGTATTTTGTTTGGCAGTTTATAGATCCTCAGTTATGTACAGTTATGTATCTTATTCAAACAGGACCTGTCTCTAATGATACTGTTGCACACCTCTGTTAGCCGCCTACCCTCCAACCGAGATTCTCTCATTCTGGAATATAAAATCCCCCTCTCGTCCCTGTAGGCAGTCTATCTTTAAGGCCTGGGTCTTCTACCAGAAGCCTGGGAGCTTGTGCAGTATTTTAGCTGTTCCTAGGATATATATAGGATATATATATGTATATATACATAGAGCTTATTTTTTGTTTCAACTTGTTCTTTTGCAACTTACAGAAACAACTGTGAATGCAGTGTTGACCACTCCTGTGCCGATAGTTGCATAGACAGGCTGGGACACGCCTGCTCGCTCAAAGATCATAGTTGAGTAGTAAAACACCTACAGAAGATGGCAGACACAAGACACAGGTGCGATGCTTGCACTTTATATCTTTCTGTGCATGAATTTCTTCTCTACACCTTGCACTTCAACTCGAATGCACTGTTAATGAATAATGATTTCAAGAACATGAGTTATGACTAATCATTTTAGTAGTAGTAGTAGTAGTACAGTAGTAGCACAGTAGTTCATGTTACTAAATGTTTAGGTCATTTGTAATCTATGTAGCTTAAGAGATGTAAAACATTTTATAGTCTATCTTATACCCTTTGTTTTATACTCTATGGCATTCACTACAATAGAATGCACAAGTTCTCTTTTGCTTATTTGACTTACAGCATTGATACCAGACAGTTGCTGTGACAGCTGCAGCATGATGGCAACAAAGATGGGCTGGCGGTACACGGGGGAGCGGAAAAGTTCAGGGATGGTCACCTTCTTTTCCTTCATCATCTGCTGGCTCTCCTCCTTCATCTCCTCCATTTCCTCACTCACCTCATCAGTACCCCGTAGTTTAATTAGGACTGGAAGACAGAAGTTATCTCTATGTTATTATGTTACAACTGTCTAGCAGTATATTAGATGGTTATGGCAGAAATTGTGTGGATAAAAGAAGATTTATTTGTGTAACTTCAGATATAGGTGTTGTTTACAATGAGTCTCTATTGTGTATTTGAGTGTCTGAATGTGAATGTGTCTATGTGTGTATTCTTCTGTGTTTATTCTAATGAACAGCAATTTTTAGTTTTAGACATTGGGAGTCAGGACATTTGAGAACATGCCTGCCTCTTTGTACTGTAATCTATAATCCCCAAATGTTCCTGTCTGATTGCATTTGATTTTTTCTTCATCTCTCATGACAGTGTGTTCATCTTACCGCCGCGGGCTTTGTTCTCCTCGTTGAGGTTGATGAGGAGGTATCGGGGGCTCTCAGGACAGAGAGGCAACAGGACACATTGCAGCACAGATGGTAGCAGAGTAAAACCCAGTAGGAGGGGCCATAGGGATGCATTCCCCATGATGGATTCAAGCCCAAAAATCTAAACAATGTATACAATACACTCCTTATTTGAAAGCCCCTTTCAGACTTGGAATATGCACAACAGTAAATTAGTAACGACATCAAATGCTTGAAGTGTCAGCATTTATATATTTTTTAAAAATTTAATTCCCCTCTTGCCCCTGTGGGCGGTCTATCCTTCAAACTCGGGTCCTCTACGAGAGGCCGGGGAGCTTGAGGGTCCTGCACAGTATCTTAGCTGTTTCTGGGTCTGCGCTCTTCTGGATAGAGATCTCCAGTGTTGTTCCTGGATTGGATGGGACCAGTTTCTTCTGGGGGTATTTGAGGATCAGGACTGTCCGGCCTTCGGTTAGCCATTCTGGGTGTCTCTCATCCACTAGCAGCTGGTTCATTTGTGCTGCCAGACGCTTGTGGAGTGCAGTCAGCTTCTTCAGCCAGTAGGCGTGAACTATGTTGGGGCCTGGTGCTGTCCAAGTCTTCATATTGGAGATCCTTTCTTGGATGTCTGCCACTGTGATGGTCACTGGTCTCTGTTCAGGGAGGTTGTTGTGGTTCGCTCTTAGATCCACTAGCCACTGAGCATTGCTGCTATGTGTTACGTCCTTCTCCCATATGCTCTTCCAGTATTGTCCCATCTCCAGCCTTGGTGGTGCTGTTTTACTGTTTACCTGGAAGTTACTAAAATCATCTACAGTATAGTTGTGTCTTATACTGTAGAAACTGTAGTATTGTCAATGCGTTGCCAGGCCTTCACTGCAGCTGCCTTGTTTGTTGGCATCTGTGCCTTCATTTTGTCTTCATTAACTGAAAAGCACAATCTATTGGATTGAAATCAGGTGACTCTCTTGGTCATAGCGAATACAGTTTCTTTGCCTTGAATAACACTTGGGTGGCTTTTGCGGTCTACACTGTGAAACAATGCACGTGGATAATGAATATTTTTACAGCATTTGGCTGAATGTGAGCAGAGTATAGCCCTGTAACACTGGACTCTCCTGTGGTGGTGTGCAGAGTGTACAGAGGCAAAAATCACAAAAAATATGTCATTATCTAGGAACTTATGAAAGTGATTATACGCAATCATATTAATTAATTACTTATTAATCAACTGTTACTCAAACTGGTAAATGGTGGGAGTATTTGTGGTTAAAAATGTAAGGCTCTCACCTGTGCCATGAGAATGCCAATCACTACACCAAGCTGATGCAGCGTTCCTAATGCTCCCCGGAGAGATGTGGGTGAGATTTCCTCAATGTACATGGGCACAAAACCAGTGGACAGGCCAGAATAGAGACCCACAATTAAACGTCCAATAATGAGCATCTCAAAGGAAGCAGCCAATTTGGAGAATCCCATAAATATTGCAGAAATGAATGCAAGCACATTGGCCATGAGCATGGAGTTCCTCCTTTAAAAAATAATTTACCATAAATGCTCTTTAATAAGAAAACTTTAAAAAAATTTAATTTTTAAATGTAATTAAAAAAAATATGGATGTATATAGATCTTGTTAGCAACGGAGAAAGTCATACCTGCCAAAGCGGTTAACAAAGAGACCGACAGAAAAGGAGCCAAACATCCCTCCCACAGAGAAGATGGCCACAGAGAGAGACCACAGAGCTGTTAGAGTGGTCTGAGGGATGGGCTCTGAAAACCTGCTGCTCCATGTCTCATTGTAGAAGCTCTCAATGATCTAAAACATAAAACAGTACGCAGTAACAGTCTTATTGTAAGACACATAAAGACAGATTAAAGTAAAGTGAAGTAGCTCTTATGTACACAACAGCACTTTAATCCCAACTTTTGCTTAGTGACCCTTAGTGATTTAATACTTTACGCTCAGGGTGAAATACAAAGACAAGTATTGGATACACTGCGTTGTCATTTAATTTCTAGAGTCTAATATTTCCAACTCTTTCAGACTTCATGACTTGGGTGGTCTTTAACTTTCTCTCCAGAACTTTCATCAACAGGTCATATGTAAGAGTAATACAGTCAGTCATTATCCTTCTGATACCATTCTAATTTGGTGAACATGATACCTCATACGCATGTATGTAGCTACATTTATGTCACGGCCTGCGAAAGCAGACCGTGTGGAGTGTGTGAGGAGGACTAGGAGCAGACGCAGACGAGGAGCCAAAACTAAACTTGAACAAAAAGCGAGCCTTTATTTTGGGGTTGAAACTCACAAACATAAAACACAACAAACAAAATGAGGGAAAATCTAAACACACACTGGGAAAACCATGACTTTTACTATGACTGAAACAAGATAATGACTATGAGAACTGTGACATGATGGAGGTAATGCAGAACACAGACACAGAACAAAGGAACACAGAGGACTTAAACACACACATAAGGTTATTAGGGGAAATGGAGGCACATGGGAAAACAGCTGACAAGAATGAACCTAATGATGCCACAGTGGAAGGGAAACTAAAACAATGAACATGGACCCCAAGACCCCTTCAAAGTAAAACAGGAACCATAAAAAGAAGCAGACATGACATGACAGATTAGATACACTAACCAATAAGGGAGACTAAAACACAGGGGTGAGCCACAAGGGGAACCTGATAAACCATGAACTGTAACCTAGGTGTGACAGAATTTAGCTAGATAAGCTAAAATGAAGAACACAAATGAATAACAAAATACAAAGAAACTCACAAACACTGGGACCCAGTGAC
This sequence comes from Neolamprologus brichardi, assembly GCF_056152115.1. Classification (NCBI taxonomy): domain Eukaryota; kingdom Metazoa; phylum Chordata; class Actinopteri; order Cichliformes; family Cichlidae; genus Neolamprologus; species Neolamprologus brichardi. Next base: position 18,891,418 of record NC_142123.1, on the reverse strand, counting down.
AATTTAAAGATGATTTTTCTTCAGCCTTAACCTCCTAAGACCCAAACTCTTCCACAGCATGCATTTGTAATTTCTCTTTGATATTTGGGCATATTGGGGCCCGATGAATGTAAAAACAAAGAATTACCAGATTTTTTTTTTACCTGATTTTTGTTTCTAAGAAAAATGAGAGCCACAAATGAGGATATTCGTTTAAAATTTCGATAGAACAGTGGCAGTATAATGTCCTCGCAAGTGGATATCAGGCAAAATTGAGTATTATATTTTATATAAATAACCCAAAATGTGATGTCCAAATATGTGGACGCAGGGTTCTAGGAGGTTAAAGCAGTTCTGGCTAAATGTCAGGTAACTCAGGAGGGGTGCTCTACTCACACTGTATAGTGTGAGTGGGGCACCGCTGACTTCAACCGAGGATCAGTGGTACAGTAAAATCAGTGGTATGGAAGGAATACTTCTTCTTCTTCATTTAATCCTTAGTTATATTTATTATCTGCCTCTCTTGCACAGTTGTAGAATTCTTCCTGTTAAAGAGCGTTTTTCCTTCCCACTGTTGCCAAGTGCTTGCTCAAAGTGGGTTTACTGACCATTGCCGTTTTCTCTGTATTATTGTAGGGTCTTCACCTTACAATATGAAGCACCTTGGGGCAACTATTGTGTTTTGGCGCTATATGACTGGGATTGAATTCAGTCTGACTTGTTTACAGTGAGTCTTTGTCACCACTTTGTTCAGAATTTTTATGGGTAGAATTTGTAGGTGGAGCCAAGTGGCCGAAGGCTTCTACCAAAGTAGAAGCCTTCTACAGGATCTTGTGGCTGCTTTTTGTAGATGACATGGTTCTCTTGCCTTAACCAGGTGGTGGCTTGAAGCAGTGGGAAAGAGAATCACCACCTCCAAATGTGACTCCATGGTTCTCAGCAGGAAAAGGGTAGAATGCCCACTCAGGGTCGGGAAGTTGTTGGCTCAAGTGGAGAAGCTTAAGTATTTCTGGTTCTTGGTCACATGTAAGGGGGGAGGTAATGAGATTCCACACCACTGCAGATTTGAGTGCTTTACTGGTCTGTTGAGATGAAGAGCGCTGAGTAAAGCTGTCAATTTACCGGTCACTCTATGTCCCTTCCCCTGACTGATGGCATCAAGCTCTGGGTAATGACCGATAGAATCGGATTGCAGATACACACAGTAAAAATGAGTTTTCTGCAATCAGCGTTAGAGATAAGGTGAGAAGTTCAGTCATTCAGGAGGGACCCAGAGTGTAACATGGTAAACTAATGTGCCTGTATTACTTCATCTCCATATTATTGTGTAAAGTTGCACTGGGTTGGGAGTGTGTGTGTGTGTCACATTTCTGGTGAGCCAATGGCTGTAATGTGGTTGGACTACTAGGCAGGTGTAATTGATTGCACTGATACACTGGTCTACTTAAAGCCCACACTACAAACACTGCTGTGTTATTTTGTCTCTCTGTGCAGGCCAGGGCCTATTATATGCCACAGCTTAAAGGCAGCTGAGTTGCAGAGGCTGGAGTGACCACTGGCTATCTGCTTGCAGGGTGGTGGGTCTCAGAGGACAACTGCTAACCCTGTTGAAGTCATCGTGTGGAGTGCTACTGGCATTGTGATTTCATAAAAATGCTCTTTTAAGTCATCTGAACTTTTCACTATGTGTTAACAACATTTAACACTGACACGTTTGTTTGAGATGGGCCTGTTTAAGCCACATAAATTAATACATGTGAAAACAGTAAATATACCACATAGATTCAGCTTCAAAACCTTAACTGAAAAAAAGAGACTTGATCTTCATCAGTGAAACTAACTACTGTATCGCTATTCTAATTCCATTTGTTCTGACACATTTTCAAATATGTATATTTTTTCCTCCTTTACATTCTTCATTCAGACAATGAAACTCTCACATTTTGAGGAGCATTGATGACGCCAGTATTGTAGCCAAACTGAAGCGAGCCAATCACAGCTGTCCCTACTGTGATCATCAGCTGGGGCGTCACCTATTGTTATAAGACAGAAAGAGAAGATTGATAATTACTGCTGGAAGAGGAACAATCCCTTTTTAATCACGTTACAACCCTCCTAAAACTGTGTATGGGTAAAAAGATCAAATTTGGAGTTCTATTTTTTATTCTAATAACTTTATCACTTGATAACATTCATTTCTCTCGATCATTTTGATTCATGCAAAAGTTACATTTTCTTTTGATATTTTGTAGTTATGTAGCACTTTATTTCTCTAGCTGCAAACCTCGTTCATGCATCAGCACAGCAATTTCAATATATGCCTTTGCTTTGTCTAAGATTCACACACTCACTGATGGATGGATTGTGGAAACATGGTGTACAGTATCTTGCCCAGGAGCCAGGGATCAAAGCATCAATCTTCCATTTAGAAGAAAACCTGCACTACCTTGACTGGTTAAGTCAGGTTTTACCAGGCTGCTACTCGTTTTCCCTTACTCTCTTGGAAACAGAAATCAGCAACAGCTGATTGCTCTGACTGTTGTGGTACCCAGAATGAGGATCGTAATCCTGCAGAAACTTCATAGCAAACAATGAGAATTCAATCGAGCTGTTTCAGCAAGCATAATCAGGAATGTGAGGTGTATATTTAGCAAAATGGACAAACTTAGTGAGCTGATCAAACCCCAGAGAGCACATCAGAGTGACAGAAGTGTTTCATGGAGGACTGCAGTATTGCAGTTAGATGCTGACATACTCAGACATGGCTTCAAGACTTTTTAGGTGAACAAAGAGGTTATTTTGCACTATAAGAAGAAATGCTTAAGAATTGCACTGTAGTTCTAATTGAAATATTGTGTAAACTTTGAATGGATGGATGCAGGTTGTTTATCGTTGATGGATTAATCCCTGATGCATCGATTGGCATGTGTAAATGTATCTATTGATCTGGTTAGTTAAGTAGCAGAGGGGGTTGTTAATCAGGTTCAGCTACTTTGGTGTTAATGAAATTAACAACAGGTGCACTAGAGGGGCAGCACTGAGACAACTCCCAAAATATGAATACATCTGTCCCTCTTCATATTTTCTGACTATTTTTGATTAGTTTTACATTTGCCTAGGGTCAGTGCAACCACTGGTAGCATGAGGCAATACCTGGACCCTACAGAGGTTGAACAGGCAGTTCACCTCCTCCAGGATGGCACAAACAAGGCAAACAAGGTTTGCTGTGTCTCCCTGAACAGACTCAAGAGCATACAGGGGAGCTGGACATGTTCATAGAAGGTAAAAACCCATCAGCAGTACTGGTATCTGCCTCTTTTTGCAAGCAGGAACTGGGTGAGTGCTGCCATAGTCCTACAAAATGACCACCAGAAGGCCAGTAATGTCTCCCACCAACTAGTGACTTCATGTGGGTGGCCTGTGGGCTCGACATCCTATAATGGACCCTGTGCCCACTGCCTGGTACCATGCAGCCCAGCTGGCATTTGACACAGAATACCTGAACTGGCAAGTCCACCACTGGTGCCCTGTTCTTTTCACTTTGATTTGTTTTTCTCTGATCTCATCCATCTGTAGGCTGATACTTTTACCTTCCATTTAACAATATGACATCCTCTGTTTCTTGACTTGTTTTCAAAGTGTTATCAGTGTAGATGAAAGCATTGTATCATTGTGTATGTGACAGGGTGAAGGAAAGAAATTAATAATAATAGTAATTATAATAAAGTTTATTTTATATAGTTTATATGTATTTGTGTGCTTGCTCTTTCATTTGCAGTGCTATAGCTTCTAAACTAACTATTATTATAGCTAAGCCTGTAATAAAATTAAAGTCTAATCCCTGTCATGTCAGGAGTGCTGCTTCTGCTGTACAGTCAATTACATCAGCATATACAGTACGAATGTACACAGGTCCTATGATGTGTAACACAACTTTACACAAAATTGCATATGGCATGCTGTATAAAAGTGCTTAAATACTTAAACGCAGACCATCTTAAAAAACTACTAATCCACATATTAATGCATCAATTTTACTTCTTTACTGATAGTTTAAGACTGATCAAACTTTATTATTTTACATAAATTTTGAATCACTTGTTGTAAAACAGTGTTTATGCAAAACATTTGTAAGACAAAGACTAAAATTATCTTCTGTTGCTACTATCTCACATTGTAATAAGAAAATGGAAGCACTGCTTACAGCTGTAAGAAAAGGAGTAGAAGTCCTGACTGTGCTGCTGAATTTAGGTCAAACACACCATTAAAACATCCTAATTTTTGTATCTGAAGTTATTGTTTCACTCACTATGACATGATGTCTGCTGTGAAAACGTGCTGCCACATAATGGATTAAACACTGGAGCTTTTTAATTGTATTCCTGACCTATTTATTTTTTCAACAAACAAAATCTTCATCCTATATGAATCAAGCAGCAGTTACCTTGCCACTGCACTCCATGGCAGCCCACAAAATCCAAAATCCGGATTGTCAGTAATCAGTCAGGTAATTTACTATCTACAATAAAATAGTGCTCATGATGTTGCCTGCTAGACTTGAGTCCTACATCAGTGTAAACAAATCTTTTTCAGTTCCTTTCTCCATTCACCTGCAGCAGTAAGCAGCTTAGTGACGTCAGCACTAAGTGGATCTTAATGAGCTGCTGAGGTCCCAGCAAAGCAGCACTATCATGATGTTGACATCCTAGGGCTGAAGTCTCAGAGCTGTAATACATTCACTGACTGATTTAGTCTTAGATGCATTTAATAAGTTGAAATATGAAATTATTCACACATTTTTTTTCAATGTACATCTTCTTATAGATGATTAAAAAATGTAAATACAAATTACATTTTAAAAAAAAACCCTAGTGGGGGTTGTCTCTTAAGAGGATTGTTGGCCCACTATTAATCATGAGCCTCGTCACTTGAGCCAAGGAGTGAAAAAGGCGTCTGTAATGATCACCTGAGGTTTCAGGTGAAAACACTGTGAGACCTTGCCTCACCCTGTCATGTGACCTATTGAGGTCAAAACTACACTGTAAGTGGCAGACAGCTGCTGTGGTCAGCCGCCGCATAACTTTACATTTACAATAATGAATTACACAGCAGTGAGGAATACATTATAGGAGATGTCTTTTTGAAAGTGCTGTAACTGAGTGTATGGATGTAATCCCTCCAGTGTTATCTTCTTCATGTGCCAACGCAGTGCAGAGCAGCCACCTCAACTCTGCTCTCACAGAGGTCGGCTGTTATTAGTGTTACATACATCTGGATACTGACAAAGAAATCCACAAATCACAAGTACTTGACTCCCTGATGTAACTCGTAAATACATATCTTGAAAAAGATAAGATGGGAATAACCCCGGCTTTGTTTTCAGAGCTTTAGCCAGGCTGACAGATACAGAGGGCCATGAGTGCCAAAATGAATTAAATAAATACATCATGAAGTATTAATTAAATGTGGCATCAATTAAAGTATATATAAATAATTAAATAAATATCAGTTAATTTTATTATTAAACATTTCATTAATTATTAATTAATATTAATGAATATTTTCTAGTCTAGAAGTTAATGATCTAATCTTCTAGTCAGTCTAACAAGATAGAGTCCATGTGTAAAACTGCTCCAACATTTTTGGAGATGTTTGTTCCCGCTAACATTCAGCTCAGTTTTCAAAACTGCTGCTCCTTACTTCTCAGTAGGGATGGGTATCGTTTAGGTTTTATCCGATACTGGTGCCAAACTGGTACTTTTGAAATGGTGCCGGTGCTCAAACCGGTGCTTAAAGAATGGAGAACACAAAATTGCTCCAAAAACCTCTCATGTTCAGCTGTTTTTTTGTAAAAAGATAATAATGTTAGATTTTTCTGCAGCTATAGGGCATATATGATATCACTCTTGGTTGGAAGTAGTGCTTAAACAATGGAAAAAACAAACTTTGTCTAAAAACCTCTCATGTTTAACTGTCTTCCACTTTTTCTTTGGTCATTTTAGCCTTTTTGGCCAGGGTGAAGGGAGTATCTGCCATGAAACAAGAAGACAGCCGCATGAGGATATGACGGTGTTTGCTAGTTCACCTTACTGCATTAATGTAATAACGTGGTTAACCTACTCAACATAAGTTACACACGAACAACATTAAGCTACTCACGCAGAGAAGAACGGCTGCTGCTGCCATCATCATCCGTCATCATTTCTGCTACACTGGCAGGGCTACGGGCCAGGACTCTACTCTTCGGGTTTTTGGGGGATGTTGCTAACTCCGGGTCCGATAACAGGCACCACACCCGCGCAGTAGATGTGCACGGTGTGAGGTCTCGCAGCAGGCTATCAAATATGGCGCATTTCTCGGCTTTTAAAAAAAACGCTATGCGTCGCCAGGTGTTTCATCGGATTTGAGGTGTTACCTCCTTTGACAGTATCACAGTATCAGCTTAAAACACTTGTTGCAGGCTGCTGAGTTTGCATATTTTGCTGTGAAGTACAGCCAGACTTTTGACCGCTTCGCCTTGGGCATTTTAATCTGTAGCTCTGCTCTAAAAGAACGTACGTACCTGGGCCCGCCTACTATCCTCGGAAACGTAAAATGATTGGCTAGAATCTAAAGTGTATCACAGCTCAGGAAAAAAAAAGCACCAAAATAAAACACCGAAATAAAGCACCGAAATGTGCGCTGCTTTTCGGTCTGGTTACTACCGTTTATGTCAGAACCGGTGCCATACCGGTACCCATCCCTACTTCTCAGTGGAGGTAAAACCCAAGGTTTAGCATTTTAACACCTGATTTGTGTGTTTTTTGTTCAATGAGCAGTATGACCTGAGACTAAACCACACTATCACACAGCAAACACCCCCTATCGTATGGATGTGTAACCCTGTGAAAACGCTTCCTGTTCAATAAAATAGGGCTGGAAGTGAATTTAGTTTCTTATGAAACAATCTTTTCTTATTGGACAAACCTGTTGAAATGAGAACTTTATAGATTTGGCACCTTAAAATCTTTTCAATCATTGTCACAGAGATCGAGGGCATCTGTCTCAAAGTGGCATCTGTCATGGTCCTGGTCATCTGCAGCAGTCACCCTGGATGCATTTAGGACCTCCTCAGACCTTTGCCAGGTCGTCAGATGTTCTGTACTGCTAAATCGGCCTCTATGCTTGCTTTAAACTCCTCGTAACTTTGTGTTTTGCTCCTTGTGTCTCCTGTCACCGGTGCTTTGGATCACTCCCCACGCTAACCTGTTACTTCCTCAGATTGTCTGAAGCTGGTCTGCTATCTGTTACTACTCACCTGCTGCCTATCCACTGCTCACTGGAAATCCAAAAAGGATTGGAAAGATCACCTACCTGCCCTACCTCCACTCTGAACACAATGGGGTGATGTAGGTGAGACTTTGGAAAGAACGCTTCATGTCTCTTTGAAACCAAAACAATACAATTTGACAGCTTGTGCAGCTATTTGAAGAGCTTGGGAAGCAGGAGTGCTGTTTTGCTGTAAAGGCAGCCATCACAACTCTCTGTCAAATGCAAAAAAAACACAAAGGTGCTGAAACCCTTAAACACTGTTGTTGTAGTTATTTTCTTTCTAAGAAGAACCATGGTCGAATGACCGATGTCACGAACTAGTCTCCAGTCCTTGACATTGTCCGTGTCTGGGTCTCGTCTGAGTATTATTCTCCAGCTTGTGATTAAAAACATGGATATGAAACACCATGATGCAAACAGCTTATTATTTATTGTTATTTAACTCTGCTTCTGCTCTGCTCACGCCAAACTGCTTTAATAAAATATCCTGTAATATCCACCAAAGTCTAAATTGTAGACGTTCTCTTTTTAACCATTTGTGAAACAGCAAACCCTGAATATTCATCCTCAGTTTAAATAGCTCCTACAGGTTACTGGAGCCTTTTAAAAGTTACAGAACCTCAGGGCCTGCTGTTCAGGCCACTAAACTGGGCCCAGTTAATTACCAAGTGCACAGGTGTTACTGGCTTTTTCTTTTCTTAACAGACGAGTCAGGGTAGACGACTGGACAACAGAGGCAGTAAATGTTAGGCTCCATCAGGCTCTATACTACTTACTGTTCAAGTCCCACAGGATCAGAGGATAGGACTTTTTTAACAGAGCTGTCCTGTGTTGGGGGAACACTACAGGTGTCATTTATTATCAGCTCTGATGTTCTGTAGCACTCAAGCTCGCAACCTTTATTACAGTGTTTATAGTACAAAGCCTCAGAATATCAGGCTGTTAGAAAGCTAATGAAGCCAAATAGTTAATTTAAACTTACCTATGGATTATCTGCTCATGACTGTAAAACCTCATTAGTTCAGAGAACTTCAAAAAGTACGTAAACTTGTTGCCTTAGAAAAACGGTGAGTTATTTATTCGTGTTTAAAAAAGTGGCCCAGGCAATGAACTATTCTTTACTATTCTATTATTCTATATCTAGTAACCCTCAATATGTTCTTATTCACTGCTTAAGATTGGATCTTAAAGCATCAGTATACAACTTATATAATATTTCACATTTTGAATATGAAGTGAACACTGTTATGGCAAAGATTTTATTTTTATCAAAAAAAACAGGCAAGTGGGGTTGTTACTGGAGTCACAAACATAAAGCAGAATTCATTTATCAGTCACATTTATCAGCGAACATGGACGCTTTCAGACCTAACAGACTGTTAACAGGTTTTTAAACCACTCGAGTGGAAGGTTTAAAGGCTGACTGATAAAAATGAAAACATTGTACAAACTTCAAAATCATATTTCTCCGTTTTATTAGACTCTGGCATATATAATATCTTGAGCTTCTTGACTTTCATGCATTTCTCCAACCTCTTTTAAAGAAAATATTTTTTACTTAAAAAAAAATAGCATTACCTCTTTACTCAGTTTGCAACAGCAACATCAAGAAAAAGACAAAGAGGTTT